>NC_133329.1:310191352-310903907 GCF_042186555.1 Aquarana catesbeiana
CCTTATAGACGCACCACCACTGAAATGGATGTATAATATTAGACTTCCTCTGTGCTATATCAGGGGAATGGGATGCACGCAGTTGGCCATGGGGCATTAGACTGGATTCACAACACATGTATTGCATTTAGCACACGTTGAACACACTTGAGCTGACAAGCGTTTTTAACTTGCTGGGCTGATGTGAATTATTATTATTTTTTTTTTTTTTACATCTGACGTCAAAGCACTTGCTTGTTTTACTTAACACACTGCAGCATGCTGGGACAACTTGTAGCATGGAAGTGCGTGTTGCGCTGCATTTAAATATAGCTGGTTCTATTTTAACGCAGTGCACATCAATGTAGTGTGTTGATGTGAACTAGGTCAATTGACGAGGTGTGAATGATGTACATTGTTCCACCCACTTGTCTGAGATGAGAAATAATTCCCTTATTTTTGGGTTGTGAGATCAAATTATATAAATAAAATAAACTCGAGCTTGGATCATTCAGAGCAGCATCAAACCTAGTCTGAACACCGGACCAGAGAACTACTATTAACAGAAACAGGTGCACTTACCACTTTAAATATTAAAATTATTTAAAGTGGAAAACACACCTGTCTCTGTTATTAATATGTGGTCGAATTAGACACATGAATACCTTCCGTCCTAAGAGGGCTCTACAGTGTTGCACATTAATTTAATAGAGGGTTTTTGGTTCCTTTAGTGCTTTCTAACTATAACCTTCAGGATATACTTACTTAATGGTCCCTAAACCCTTCCCTATAGAAGCCACTTTTCCCATACACTGCAATGATGATGGCCACAAAGCATGAAACGGCTGTGTGCAGCAACTTGGAATAAATCTAAAATATTAGGCTGTATCTGTGCTATACACCAGTAGTTCTGGCTAGATGTTAGGCCATGGAGTGTAAAGGATTAATTTGCATGGCTCCACCCCACCGTTCTGAAATGAGGATCTATTCCCTTATTTTTGGCATATGTGATGGCATGAGATGTGAGTACATTCTGTTCTAAGAAAGTTCTACTATGCTATGCTTCCTGTGCTGCTCACCACAGCTGCATTCACTTTAGAAGGAAGGTCATTAATCCAAGCCAAATAGGGCTCTTATGTTTTACACAGTGTTGTTATAATAATGCTGTTCCAGGAGATTAAAGCAGACAGATGACCTAATGAGTGTGTGTTCATGCTCCCTCATTATTGGACCAGCAGGCCATGGGGGGTAAGGGGTGGGGCTTTGAGCAAATGTGTATTGCTTGACTAAGTAAATGGAGGTCTTAGCCCTGGCTGTGTTGTATGGCAGGGCTGCCTGAAAAAGAATGTTTAATTCTTCAGCTGGTGAAATAATTTCAAAATATTTATTTCAGTTGTGCATTTAGCCATCTGGCTGGAGCTCAAGATCTGGCTACAATACAATTCAGATACAGTGGTAAAGGCATTCACCAAACCAACAGAAGGCAAAAAGTGAACTTAGACTGACTTCAAAGTACGGAAATAAGACCAAAGAAATTGGAAACTTTGACTAAAGCTGAAAAGTGACCTTACCTCTTACTGCCTCCATGACAGGCTGTATGTTTTCAGACCACTGATGGGCAGCTATGGAACTATATATTCCTGGAAAATCTCTTTGCCAGATCTTCTGACCTACATCCCAAATCCAACCAATCTCTGCATTGGCCTAAAGAGAAAAGGAATGGTAAATTAGGAAAACAATGAACAAGTATACCCAGTGACACAAACGTAAAGTGTTACTAAACCCAGCACCCTGCACTCACTATATCTCGTTTCCCACAGTACACAGAACATGGAAATGCAATTGGATTAGTAAATATAAACTGCTAAATATCTTTAGTCATCAGCAGTTAGAGCAATCTTGTAACTTCTATCAGTGTCTGGTAAAAGCTTGTAGGAGGAATTTTTTCTTCTTTCCCCGATTGATAGGGATGCAGGACCCCTGACCCTCTGTTTGGACGTACGTTTCGTCCTATTGGACGTTGTCATAGGAACTATGACAACGTCCAATAGGACGAAACGTACGTTGGAAGGCAGACGCGCTGACGTCATCGTTTCTTTCTCACTACGAACGGGTGCATGCAGGCCGGCCGGCTGCTATACAATTACATGCTGTTTATTCGTTACATCTATGTAAGTGTGCTACTTTTACTATTAAATTGTTTTATACGGATTCACACTATGGAGGATGTGTCTTTCATTTCCTTGGGTTCCCCCTGTTGAATTCTGGCCTTTATGACGGAGAGTTCCGGGTGATCCTTCC
Source organism: Aquarana catesbeiana (assembly GCF_042186555.1). Lineage (NCBI taxonomy): Eukaryota > Metazoa > Chordata > Amphibia > Anura > Ranidae > Aquarana > Aquarana catesbeiana. Next base: position 310,193,633 of record NC_133329.1, read on the forward strand.
TCTATGGTGAGACGGATGGTGGTGTCCCCGCAGAGTGGATTGTGAATATAAGCTTTTATTAAGCTTACCTCTGGTAAGCGTACATCTTTTTTGGTGGTGGATCCTCCTCACGAGGTGTTTTTTGTTTATTTGAGGCATCAATCACTACTGGTGGAACTATCTGCATTAAGGACTGTTTTTTATTTGAAGTCACTATCAGTTTATGGACTTTACCTTTTTTTATCTCCTTTTTTTATCACCTTTTACGATTTAATTGCTTTAAAGTTTTTTTACACAGTCACTATTATTTATAACTATCCTATAATCACAATCATGTTGTGTTGATATTTGGGTTTATAATATAATATTTGAAATATTTTGGTTGATGGAAATTTATTCACTTTAGTTTTTTAGCGCGGTTCTGTTAATCGTTTTATATATTTGATTCTTTTACCTATGAATTAGAACTGCTGCTTGGGGGTGGAGGGAAGCGCAGTAATCTTTTATTCTTTATGGCTGTAAATGAGCCATCTGTCCCTCATTTATCAAAGGGCTTGCCATGGTGTGTGCGCAACTTCTGTGCTGTAAACTTGGACAGCAAAGTAAGACAGATTCGTCAAAATTTGGGCTAGATTTATCTTCTTTTCACAATGTTATGCTGAAATCAGATAAATCTGTAATATGAGGCTATGACCTATACTGGTACAATGCCAATGCTGAGCAGCAGAGGGGGTCACTTAGGAATTACACAGATCTCAGAGTGGTAAATCTAAAAGAAATCATTTCACAATGACTGATATAAACCCCCAAATGAGAATGATCAACTAAATCCCTGCGTTTTTTAGCTGCCCAAACATAAGCCCACAAAAAAAGCAGTGAAGAAATCATAAGGTAGAGATTCACTATAGTAGTACATATACAAAACTGTGTCTGTAAAATACACACACACACACTTTTATTAAATAGTATTTCCTCACAAATATCAGTAAAGTAACTTATAATGACCATAAAGCTCTCTTCACTATGGTGGTGCTGCCTAAAAAGTACAATGGTCGCCAGGCTCACAGCCTCCAGATACAGAGCACAAGGTTATAGGACTCTGCACTGTTACTGAGGGATAAAACAGATTAAAGTGTTACTATACCCACAATTGTAAAATCAGTCTGTATATACAGTAAACATGCTTCTTATAATCACTGTGGAACCTAAGGGGTTAATCTTCCGCATTGTGTAAAAAGGCAGTTTGATCCTGTCTTCTCTGATCCTCTCCTTCTTTTACTGTCCCCAATCCATCTGCCGATAATACAGGGGAGGGTGCATGTGATAAGCACAGGGCCAAGCTTTAACCAGTGCTCAGCCAGATAGAAGTGACAAGACTGCTATATACTGCTGATGAGAAAAGATATTTAGCAGTTTATATTTACCAAAATAATTGCATTTCCATGTTCTGTGTACAGTGGGAGCCCAGATATAGTGAATGCAGGGTCCTGGGCTCAGTAACACTTTAACAGCAATTTAAATCGTTGTTCTTCTGTAACTATGCTGACCCTGAACATGGGGCTGGAAACCAGGGAAAAAAAATAAGTGTTTTCCAAAACAAAAAGGGCTCATGCTCATGGATGTAATGTATACAATCCGCAGTAGTATTGTATACTATAAGCCCTTTCACGCTGCTGTGTTTTAGTCCTTAGAGGTTGGCTGTGTAAGCAAAAACTAGAAACATTTGCGTTCACAGTCTGTTTTTCACCATATACAGTGTGGTAATTTAATTCCTAGAATGCCTGCAGTGTAGCACTATGGTAGTGAGTCACAGTCATTCACACTTGAGTGTGCTCGGACTTGCACTCGCCTGGGTGTCAGACCAGTGGACTCAGTCTTTAAAGAGTAATAGAAGAAATAACGTGTGTGTGTGCGCGCCCATTGCGCTGTTGGCGTAAAATGAGTGACAGGAGCAGCAGATTAATACAATCAATTAGGGTTGCACCGATATCACTTTAAGACCTAGTACAAGGTACTGATACTTTTTTGCAATTACTCGCCGATACTGATACTTTTTTAATGTCATGTGACAGTGGCACTAATATCCAGCACTGATAAGGCTTGGACTGTGTCAGTAGTTTTTTATATTTTCTTTTTCTTCCAGGGGGGGGGGGGGGGGGGGTGTACAGTATCCGTGTTTTTTTCATTTTATTTTTACAATTTTACGTTAAAATATTTATTAAGTTTCCTTTTTTTTTAATTTATTTTTTAATCAACCCTGTGGGGGGCTTTGGTGAGATGACAGCCCTCTGCTTTTCAGTACCACATGGTTGGATTTTAAGCCAACACACACATTTAATACATCCACGTCTGAGGAAGTGGAATAAATCCACGAAACGCATTGAGCATTCTTCTTACAAGCATATATGCTTTAAAAGACATTGTGCTTCCTTTTTTGTTGGTGTTTTATTTTGGATCTTACCATGCAAACTTTTTTGTCTTTCATAAAAATTTCACAATATGGAGCAACATTTGCTCTCATTATTGTATATATTATATTGCAAATAAAGTGTCACGATAATATCCCTGTATATAAACAAACTGTAATGTATCTTTGTTATGTAAATAGATTAAATTTTCTGACTTGTGTATGTACAAATTGTTATACTACAAGACATACAGTATCTCACAAAAGTGGTCGTCTTGGAGGTGTGTTTGGGTTCGTTATGTTAGAATACTGTGCTGAGGCCCAGCCTCCGAAGGGAGGGGATCATGCTTTGCTTGAGTATGTCACAGTACATGTTGGCAGTCATGGTTCCCTCAATGAAATGTAGCTCCCCAGTTGTGGCATCACTCATCCAGCCCCAGACCATGACACTCCCACCACCATGCTTGACTGTAGGCAAAACACACTTGTGTTTGTACTCCTCACCTGGTTACCACCACACACGTTTGACACCATCTCTACCAAATAAGTTTATATCTAGGTCTTATCAGACCACAGGACATGGTTCCAGTAATCCATTATCTTAGTCTGCTTGTCTTCAGCAAACTGTTTGCAGACTTTCTTGTGCATCATCTTTAGAAGAGGCTTCCTTCTGGGTCGACAGCCATGTAGACCAATTTTATGCAATGTGTGGCGTATGGTCTGAGCACTGACAGGCTGACCCCTCCCCCCCCCCACCCCTTCAACCTCTGCAGCAATGCTGGCAGCACTAATAAGTCTATTTCCCAAAGACAACCTCTGGATATGACGCTGAGCACGTACACTCAACTTCTTTGGTCGACAACGGCGAGGCCTGTTCTGAGTGGAACCTGTCCTCTAAACCGCTGTATGGTCTTGGCCACCGTGCTGCAGCTCAGTTTCAGGGTCTTGGCAATCTTCTTATAGCCTAGGCCATCTTTATATAGAGCAACAATTCTTTTTTTCAGATCCTCAGAGAGTTCTTTGCCATAAGGTGCCATGTTGAACTTCCAGTGACCAGTATGAGAGAGTGAAAGCGATAATACCAAATTTAACACACCTGCTCCCCATTCACGCCTGAGACCTGGTAACACAAACAAGTCACATGACACCGGGGAGGGAAAATGGCTAATTGGGCCCAATTTGGACATTTTCACTTAGGGGTGTACTCACTTTTGTTGCCAGCGGTTTAGACATTAATGGCTGTGTGTTGCGTTATTTTGAGGGGACAGCAAATTTACACTGTTATACAAGCTGTACACTCACTACTGTACATTGTAGCAAAGTGACATTTCTTCAGTGTTGTCAGATGAAAAGATATAATAAAATGTTTACAAAAATATGAGGGGTGTACAGTACTCACTTTTGTGAGATACTGTATGTACATGCTGAAAAAAAAATGACATGATTTTTACCATTTTTCTAGTCGCTTTCACGTGCCTAATTTAAAGTCCCAAACCCTCCTTTGCATGCTCCTGCACATGATGGGTTAAAGCATTTGTAAAAAGGGTCACAGTTTTATTTTTTTTTAAATAACAAACAAGTCATACCTACTTGCTCTGTACAATGGTTTTACACAGAGCAGCCCCAATCCTCCTCTTCTCGGATTCCCTGCTGATGCTCCTGGCCCCTCCCAAATGCCCCCATTGTCTGTCATTGACAATGGTTCCTGCTGCTGTGTCACAGCCAACGAGGATGGATAAACCCAGGAGAGCTTCTGCTCTCATGCACATCGGGGATTTAGGATCGGGCGAGTATAAGGGGGGCTGAAGGGGGAGCTGCACACTGAAGGTTTTTTTACCTTCATGCATAGAATGCATGAAGATAAAAAACCCCTTCAGCCTTTTGATCCACTTTAAGTGTTTGCGAGTTTCTGGCCTAGAAATCCATTCTAAAACTTGACCAACCACCATTTCCTTGACCTAGTGAGACCTTTGGCTGTTCCCAAAATGAAAAAAAATGCCTTAAAAAGGACACAGATTTTATGACATTCTGGACATCCAACATGCCACAACAAAGATACTGTGCAGTGTTCCAAAAATACATTCCAGGAATGTTTCCAGCAGTTGCACAGTCATCTAGAAAAGCGAGTTGCTTTACAAGGTGACAACAGCCACTAGTGTATAGGTCGGCAAACTTTTTTACAGTCTCTTCTGGGAATCAAATCTTCACACCTCGTATATTACACTGTACAATTGTAAACTTTGCGCCAATTTTTAAATGTGTAGAGCGAAAAAAAAAAAACCTATGCTCCACCCACCCAGCCTAGTGAACTCAGAGCTGACATGTAAACATCACCAATGCACTGGCAGCGCCAGTAACACAGACATGGAAAGTGTTCAACCTTGGTCATTCTGCACCTGCACTGCATGTATTAGTCATTCAAGGGAAGATGTAAACATTAGTGTGTAATCATCAGTGGCGCAGGTAAAGAATGTACACATGGAGACATAAGCAGGTGTAGGCCCTTTTGAGTGCAGATGCAATATGGAAACCTTTTTTACAAAGTAAATAAATGCGGCCGTGTGCACGAGGCCTTACAGCAGACCTTCATCCATTTACAAAACATCCTCTCACCTCCCTCTTACACAACTGCACAAAAAAAATGCAAATACCTTTTCTTTTTTCCCTTTCTTACTACTTATCTAGGCAGCCACTTCTTATGATGTTTATGTCACATATAGGAGTAGTGTGCTGCACTCCGTGCATGTGGAGAAATGCAGTGGGTCACCGTCAGTTAACTGGCAGACGCTCAGAGCATATCTGCATATACACTATACTGTCAAAAGTATTGGGACACCTGCCTTTACATGAACCTAAAAGACATTCGTGTCTCAATCCGTAGGGTTCAATATTGAGTTGGCCCACCCTTTGCAGTTGTAACAGCTTCAACTCTTCTAGGAAGGCTGTCCACAAGGTTTAGGAGTGTGTCTATGGGAATTTCTGACCATTCTTCCAGAAGCGCATTTGTGCAGTCAGATACTGTTGTTGGACGCCTGGCTCGCAGTCTCAGCTCTAATTCATCTCAAAGGTGTTCTATTGGGTTGAGGTCAGGCCAGTCAAGTTCCTCTACCACAAACTCACTCATTCATGTCTTTATGGACCTTGCTTTGTCCTAGGCTCAAAGCCCAGGAAGGTTACCTGGCCTCCAAAACCAGACTCTGTGGAACTCCATTTGAAGTGGTCCTGGTTAGAGACTGTTTTGACACATTCCTGGACAGGGGGGGTTGGGGGAAGGGGTGTCAGCGGAATGGAGGTTCCTTCTAAATATAAAGTTTCCTAGTTTCCAACAAAAAACATTTTGGGGTCAGCAAAACAAGTCTTAAATGATTTTCTGTGAGTTTTGAAAGCCAGAACACTGAAAAGAAATGACCAAGATTAGAGGTCCACTTGGTCCACTTGGTCCACTTGAAACTGAGCCCCCGCCCCCACCCCCCAAAAAAAGTGAGCAATGTCAGGCCAGGGACAGGCATAACTTTTTTAAAAATACAATAGGAGAAAATTTGCAGGTCCCCTGCTCCAACAAACTGAAAGATCTTATGAACATCATCTCACTTCTGAAGGCATAACAGGTCAGTCTGCAGATTCCCCAGAGGATTGGGGTTTTAATCCTATGTTATCCTTGTCCTAAAATTCTCTGGGAAATTTAGAATGATTTTAAATTCCCTCCTGTACAAGCAATTGGGATTTATTCAGTGAGAACCCTTCTGTTTCATGGGGCCTTCATGATCTCTGGAACTGCAGGACACCTACCCACCTGTTCTGATTCATTAATTTCATCAAGTTCTCTAATCTTTGCAATCCACATGTTAAAGGGTCTACAACACTGACAGATCAGGGTGCTTCCCTTTAATCTTGCTGCATCTCTGATGGGCTATATAAAGCAACATAAAGCTCAATTAAAAGAAAACAAAAAACAAAGCACATGTTATACTTACCTACTCTGTGCAATGGTTTTGCACAGAGCAGTTCCGATCCTCTTTTTCTGGGGTCCCCTGCCGGTGCTCCAGGCTTCTCCTCTTCGGCAAGTGCCCCCATGGAAAGCAGCTTCCTATGGGGACACCCCTGTGTGTTCGCTCATGAGCCACTCTGTCTCAGTCTGTTGACACAGAGCAGGCAGCTTGGCCTGGCCCAAACACCCCCCCTCCCCCACCCCCCCGCTCAGCACAGCATAAGGATGGCAGCCATTCTAGGAGTAGTGTGGATCCAGCTCCATTCCAGGTCTGCAAAGTTTTTAGTTTTTTTTAATGGCGATTTATTCAATGCTCCATGTACAGAGATTTTGCCCTTCAATGAACGAGTTATGTTGTCTCTCAGACAATGACACAACAGCAGCATATCTCAAATGATGGGGGAGGGGGGCATATGCTAAAATTGGAATGATACAAATAAGACTAGCATGACCCCTGCATAAGGATAACATGCATATTCTTGAAGCATTCCAGATTTTCAGGTACAGCAAGAAGATTAGGAACTGAGCCCACTGTTTTTTTTAAAGAGATCACAGACAGATGTCAGATACTGGATGTGGATCTCTTTGCCTCTAATACAACAAAAAGGTGGAGAATTACTTCTCTGTAGAGAGGGAGCCATCAACTCAGAGGATGGACTCCATAACACTCAGATTGCAGGCTGGGGTAGGCTTTTTATCCTTTTTTTTCTTTGCTACCATTTCTGATCAGGAAGATTCTTCAGGACAGGGTGCAGATCATTTTAGTGGCACAATGGTGCAAAATAAGTTGGTTCTCAACCAGTATGTCTCTGTCAAGCTCTCATCCAGGAGTTCTACTGATTCAGCTAGATCCCCCTACTTCAAACTCTGGTAGTTTACCCAAGCTCTCAGCTTGTTCATCTGACACAAAGAGAACCCAGAGAAACAGAAAGTGTAATCTCAGGGACACAAAACTGATACCCTTCTTTGTAGTAGTAATTAGACTACAAGGAGAATATATGCTATATTTGGAAGTCATTTTTTGCTTGGAAAGTGAACAGTATACACAGGGTTTATTGTTCAATACCTGCAATTCTGCACTTCAAGTTGAGGTAGATAAAGGTTTGCCACAAAGTACCCTTCATGTACAAATAGTAGCCTTTTTAAATTTTCTATGTTAACTACGTTGTCAGAGGATCCCCTTTCTCAAGAGTTTTTCTCTTTTATCCAGATAACTCTGCACACCACAGATTAAGAATACTGCTCTCTGGAATTAAACTCTGTTATTTCTCTATGTCCTGACTAAAGAACCCGTCTGACCCCATTTGGGAGTGTTCTCCAAAACTTTTACCCTTAAAGATGATGTTCTTATTAACCACTGCATGCGTTGGGGGATAGAAGACTTTTAAACCCTGTCAAATAAGAACACGTACAAAAAAAGATGGGGTGATCCTTAAAGTAGTGTTAAACCCAAAAACAAAAATGTAATATATTGCACCTTACAATCCTTAGATGCGATGGCTGCAATTGTTTTATTTATTTAAGACTTTTTTACTTTTTTTTTTTTTGTTTACCTGGTGATCCAGCCAGTAACACACTGCCTGCCTTGGAGTGTCTCCACTCTGGATGGGGGATCAGCATAGACACTTTTGGACAACAGTCCTGTCATTCTGGGCAGACGGCAGTGTTAGATGAACTTGACTAAACCAGACTCTGTGGAACTCCATTTGAAGTGGTCCTGGTTAGAGACTGTTTTGACACATTCCTGGACAGGGGGGGTTGGGGGAAGGGGTGTCAGCGGAATGGAGGTTCCTTCTAAATATAAAGTTTCCTAGTTTCCAACAAAAAACATTTTGGGGTCAGCAAAACAAGTCTTAAATGATTTTCTGTGAGTTTTGAAAGCCAGAACACTGAAAAGAAATGACCAAGATTAGAGGTCCACTTGGTCCACTTGAAACTGAGCCCCCGCCCCCACCCCCCAAAAAAAGTGAGCAATGTCAGGCCAGGGACAGGCATAACTTTTTTAAAAATACAATAGGAGAAAATTTGCAGGTCCCCTGCTCCAACAAACTGAAAGATCTTATGAACATCATCTCACTTCTGAAGGCATAACAGGTCAGTCTGCAGATTCCCCAGAGGATTGGGGTTTTAATCCTATGTTATCCTTGTCCTAAAATTCTCTGGGAAATTTAGAATGATTTTAAATTCCCTCCTGTACAAGCAATTGGGATTTATTCAGTGAGAACCCTTCTGTTTCATGGGGCCTTCATGATCTCTGGAACTGCAGGACACCTACCCACCTGTTCTGATTCATTAATTTCATCAAGTTCTCTAATCTTTGCAATCCACATGTTAAAGGGTCTACAACACTGACAGATCAGGGTGCTTCCCTTTAATCTTGCTGCATCTCTGATGGGCTATATAAAGCAACATAAAGCTCAATTAAAAGAAAACAAAAAACAAAGCACATGTTATACTTACCTACTCTGTGCAATGGTTTTGCACAGAGCAGTTCCGATCCTCTTTTTCTGGGGTCCCCTGCCGGTGCTCCAGGCTTCTCCTCTTCGGCAAGTGCCCCCATGGAAAGCAGCTTCCTATGGGGACACCCCTGTGTGTTCGCTCATGAGCCACTCTGTCTCAGTCTGTTGACACAGAGCAGGCAGCTTGGCCTGGCCCAAACACCCCCCCTCCCCCACCCCCCCGCTCAGCACAGCATAAGGATGGCAGCCATTCTAGGAGTAGTGTGGATCCAGCTCCATTCCAGGTCTGCAAAGTTTTTAGTTTTTTTTAATGGCGATTTATTCAATGCTCCATGTACAGAGATTTTGCCCTTCAATGAACGAGTTATGTTGTCTCTCAGACAATGACACAACAGCAGCATATCTCAAATGATGGGGGAGGGGGGCATATGCTAAAATTGGAATGATACAAATAAGACTAGCATGACCCCTGCATAAGGATAACATGCATATTCTTGAAGCATTCCAGATTTTCAGGTACAGCAAGAAGATTAGGAACTGAGCCCACTGTTTTTTTTAAAGAGATCACAGACAGATGTCAGATACTGGATGTGGATCTCTTTGCCTCTAATACAACAAAAAGGTGGAGAATTACTTCTCTGTAGAGAGGGAGCCATCAACTCAGAGGATGGACTCCATAACACTCAGATTGCAGGCTGGGGTAGGCTTTTTATCCTTTTTTTTCTTTGCTACCATTTCTGATCAGGAAGATTCTTCAGGACAGGGTGCAGATCATTTTAGTGGCACAATGGTGCAAAATAAGTTGGTTCTCAACCAGTATGTCTCTGTCAAGCTCTCATCCAGGAGTTCTACTGATTCAGCTAGATCCCCCTACTTCAAACTCTGGTAGTTTACCCAAGCTCTCAGCTTGTTCATCTGACACAAAGAGAACCCAGAGAAACAGAAAGTGTAATCTCAGGGACACAAAACTGATACCCTTCTTTGTAGTAGTAATTAGACTACAAGGAGAATATATGCTATATTTGGAAGTCATTTTTTGCTTGGAAAGTGAACAGTATACACAGGGTTTATTGTTCAATACCTGCAATTCTGCACTTCAAGTTGAGGTAGATAAAGGTTTGCCACAAAGTACCCTTCATGTACAAATAGTAGCCTTTTTAAATTTTCTATGTTAACTACGTTGTCAGAGGATCCCCTTTCTCAAGAGTTTTTCTCTTTTATCCAGATAACTCTGCACACCACAGATTAAGAATACTGCTCTCTGGAATTAAACTCTGTTATTTCTCTATGTCCTGACTAAAGAACCCGTCTGACCCCATTTGGGAGTGTTCTCCAAAACTTTTACCCTTAAAGATGATGTTCTTATTAACCACTGCATGCGTTGGGGGATAGAAGACTTTTAAACCCTGTCAAATAAGAACACGTACAAAAAAAGATGGGGTGATCCTTAAAGTAGTGTTAAACCCAAAAACAAAAATGTAATATATTGCACCTTACAATCCTTAGATGCGATGGCTGCAATTGTTTTATTTATTTAAGACTTTTTTACTTTTTTTTTTTTTGTTTACCTGGTGATCCAGCCAGTAACACACTGCCTGCCTTGGAGTGTCTCCACTCTGGATGGGGGATCAGCATAGACACTTTTGGACAACAGTCCTGTCATTCTGGGCAGACGGCAGTGTTAGATGAACTTGACTAAACCAGACTCTGTGGAACTCCATTTGAAGTGGTCCTGGTTAGAGACTGTTTTGACACATTCCTGGACAGGGGGGGTTGGGGGAAGGGGTGTCAGCGGAATGGAGGTTCCTTCTAAATATAAAGTTTCCTAGTTTCCAACAAAAAACATTTTGGGGTCAGCAAAACAAGTCTTAAATGATTTTCTGTGAGTTTTGAAAGCCAGAACACTGAAAAGAAATGACCAAGATTAGAGGTCCACTTGGTCCACTTGAAACTGAGCCCCCGCCCCCACCCCCCAAAAAAAGTGAGCAATGTCAGGCCAGGGACAGGCATAACTTTTTTAAAAATACAATAGGAGAAAATTTGCAGGTCCCCTGCTCCAACAAACTGAAAGATCTTATGAACATCATCTCACTTCTGAAGGCATAACAGGTCAGTCTGCAGATTCCCCAGAGGATTGGGGTTTTAATCCTATGTTATCCTTGTCCTAAAATTCTCTGGGAAATTTAGAATGATTTTAAATTCCCTCCTGTACAAGCAATTGGGATTTATTCAGTGAGAACCCTTCTGTTTCATGGGGCCTTCATGATCTCTGGAACTGCAGGACACCTACCCACCTGTTCTGATTCATTAATTTCATCAAGTTCTCTAATCTTTGCAATCCACATGTTAAAGGGTCTACAACACTGACAGATCAGGGTGCTTCCCTTTAATCTTGCTGCATCTCTGATGGGCTATATAAAGCAACATTAAAGCTCAATTAAAAGAAAACAAAAAACAAAGCACATGTTATACTTACCTACTCTGTGCAATGGTTTTGCACAGAGCAGTTCCGATCCTCTTTTTCTGGGGTCCCCTGCCGGTGCTCCAGGCTTCTCCTCTTCGGCAAGTGCCCCCATGGAAAGCAGCTTCCTATGGGGACACCCCTGTGTGTTCGCTCATGAGCCACTCTGTCTCAGTCTGTTGACACAGAGCAGGCAGCTTGGCCTGGCCCAAACACCCCCCCTCCCCCACCCCCCCGCTCAGCACAGCATAAGGATGGCAGCCATTCTAGGAGTAGTGTGGATCCAGCTCCATTCCAGGTCTGCAAAGTTTTTAGTTTTTTTAATGGCGATTTATTCAATGCTCCATGTACAGAGATTTTGCCCTTCAATGAACGAGTTATGTTGTCTCTCAGACAATGACACAACAGCAGCATATCTCAAATGATGGGGGAGGGGGGCATATGCTAAAATTGGAATGATACAAATAAGACTAGCATGACCCCTGCATAAGGATAACATGCATATTCTTGAAGCATTCCAGATTTTCAGGTACAGCAAGAAGATTAGGAACTGAGCCCACTGTTTTTTTTAAAGAGATCACAGACAGATGTCAGATACTGGATGTGGATCTCTTTGCCTCTAATACAACAAAAAGGTGGAGAATTACTTCTCTGTAGAGAGGGAGCCATCAACTCAGAGGATGGACTCCATAACACTCAGATTGCAGGCTGGGGTAGGCTTTTTATCCTTTTTTTTCTTTGCTACCATTTCTGATCAGGAAGATTCTTCAGGACAGGGTGCAGATCATTTTAGTGGCACAATGGTGCAAAATAAGTTGGTTCTCAACCAGTATGTCTCTGTCAAGCTCTCATCCAGGAGTTCTACTGATTCAGCTAGATCCCCCTACTTCAAACTCTGGTAGTTTACCCAAGCTCTCAGCTTGTTCATCTGACACAAAGAGAACCCAGAGAAACAGAAAGTGTAATCTCAGGGACACAAAACTGATACCCTTCTTTGTAGTAGTAATTAGACTACAAGGAGAATATATGCTATATTTGGAAGTCATTTTTTGCTTGGAAAGTGAACAGTATACACAGGGTTTATTGTTCAATACCTGCAATTCTGCACTTCAAGTTGAGGTAGATAAAGGTTTGCCACAAAGTACCCTTCATGTACAAATAGTAGCCTTTTTAAATTTTCTATGTTAACTACGTTGTCAGAGGATCCCCTTTCTCAAGAGTTTTTCTCTTTTATCCAGATAACTCTGCACACCACAGATTAAGAATACTGCTCTCTGGAATTAAACTCTGTTATTTCTCTATGTCCTGACTAAAGAACCCGTCTGACCCCATTTGGGAGTGTTCTCCAAAACTTTTACCCTTAAAGATGATGTTCTTATTAACCACTGCATGCGTTGGGGGATAGAAGACTTTTAAACCCTGTCAAATAAGAACACGTACAAAAAAAGATGGGGTGATCCTTAAAGTAGTGTTAAACCCAAAAACAAAAATGTAATATATTGCACCTTACAATCCTTAGATGCGATGGCTGCAATTGTTTTATTTATTTAAGACTTTTTTACTTTTTTTTTTTTTTGTTTACCTGGTGATCCAGCCAGTAACACACTGCCTGCCTTGGAGTGTCTCCACTCTGGATGGGGGATCAGCATAGACACTTTTGGACAACAGTCCTGTCATTCTGGGCAGACGGCAGTGTTAGATGAACTTGACTAAATTATTTAAGCCCAGCTAAAACGTTTTAAGCAGCAACTTTTTTTTTCCTTTTAGAATAAAGGTTTTACATGAATAAAAGCTGACCGGTGTAAGCGCGCCTGTCAGTGTTAAATGATTGGCTTCAACCCTCTAACTGCTTCTTTTGCTAGACAGCTTGGTCTGTTAAAGGAAGTACAAAAATAACAGACTTACTAGCTGGAACATCAGAAAAAAAAGGAAAAAATAAAACTAATGCAGCCACCACATCTAAGAATTGGTGAGCTGCAATATATCACATTTTTGTTTTCGGGTTTAGTACCGCTTTAAGCCAGTCCCTGGGTATCTGGGGTGGATTCAAAGGGTTTTTCTCAAGAGATCTGAAATCACTAGTCACCTTCTACTTCTATTTTGTGGACAGAATAAGGGCCTTAACCAGCTGCAGACTCTGAGTGTACTAGACATGCCCCCAAAAAAATGTCATCAATGTACACAGGGCATGTCTAGTACATCCAGTCCTTCTGCCCTGCTGCTTGGATCCTTCCCTGTCCCAGTACCTGGCAATCTAGTTCTGATGAGTCATAGCTGCACTGCCGAGTACAGAGAGAAGGTTGGCAGCAGGAGCGGTCAAAAAAAAAAAAGAGCAGTTTGACAATGTTTATCAACAACATTGCTCAGACTGGAATACAGAACGTTACATTGGAACATTGTATTATTTGTAACTTTCTGTGTTTTTTTATCTACAGATCAAAAGGGATCAACTTCGATCTGCAGATGAAGAGAGTTGAAGCAACCTTAACAAATAAAAAAATAAAAATAAAATGTTTTTTTTTTCTAATAAATGTTCCTCTGTTGAACCCCTTAGTTTATTCTAATCAGCACTAATTAACTCCGTATTCTCCTTCTCCAGTCAATTTTATTAACCAATAGTTAAACTTTTTTTCTGTTTTCGTTTGCTTTATTAATATTTTTACACCTTTTACATATATTTACACGTATCACACTTAAAAAAAAAAAAAAAAAAAAAAAACACTTTACTTCATTTGTAAAAAAACTTTTCAAGTTTTCAACTTTTGCTTTGTACCAAAATCATATTTTAGTATTGTTTCTAACAGGACAAATTACAGAATAAAATGCACACTTTATGTGCAGTAACACTATTTATGTTTAAACTAACACTGCTCAAAAAAAAAAAAAAAATGCTTTTGTTTAGCTTTATTACGTTTAATTGTGTAAGGATCGCGAAAAAATATTATTGTTGCAGGGCAATATTCACAAAAAGGCCTTGTTTGTCCTTACAAAAACAATATATGAATTACGTTGTTATGCTAAAATGTGAGTTCACCTTTGCAGAAAAATCTGTAAGATGAACTTACACAGGACCCCCCTCTCCCCCTCCCCTAGTCCAGCTGACCTGCATGGCAGCGATCTGCCATTATGAGCCCCGGTATAGCCGCCTCACGGCTCCGGCACTTAGAAATCCTCTCTCCTTCTTATCCGCAGAGAAGACAGGCTACACGGGTTCTGACTGATTGGCGCCGTCACTTGGGTGGCGCCGATCAATCAGACCAATTAGAATGCGCTTTTAAACATCCCTCCTGATAAGGTACGTTTAGGAGATTAAGCTCCAGGGATTTCTAAGCCCCGGAACCGTGAGGCGGCTTTACCGGGGCTCATAATAGCAGATCGCCGCCATGCAGGTTAGCGGGACTGGGGGGAGGGGGCTCCTATGTAAGTACACCTTACAGATTTTTCTGTAAAGGTGAACTTACCCTTTAAAGTAATGACAAAGTTATTGCCAAATAAATAGGCTCATAGCAGAAATTTGAAAATTGCTCTGGCCCATAAGGAGTAAAGGTGTGAGAGCCAAAGTGGTTAAGACTTTCAAAGTTCCAAAGCTAGATGGATTAGGGAAGCGATCCTTTCTGCACATGACAGCACAAGTCTTCAGACTCTGTCTAAGATGAAGGCATATTCCACAAGATCTCTGGTTACTTTGTGGACCATAAGTGCAGAATTCTCTTAAGAAGAGATCTCCAAGACTACTGTATGGTCTACAAACTGTGCTTTGGTAGAGTGTTACCAATTGGAATCGATATCTAGCCAAGATTTGGCCTTTGTTTGAAAGTTTTACAGGCTGTATTCCCTCCCTAAGGTATGACAAGTTCTTGTTTATCATTTTAGCCGTCCTGGAAGACGATTAGCAAAAACCAGTTAAACTTACTGGTTAGAGTATTTCTGTATGTCTTCCATGACAGGGTCTATATTTCAACCCATATTTTCTGCTTTATAGTTTTGCTTCATCATAATTTTTCCCTTGTGCATACTGGTGATAGTCCTTACCTTCATGATAAAGTGAGGATGAGGGGGGTGGTAGGGATTTTTAGGGCCGGTTCACACCAGAAATCTCACAAGAACGTGTTGCATGTGGTGCAGTGTGATTTGAGCCCAGTCATTTTGAATGATTTGAATACCACTGGACTGCCCCACGGAGAGGATGAACGGGGAGATGCTGATAAAAACAGCATCTCCCCGTTCTGCCTAGTGACAAGTGTCACTGATCACAGCTCCCTGTAATCGGGAGCAGTGATCAGTGTAATGACACTGCTAGCCCATCCCCCCTACAGTTAGTAATCACTCCCCTAGGACATACTTAACCCCTCCCCGCCCCCTAGTGGTTAACCCCCTTCACTGCCAGTGTCATTTACACAGGAATCACTGCATTTTTATAGCACTGATTGCTGTATAAATGACAATGGTCCCAAAAATGTGTCAAAAATGTCCGACATGTCCGCCATAATGTTGCAGTCACAATAAAAATCGCTGATCGCCGCCATTACTAGTAAAAAAAAAAAAAAATGAATAAAAATGCCACAAAACTATTTTGTAAATGCTATAACGTTATAAATGCTATGCGTTTTTTTTTTTTACCAAAAATATGTAGAAGAATACGATCGGCTTAAACTGAGGAAAAAAAATGTTTTTTTATATATTTTTGGGGGATATTTATTATAGCAAAATGTAAAAAATAAATGCTTTTTTTTTAAATTGTCTCTTATTTTGTTTATAGCGCAAAAAAAAAAAAAAAAAAAAAAAAAAATAAAAAAATCGCAGAGGCGATCAAATACCACCAAAAGAAAGCGCTATTTGTGGGGAAAAAAGAACGTCAATTTCGTTTGGGAGACACGTCGCACGACCGCGCAATTGTCAGTGCCAAATCGCAAAAAACACTCTGCTCAGGAAGGGGGTAAAATCTTCCGGGGCTGAAGCGGTTAAACATGGTGTGAGAAACATGCACAGATTGTGGGATTCCCGCACAGCGTTCTGGTGTTAACGGGCACTTAACCCTCTTTTTTGTCTTTTCAGATGTGCATGTTTCCCTATGGGGCTACCATCTGATCTGTGTACTTCAGATTGCCATAGAGGAGAGAAGGCTGCAGATAAACAGGTACAGCTTATGATTAGAAGAATTTGCTTCCTCAATGTGTATCACCTGAGGCTAGTAACTTCAGTGGGCTTGTGATCACTTTAAAGAGGCAAACTTTAGAGAGGTCCTGATCTTGGCTTATTAGCAAGTCGCTCACTGTGAACAAGCATTCTATCCTTCATATGAAGAGATCAAGGAGAAAGTCCAAAAGTTTGCAAATAAGTAATATTTCTATTGTTTTAGGTACAGCACCACCACACAACCCCTCTTTTCCCCCTGACATGACTAGAGGGCCCCACAATAGATTTGTTTTTGTAAATTTGCCATTTATAATAGTTTTCCCCTTGCTGTGTTACTTCGTGGCACGCCCTGATAATAATCCGTTTGTGTGTGGAAAAATAAAAAAAGGTAATACTTACAGATTTAACAGGCTGTGGGATCCTTTTCCACAGATAACGAGCATTATTCCTATAAAAAGGCACAAAGCATTAAATGTAAATGTCATTTATTGTAAAAAAAAAAAAAAAAAAACTTTTAATACAGAAAAAAGTGAGGAAACCACTTACATATCATTGTGTAAAAGATACAGAACCAGCAGCTGGCTGTAGACGTTGGGAGTAGCCACGCCTCCAGGAGCCTGGGCAACAGAAACAGATAAAAAGCTGAGCAATGTAGAGAAGGCAGTGAGAGATAATCTGAATATGCATATTGTAAGGTCAATGGGACCCGACACTCATTACCTACAGAGAGCAGAAAGACCTATTCACAACTAGAAACATCCATTATGAAATGTGCTTTGTTTTTGCATATAGAAAAAAAAAATGTTTAAAGTTTATGTACAGATAAAAGTTTATTTGTCGGGCAGGGTTAAACCGGGGGTCAGCAACCTGTAGATCGCGGACAAGTGACTGGTAGATCACTGTCTGGGCTTGCTGGCCCACCATTCCAGAGCATCAAACAGAGTGCAATGCAGAGGGACTGCTTATAAAGTTGGAGCTGTAGTAGGGAGCAAGGATGAGCTCCGGTGTGTTCGCACAGCCCACGTGCAGAGCCCGCCAGGAAGTCAGCACTGCGTTAATCACAGGTAGTGAGACATTTCCCGATCTCTGCAGCCGCGCATTGGGTAAATGTCTCACTGCCTGTGATTAGCGCAGCGCTGACTTCCTGGCAGGCTCTGCACGTGGGCTGTGCGAACACGCCGCAGCTTATCCTAAGTAGGGAGCAACAGCCACGTAAGCTGATGCCTCCTCCGTAGTGCTGGATCCTGTCCCATGCGGAGTGATACCAAATGCACTCCACCTCTTATCCCGGCTACAGTCTCCAGAGTGGTGCCAGCAGCAGGAATGAAGAGATCTTCAGGTCAGTGAAACAATACACTGGGCATAATAGTATAAGGCTGCTTTCATACTGATACACTGCTGTTTACCCACACCATGGGTGTAGTGTACCTGCAGCTTTGCTGTGCTCAGCAATAGACTTCTATTATATCCTGTGGGTTTGGCACACTTTCTGAATGAGTTTTGGTGCGCTTTCAGACAGTGCACCACACCTGCAGGATATAATAGAAGTCTATGGCAAAGCATTACTAACCTAGAAAAGTTGCAGATGTACTGCCCTGCACTCACGGTGCAGGTAATTCGCAGCACTTCAGTGTGAAAGCAGCATTATAGGGGGCTCAGAACAGTAAGGGTTAATTTATACTTGCGTTTGGGGGGAGGGTAGTAAAACCCCATAGTTAAGATGTGTTTTTATCATCCCTTTCCCAACCACACCCCCTTAAGCTGCAGTGGTCAGGGGTGTACACATGTCACAGCCGCAGCAGAAGTTATACGCCCCATCATGGTTGGTGGGTGTAGCACCTGCCAAGCATGACCCATTCAAGTGAATTAGGCCACTCTGCAAATGTCCTGCAATGTTGTGCAGTACAAAAGACAAGGGGTTAAAGTAGGCAGCCCTGTATTGCTTTCTCATCAGTGCTTGACATGTGGTGAGGAGGCGATAGGATGTACCCTCACCACCTGATTTAAACCCATGATCGCAGTGTAATGCAGCAATTGTGACATAGTAGTACGGCAAATAGAGGTTTAAAGCAGGTGTGAGGGAGTGACCCTGTGCCTGGTGACCTTTGACTCCTCCCATGTTGTTCAGGTAGATCTCCACCTCTTTAAGGTTGCCTACCCCTGGGTTAGACCCTGTATCAAGGGTTTTTTTTGCCACCTGTGTTATTACTGGAAAAATTCAGCCTATTGACCTATCACAGAGACTGAAATGGAGGGAAAAATCTAGAATTTTTACAGTTGTCACCATAGCAAGAGGTAAGGTAAATCCTCAAGTGCTCACTGGGTGTGTGGAACATTTGGGCAGCAGCCCAGGTGCCAGGACGCAATTTCTTCTCACCATGGTGACTTGGCTTTTGGGTTTGTTGAGCCCTGCTGTACACTGTACATAGTTGATGCTACATACAGTTTATACAATGCTCACAGCAGGAACATCTGTAAGTGAAGAATAAGGATGAGCTCCAGCTTGTCGGCACTGCGCTGATCACAGGCAGTGAGACATTTCCCAATCTCTGCAGCCGCGCATCAGGACAATGTCTCACTGCCTGTGATTAGCGCAGCGCCGTGCCAACTTCCTGGCGGGCTCTGCACGTGGGCTGTGCGAACACACCGGAGCTCATCCTTAGTGAAGAAACAGTTTGTTTGGTCCAAACTAGCCCAAAGGGACAGAAAGCTGGAGTTAGGCTTTAAAGGAGAAGCACAGCCCAAGCTGGTTTGGCTGCACTTCTCCTAAGGATCACAAGAGTGTCGTTCGTTTTGCACTCCTGTGACCAGTTTTCAGCAGAGAGCAAGCTCAAGTCCACTCTCTGCTGATGTCACAGAGTCGGTCCAGGCTCGGGCGTCTTTACGACCATGGAGTCGGGATCCACCCAGATCCATGGACTGACACCCGGCTCAGCCTCTTAGTGAGCCACCGAGAGCCTGAGCCGGACGCTCCCAGTGCTCCAGTGAACACAGAGAGAGAGAGAAGCAGAGAGCCGCTGACTGACAGTCATCAGCTCTCTGCTCACGGAGCTGTGAGAACCGAGACATTGGCGGTGTTTGATCGCTCGGCTCTCAGTGTTAGAGGTGCTGGGGGACAGATGCAGCATTGGACAGATGCTGCATCCCCTGAGGCAAGTATGATTCTCAAAAAAAAAAAAAAAAAACAAAAAAAACAACCGAACATATTTCTCTTTTAAAGATCTTCAGTGGTATACAGACAGCAAAAAAAAAAATAACCTGGCAGAAAGTTTTAAACCTTCCCCCCGTGAAAAGTTATAGCTTTAAATCTACTTTAAAGCTGAACTCCAGCCTTCATTTCAGTCTTCCACAAATGTACTGACTCCTCTCCTGTACTGAAATTGCTTACTCTGATATCACTGCACACTGTGAGCTTCTCCAGGTGTGCATTAGAAGTTGCATCAAATTATACAGAACCCGCCTCATTTCCTGGTTCATTCCTCCCCATCCTGTCTGTCCCCTTCATTCATTGGATTTCAGTTCTTTCACTGAGGTTCAGCATCACATATAGGTGTTACCTAGGATGGTCTGCATGCAAACAAAGACCTAACTAGGAACACCCACTCCTCCAAACATCAAAGCATTTTAAAGAATAAGTTCATCTTTGGAAAAAAATAAAAATAAACGCACATGATTTGAGTGAATGGACTACAAGCTCAATGATCAGTGCATTTGTACTCCATTGGGAACTACAAGCTGGAAGCCAATGCGGCAGATGGAACTTGTAGTTTATTCATTCACAGATCTCTATGAATGCATGATGCTGCTATGCGGGTGGAGGTGACCCTATTGTTTAATATTTACATAACTCTTCTCAAGAGCCAGCTCGCACCTAGTAGCTTCTTCCATCCGCCATGATCTTCCTGTATTGCATATAGATGTACAGTGATTCAGTGAGGACATCAGAGGATTTATAATAAGGTGTGTAATAAAAATAGACGGGAAGAGGGAAGGCAAAACATTAAACTTAAACCACTTGCCAACTGTACTATAGTCGAATGACAGCTACAGCATGGCTGGCCAGTTCTGGGAGGGCATCATATGCTGTGTCTAATCACAGCTGATCATGATGTAAACACAAGCCAATTATCGGCATTCCTTTCCTCATGCTTACAGCGCGAGGAGAGCCAATAACTGACTTGTGTGAAGGGGACATCTACACTGATTATCAGTGCAGTCCCACCAGTGCCGCCTCATCAGTGCACATCAGTGAAGGAGAAAAATTACCTGTTTATAACAAACTATTAAAAGGGTTTTTTTTCAAGATTTTCAGTCTTTTTTTCATCTGTTTTTGAAGAAAAAAAAAAAAAAAAAAGAGTGATGATTAACCACTTGCTGTCCGCCTTATTACCAAATGACGGCGGCAAAGTGGTTTGATATTCCTGACCGGACGTCATATGATGTGATCAGGAATATCGAGCCCCCGGGAACGCACATCGCGGCGATCGTTGTTGCGGGGTGTCAGTCTGACACCCTGCAACATCGATCTAGGTAAAGAGTCTCCGATGGAGACTCTTTACCACGTGATCAGCCGTGTCCAATCACGGCTGATCATGATGTAAATAGAAAGAGCCGGTGATCTGACAGACGCGAGTAGAGGAGAGCCGATCGGCTGCTCTCCTGACAGGGGGGGTCTGTGCTAATTGTTTATCAGCACAACCCCCCCTGGATCCTACCCAGGACCACCAGGGAAGCCATCCACACTAGACCACCAGGTATGCCCCTAGACCCCCAGGGAAATGCCACTGTGTGCCCAGGCAGCTGCCAATCAGTGCCCACTTCAATGCCTACCACTGCCAGTGCCACCAGGGATGCCCATCAGTGCCTCATATCAGTGCCGCCTATCAGTGCTGTCTATCAGCGCCACCCTATCAGTGCCGCCTTTCATTGCCCATCAGTGCTGCCTATCAATGCCCATCAGTGCTGCATATGAGTGCCACCCATCAGTGTCGCATATCAGTGCCCGCTCATTGGTGCCACCATATCAGTGCCGCCTTATCAGTGCCCATCAGTGAAAGAGAAAACGTACTTATTTACAATTTTTTTTAACAGGATCAAAAGCAAAACTTTTATTTTTTTCAAAATTTTCGGTCTTTTTTTATTTGTTTAGCAAAAGATAAAAACCGCAGAGGTGATCAAATACCACCAAAAGAAAGCTCTATTTGTGGGAACAAAATGATAAAAATGTAGTTTGGGTACAGTGATGGATGACCGCGCAATTGTCATTCAAACTGCGACAGCACTGAAAGCTGAAAATTGGTCTGGGCAGGAAGGTGTCTAAGTGCCCGGTATTGAAGTGGTTAAATACCACCAAAAGAAAGCTCTATTTGTGGGACAAAAAAAATGATAAAAATTGAATTTGGGTCCAATGTTGCATGAAGCTGAAGATGAAATTTGGCCTGGGCAGGAAGGGGGTAAAAGTACTCAGTAAGCAAGTGGTCAAAGGATAACACACATTACAGACCTATCACCGCCCAGTGTCCTGTAGTCACACAATGACAGATCCATTCTCACAGGCTGCTATGGATCACTCAGCTTTGTATTTATTACTTATCAATCTACTACAGATGTGTCTCCATAGTGTGAGCTCCCTGTACACAGGACTTCCACAGAGGAGAATGCACCCCCTCCCCCTCTATGAGCACACATCACACACCTCCAGCTCCTGTTCCTCGCACTGTTCTAGAAGCCTCTGATAAGACACCGGATTTTCCGCCATCACGGCAACTGGCATCTTCCCCGCTGGCCCCCAGGGCCTCCGTCCTGCACAACCACTGCACACTTCCGCTTCCGGGTGAGGGCACGTCAACAGCCTCGCCTGTAGATTGGGTGACAGCGAGTGGGCTCTGATTGGAGGAGAGCGTGGAATGCACTCGCTTCCTTCTCAGACGGGTTAGCTGGTGTTCAGGAGACCTCGTGTGCAAGGAGGAGATGCTAAATGGTTTCCTTTTCTAAAACACAAATACACATTGCATGATAACACGGGAGGATACAGGACACAATGTAAATTCATCTTGGAGATATTACAAGGTGGAGGCTGTTGTAGAGATACAGTGTGTTACAGCTCTTTTTATAATTAGCAGTCATCCTGGGTCTGCTTCTGAGAATGTTAATTCTGATGACTTGTGCTCATTTCAGCCCAATCACTAAGTCCTCTATTATAAGCCTTTACATGTCTATGGTACGTCAGTGTTTGTTTTCCAATCCTTTTATATCCTTAACCACTTCAGCCCTGAAAGGATTTGCCCCCTTAAGCCCCTTTCACACTGTCAGACCGTTCAGGTCCGCCTGTCAGTGTTGTCGGTGGACCTGAACGGGTGCTCTGTGTTAGTCTATGGACTGACGGATGTCAGCGGTGACATGTCAGCTAAAATCAGACGGATGGCCCTACGTTCGCATCTGTCCCTGGCGGATCGGATCGGGTGAGATCTGATAAAAACGGACATGCTGTCCATTTTCGTCTGATCTCTCCATAGCAACCAGCGGCGCTGGACAAGCCCCTCCCCGCTCAGTGAGCAGAGAGGGACCTGTCATCTGCCGGCTCAACGGCGATCAACGGACAGATCTCCCGCTGAGCTGGCGGACTCCGTGGCAGCAGATCCGTCTCGTGGGAATGAAGCCTTAATGACCAGAGCATTTTTTGTGATACAGCACTGCTTCGCTTTAACTGACAATTGTGCAGTCGTGCGACATTGTACCCCCCAAAAAATGACGTGTTTTTTTTCCCACAAATAGAGCTTTCTTTTGATGGTATTTGACCACCTCTGCGGTTTTTATTGTTTGCAATATAAACAAAAAAAGACAATTTTTTTTTCTCTTTCTGCTATAATACATATCCTAAAAAAAATGTATTCATCAGTTTAGGCTGATATATATTCATCTACATATTTTTGGTGAAAAAATCACAATAGGCGTATATTGATTGGTTTGCGCAAAAGTTATCACGTCTACAAACTACGGGATAGATTTAGGGACTTTTATTTATTTTTATTGTTTTACTGGTAATGGTGGCGATCTGCAATTTTTAGCGGGACTGCGACATTGTAGTGGACAAATCTGACCTCACATTACACCTTTTGGGGACCAATTATTATTACATTGATCAGTGCTATAAAAATGCACTGATCAATGTAAAAATGACACTGGCAGGGAAGGGGTTAACACACGGGGGGGGGGGGGGATCAAGGGGTTAAGTGTGTTCTTTCAGCGTGTTCCAACTGTAGGGGAGATGGGATTACTGAAACATGACAGAGATCACTGCTCCTGATGACTGGGAGCAGTAGATCTCTCTCATGTCACTAGGCAGAACGGGGAAATGCCTTGTTTACATAGGCACTTCTCCGGTCTTACTCTCCTCGAAGCGATCGTAGGCTGCCGGCAGACATGGACCCGTAGCACGTGGCGGGCACGCGCCCACTTTTCTGCTTTTACAGACTGACGTACAGGTACGTCAGTTTGCGCAGGAGAGCCGACCTGCCACAATATATCTGCGTAAGCAGGTCAGCAAGTGGTTAATATTAGCACTTCCTGTAATAGGGTGACAACTGTCTCCCAATTGTGCTCCAGTGTTGTCACTCTTGGTTAAGCCATTAAAGAATACGTTTTACTTTAACCACTTCAATACTGGGCACTTTAATCCCCTTCCTGCCCAGGCCAATTTTCAGATTTCAGCGCTTTCACACTTTGAATGAAATTCACGCAACACCATAACGATATGATATTATTATCATTTCTTTGAGACAGCGCTTTCTCCTGGTGGTATTTAACCACCTCCTTCCCCGACCATAGTCATATGACGTCCGCAGATGGGATCTCCCATCCTGGGCGGGCGTCATATGATGTCCTCGGCTTCCCAGAAGTATAGGGGGCGCACGCGCACGCCCCTCCGCGTCAGCAAGGAGCCGATGGGCATGCCCGGCAGCCGTGATGTCGACTGGGCACCCGCTATCGCTTGTGACAGAGCAGGAACTTGGATCTGTGTGCGTAAATCACACAGATCCACGTCCTGTCAGGGGAGAGGAGACAGATTGTGTGTTCCTACAATATAGGAACACCGATCGGTCTCCTCACCTAGTCAGTCCCATCCCCCCACAGTTAAAATCACTCCCTAGGTAACACATTTAACCCCTTGATCGCCCCCTAGTGTTAACTCTTTCCCTGCCAGTGACATTTATACAGTTATCAGTGGCTATTTTTAGCTCTGATCACTGTAGAAATGTCAGTGGTCCCAAAATAGTGTCAAAAGTTTCCAAACTATCCACCGCAATGTCACAGTCACGATAAAAATCGTAGATCACCGCCATTACTAATATACAATCATTGCAATTTTGTTTTTTTACCAAAAATATGTAGAAGAATACACATCGGTCTAAACTGATGAAGAAATGTTTATTTATTTATTTTTTTAAATTGGGGATATGTTAATAGCAAAAAGTAAAAAATATTGTGTTTTTTTCTAAATTGTCGCTCTTTTTTTGTTTATAGCGCAAAAAATAAAAACCGCAGAGGTGATCAAATACCACCAAAAGAAAGCTCTATTTGGGTACAGTGTTGCATGACCACACAATTGTCATTCTGTTTCAATATGTTTATTGAGTTTTTGGGTAAACAAGAGAATCATAAACATGCACAATCTTTTGGCTATAGCACAAAAGATTGTGCTATAGCCAATCCTGCCCGTTATTGTCCTGCCCGTCTTTTGGCTATAGCACGGGCAGGAAGGGGTTAATATCTTGCTGTCCTTGCAACACATATGTGCAGCGGCAAAGGGTGGGCTTTAGCGTCCACATGCCACCCATATGCATTATTGGGCGGCTGATGTTTCTGTGCTGACGGTGCGCTCCCAGCACAGAGACTGAGCTGCCAAATTAAGCTGTTGGTCCCCACCAATAATCAGTAGCCAGCAGAGCCTGCTCCCGAAAACGTGAACACTCTGACAGCCCATCTTAGTGGTGGCATGATCGGCCAATCTTTCCCACCCCCTGGCAATTCATAACTTTTTAAAGTAATGCAGAGGCAGGCTGGAAAGGGTTAAACATATTTTTGTTAGCCTGTAGGGATAGGCGAACGGTTCAGCCCCAGCATGAGTTCGGGCCGAACAATGGCTGTTTGCACGTTCGCTGAACAACTGAATTATCGAGGCGTTTGACCTTTTGTTTGGCCCCCCGAATGACCACAATGCACTGCGCCGCCGCACAGTGTTTTGAAAGCCCTGATTGGCTGAAGTAATGAAAGCTTTGCCCAATAAGGGCACAGAGCACTGTCAGAGCCATGATTGGACGATGTCATGACTCTATCCAATCATGGCTAATTGCTCTTAGTCCCGCCCCACACTATAAAAGTATTCTTTCAATAGCGCCCATTTTTAGTGTGATATCAGCGTGGAGAGGAATAGAACAGGGCTCTGTTCAGTGCTATTAGACAGTTAGTGTGCTATAGTGTGCTATTCTGATTCGATTGTCAGTGTAGAATATCAGTTTAGTGTGACTCTAGGGATAGTTCAGTCAGTGTTAGTGTAGTGACCACCATTCATCTTTATATTTGTGTGATACTAGGGATAGTTCAGTCGGTGTGAGTGTAGTGCGACCACCATTTATCTTTACATTAGTGTGAATCTAGGGATAGTTCAGTCAGTGTGAGTGTAATGTGACCACCATTCATCTTTACATTAGTGTGACTCTAGGGATAGTTCAGTCAGTGTGAGTGTAGTGACCGTTTACCACAGTATATTTAATTGCATTACTGCAAGTTTAATGCCGTATATTTCAGTGCGTTACATGCCGTTTAACACAGTTTATTTCAGTGCGTTACTGCAAGTTTAACGCAGTATATTTCAGTGCGTTACGTGCTGTTTTACACAGTACATTTCTGCACGCTAATGTACACATAACACAGTACATTTCTGTGCGTTAGTGCATGCTTAACACTGTATTTCAGTGCGTTACTGCAAGTTTAACGCAGTATATTTCAGTGCGTTTCATGCCATTCAACGCAGCACATTTCTGTGCGTTAGCGCACGCTTAAGGCAGTATATTTCAGTGCGTAACATGCCGCTTAACGCATCACGTTTCTGTGCGTTACTGCAAGTTTAACGCAGTATATTTTAGTGCGTTACGTGCACGTTTAATGCAGTATATTTCAGTGTGTTACGTGCCGTTAAACGCAGTACATTTCTGTGCGTCACTGCACGCTTAACGCAGTATATTCCAGTGCGTTACTGCAAGTTTAACGCTGTATATTTCAGTGAGTTATCTTCCGTTTAACGCAGTATAGTTCAGTGCGTTACTGCAAGTTTAATGCCGTATATTTCAGTGCGTTAGTGCATGTATAATGCTGTATATTTCTGTGAGTTACTGCAAGTTTAACGCCGTATATTTTAGTGCGTTACCTTCCGTTTAACGCAGTATAGTTTAGTGCATTACTGCTAATTTAACGCTGTATATTGCAGAGCGTTATCTTGCATTTAATTCAGTATAGTTCAGTGGGTTACTGCAAGTTTAACGCCGTATATTTCAGTGCGTTATCTTCCGCTTAAAGCAGTATATCATGACCATCATGGAAGAGTAGAGAGCAGCCACCCTATTCCATCACATTGTGGAGCTGTTATCTCCTGGCCCACTTCCCACAGCTCAACTGTCTGGGCCTTTTTTAGCACATGTGCAGCTGATCGCACTGTTTCAATTTGCAAACTTTCTCTCAAGCACATCAAGCATGGCAGAAACACCAGCCATTTGGGTACCACATGCTTGACAAGGAATTTAACCTTCCACTACTAAGCCCGTTGTCAGGAACACCTGAAAGCCACACAAAAGGGGTGCAAATTTGTTCCTCCCCCTTACTCACCTCAGTCTGCCCCCACTATACCTCATGACCTCTCAGCAGCCTCCACTGACAGGGATGATGGTATAGCGCAGGGTGTCCCAAGTCCTTGCAGCACATCTGTCAGCAGCACACAACCAGCTGTAGACTATAGCCGGCAAATTTCTCTGCCCCATCTGTTGCAGCAAAAAAAAAAAAAATACAGTCACTGACACCCACATGCCCAGCGGCTAAATGCAAGTTTGTCAAAGCTGCTGGCTCTACAACTTCTGCCTTTCCATCTGGTGGATTCTGCCCCCTTCCGTGAATTTGCAGAATGTGCTGTAAAACAATGGCAGGTACCCAGTAGCTTTTTTCTTTTCACATAAGGCCATTCCTGCTCTGTACCGTCATGTGGAAGGCAATGTTGTGGCATCATTGGGCAAGGCAGTCAGCTCCAAAGTCGATGTTACTGCTGACACGTGGTCCAGCAAGCATGGTAAAGGACATTGTATTTAGTTCACAGCACACTAGGTAACTCTGCTTGTAACTTGTAAGGATGCATGACAGGGCTCAGTGCTGCAGCTTGTCATGCCCCCACATCTCCATACAGCTAGTGGTGATGATGTGAGATTTGTCAGCCCTACCCTCTCCTCCTCCTCCATGCCCTCCTCTGCTGAATTTTCCTATGAACAACAAGTACCCCCTAAGCGTTCAAGGGGCTATTCAAGTCAGGCTAAAAGGTGCCAGTGCTTCAGCTAGTGTGTCTAGGGGACAGGAACCACACCAGAGCAGAGATTCTTGCAGCTCTGCAGGGGTAGGCCCAGAGGTGGTTCATTCCACGCCAGCTGGAGCCAGGAATGGTGGTGTGTGATAATGGCACAAACCTCCTGTCCACCCTTAGACAGGGAAAGTTGACACATGTGCCATGCCTCGCACATGTACTCCATTTAGTGGTGCAGCATTTCCCAAATAGGTATCCCGGGTTAGAAGATCTGCTAAAGCAGGCCATAAGAGTCTGTAGCTATTTCAGGTGGTCATACACAGTCAGTGCTCAGTTGGCTGAAATTCAGCGGGAATTCCACCTGCCCGTAAACTGCCTGATTTTTTACATGCCCACCAGGTGGAACTTGACTTTGGCAATGCTGCAGCGGCTGCACATGCAGCAGAGGGCCATCAATGAGTAGCTGTGTGAGTATGGCACAACAACAGTTTTAGGCCGGCTCTGCTTTTTTTCCCCACGCCAATGGCTGCTCATAAAGGAGGCATGCACTTTACTGTCACCATTTGAGGAGGCCACGAGGATGGTGAGCTGTGAAAATGCATGCATAAGTGACACAATCCCTGTTGTGTTCCTGCTGGAGCAGACTCTGCGTGGCATTATGAACAGGGCACTCCAGGCAGAGCAGCAGGCCCACTTTATGCAGACACCATTGTTCCTATGCCACAGAACACACAAGAGGAGAGGGAGGAGGAGAGGATTCTGCCAGTTTTGGAGGCATTGAAGCAGAGGAAGACATGCTGTACGTCAAACAGTAATGCCCCGTACACACGGTCGGATTTTCCGATGGAAAATGGGCGATCGGAGCGTGTTGTCGGACATTCTGACCGTGTGTGGGCTCCATCGGACTTTTTCCATCGGATTTTCCGACACACAAAGTTTGAGAGCAGGCTATAAAATTTTCCGACAACAAAATCTGATCGCGTCAATTCCGACCGTGTGTGGCCAGTTCCGACGCACAAAGTGCCACGCATGCTCAGAAGAAATTCCGAGACGGAACAGCTAGCTCGGTCTAGTAAAATTAGCGTTCGGAATGGATACAGCACTTTCGTCACGCTGCAATGTTTTAAATTGTTTAATACAGCGCACTCTCTTCTTCTTTATAATGTGAAAAGAATGAAGTAGTTTTGCTGCTCATATTCACACAGACTTCTCACAAACTTCTTTCTTTATTATTTAGCGGGATTCCCTCAATATATTTTGATTTGTCACATCTGACCAAATTTCTATTTTGTTGTTTTATTTTTGTTTTGTATTTTTTTCAAAGCTGTTTTTATTTTGTGTTTTACTCCCGAATATTTTTGTGTGTGTCAAGTTACCACAACACCATTATTATCTTGTATTATTTAATCTCAAGGAGGGTGCTTGGTGTTGGTGTCCCTTGTTAATTTCACATTGTATATTAGAAATGTACCTGCCTCCTCACAAACAAACTGTCCTTTTTGAAGGAAAACACACATAGGCGAGTATAATTTAAACAAAAAATTCCTTTATTAAGGGCTCACAACCAAACAAAGAGGGAGGCAACGCTGGAGAAACCGCAGAAATTGGCAAAGCCTTTGACCCCCAGGGCACACATCAATTATTTCCAGGCAAAATTGGTGGCCTGAGGATTCCATATCTAAGGGAGTGCAGTCTGGTCCAGAAGTCCCAGAGATCCGGAAAGCAGCAGATGACATCTGTGTCCCCAGGCTGTGGTCATACAAGAGACTGCATCTTTGGCCAGACCAGACTGAACCCAGGGTCATCACTCT
The DNA here is from genome assembly GCF_042186555.1 of Aquarana catesbeiana. NCBI lineage: Eukaryota > Metazoa > Chordata > Amphibia > Anura > Ranidae > Aquarana > Aquarana catesbeiana. The sequence continues at coordinate 310,223,434 of NC_133329.1, forward strand.
CTGGTCTTCCTTCCACGCTTCCTTCCACGCTGTGGCTCTGGTGTTGAACGTGTGGCAGCAGGAGGAGGAGGAGGAGGAGGATGGGCCAACTCACTCAGGTGGGTATTGGGTGTGATTTTGCCACTCACCCCCTTACTTAGGACTTTATACAGAAGGTCCTCACACAGCTTGCGTTGACCCTCCTGCATGGCCTGCAGTTTGGTGGCAGACAAAGGCCTCTTCAGGAGTGGGGGTGGCTCTGAGGGATGCAGAAGCCTCCTGAATGAGCCTGAGCGCTGAATCCTAAACGTGACTCCCCTTCCTGGGTCTTTTGTATGGAAGGCGGAGGGGAGGAACCTGCGATTCAGTCAGGCTCTGACTGGGCCCAGGCTTCTCCTGGCTGCCACTTAGCCCCGCCTCCTCCTGGCTGCCACATTCCACAGCCTCCTCCTGGCTGCCACATTCCACAGCCTCCTCCTGGCTGAGGTCTTCCTGTGTATGAAAAAGGGACATCGTGTTAGTTTTTTATTCATCAATCACACACAATTTTCACCTCATGATTGTTGCAAATTGACTGTTTACAAATATAAAAGACTATCATTCTGAGCCCAGCATTTTTCAGTCTTGTCCCAATTATTTTTCAAAACTACTGTCTATTGATATGTAAAACACTTTCTTAAATCAGCAATTAGTGATCAATAATAACATCTAGTAAACATCATTTCTTTATTGGCCAGAAATCTGTAGAAGAATGCTATACCTGACTCCATCTGGGCTCCTCCACTTCTTCCTGGCTGGAAGTCCCAGGTTGGACATCGGAAGCCTCAGCTGGGGTGGAAGGAAGAGTGGAAGGAAGAGTGGAGAGGGATTCCCTGACTCCAGTCTGGTCTGACAGAAATCGCAGTCTCTCATAGTACCACAGCCTGGGGATATAAACATCATCTGCTGCAGCTCCGGATCTCTGGGAATCCGTGACCTTCTTGCGCTCCCTTAGCATAGTTGCCAACATTGCAAAAAAAATATGTGGAATACTTTTTTGGCTGTAGGCGGAGCCGTACAATAATTGGGGGGCGGGGCATTCATTTGTAGGTGTGGCTTAGCAGAAAATACAAGTGCGGCGCGCTAAGCGCACAGCAGCGAAAGATGGGCGTGGCTTACGTGAAAAGTGGGTGTGGCTTAAATGGGCGTGGCTCAAGAGGGTGTGGTTAGAGTCTGAGATAATTGAGGGATGGAGAGGGAAAGGAGGAGAAGGAGAGGGGAATGACGGGACAGCAGCCCCAGATCCTACACAATAGAAATATGTGTATTCTAGAAAGTTTAACAATTAGCAGATAAAGATACAAACACCTGGTGTTAACGCTTCAATCATCCCGGCACCATGGTTGTTATGGTGTCAGGATGATTGAAGTGCATTATTTCTATTATTACATTGTAATATAAAATTAAATCATTCAACTCACCATAATGCCGAATCAGTGGGATCCCTGAGCGTGTCACTAGCCACGTCGCCTGCCACCAGCAGAGTCTGTCCTTGCATCAGGTGCCCCCGGCAGAGTCTGTCCTTGCATCAGGTGCCCCCGGCAGAGTCTGTCCTTGCATCAGGTGCCCCCGGCAGAGTCTGTCCTTGCATCAGGTGCCCCCGGCAGAGTCTGTATAGACCCCCTCAGTGCAGACCCCCTCCATCAGTGCAGATCCCCTTCATCAGTGCAGATCCCCTCTATCAGTGCAGACCCCCTCCATCAGTGCAGACCCCCTCCATCAGTGCAGATCCCCTCCATCAGTGCAGACCCCCTACATCAGCGCAGACCCCCCTCTATTAGTGCAGACCCCCCTCAGTGCAGCCCCCCCTCTATTAGTGCAGACCCCCCCTCAGTGCAGCCCCCCTCTATTAGTGCGGCCCCCCCTCAGTGCAGCCCCCCCTCTATTAGTGCAGATCCCCCTAGGTGCAGCCCCCTCAGTGCAGCCCCCCCTCTATTAGTGCAGACCCCCCCTCAATGCAGGCCCCCCTCCCCCCCGCTCAGTGCAGGAGCGGCCGGTGTTCTGCCTGCCGAGAAAGTTCCCCTCGGCAAGTATGGACCCCCTGTACTGCGCAGGCGCAGCGCTTGCGCAGTACGGGGCTGGGGAACTTTCGTCAAGACACGGTGGCGGCGGCGCCGTTGTCTTCTGCTTCAGTGGAGAGGGGAGGGGCCATGCAGCTAAAGAAGCCGCTTTATTGGCTGCACGGATCGAGCCCCCTTCCTCTCTCCACTACTCAACACTGTCACTAGGGGGAAGATCGAGCGGCGGCGCCGGCCGCCATTTTGCTGGAGCCAGCTGCTCCAAAAACAAAAAAAAAAACATTCCTGATTTTCCTTATGGAAAATCCCGATTCGGGACAGCATCCAATCGGGACGAGGGTCTCAAAATCGGGATTGTCCCGGGAAAATCGGGACTGTTGGCAACTATGCCTTAGATAAGTGCTCCTCAGGCCACCAATTTTGGCTTTTAAATAGGGGATGGTTGCCATGGGGACCACCGGCTTCACCAACTCCAGCAGTTTCTCCAGCGCTGTCTGCCTCTTTTGTTTATGATTACAATGTGGGTGTTTCACCTGCCACAGACAGGGCTGCTCCCTGTGTTTGTCTATGAACAGGGGGAGGAAGTTGTGGTCATTGAAGCCATCCATTCTATCTGCAAGACACAACACAAGACAAACCCTAATGTAAGGCAAAACTCTCTTAATCTTGTTACAATATAGGCCTCAATGTAGAAGCAGTATAGGCCCAAGTTTAGATCTTACCTTCGTTATCACGATCGGCGCCTCTGATACTCCTTCCCCCGCTCACAGATCGTACGTACTACGCACGCGTGTTACGCTTTATACACACTGCGCATGCGTGTAACTCCGCCCGCCCCTGACGTTCTTTCTAGTCTATTCCCCGCCCCTTTTCGTTCAGCGCAGTGGGTGAAGATCACATGGCGGAGACACAACAGGTGCGTGCTAATTACAGCAACGAGGAGGAGGGGGAGGAAAGCCCGGAACCTGAAACGTCTGGATCCAGAAGGAGAAGATTTAAGGCATCAAATATGTCCTTTGGGGAGATGTTGGAGATGGTGGACATCCTGAAGAAGGCCGACTATGACAGGAAGTATGGACCTTACCCCAACCCCAATGTCCGAAAGGTCAAGATCATGGCGAAAGTGGTCAAGAGTCTGCACCGGAATTTCGGGGTACGACAATCGAAAGATCAGCTTAGGAAGCGGTGGTCGGACCTAAAATTAAGAGAGCACCAGCAGTACAGAAAGATCCGGAGAGTGCTGCAAAAAAGTAAGTAGTTGTGCTGTGTTCCTATTCTTTATTTTTATTACGTTCGTGCTGCTCCATGTGCTTTTCTTAACTGTTGTCCAGTTTAAAATGGCAACTTTCATGTTCATGGGCACATTATTCGTTCGTATCAAACATTGTTCATTCGGCCTAGAAAACACCATGGTTTTGGCCATATGCATTTGGCCACATTTTTTAGGGCCTACTTGTCTGAAACTAATTTGGTTGGGTAGATGGGTTTGTAACTAGAATGAAATGCAAACTAGATTCTGTGTAAGGAGAGGACACTCAGCAGCAGTTTTCACATCTGGACGCTGGAGCACTAGTGTGGGACACAAGAACACCCTTTTTATTAGGGGGCCCACACAGGTGCTCCAGTGTATACTATAGGGATGTCTCCATCTGTGAAGCTTGTACAAGACAGGTAAAGTATTCAAGCTTGACAAAGGACAAGAAAAATGCTACATCTTGGAACTCTGGCCACAAAAAAAATTGTTCCCCATTTCCAAAAAATGTTTCATATTTATAGTTCTGCCATCAAATATCTGTGTGCTAAGTATACCTTTTTTTTTTTTTTTTTACATAGGGGAGAAAAGACTCGGAGGACACCCCTCATCCAAGGAGACCAGAGACCACCCATCTCTGGAAGAAGGGGAAATCCACCTAAGACAAACAGAGCAGGAGGAGGAAGACGTGGTGGAAATTGGCACCACAACAGGTGAGTGTCTGCGACCACAGGCTCAGGTAAGAGATGGATGCCGACATATTTATAATACATGTTTTTTTTTGGTTTCTATCTTTTTAGGTGATCGTGATGTTGTGGATTCAGATCCTTTCACCTCGAAAAGTGCACAGATCCTGATCGGGGAGACCATGGGGTATAATAGGGACTTGGAAAACATCAAGAAAAACATCAATGATGTTCTTCAAAAAAATAAGAACATCATTGATGTTTTAGGGAGAGTTTAAAACCCCTCTAAATCCCTTTGTTTTTTGGTGTGCTACAATTTTTTGTCAAATTGTAGAAAAGCCAAATTTTGAAGAGGCACACAGTGTGTCAACATGTGCTATCTGCCATCACGGGAGATCAATGGATGCGTTTTGGGGGTGCAACCCCTTCCTCGATAATAAAGTAGCTGAGAGGAAGGGGTTGCACCCCCAAAACATGTCCCTTGATCCCCCATGATGGCAGGTAGCACATGTTGACATTCAGCTTTTTGTGTGCATCTTCAAAATTTGGCTTTTCCTGGGGTGACTTCACTGCATCTGAACGCAATATCAAACAGTTTGTAAATACTTATGTTTGATATTGCCTTCAAGTTCTACCAAATGTGAACTTTGTAAGTTCAAGATTTGTGTCTTTCTTGTTGGTTTTAAACATGCCTGTTTTATCTAAAATGGACATTTCTACTTTTTCTAATGTGACCCCAAAAAATGTTATACAACAAACATGTTGGTTTGTTTTAAAAACCTTTTCTAAATGCACATGTGATTGTGCAGGTATTAAAAAGATTTTTAATCAAGAATGTAGTGCAAAGTGTCTTTGCCTTTCGTAAATAACACCCAACAGTGCTTTGTAATGTTACACAATCACGCCATTTTCAGGACTCATCACATTTCTCTCAGGGTCAGCTAAAACAAACACAAGCAGTAAATGTCACCAAAGATTTGATTTTTTTTTTATTTGAAAAAGGTTTTAGACATTGTCTGGCATATTGATAGACCCCCTACCCGCAAAGAATTCAAGGTATCTTAGCCGGACATCACGGGCACTCAGGGGGGGGCAAGCCAGGACGGCCACTTTCAAGCGCTGTCAGGGTTGGTTCATTTTGAATTCCGGCCTCTGGCCCAACTGAGCCAGCATAGTTTGTAGAACACAGCACGCCAGGATAATGTGATTCAGTTTGTACTCCGCCATATGTATGGGTGTAAGAAATAGGCGGAACCGGCTGGCCATGATTCCAAACGTGTTCTCCACCACTCTTCTAGCCAGTAATTAAAAACCCTCTGGTCCGGGGTGAGGGTCCTCATCGGGAATGGCCGCATAAGATGGTCCCCCAGCGCAAATGCTTCATCCGCAACGAAGACGAATGGGAGCCCTTCCACATTGTCTTCTGGAGGTGGCAAGTCCAAGCTGCCATTCTGGAGACGCCTGTAGAACTCGGTCTGGGCAATTACTCCACCATCGGACATCCGGCCATTCTTCCCCACGTTCACATACAGGAACTCATAAGTAGCCGACACCACCGCCAACATCACAATACTATTGAACCCCTTGTAGTTGTAATAGTACGACCCCGAGTTGGGTGGTGGAACGATGTGGACGTGTTTCCTATCAATTGCCCCTCCGCAGTTAGGAAAGTCCCACCGCTGGGCAAAGTGGGAGGCTACAGTCTGCCATTCCTGTGGTGTGGAAGGAAACTGTGGAGTCAAAACAAAACAAAAGATTAGTCATTTTGCACATAAACAGGGAAAGCAGATTACACACAAACATTCTTGGCCAACATCAAGATAACATTTTTTGGAGGGAGTTTTTAAAGACCAAAGTATAAGGTACACCTATCATATTCCCCCTCCCCCCCACCCTCTCATGGGCCATTTCTAACATTAAAGGGGGGGGGAGCTCTTGGACAGGTAACCCTCTCCACTTCATTGAGAGATGAATGCCTAAATAATGGGTATTACTTTGGCCAGCCCCTCCTTAGTTACACTATTGACAGCCCACAGGACAGGTAAGAAGTGTCATAATACAAAGATATAAATACACACTGTACACATTTGAGCACTTTTGGAATTTCTGCTATTACCTATCAAGATAATAATAGTATACAAAAACTTTAGGCCCTTGCACTACATGCTTTGGGGAATTCATCCATAAATCTGACCACTAAAGAGATGGGTATAGTGTGTATGGGCTTGGCAAAGTCAGCAGATAGATGATTGAGGATAGATAGAGAATTGTTATCAGCTGACTTAGCAGTTGGGGGGAGGGAGGGTTCCAAATGATTTGGGGAACCCCCAAAAAAAGCCTCTGGCATTCTGCCTGAATTTAAAGCGCAAATCACATTTAAAAACATTTTAGGGGGTGTTTGGGGTAAAGCACTACTATGGAGCTGATAAAATACATTGTTAAGTGACTACATGAGGTGAATATAGGGCCAGGAGAGCATGCTGGGGAGGTAAGTGAAGGCAAATATGCATGAAGGACAAAAAAGATAGATAGATGAGATAAAAATCCAGCATGCATGAGGACAAAAGGGACATTCACAGCATATTCCAATCATGGTAATTAGGGAATGAGGAAAGAAATACAATATATTATCAAACATTAAATTCAATAAAATGTGATATTAAAGGATAAAAATCTTACCTTAATATACTCCTTCTGCAGGACCTGTATGATGGCAGAACAGGTCTCTGGGATAATGATCCCCAGAGCCTGGGGGGAGATGCCTGTCGAGAACTTCAAGTTCTGCAGACTTCTCCCCGTCGCCAAGAACCGCAGGGTGGCGACGAGCCTCTGCTCCGGAGTGATGGCTTGCCTCATGCAGGTATCCTGCCTGCTGATATAGGGGGTCAGCAAAGCCAACAAACGGTGAAATACGGGGTCCGTCATCCGGAGAAAGTTCCTGAAATCATCAAGATTATTCTCACGGATCTCATGGAGCAAAGGCATGTGACAGAACTGGTCACGCTGAAGCAACCAATTCTTGGTCAATGAACTCCTCCCACCCTGTTCATGGACTGGACTTGTGTCAAGGTAAGGACCCCAACACCAAGCCCCCGCACAGCACGAACTCTACGAGGAGTACGTATACGCAACATGGCTAGAAAACGGTTGGTCAGAACGAAGTAACAGAACGCACTGAAGAACAGCAAGGCCTGTGAAGAGCGACCTGAAAAACAGTAACGAGCAGACAAGATCGCACTGAATAGTACAATGCAAACTGACTGCACGCACTGAAGAGCAGATACAAACCCACAAGCACAAACTGAACAGCAGAAAACGATCTGAAAACCACGAGTCTGAAAAAGCGCAAATCGTCTCTCACCTAACTTTTACTAACACGAGATTAGCAAAAGGAGCCCAAAGGGTGCCGCGTTTGGTTCTGAACTGGTCTTTTCTAGTCTCGTCGTATGTGCTTTACGTCACCGCGTTCTTGGCGATCGGAAATTCCGACAACTTTGTGCGACCGTGTGTACACAAAACAAGTTTGAGCCAACATCCGTCAGAAAAAATCCATGGATTTTGTTGTCGGAATGTCCGATCAATGTCCGATCGTGTGTACGGGGCATTAGAGATGGTTTTCCATCCCCAGAACCCTTGGGAGTAGTACGCGGCTGGGAGGAGGCCGTTCCAGATACTATAATCCTTAGTTACCCCGAGGAGTCTGCTTCTTATGCCCCCGCAAATTTGATTCATGCTTCAAAGCCTGCAAAAGGATCCAAGGATACGTGGCATAAAGGAGAAGGATCACTATTGGTTGGCAACCCTCCTTGACCACCGTTACAAGGGCAAAGTCTCAGAACTCATCCCGTCCCCACAGAAGATTAAATCTATTGAGGACACCTTAAAGAGGAGTTTATCTAATGCTTTTCCCGACTTTGGTAGGTTACAGTGTTGTGGAAAACGTAGTACTGAGGATTCTGTTGGTCAAGAGAGGAGCGGTGGAGAAGGCAGACGCCTAAATGAGCATTTCACCATTTTTTTAGTCAGCTTCACATCCCATCAGCAGCATCTGTATCATATGGTGGACGATTATGGGCGAAAACAGAGATGGAGAGCTTTCCAGTCGACGATCCACTGGCTTACTGGGTCATGAGAATAGAACTTGCCCAGTATGCAGTTTAGCTGCTGGGCTGCCCTGTTATTCCAAAAACTTGGGCAGATCATAACAGATGAACATCAGATAGATCAAAAAATTATAGTGCGTCTAGCTCTAGCAGAATGCAGTACATGTGATGAGTGGGGGCTAAAGCATGAACAAGAAGGGTGGGACTAACTATATAGAGCATCCCCCAGCTACGGAGTGAGGTAAGGACAAAATTATTAAAGGCAAACAAACAGATAATGCAAGTGTAACATAATAGGTCACATTATGGAAATTTAAAGGTTAATTCATTTTCATGGGGGAAAAAAAAATTGAAAATAAAAAAAAAACATAGCATAAATAATTGCTACACAAGTCATATTGTAATTGAATGTTATTACAAATTACCTTTCCTTTTCAAACTGCAGCACTGTAATTTTCTGTACGATTCAATGCAATATGGCAACCTAGGGGCGTTCTGTACAAGCTGTCTTGGAAAATGTACAAGACCTCTTAAAGGCTATCTATGACACCTTAGAAATTGAGGAGGAGAAGGTGCAATTATCCAATCATGATCTCATGTATCAGGGAATGCGTGCCAAAAAAACGAGAGTTTTTCCTGTGCATAACTCCCTCTTGGAAGCGATTAAGCTGAAATGGGAGAACCCTTAGAGGAAACCTTTCTTTTCTGGCAATTTGAAAAGGAGATTTATTTTTGATAAGGATGCAGTTCAGCCTTGGAATAAGTGCCTAAAACTGGATGTGCCATTCTCTAAAATTTCCAAAAAAGATGGACGAAGCCTTTGATGACATGGGGGTGCTAAAAGATCCCATGGACAGGAAAGGGGATATTTTCTTACGTAGAGCCTAGGATTCTACTGTGGGTAGTCTCAAACCTGCCTTAGCATCTACGTGCATAGCCAGGAATTTTGGCTTATGCAATTACTGTCGCACCTGATGGCAGGTACCCCCAGAGATCAGGCACTGAAATACTTTCGGCTGCTCTTTTAAGTAGTTGGTTTTCTGGCAGACACTTCAGTGGAATCTGTTAAGATGGCCACTAGATCTTCAGCCCTAATAAATTTGGCAAGAAGAGCCTTGTGGTTCAAAACTTTGCCAGGCGATTGCTCATTTAAACTGCGCCTTTGTGGTCTCCTGTTTTTGGGAGACCATCTTTTTGGTCCGGGTTTGCAGGAAGTCCAAATCCCCTGTCAAGGCTCTTAGTTACCAGCCTACCTTGGGATTGATAGAAGGCAAAAGCCTTGTGTCTCCTAGCAGGAGGCTTAGTGGATCAGAGGGTCCGTACGCCAATTCCTCTGTCAGAAAAGGGTCTGGGGTTTTACTCCAACATATTTGTGGTAAACTATGAGAGAAAGAAGGGTTTTGGGGCTTTAAATGAAATCACGGCCTGGTAAGGCCGTGTCTTTCCATCCCTGTCAATATGATGAAAAGAAAGCAAGCGAGCCAACATGCAAACAACAAGGTGGTGGGACTTTAGATGAAGCACATGGTTTGCAACTCAATAAATTGGCGGATTTATAAAATGTTTATTAAATGATATACAGTGGATAACATACATATTGCTAATGTCAGTTTAAAGAACATATAGATATGGTAATAACACTGGTAACATTGCATGATGCGATGCACACTGCTGGTCTCCTCCCCTTCCCCGCCTCTTGCGATGTCCTGGGGGGCGGGAGTGGCGTTGTTGTGCATCGACGTCACGCCACCCATGGCGGGCGTGCATCGTCCTTGTGGCGCCGTTACACGAGCGGAAATTGAGATGGTCATGGTGCCACTGGCTGGGCGCTAGTTGCTCGGTTTGTGGTGCCTCCTTCCCACCCACTACTCGTGCGTGACGTTGGTGGGCTGTCCCGTGGTGGAGCTTATATGGGCATCCTTCCAGGGGATTTGGCACTTGAGGCACTTTACTCATCGGACCCGATGCACTCCCTTGGATCATGTCCTCCCTATTCAGCACTAGGTAACCCTGCACATCACGAGGTACCTCTACTTAATCAGTCTATCATTCAGGTATTGGTTTTTAGTAACATAGTGGGCACTTTTCTACATTTCCCTCACTTATCCTCACTACTTTTTGACTAGTTCACAGTGTTGGTATCTCCACCCCTGCACTCTTCACCCCTCAACCTCACACAACTATCATTCAATTTTTATTTATCAAATTCTCCCTACAGAAACCCCACCTGGTTGGTTCACCCACCACCTATTTCCTCAGAGTGCCCTTTAGTCCTTTGTCTCCTTGGAGGATGCCTGTGTTGATCGCTGCCGCTGGGTTGCCCACCTCGGCTCCCGCTTGCAGTGTCCCCAGATGGCTCACTACCCTCAGCTCTTCACCATCAACATACGGATTTTAGTAAGTAAACATGTATTTTGGGGGGTTCCATTTACCCCTTCCGTAGTCATGTTGATATATGCCAGATCATTTATATACTTCTAAATTACTTCTCAGCCTAACCTCCTCCTTTGACCTGAAGCAGTGGATACATGCTCCTACTCACTCCGAAGGCAATACCCTTGACCTCGTTTTCTCTCACCTTTGCACTCCATGCAACCTATCTAACTATCCATTCCCTCTCTCTGATCACCACCTTATTAGTTTCACTCTCTCCCTCTCCTCCACCTCCTCTCCCTCCAACTGCCTAAAAGTTACCCGCAGAAACCTACGTCATCTCAACCCTTCTCTTCTCTGCTATCGACAACCTCCACGACAAAATCTCACCCCTATCCTGCACCAACCTAGCCACTTCTGTTTACAACGCTTCACTTCTAGCCTCACTGGACTCACTGGCCCCCTCACTACACACAGAATCAGTCCCCGGCCCCTTCAACCTTGGCAAACAGATGATACTAGAAGTCTGAAAAAACGTAGTCGTGCTCATGAGCGCCTGTGGCGTAAGACTAAGTCTCAGAGAGATTTCAACCAATATAAATCTGCCCTCCAAAAATACAATTCCAGCCTCCTATCTGCCAAGCAGACCTATTTTATCACTCTCTTTAGCAACTTATCATCCCGTCCCTGTCAACTCTTCTCTACCTTCAAGTCTCTACTTCGTCCTCCACCGCCTCACCCGCCAACTCACTCACTGCCTAGGAGATCGCCAATCACTTCAAACAGAAGATTGATATAATTCGCGCTGAGATCTCTACTGTTCGGATACCCTCCACACTTTACACTTCATGCCCACAGGCACAATTATTACTTCCCTCTTTCAACCCCACCACTATAGACAAGGTTGCTAAACTACTTGGTGATATCCACCTTACCACCTGCCCTCTGGATCCTGTTCCTTCACAAATGCTACATTCACGCTCTGGCTCTATGCTACACTCTCTAACCCACATCTTCAATCTCTCCCTCTCTTCTGGCATCTTCCCCAACTCTCTAAAACATGCACTTGTCAGACCCATACCTAAAAAGCCCTCACTGGACCCATGCAATCTTAACAACGTACGCCCCATCTCCTTGCTCCCCTTCTTATCCAAACTCCTTGAACATCTGGGCTACAACCGACTGAGCGTCCACCTCGCTGATAATAGCCTTCTTGATCCCCTTCAGTCTGGATTTCGTCCTCATCACTCCACACAAACTGCTCTTTTAAAACTAACAAATGATCCAACGGTCAAAACCAATCGACACTATTCTGTACTTCTACTCCTGGACCTCTCTGCTGCCTTTGATACGGTTGACCATCCCCTCCTCCTCAAAAAACTCCACGCCTTTGGTCTCCGTGACTGTACTCTTCGCTGGTTCTCTTCCCACTTATCCAACCGCACCTTTAGCATTTCTTACAACTCTACTTCCTCCTCTCCTCTTCCTTTCTCTGCTGGGGTCCCCCAAGGTTCTGTTCTTGGACCTCTCCTATTTTCAATCTACACCTCCTCCCTGGGTCAACTGATAGCCTCCCATGGATTCCAATAGCACCTTTACACTGACGACACCCAAATCTATTTCTCTACCCCTCAGCTCACTCCCTCTGTCTCCTCACGTATCACTAATTTACTATCAGATATATCAGTCTGGATGTCACACCACTTCCTTAAACTCAATCTATCCAAAACCGAACTTATAATTTTTCCTCCCCCATATGCCCCTTCTCCTGATCTCTATCTGTCAAAATCGATGGCACAACTATAAGCCCATCCCCACATGCCAAGGTTCTAGGTGTAGTCCTGGACTCTGAACTCTCCTTCAGGCAACACATCCAATCACTGTCCAAATCCTGCCGCCTCAACCTCCGCAACATCTCCAAAATACGCTCCTTTCTAACCAATGACACTACAAAGCTCTTAATTCACTTGCTGGTCATCTCTCGCCTAGACTACTGCAACTCCCTTTTCATTGGCTTACCTCTACATAGTCTATCACCTCTTCAATCCATCATGAATGCTGCTGCCAGACTCATCCACCTTACCAATCGCTCTGTGCCTGCCACTCCTCTCTGTCAATCCCTCCACTGGCTTCAGATTGGCAAAAAATTACATTCAAAATACTAACAACTACGTACAAAGCCATCCACAATTTCGCCCCAGCTACATCACTAGCCTAGTCTCTAAATACCAACCTACTCGTTCTCTTCGTTCCTCTCAAGACCTCCTGCTCTCTAGCTCCCTCATCACCTCCTCCCATGCTCGCCTCCAGGACCTTTCCAAAGCCTCTCCAATCCTATGGAATGCCCTACCCCAATCTGTCTGCTTATCTCCTACTTTATTAGCTTTTAGACGATCACTGAAAACCCTTCTCTTCAGAGAAGCCTACCCTACCCACGCCTAACAACTGTATTTTCATTTTCTCCATCAGCTCATCCCCCACAGTTATTACCTTTTGTTTCCACTTGACCCTCCCTTCTAGATTGTAAGCACTAACGAGCAGGGCCCTCTGATCCCTCTGTTTTAATTTGTATTGTAAGTGTACTGTCTGCCCTAATGTTGTAAAGCGCTGCGCAAACTGTTGGCGCTATATAAATCCTGTATTATAATAATAATAATAATAATAAATTATAGATTTACCACATGCCTTCTCCTGATTAGGGATGAGCTTCGTGTTCGAGTTGAACCCATGTTCGAGTCGAACATCGTATGTTCGCCCGTTCGTCGAATTACAAACGATATAGGCCATTCGCACCTAATTCGAGTGGCGCATCATGGCCCATAATTCACTGCAGCATTGCAGTGCATTGCTGGCTGATGATGACCTGCATGCTTGGCCAATCACAGCGCCGTCTGTACAGAGAGCCGTAATTGGCCAAAGCCAGGGTGGCTTTGGCCGATTATGGCTCAGGGGGTTTAGTACACGCCCCACACTATATAAGGCCGCCTGCGTAGTGTGTAGTAGCCTTGTGTAGTGTGTTGTGGTGGCAGAGAGATAGACATTGAGACAGTGTCATTTGATTTAAGTTAGATAGAGTAGGCAGGCGAGTCAGTTAGCTGCACTTACAGTGTATTGTGTATATATATATATACATCCTAGGTGTTGTGTGTGTGTATATATATATATATATATATATATATATATATATATATACACTGTATTCAGCTTAGCTAGATCCGTTCCTGTTATTCTCTTCCTACTGACAGGCAGGCAGGTGTTTTTACAGTATTTACAGCTACCTGAAGAAAATTGCTAGTGTTCTTCTGATCCTATTAGTCCTATTAGCTACAGTATTTACAGTTAGTGTAGTGCGTCGTCTGCACAGTGTGCACCTAAAGCTACCTGAAGAAAGTTAGTGGTGTTCTTCTGACCCTTTTAGTATCGCAGGCAGCTGTAGTATTTACAAGTTAGTGTAGTGTGTCCTCTGCACAGTGTGCACCTAAAGCTACCTGAAGAAAACTAGTGGTGTTCTTCTAATCCTATTAGTACAGTACCGCAGGCAGCTGCAGGATTTACAAATCAGTGTAGTGCATCCTCTGCGCAGTGTGCACCTAAAGCTACCTGAAGAAAATTGGTGGTGTTCTTCTGATACTATTAGTACAGTACCGCAAGCAACTGCAGTATTTACAAGTTAGTGTAGTGCGTCCTCTGCACAGTGTGCACCTAAAGCTACCTGAAGAAAATTGATGGTGATCTTCTGATCCTATTAGTATCGCAGGCAGCTGTAGTATTTACAAGTTAGTGTAGTGCGTCCTCTGCACAGTGTACACCTAAAGCTACCTGAAGAAAATTGGTGGTGTTCTTATGATCCTATTAGTATCGCAGGGAGCTGTAGTATTTACAAGTTAGTCTAGTGCGTCCTCTGCACAGTGTGCACCTAAAGCTACCTGGAGACAATTGCTGTTGTTTTGCTCCTATTAATACCACAGGCAGGCAGCTACAGTATTTACAGTTAGTGTACTGTGTCCTCTGCACAGTGTGCACCTAAAGCTACCTGAATAAAATTGGTGGTGTTCTGATCCTATATTAATACCACAGGCAGGCAGCTACAGTATTTATAGTTAGTGTACTGCGTCCTCTGCACAGTGTGCACCTAAAGCTACCTGAAGACAATTGCTGTTGTTCTGCTCCTATTAATACCACAGACAGGCAGCTACAGTATTTACAGTTAGTGTACTGTGTCCTCTGCACAGTGTGCAGCTAAAGCTACCTGAATAAAATTGGTGGTGTTCTTCTGATCCTATTAATACCACAGGCAGGCAGGTACAGTATTTATAGTTAGTGTAGTGCGTCCTCTGCATAGTGTGCACCTAAAGCTACCTGGAGACAATTGCTGTTGTTCTGCTCCTATTAATACCACAGGCAGGCAGCCACAGTATGTACAGTTAGTGTACTGTGTCCTCTGCACAGTGTGCACCTAAAGCTACCTGAAGAAAACTAGTGGTGTTCTTCTAATCCTATTAGTACAGTACTGCAGGCAGCTGCAGGATTTACAAATCAGTGTAGTGCATCCTCTGCGCAGTGTGCACCTAAAGCTACCTGAAGAAAATTGGTGGTGTTCTTCTGATACTATTAGTACAGTACCGCAAGCAACTGCAGTATTTACAAGTTAGTGTAGTGCGTCCTCTGCACAGTGTGCACCTAAAGCTACCTGAAGAAAATTGATGGTGTTCTTCTGATCCTATTAGTATCGCAGGCAGCTGTAGTATTTACAAGTTAGTGTAGTGCGTCCTCTGCACAGTGTACACCTAAAGCTACCTGAAGAAAATTGGTGGTGTTCTTATGATCCTATTAGTATCGCAGGGAGCTGTAGTATTTACAAGTTAGTCTAGTGCGTCCTCTGCACAGTGTGCACCTAAAGCTACCTGGAGACAATTGCTGTTGTTTTGCTCCTATTAATACCACAGGCAGGCAGCTACAGTATTTACAGTTAGTGTACTGTGTCCTCTGCACAGTGTGCACCTAAAGCTACCTGAATAAAATTGGTGGTGTTCTGATCCTATATTAATACCACAGGCAGGCAGCTACAGTATTTATAGTTAGTGTACTGCGTCCTCTGCACAGTGTGCACCTAAAGCTACCTGAAGACAATTGCTGTTGTTCTGCTCCTATTAATACCACAGACAGGCAGCTACAGTATTTACAGTTAGTGTACTGTGTCCTCTGCACAGTGTGCAGCTAAAGCTACCTGAATAAAATTGGTGGTGTTCTTCTGATCCTATTAATACCACAGGCAGGCAGGTACAGTATTTATAGTTAGTGTAGTGCGTCCTCTGCATAGTGTGCACCTAAAGCTACCTGGAGACAATTGCTGTTGTTCTGCTCCTATTAATACCACAGGCAGGCAGCCACAGTATGTACAGTTAGTGTACTGTGTCCTCTGCACAGTGTGCACCTAAAGCTACCTGAATAAAATTGGTGGTGTTCTAATCCTATATTAGTACCACAGGCAGGCAGCTACAGTATTTATAGTTAGTGTACTGCGTCCTCTGCACAGTGTGCACCCAAAGCTAGCGGAAGACAATTGCTGTTGTTCTGCTCCTATTAATACCACAGACAGGCCGCCACAGTATGTACAGTTAGTGTACTGTGTCCTCTGCACAGTGTGCACCTAAAGCTACCTGAATAAAATTGGTGGCGTTCTTCTGATCCTATTAATACCACAGGCAGGCAGCTACAGTAGTTACAGTTAGCGTACTGCATCCTCTGCACAGTGTGCACCTAAAGCTACCTGAAGACAATTGCTGTTGTTTTTCTCCTATTAATACCACAGACAGGCAGCTACAGTATTTACAGTTAGTGTACTGTGTCCTCTGCACAGTGTGCACCTAAAGCTACCTGAAGACAATTGCTGTTGTTCTGCTCCTATTAATACCACAGACAGGCAGCTACAGTATTTACAGTTAGTGTACTGTGTCCTCTGCACAATGTGCAGCTAAAGCTACCTGAATAAAATTGGCGGTGTTCTTCTGATCCTATTAATAACACAGGCAGGCAGCTACAGTATTTATAGTTAGTGTACTGCGTCCTCTGCACAGTGTGCACCTAAAGCTACCTGAAGACAATTGCTGTTGTTCTGTTCCTATTGATACCACAGACAGGCAGCTACAGTATTTACAGTTAGTGTACTGTGTCCTCTGCACAGTGTGCACCTAAAGCTATCTGAAGACAATTGCTGTTGTTCTGCTCCTATTAATACCAGAGACAGGCAGCTACAGTATTTACAGTTAGTGTACTGTGTCCTCTGCCCAGTGTGCACCTAAAGCTACCTGAAGACAATTGCTGTTGTTCTGCTCCTATTAATACCACAGACAGGCAGCTACAGTATTCACAGTTAGTGTACTGTGTCCTCTGCACAATGTGCAGCTAAAGCTACCTGAATAAAATTTGCGGTGTTCTTCTGCTCCTATTAATACCACAGACAGGCAGCTACAGTATTTACAGTTAGTGTACTGTGTCCTCTGCACAGTGTGCACCTAAAGCTACCTGAAGACAATTGCTGTTGTTCTGCTCCTATTAATACCACAGACAGGCAGCTACAGTATTTACAGTTAGTGTACTGTGTCCTCTGCACAATGTGCAGCTAAAGCTACCTGAATAAAATTGGCGGTGTTCTTCTGATCCTATTAATAACACAGGCAGGCAGCTACAGTATTTACAGTTAGTGTACTGCGTCCTCTGCACAGTGTGCACCTAAAGCTACCTGAAGACAATTGCTGTTGTTCTGTTCCTATTGATACCACAGACAGGCAGCTACAGTATTTACAGTTAGTGTACTGTGTCCTCTGCACAGTGTGCACCTAAAGCTACCTGAAGACAATTGCTGTTGTTCTGCTCCTATTAATACCACAGACAGGCAGCTACAGTATTTACAGTTAGTGTACTGTGTCCTCTTCCCAGTGTGCACCTAAAGCTACCTGAAGACAATTGCTGTTGTTCTGCTCCTATTAATACCACAGACAGGCAGCTACAGTATTCACAGTTAGTGTACTGTGTCCTCTGCACAATGTGCAGCTAAAGCTACCTGAATAAAATTTGCGGTGTTCTTCTGATCCTATTAATAACACAGGCAGGCAGTTACAGTATTTACAGTTAGTGTACTGCGTCCTCTGCACAGTGTGCACCTAAAGCTACATGAAGACAATTGCTGTTGTTCTGTTCCTATTAATACCACAGACAGGCAGCTACAGTATTTAGAGTTATGCCCCATACACACGGTCGGATTTTCCGATGGAAAATATGTGACAGGACCTTGTTGTCGGAAATTCCGACCGTGTGTAGGCTCCATCACACATTTTCCATCGGATTTTCCGACACACAAAGTTTGAGAGCAGGATATAAAATTTTCCGACAACAAAATCCGTTGTCGGAAATTCCGATCGTGTGTACACAAATCCGACGGACAAAGTGCCACGCATGCTCAGAATAAATAAAGAGATGAAAGCTATTGGCCACTGCCCCGTTTATAGTCCCGACGTATGTGTTTTACATCACCGCGTTCAGAACGATCGGATTTTCCGACAACTTTGTGTGACCGTGTGTATGCAAGACAAGTTTGAGCCAACATCCGTCGGAAAAAATCCTAGGATTTTGTTGTCGGAATGTCCAAACAAAGTCGGACCGTGTGTACGGGGCATAAGTGTACTGTGTCCTCTGCACAGTGTGCACCTAAAGCTACCTGAAGACAGTTGCTGTTGTTCTGCTCCTATTAATACCACAGACAGGCAGCTACAGTATTTACAGTTAGTGTACTACGTCCTCTGCACAGTGTGCACCTAAAGCTACCTGAAGACAATTGCTGTTGTTCTGCTCCTATTAATACCACAGACAGGCAGCTACAGAATTTACAGTTAGTATACTGTGTCCTCTGCACAGTGTGCACCTAAAGCTACCTGAATAAAATTGGTGGTGTTCTGCTCCTATTAATACCACAGACAGGCAGCTACAGTATTTACAGTTAGTGTACTGCGTCCTCTGCACAGTGTGCACCTAAAGCTACCTGAAGACAATTGCTGTTGTTCTGCTCCTATTAATACCACAGACAGGCAGCTACAGAATTTACAGTTAGTATACTGTGTCCTCTGCACAGTGTGCACCTAAAGCTACCTGAATAAAATTGGTGGTGTTCATCTGATCCTATATTAATACCACAGGCAGGCAGCTACAGTATTTACAGTTAGTGTACTGCGTCCTCTGCACAGTGTGCACCTAAAGCTATCTGAAGACAATTGCTGTTGTTCTGCTCCTATTAATACCACAGACAGGCAGCTACAGTATTTACAGTTAATGTACTGTGTCCTCTGCACAGTGTGCACCTAAAGCTACCTGAATAAAATTGGTGGTGTTCTTCTGATCCTATTAATACCACAGGTAGGCAGCTACAGTATTTACAGTTAGTGTACTGCGTCCTCTGCACAGTGTGCACCTAAAGCTACCTGAAGACAATTGCTGTTGTTCTGCTCCTATTAATACCACAGGCAGGCAGCTACAGTATTTACAGTTAGTGTACTGTGTCCTCTGCACAGTGTGCACCTAAAGCTACCTGAAGACAATTGCTGGTGTTCTCATACTAATAATACTACAGGCAGGCAGTTGATTATGCTAGCTGCAGTATCAGTATATATATACATCCCAGCTTTGTGCAGCTACATCTCACTGCAGGCCATTAGTATGTCTGAAAGAACAACAAGGAGAGGCAGACAGCCACAAGCCAATAAAAGAGGACAAGCAAGCTCTGTGTCTAGAGGCAACAGTGCTGGTCGTGGAGATGGTGCATCCTCATCAGCACGTGGCCGTGGGACACGCTTGTCCTTTTTTCCTGCAGCTGGCCGTGTTGAGCCGCAACATGCGGAAGACTTGGTAGAGTGGATGACCAAGCCGTTCTCATCCTCCTCATCCTCTCTCACCCAGGCTCAGGGTACTTTGGCAAAGCAGCTGCCAATGTAGCCTCTTCCCTTGGCTCAATGGCATCAGTCACTCCTTCCCTAGCCCCACCATGTCCTCCTGAGGAGTCCCCCGAACTGTTTGACCACAGTGTCGGGTACATGCTCCAGGAGGATGCCAAGCGTTTTGAAAGCTCCGATGATGGTACCAAGCTAGAGGGAGGCAGTAACATGAGCTCAGAGAGAGGGGGTGCCCAAGAAGGACAGCAATCTGGCAGTCATGTTCCCCCAGCTGCAGCATACTGCCAGCTTTGCTCCAGTGATGAGGAGAGAGGGGATGATGAGGTCACTGACTCCATGTGGGTGCCTGATAGGAGAGAGGAGGAGGAGGCACATCACCAACCAGGCAGGATGCCCTCCTGGGGCCAGCTTAAGGGCAACACACCAACTGCATCACACCGCAGAGCTCCGCATGTGCAGGGCGCTGCTGTCTCTGCATGTTATTCCAAAAGTTCTTTGGTGTGGACCTTTTTTGAGACAAGTGCATCAGATCCCACCGCTGCTATTTGCAACATATGTCTCAAGCGTATCTCGCGTGGCCAAAACATCACCCGCTTGGGCAGCACATGCTTGACCAGACATATGTCGACCTGCCATGCAGTTCGTTGGCAAGCGCACCTAAAAGACCCACACCAAAGAACAAAGAGGACCTCTCCTTGCTCCTCATCAGCTGGGATCTCCAACCCCACTATACCTTCAGTCCTCTCTGAGACCTGCACTGAGAGGAATGAAGGTGTAGAATTAGGTGTGTCACAACCAAGTACTTGGGGGCAATCTGCTATCGGTACACCGACGTCAGATTGTACCAGCTGCTGCACCACTGAAAGAAGTTCACTCCCAGCCATCCACATGCCCAGTGGTTAAATGCTAGCTTGGCTAAATTGCTAGCACTTCAACTGCTGCCTTTTCAGTTGGTAGACTCTGCCCCCTTCCGTGAGTTTGTGGAATGTGCGGTTCCTCAGTGGCAGGTTCCTAAACGCCATTTTTTCTCACGGAAGGTGATTCCGGCTCTCTACCGTCATGTGGAAGGCAATGTCTTGGCCTCACTGGACAGGGCGGTCAGCGGTAAGGTGCATATTACTGCTGACTCATGGTCCAGCAGGCATGGACAGGGACATTACCTATCTTTCACCGTGCACTGGGTGACTCTTCTGGCAGCTGGGAAGGATGCAGGACAGGGTGCAGTAGTGTTGGAGGTTGTTCTGCCACCATGCCTCCAAAATACTACTAGTGGTGATTCTGCCACATATCTTTCCTCCACCCCCACCTCTTCTTTTTCCTCCATGGCCTCTTCCTGTGCTGATTTGTCTTCGGATCCAGCAGTGCTCCGTAGGCGTTCAAGGGGCTACGCAAGCACGCAGGCCAAAAGATGCCATGCGATGCTTGAGCTGGTGTGCTTGTGGGACAGGAGCCACACTGGGGCAGAGATTCTGTCAGCATTGCAGTGGCAGGTTCAGAGGTGGTTGACGCCACGCCAGCTTAAGGCAGATATGGTGGTTTGCGACAATGGCACCAACCTCCTCTCCGCCCTCTGACAGGGACAATTGACCCATGTGCCCTGTTTTGCTCACGTTCTTAACTTGGCGGTGCAGCGGTTCTTGGGCAGGTACCCGGGCTTACAGGATGTCCTGAGGCAGGCCAGGAAAGTCTGTGTGCATTTCCGCAGGTCATATAATGCCAGTGCTCGGCTGGCTGACCTCCAAAAGGAATTTAACCTGCCCAAGAACCGCCTAATCTGTGACATGCCCACCAGGTGGAACTCAACGTTGGCCATACTGCAGTGGCTGCACACACAGCAGAGGGCCATCAATGAGTACCTGTGCGACTATGGCACCAGGACAGGGTCAGGGGAGCTTGTTTTTTTTCCCCACGCCAGTGGGCCATGATCAGGGATGCATGCACTGTCCTGTCACCATTTGAGGAGGCCACGAGGATGGTGAGCAGTGACAGTGCATGCATCAGTGACACTGTCCCCCTTGTCCACCTGTTGGAGCACACGCTGCATGGAATAATGGACAGGGCACTTGAGGCAGAACAGAGGCAGGAAGAGGAGGACTTCCTTAGCTCTCAATGCCCCCTTTATCCAGACAGTGTTCCTGTGTGCCCGCCGATCACACAGGAGGAGGAGGAGGAGGAAGAGGAGGATTGTGTCAGCATGGAGGTGGAGCCTGGCACCCAGCATCAGCAGCAGTCTTTAAGGGATCATTTATAGTCCCAAGAAACCCATGGACTTGTACGTGGCTGGGAGGAGGTGGCTGCGGATCATGTCATCCTTAGTGACCCAGAGACCCTGCATGGCCTCCCTGATCCTGCAAAGCCTGCGGAAGGATCCTCGTATTCGTGATATCAAGGAGAGGGATCAATACTGGCTGGCAACCCTCCTTGATCCACATTAGAAGGGTAAGGTTGCGGACCTTATTTTGCCGTCGCAGAGGGAGCAGAGGATGAAACATCTTCGGGAGGCCTTGCAGAAAGGTCTGTGCAATGCATTCCCAGAGGCTGGGAGGTTACAAACTCCTGTTCCTGGACAACGTGTTGCTGAGGCTTCAGACAGTCAAAGGAGCGGTGGAGAAGGTGGCCATCTGACCGATGCGTTCAGACAATTTTTTAGTCCGCAGCCCCAAGGTATGATCGGTTATAGCAACCATCGCCAGCATCTGTTTTACATGGAGCAGGAATACCTAGGGGCAAGATCTGACTTGGACACCTTTCCCACTGAAAATCCTCTGGGTTACTGGGTCTTGAGGATGGATCACTGGCCAGAGCTTGCACAGTATGCAATTGAACTACTGGCCTGTCCTGCATCCAGCGTTCTTTCGGAACGCACATTTAGTGCTGCTGGAGGCTTTGTAACCGATCACAGGGTGTGCCTGTCCACCAACTAGGTCGATCGACTGACCTTCATAAAAATGAATCAGTCTTGGATCACCACCAGCTACCAAGCATCTGATGCTGATGTAACCGAATAATTTTTTTTTAAATGTTAGATCCCTTCAAGACTGCCTATGCTGATGCTGAGCGACTATCCTGTTATGCTGAGTGACTATCCTCTTCCTCCCCAATGATCATGCTGATAGCTTGTAAGAATATTTTTGGTTCTGGGCGCTGCCACCAGTGGCTAAGGCCCAATTTTCCAGTCCCTGTTTAACATGGGCGTGTAATTACAATTTTTGATGCAATACTTTGCAGCAGGGCTCGTTCCTGTGCTCCAACTAGAGTATCTGTGAGGGGTTGCAGTGTTGTGGCACCAGCACCAGTGCCTAAGGCCCATTTTTTAAGCCCCTGTTTAACAGGGGCGTGTAATTAGAATTTTTGATGCAATACTTTGCAGCAGGGCTCGTTCGTGCGCTCCAACTATAGTATTTGTGAGGGGTTGCAGTGTTGTGGCACCAGCACCAGTGCCCAAGGCCCAGTTTTCCAGTCCCTGTTTAACATGGGCGTGTAATTACAATTTTTGATGCAATACTTTGCAGCAGGGCTCGTTCCTGTGCTCCAACTAGAGTATCTGTGAGGGGTTGCAGTGTTGTAGCACCAGCACCAGTGCCTAAGGCCCATTTTTTAAGCCCCTGTTTAACAGGGGCGTGTAATTACAATTTTTGATGCAATACTTTGCAGCAGGGCTCGTTCGTGCGCTCCAACTATAGTATCTGTGAGGGGTTGCAGTGTTGTGGCACCAGCACCAGTGCCTAAGGCCCATTTTTTAAGCCCCTGTTTAACAGGGGCGTATAATTACAATTTTTGATGCAATACTTTGCAGCAGGGCTTGTTCCTGCGCTCCAACTAGAGTATCTGTGAGGGGTTGCAGTGTTGTGGCACCAGTGCCTAAGGCCCAATTTTTCTGCCCCTGTTCAACAGGGACATGTAATTACAATTCTTGATCTAATATTTCACAGCAGGGCCCGTTCCAGCTCCCACCAAGAGTAACTGTGAGGACTTACAGTGTTGTGGCACCAGCACCACCACCACCAAAGTCACAATTTTTCTGCCCATGTTCAACAGGTGCATGTAATTACAATTCTTGATCTAATATTTCACAGCAGGGCCCTTTCCAGCTCCCACCAAGAGTAACTGTGAGGACTTACAGTGTTGTGGCAACACCACCACCACCAAAGGCCCAATTTTTCTGCCCCTGTTCAACAGGTGCAAGTAATTACAATTCTTGATCTAATATTTCACAGCAGGGCCCGTTTCTGCGCCCACCAAGAGTAATTGTGAGGACTTACAGTGTTGTGGCACCAGCACCACCACCACCAAAGGCCCAATTTTTCTGACCCTGTTCAACAGGGGCATGAAATTACAATTTTTGATCTAATATTTCACAGCAGAACCCATTCCTGCACCCACCAAGAGTAACAGTGAGGGCTTACAGTGTTGTGGCAACACCAACACCTAAGGCCCCAATTTCTGCAGAGTATATAGGGCAGACCCCTACTTTCAAACATCCAACTTACAAACGACTCCTACTTGCAAACGGAAGGAGACAACAGGAAGTGAGATGAATTTTACCCGTAGGAAGGGAAATTCTCTCCTGTAAGAGTTAATATGGGAAAAACGTGTCTCCTCTCCACTGATGCTTTATCACCAATCCTTGTTTCACTAAAAACCCCAAATTGTCAAAAAACATTTGTCATTGGGACAGAAAGTGAGGTGAAATCTTGTGAAGAGGTGCACAGACAGCAAACCAAATGTTACAGGGGTGATAATCCTTCCCTATGTTTTCCAAAAAGCTTAAAAATAGATTTTTTGGCTGGAGCTACACTTTAAAAATGTACCAGTTCAAAATTACAAACAGATTCTACTTAACAACAAACCTGCAGTCCCTGTCTTGTTTGCACCGCCTGTATACTGCTGTTCAGAGTATATAGGGCCTGGTGCGGGGTTCCCCTTAATATCCATACAAGACCCAAAGGGCCTGGTAATGGACTGGGGGGGGGGTACCCATGCCGTTTGTCTCACTGATTTTCATCCATATTGCCGGGACCCGACATTACATTAAAGCTGCAAGCAGTTTAAAATGACTTTTATTCCTTTAAAAATGTAATTTTGTGTAGGGACTGTTCTAAGCACGGGAAACACGCACCACTTTACAGGCATACTATAGACACCCCCCAGGTATGATATTTAAAGGAATATTTCACTTTTTTTTCACTTTAAGCATCATTAAAATCACTGCTCCCGAAAAAACGGCCGTTTTAAAAAACTTTTTTTGCATTGATACATGGACCTGGGTCCCCCTTTTTAGGACAATACCATGCAAATTAGCCTTTAAAGTTAGCACTTTTGATTTCGAACATTCGAGTCCCATAGACTTCAATGGGGTTCTAAAGTTCGTGCAAATTTTCGGTCCGTTCGCAGGTTCTGGTGCGAACCGAACCGGGGGGTGTTCAGCTCATCCCTACTCCTGATGAGTGGCCCAGCACCATGAAATGGGCTGAGCTATCAGATGCCGTGTTTTATTTATGTACCATTTTTTCATATTTTATGGTTTATCCCTCATGACAAGAATATTGAGGCCATAGGTCATGTTGGCATTATCTTGTAATATTTGTATATATTCATACGTTATTGGTGGATTATGTAATTTTATCATACAATGTTATATGTTATGTGTTATTACCATATCTATTTGTTCTTTAAACTGACATTAGCAATATGTACGTTATCCACTGTATATGATTTAATAAACATTTTATTAATCTGCCAATTTATTGAGTTGCAAACCATGTGCTTATTGTTTGCTCGCTTGCTTGTTGGCTCGCTTGCTTTCTTGTCGTCATATTTGTGGTAAAGAAACCCTCAGGCAAGTTCTGATTAATCTTGAATCTTTGCCACTCAATCGGTCCATAAAGTACAAGCGCTTCCATATAGAGTTAATCTTCTGTCAGGAACCTACTGGGTCCAGAATGCTTCAGAGAGGCTTATTTATGTACATACATTCATCTGGCCTATCAAAAGTTCTTGAGGATGGCAGTCAAGATGGGGACAGAAATTCGTAATTTCCAGTGTCAAGTGCTAGCTTTCAGGCTGTCCTCTGCCCCACAGATCTTTACCCGTTCCCTGGGTGAGGTTTTACCAGCGCCCTCTACAGCTTTTCCTGCTAAGAGCATGGGATGGGTCCTAAGACACTCTGGATCAGTCTGTTTGCTTGTCTTCCAGAGTGAAGAGAACTCTGGTGGTGGAGAGATCATCTGCTATAGCACAGAACATTTTAAGAGCAGAAGGCAGAGATAAATCTGGCCTCCATTTCTGCCATTCATCTGAAGGGAACTCAGAATTCTCTGGCAGACTATCTCAGCCATCACTAAGTGAAGAAGGACGACAGGTCACTTAATCCAGAGGTGTTTTCGGCAATGACTCTCGTTTGGGGAGTGCCCGAGTCAGATTTCTTTGTCTCTCAGGGCAATAGGAAGACAAAGAAATTATTTTCCCTAAACCCTTTGAATCGGGAGATGGGGATAGGTACTCTGGCGAATCCATGGTCATTTGCCTATGCTATGCTTTTTCACTGGTCAGACACATTCCAGAAGTCCTATAGAAGTTTCAGTCAGAAAGGACCAACATTATTCTGGTGGCTCCCTTGTGGCCCAAGAGGTCCTGGTTTTGACTTGGGATTTGTCTTTAGTCCATCCGGTGCTTGTTTTGAATCATTTTGGGTTCCCTGGAGGAATTATTTATCAAGCTTCTTACTCTGAAAACAGTTTTTCTTGTTGTAATTACGTCTGCCTGTAGGGCTAGCGAATTGCAAGCACTTTTTATAAGAGAACCTTTCCTTACTTTTTTTGAGGATAGGGTAGTTCTTAAAACTGAACCAGGGTTCCTGTCGAAGGTAGCTTATTCTTTTCACAGTTCCTAGTGTTGCCTACTTACTGTAATACCCCGAGTGGTGAGAAAGAAAGTTTCAGTCTTGGATGTTATAAGAAGTCTATTGTCCTATCTAGAGGTTACCAAAAGATTTAGGAAGCCAAATTTATTTATTGTCTTTTTTTCCAGCACACACAAGGGGTGTGCAGCTTCCAAGTCTCCTATAGCTAGGTTGGCTTAGACAGGCTACTTTGCAATCCTATAAGATTACGAGTATTTCCCCACCTTTTGTTAATGCACAGTCAACCAGAGCGTGGTCAGCATCTAGGGCCAAGAGACCTGGTGTCTTGCCAGAGCAGATCTGTAAGGCGGCCAGCTGATCCAATTTTTTTACCATCGCTTGGACCTCTTATCATCTCAGGAAAAGGCATTTAGACACAAGGTCCTCCAGGCAGTGGTCCCTCCTTAGGTTGGTAAGTTCTTGCTAACTTTAGGGGGCTGTCCTGGAAGACAACTCGAGAAAACCAGAGTTAGACTTACCGGTAACTCCTTTTCTGGGAGTCTTCCAGGACATCCAGATAGGCATGAGCCGTACACCCCCGGTTCGGTTTGCAGCAGAACATGCGAACAGGCAAAAACTTTATGCGAACACCCCCTCGAGTCAATTACCAGGCCCTTCAGATCTGGTATGGATATTAAGGGGAACCCTGCGCCAAAATAAAAAAAATGGTGTGGGGGTCCCCCCAAAATTCACACCGGACCCTTATCCGAGCACACAACCTGGCAGGCTGCAGGAAAAGGGGAGGACGAGAGACCGCCCCCCCCCCCCTAAACCATACCATGCCACATGCCCTCAACAGGGGGAGGGTGTTTTGGGGTCCCCTCGAAATGTTGATGGGGACAAGGGCCTCATCCCTACAACCCTTGCCCGGTGGTTGTGGGGGTCTGGGGGCGAGGGGCTTATCAGAATCTAGAAGCCTCCTTTAACAAGGGGGCCCCAGATCCCACCCCCCTCTATGTGAATGGGTATCGGGTACATTGTACCCCTACTCATACACCAAAAAAAGTGTAAAAAAAAGGTAAAAATGACAGCAGATAGTTTTTGACAATTCCTTTATTAAAAAATAAAAAAGTCTCCAGCAATTTCCATCCATCTTCAATCACGGCGTCCGACGGTCCAGAGAAAATAAAACTGAAAAACTCTGCCTCCATGGGAGGCGTCCCGCCAACTGCAGCCTTTTCGCGATGACAGCTCTTATATAACCAAGGGTGGGGCCACCCAGTGATGTAACCGCCCCCTTCTGGCTTCATGTGACATCAGTGATGTCAGAGGGGGTGGGGTCACCCGTTTATGTCACCAGGTGGCCCTGCCCTTGCCTATATAACAGCTGTCAAAGCAAAAACACAGTGGGGACCCCTCCCATGGAGGCAGAGTTTTTCCTTTTTCTTTTTCTCGGGACTGTGATTGAAGATGGATTTACATCGCGGAACACTTTTTTTTTTTTTAAATATAGGAATTGTCCAAAACTGTCTCCTGTCATTTTTACTTTTTTGACACTTTTTTGGTGAATGAGTGGGGGTATAATGTACCCGATACCCATTCACATAGGGGGGGCCAGGATCTGGGGGCTAAAAGGGGCTTCCAGAGTCCGATTAGGCCCCCGCTCACAGACCCCCACAACCACCGGGCAAGGGTTGTGGGGATGAGGCCCTTGTCCCGATCGACATTGGGACAAGGTGTTTTGGGGGGGCCCCAAAGCACTATCCCCATGTTTAGGGCATGTGGCCTGGTACAGATCAGGAGGGGGGGTACTTTCTCGTCCCCCCCCCTTTTTCTGCGGCCTGCCAGATTGAGTGCTTGGATAAGGGTCTGGTATGGATTTTGGGGGGACCCCACGCCATTTTTTTTTATTTTGGCGCGGGATTCCCCTTAAAATCCATACCAGACCTGAAGGGCCTGGTAATGGACTGGGGGAACTCCATTTTTTTCAATGCTTTTTATGCATATTGCTGGGATACGGCAATACATTACAACCACGAGCAGTTTTAAATGACATTTTTTCCTTTAGAAATGTTATTTTGCTGCTCTCATTTATTTCACTATGTACGGTCGCTCTGTAAGCAGCCTTACATAGTGTGGGGCGTGGACTTAGCCCCCTGAGCCATGATTGGCCAAAGGCAACCTGTCTTTGGCCAATGGCTCTCTCAGCAGAGCGCGCTGTGATTGGCCAAAGCATGCAGGTAAGGTGCATGCTTTGGCCAATCATAGGACGCCAATGCAATGCGATCTCGCAATGCATAATGGGGCGTTCCGTGGCACTCGAATTTGCCGCGAACGCCCCATAATGTTCTAAATTTGGCGACCGCTCGATGTTCGACTCAAACATTGGGCTCATCCCTACATCCAGATCTCTCACCCATTAATTCTTGGTTATGTGTTTATGTTTTTCACTGCCATCCTGCAGTTCTTGAGAATACTGAGGTGGACACGTGGAGGACCTCCTTTTAAGCCTTGATGCCTAACTTGTTTCCTGTCCCAGTGGGAGTTTTCCAGAAGTCTTCCAGGACAGCCACCTGAAGCATAGCGCTCCTCCCACCAGGACAGGGAACACGTTAACCCCCAACAGTTAAAAGACGGTCTTCCAAGCGTCCACCTCCAGTGTCTTGTATTCTCAAGAATGGCAGGACAACAATGAAAAACATAAATACATAACTAAGAATTAACAGGTGGGAAATCCGGCTGTCCAGGAAGACTCCCAGAAAAGGAGTTACCGGTAAGTCTAACTATGATTTTGGTATATGTAAATCTGCAGCTTTGATTAAAATGAACCCTGGTGATCCTGAAAATCTTTGTGCGGGCACTTTCTGTAATAGGCTCCCTGTTCTCCTGCATTTTCCCTGTAACACAGGCTTCTGATGGAGACTACAAGTGACCATTTCAACACACATTACACAGGCATGGTCCACCGTTGTGAATATAAGGAAACTCATCCTGAGCAAAGTGAGAAGACAGAAAAAAGGTCACAGGAGATGAGCTATACCAAGATGCAGCATAGGATGAGAAAAAGGTAAAAACTCTATTTTATTAAAAAAAATATATTGCAACTTTCCAGCTAAAACTAGTTTTGGATAGATAGTGTGGGGGGAGGGTTACAACCCCTGTAAAGTTTATAGTCCTATTTCTGTAAGAGGGATTTGCCCATATTTCCTGTCTTGTTGTCAACACAGACAGAAATAATTTTTCTTTTTTTTGTTGAGATGGCTAGAACCCCTTGTTCCGATTTTATTTCTGTTTGTGTACCTGTTGTATATTTACCGTCACTTATTGTCTGGTGAACCCACTGTCAACATGCATAGTTACCAACTGTCCCAGACATTCCCGGGATTTAGACTCCATTCCCGATTTTGTTGTTTCCCGGTAAATGTCCCGAGAAATCCGGTTCTTCGCGGATTTTCGCCACCGCCTGCTGCCGCTAGAGGTCCGCGGCTCGCGGAGAAATTGTCTCCGCCAGCTGCCATTTTTAAGAAGACCAGGAAGACGGCTGGGGGGGCTAGACGTAGCTATTGCGTCGCCGCCCACCCTCCGCCCTGCTCCGCCTCGCCCCGCCTACCCCCCCGCCCCGCTGCCAGTCCGTTATGGAAAGGGGCGGGGGTTCTAGCCATGCAGCCAGCGGAGGGAGACAGTATCCTCCTACTAGGACACCTGAGGTGGGGGGGCGCACCACTGGGGGAATCTGATGTAAGGGGGGCTCCACTGGGGACACCTGATGTGAGGGGGGTTCCACTGGGGACACCTGATGTGAGGGGGGTTCCATTGGGGACACCTGATGTGAGGGGGGCTCCACTGGGGACACCTGATGTGAGGGGGGCTCCACTGGGGACACCTGATGTGAGGGGGGCTCCACTGGGGACCCCTGATGTGAGGGGGACTCCACTGGGGACTCCTGATGTGAGGGGGGCTCCGCTGGGGATACCTGATGTGAGGGGGGGCTCCCCTGGGGACTCCTGATGTGAGGGGGGCTCCGCTGGGGACACCTGATGTGAGGGGGGCTCTGCTGGGGACTCCTGATGTGAGGGGGGCTCCGCTGGGGACTCCTGATGTGAGGGGGGCTCCGCTGGGGACACCTGATGTGAGGGGGGCTCTGCTGGGGACTCCTGATGTGAGGGGGGCTCCGCTGGGGACTCCTGATGTGAAGGGGGCTCCACTGGGGACACCTGATGTGAGGGGGGCTCCGCTGGGGACTCCTGATGTGTGGGGGGGCCCAGCTGGGGACTCCTGATGTGAGGGGGGCTCCACTGGGAACTCCTGATGTGAGGGGAGGGTCCGCTGAGGACTCCTGATGTGAGGAGGGGCTCCGCTGGGGACTCCTGATGTGAGGGGGGCTCCAATGGGGACTCCTGGTGTGAGGGGGGCTCCACTAAGGACTCCTGATGTGAGGGGGGCTCTGCTGGGGACTCCTGATGTGAGGGGGGTTACAATGGGGACTCCTGGTGTGAAGGGGGGCTCCAATGGGGACTCCTGGTGTGAGGGGGCTCCACTGGGGACTCCTGGTGTGAGGGGGGCTCTGCTGGGGACTTCTGGTGTGAGGGGGGCTCTGCTGGGGACTTCTGGTGTGAGGGGGGGCACCGCTGGGGACTCCTGGTGTGAGGGGGGCTCCGCTGGGGACTCCTGATGTGAGGGGGGCTCCGCTGGGGACTCCTGATGTGAGGGGGGCTCCGCTGGGGACTCCTGATGTGAGGGGGGCTCCGCTGGGGACTCCTGGTGTGAGGGGAGCTCCGCTGGGGACATCTGATGTAAGGGGGGCTCCGCTGGGGACATCTGATGTAAGGGGGGCTCCGCTGGGGGCACCTGATGCAAGGACGGACTCTGCTGGGGGCACCTGATGCAAGGACGGACTCTGCTGGGACATCTGACGCAAGGAAGGACGGCTGGTGGCAGGCGACGTGGCAGCTGACACGCTCAGGGATCCCACTGATTCAGCATTATGGTGAGTTGAATGATTTCATTTTATATTACAATGTAATAATAGAAATAATGCACTTCAATCATCCTGACACCATAACAACCATGGTGCCGGCATGATTGAAGTGCTAACACCAGGTATTTGGAGTATCTTTATCTGCTGATTGTTAAACTTTCTAGAATACACATATTTCCATTGTTGTGTAGGATCTAGGGCTGCTGTCCCTCCACCCCTCTCCCCCCCTTTCCCTCTCCATTCCTCATTCATCTCAGACTCTAACCACACCCCCTTTGAGCCACGCCCATTTAAGACACGCCTGCTATTTTGCATAAACCACGCCCATTTTTCCAACGCAGTGCACTTCGCGCGACGCATTTTTGCTTTTCCCCTTTGCCATGCCCACAAATGCATGCCCTACCCCCTAATAAAAACAAGACTCCGCCTACAGCCAAAAAAGTGTCCCCAAAAATGTTTTTTTAATGTTGGCAACTATGCAACATGTAAGCAGGTTGAATTGGTCATTAGGCACTGTCACGGCTGGGAGAGTTGGGGGTTAACATTTTGTCCACGCTCCTGATTGTTTTGATGGGTTTCCGTCTGGGCCCTGGTCTAGTTCAGAGAGCCCCACGAGAGAGAAGCCCTGTGAGCACTATACATCCTTGGTTTGCAAGACTCCTAGGGGATGGAGATTGAAGAAGAGATTGTAGGAGTAGGATAATTCCTCTAATTCCTCTAATTATGGCCTGTAACAGAGACTTTTGACTTGGGGTTTGCCGTGAAGACACTAGCACTGAAATTAAACTCAGAAGGACTTGGACTTGCGTAAAAGAGCCTATGAGGGACTAAGATTGCTCGACTGCACCTTTTCAGGTATGCAAGAGACTACATGCTAGCCTGTAGTTATAGTTAGGAATAATAATACCTTGCACCTGTATGTTGGACTGTGACTACTTTTATTAGTGTTTGAAAAGTTGTCCCCGCCTAGTCTGAAGTCATTAACCAGTTCCGGACCAGCTGCCACAGTTGTGCTGCAGCAGGTTCGCTCGGGTGGGCGAATCGCCGTTACCTTATGGTAGCCGCAACGATTGGATTCAATTCAGAACCGATCAGTCTCCAGGCCCAGGCCAATGATTTCTGGCCTGGACCTGGTGATCGGTTCTGTCAAATGAAATCCTTCCCCTGCCTGTGTAAGTGTAAACACAGGCAGGGGAAGTGATGTCATCTCCCTTCGTGGAACTTTTTTCGTTCCAGAGAGAGGAGAGAAGACATCTCACAGTAAGTTGCACAAACACTACACTGACACAGTACACATAGGCACACTTGTCATCCCCCCGATCGCCCCCCCAGTTAACCCCTTCACTCCTTGTCACAGTGTCACCCAGTGCAGTGTTCATATTTTTCTTTGATCACCTACTTAGTAGTAGGCCCAGATAGGTATAGGGACCCCCCCAACAAAGATTTAACCCCTTGATCATCCCCTGTCACCAGTGATCACCGTATTAGTGTCACAGGTGACGCTGGTTAGTTAGTTATTTTTTTATAGCATCAGGGCACCCGCCATATATTACCTAGTTACCTAATGAAAGGTTTAACCCCCTGATCACCGAGCGGGTGATATCAGTTAGGTTTTACCATCAGTTAGGGTCTGCGTCGCCCCAGGCAGCGTCAGATTAGTGTCAGTAGCGCTAATAGCCATGCACGCACCATACACCTCCCTTAGTAGTATAGGGTCTGAACGGATCGATATCTTTGATCTGATCAGAACTATATTAGCGTCCCCAATAGTTTAGGGTTCCAAAAAATGCAGCGTTAGCGGGATCAGCCCAGATACCTGCTAGAACCTGCATTTAGCCCCCACCCCACCCCACCCAAGTGCAGTATCAATCGATCACTGTCACTTACAAAACACTAAACACATAACTGCAGCATTCGCAGAGTCAGGCCTGATCCCTGCGAACACTAACAGTTTTTTTGGTAGCGTTTGAAGCAGTTGCTGACAGTCAGGTGCTCTTTTTTCCTGTGAGTCGCACTAGTGTACCAGTAAGTTTAGAGACCAAGATGTAGTCCAATCGAAGTTACACTAGTGAAGAGGCCTACACGTTTCTGAGCCTGATAGATTAGAGTGAAGAGGAAGTCACCCATCTGTCCGATTCAGGCTCAGAATACGAACAAGTATAGACAGCAGCGGCACCCTGACAGATAGCTCTGATGATGGAGTAGTGGTCCCTGCCAAGGTCAGGTCTACCCGACCCCACTTCTTCTGCTGTTGTTGAGGTGGAAGAACCGCAGGGCTCTCATATGGAGCAGAGAGCCAGTACTACTACCGCTCATCCTTCTGGTGAACTGGCAAGCACCAGCGGCCTAGTGCATCCTGGCTGTACATCCAGCACTGCAGTAACACTTGGTGACGTGGCGAGTCCCATAAGTGCAGTTCAAGCTGGTGAGGTGGCTAGCACAAGTAGAGTCCCACAGCCACCAAGAAGACAAAGACAGGTCCGTTGAGCCCATAGTGCTCTTCCTGCTGCATTTGCCAATCCGAATTGGGAGCCCACCACTTCTGTAGCACCTGTACTTCCCCCATTCACTGGCCAACCCGGAATTCAGGTGGAAACAGTTGATTTTACAACACTTGATTTTTATTCGCTGTTTTTTCACGGAAGATCTCTATAGATCTATTGTGGACCAAAGCAATTTGTATGCTGTTCAATTCATCGCTGCTAATCCCCAGGTGGACCTTGCGAGAGATTGGAGACCTATCACGGTCTCCAAATTTAAGACCTTTCTGGGCCTATCCCTCCGTATGGGCATTACTAAAAAGGTTGAGTTGCGGGTCATATTGGTCCACTGACCCAATTCACCATATGTCTGTGTTCTCTGCCTCCATGACCAGGACACGATATGAGCAGATCTTGCGGTTCATGCATTTCAATGACAATGAACTCTGTCTCCCTCAGGGTGACCCTCAATACGATCGGCTCCACAAAATTGATCCCCTCGTAAACCACTTCAACCAACAGTTTGCAGCCTTGTTTACTCCCAATCAAGTTGTCTGCGTTGATGAGTCCCTGATTAAATTTTCCGGCCGCTTGTCTATCAAACAGTATCTTCCCAGCAAGCGTGCCAGATATGGGGTCAAGATGTATGAACTCTGCGACAGGGCAACAGGCTATGCATATAGGATTTATGGTTTATGAGGGAAAAGATCACGTGGGGCCCGAGAACTGCCCAGACTACATAGGGAGCGCTGGTAAGATTGGAAGATTGGGTGGGACTTGGTGTCACCCTTATTTGGAAAGGGGTACCGCTTGTATGTGGACAATTATTACACAAGTGTGCCACTTTTTATTCACCTTTTTGATTGTGGAATTGGCGCATGTGGCACCGTGCGATCTAATCGCCGGGGCTTTTCTTAACAGCTTGTAGAGTCCCGACTTTGACGGGGGGAGAGAGCCTGCTTGAAATGTAATAATTTGTTAGCAGTGAAGTGGAGGGATTCACAGAATGTTTTTGTTGTGTCCTCCCTTCAGGCAGATACGACTGTCCAAATTCCTACGGCGACTGGTCTTGTGGAGAAACCCCTCTCTGTTCACGAATACAACCTTAACATGGGAGGGGTGGACCTCAACGACCAGTTGTTGGCACCGTACCTAATTGCCATAAGGTCAGACGCTGGTACAAAAAAGTGTCTGTATATTTATTCCAACTGGCTATGCTGAATGCTTGCTTATGTGCTATACAAAGCTTCAGGACAAACTGGATCCTTCCTTAAATTTCAGGAAGAGATCATCACAGCCCCTCTGTTTCCAGTCGGTGCTGTGGCCCACCTTCCCAACGCAAATGCAGTGAGCCGGCTGCATGAGAGGCATTTTCCGTATGTCCTCCCTGGTACCTCTACCCAAAGAAATCTCCAAAGAAGATGTCGTGTCTACAGAAAACACGGTTTTTAGACGTGACACCCGCTTTTATTGTCCCTACTATCCTGACCAACCTGGTCTCTGCATGGGTGACTGTTTCAAACACTACCAACATTAGTGGAGTATTAGTGTAGGGTACAGCATTGCACAGTCCTAGGGCACACTTACACAGGGTCTCGAAAGATGTGATGGCCATTACATTTTGAGAAACCCTAATCTGGAACGTTTACAGTTTATATAAAAGTGCAAACAAAAAAAAAAAAACACACAAAAACACAAAAAAAAGCCAAAAATAGTTGTGGTTTTATTTTTCTTCTCTCTCTATTGTTCTCTCTCTTATGTTCGCTCTCTATTGTCAGCTCTATTGTTCGCTCTCTATTGTTCTATATCTATTGTTCTCTCTCTATTGTTACTGTATATTAGAACGGTAATGTTTTATTTCTATTATGTTTTATTGTATTTGCTTTGCAGGTATGGTATATCTTACTGTTATATTATAATGTTACTTTATTTGTTGTTCTATTGTTACCGTATATACTCGAGTATAGGTCGATCCGAATATAAGCTGTGGCCCCTAATTTACCACAAAAAAATTGGAAAACTTATTGACCCGAGTATAAGCCGAGGGTGAGAAATGCAGCAGCTACTGTAAGTGGAAAAAGGGAGTTAACAATGCCCATCTGCAGCTGCATGCCTCCCTGTGTCCTGTGCAGCCTACCTGTGTCCTGTGCATGTGTCCCTGTGTTCTGTGCAGTCTACCTGTGTCCTGTGCAGCCTCCTTGTGTCATTTGCAGCCTCCCTGTGTCCTGTGCAGCCTCCCTGTGTCCTGTGCAGCCTACCTGTGTCCTGTGCATGTGTCCCTGTATCCTGTGCAGCCTACCTGTGTCCTGTGCATGCCTCCGTGTGGCGATCTGCAGCCCCCGTGTGGCGATCTGCATCCTCCGTGTGCCGATCTGCATCCACCGATCAGCGTGTCATAATAACATTCAGCGGCCATTCCAGTGTTCAAAAGCCGCGCCTCCTCTTCGTCTGTGATAGACAGAACACTCAATTTACCAGCAGTCAGTGTTCAGCCTATCACGGACATCTGCTCATCCTCATACCACGGACGAGGATGAGAGGATGTCCGTGATAGGCTGAACACTGACTGCTGGGAAATTGAGTGTTCTGCCTATCACAGACGAGGAGGAGGCATGGCTTTTGAACAGTGGAATGGCTGCCGTCTGTCTGCATGACACGCTGATCATGTAGGCAGATGGCGATAACTCGAGTATAAGCCGAGGGGGGCACTTTCAGCCTAAAAAAAGGGCTGAAAATCTCAGCTTATACTCGAGTATATACGGTAACCATCATTTGCTTAGCAGGTACGCCATTCAGCTGCAGCATGGGTTTATTTAATCTGACAGCAACAGCGTTTGAGCCCACAATACGTAAAGCCGTGACTCCAGCACTGTAGGAGGTGATTTCACCACCACAATTAAAAAAAAGAGCATACATGCCGAAGTATGGAGACAGGGGTGGAGGAGCGATTTGCTCTTAACATTAGGGGCGGATTGCCTCCATGCTTCGGCATATATTTTTAAGGCACAGATTGCATTAAAAAATCAAGTTGTTTTATTGAGTTAATGTTTTATCGTTACCAATATTTGCTTTTCAGGTATGCCATTCAGCTGCAGCACTGATTTATTTATCCTGACAGCAACAGCGTTTGCTCTCACGATACGTAAATCAGCAACTCCAGCGCTGTAGGAGGTGATTTCACCACCACACTTAAAAAAAAAAAATCTTGCATGTATGCCCATCATTAGAAGTGGGTGGATGAAGGGCAGTATTCTAATGGTTGGCATACCCACAGATCAATCTCTTTTTTTCGTTCAGCCCACAGGCTTGGTATCATTCTTTTCAGCCAGCAGTCGGCTTTCATGTAAAAGCAATCCTAGCAGCTAATTAGCCTCTAGACTGCTTCTACAAGCATTGGGATGAAACGCCCCCCCTCCCACCGTCTTCCATGGTTTTCTCGGGGTCTCCTGTCCCAACAGGGAATCCAAGAATGCAGCCGGTGGTTCTGCCAGCTGACCATAGAGCTTATCGGAGACCAGATTGGCTCCAATTATCTCTATGGCCTAAAAAAACAGAAGGTACGAGCATTTCATGACTTAGATTTCACCGGATATAAACAGCGCCATTGGGAAATTGGGAAAGCATTTTATCATACCGATCTTGGTGTGGTCAGATGCTTTGAGGGCAGAGGAGAGATCTAGTGTCTAACAGACCCCAATTTTTTTAAAAAAGAGTACCTGTCACTACCTATTGCTATCATAGGGGATATTTACATTCCCTGACATAACAATAAAAATGATTTTAAAAAAATGAAGGGAACAGTTTAAAATTTTTTAAAAAAGAGCAAAATAAATAATAATAAAAAAAAGCACCCCTGTCCCCCCGTGCTCACGCGCAAAGGCGAACGCAAGCGTCAGTCTGGTGTCATATGTAAACAGCAATTGCACCATGCATGTGAGGTTTCACCGCGAAGGTCAGATGGAAGGCAGAAATTTTAGCAGTAGACCTCCTCTGCAAATCTAAAGTGGTAACCTGTAAAAGAATTGAAAGGATTTTAAAAATTTATGTAGTTTGTCTTTTTTGTTTAATCAAACATTTGGGCAATATAGTGTGTTTTAGTGCATTAAAATTAAAAAAAAGTGTTTTGTTTTTTTTAAATTGCGTTTGAAAAATCCCTGCGCAAATACTGTGTGAAAAAAAAATCCACCCACCATTTTAATCTGTATAGCCTTTGCTTTAAAAAAATATATAATGTTTGGGGGTTCAAAGTAATTTTCTAGCAAAAATAAAATATTTTTTCATGTAAACAAAATGTGTCAGAAAGGACTTTGTCTTCAAGTGGTTAGAAGAGTGGGTGATGTGTGACATAAGCTTCTAAATGTTGTGCATAAAATGCCAGAACAAATTACCCCTTTTTGAAAAGTAGACACCCCAGGCTATTTGCTGATAGGCATGTTGAGTCCATGGAATATTTTACAATTTGCCATAAGTTTTGGGAAAATTACAAACTTTTTTTTTTTTTTTTTTGCACAAAGTTGTCACTAAATGATATATTGCTCAAACATGCCATGGGCATATGTGGAATTTCACCTCAAAATACATTCTGCTGAGTTTGGGGATACCACATGTGTGAGACTTTTTGAGAGCCCCGCCGTGTACAGGACCCCGAAAACCAATCACCGTCTTCAGGCTTTCTAAGGGCGTAGAATGGTGATTTCACTCCTCACTACCTATCACAGTTTTGGAGGCTATGAAATGTCAAGATAGCACAAAACCCCCACAAATGACCCCATTTTAGAAAGTAGACACCCCAAGGTATTTACTAAGAGGCATGGTGAGTATTTTGCAGCTCTCATTTGTTTTTTAAAATGAAGAAATACAATTTTTTTTTCTTTTTTCAGTTTTCAAAGCTTTGTGACAAAAAGCGAGATCTGCAAAATACTCAACATGCCTCTCAGCAAATAGCTTGGGGTGTCTACTTTCCAAAATGGGGTCATTTTGGGGGGGGGGGGGGGGGTTGTGCTATCTGGGCATTTCATGGCCTCCGAAACTGTAATAGGCAATGAGGAGTGAAATCAAAAATTTACGCCCTTAGAAAGGATTACAGTTTCGCCGGCTCTCCTTATTACCGTGTGTGGGCTCCATCGGACTTTTTCCGTCGGAATTTCTGACACACAAAGTTTGAGAGCAGGATATAAAATTTTCCTACAACAAAATCCGATTGTTTAAATTCCGATCGTGTGTACACAAATCTGACGCACAAAGTGACATGCATGCTCAGAATAAATTAAGAGACAAAAGCTATTGGCTACTGCCCCATTTATTGTCCCAACGTACGTGTTTTACGTCACCACGTTCAGAACAATCGGATTTTCCGACAACTTTGTGCGACCGTGTGTATGCAAGACAAGTTTGGCCCAAAATCTGTCGGAAAAAATCAGATGGATTTTGTTGTCGGAATGTCTGATCAATGTCCGATTGTGTGTACAGGGCATAACAATCAGCCCGTCAGTAGCGTGTACCTGCTATAGGTGGCATAGCCTCTAGCGTCGAGGGAGAGGTTGTCGGCACTCCTTCAGCAAGCACTTTGTCTCCCATAGCAATGGGAGCAGATTGCACTGCAGAGGTTTCCCATCCTGCACAGAGATACGGAAGTTTAATAGTCAAGTTAGGCGCACATGTGGAGCCTGCGCAGCGTGCACGGCGGGCCCACATCTGCTACTTGGGAGTAGTAGTGGAAAACGTTGGACAGGTGAAAGTGGACATTGGCTCAGCATGTCCTTCCAAAATGCAAGTTACTGTGAAGGCATACATTGTCACGGGGAACCAAGCGTTAATTGGAGGACAGTTGCAGTCTCAGTGTACATGGTGTATGTTCATCTCAAGTGTGGAAGTCCGCCCTAAGGTTGAGTATCCCCCCACAGCAGCCTCAGCCTTGTCTCAAGGTATCGAGAAAACAACACAAAGTAAACGTACCCCGTGTGTGTAGTAAATTGACCCTACTCTTTACAAGCAGGACAGGAAGTGGTGGTACATTTTTCTAATGAAGCCCCGAATAAAAGTATACTGTAGGCT
This sequence comes from Aquarana catesbeiana, assembly GCF_042186555.1. Taxonomy (NCBI): domain Eukaryota; kingdom Metazoa; phylum Chordata; class Amphibia; order Anura; family Ranidae; genus Aquarana; species Aquarana catesbeiana. Next base: position 310,263,179 of record NC_133329.1, read on the forward strand.
AAAAAGTATTTGTAATTTATTCCCACTCTATCCAAAACTAGAAAAAATGTTTTGCCTTGGCATAAACTTGTTTAAGCAAACAAATGGGGGTGGGGTGCTAAAAATAGGTGGTTGAAATGTACCTTTACTGCCTGCCTTAAGCTGGAAAGACAGCCAGACAGGGTTGTACACATGCTTTGCAGCAAAAATTATACTGCCTGCTGCATTTGGCAATACTAGTATGGCAGTACCGCCGCTGAACACGACCCCTTCAAGTAAATGGGGCCACAACACAACTGTGGTTGTGTGGTTGCCTGCATGCTTTTCAGGGTTAAAACAGGCAGTTGGGCATCTATGTATGTCAACCATCCTCTGAAAAGCCATCCACCACAGATCGCTTCTTAGAAAGGCGTAAAGGGCTGCTGCATATATAAACAAGCTCTAAATACTATTTAGTTAGGGTTTACATGTGGTTTAGGTTTTCTTGAACTTCATGTTGATTTTACACTCAATAACTCATTTTTGATTTACATATTCATATTACATATACAGATTCAGTGACTTATGGTCAACAGTAACCAAGGTTAGCAAAATTTGTAAAAGTATTCACAAGAAACAAGTTGATGTCGGTCGGATGGATTGCTTTAAAGTGTCTTTGAGCAAGCACAATATACCTGATATTTCCTCTAGTTTCAGGAAGGTTTTATTGATGCTTTCTGCTATCTACAAATCAAATATACAGTATATAGAACACTGCTTTTCATGCACCCTGTTGTATTAAATGAGAACTTTTACAGATTCACTACTGAAAACTAACATATATTTTTAATTGCAAACTTTAGCCAATATTATCTTTCATCCACACATTAGGAATAATTTTAACTGTTTTAAATGCATTCCTTAGTTTTAAACAAATATGATTCAAAAGAATTTTCATTAGTGCACCTACAGTTGTAAACCCTTTTGAATAGTCTTTCTCATAATTTTTACTACGGATGAACCCTTAAAGTGTTATTAAACCCACAGAAGTAAAATCAGTCTGGATATGCAGTAAAGCATGCTTGTTATACTCACTGTGGAACCTAAGGTGTTAATCCTTTGTATTGTGTAAAAAGGCTGATCCTTCCCTTCTTCTGCTGTCCCCAATCTATCTGCTCCTAGAACAGAGCCTCGGGGGCAAGCTTCACATGCTCAGTTTGCTGTGTATTGCTAGAGAGCTTTTTTATCTTAGTAGAGTGCATGTGATCAATACAGAGTCAATCAGCCCTGTCCAGACAGAGGATCAGGGGCTCTGCAGCCTTATAGGACAATCAGGGGAAATGAAAACTCTTCCTAAAGCTTTTACCAGACACTGATAGAAGTCACAAAATTGCTATATACTGCTGAAGAGAAATTGTGTTTAGCAGTTTATATTTACTAAAATAATTGAATTTTCATGTTCTGTGTACTGTGGGAGAACAGATATAGTGAGTGCAAGGGTCCTGGGTTTAGTAACACTTAAATTAATTTTCCCAAGGGACCACATGAGAAACTGGGACTGTTGTGGAGGGCCGTATTTGACTCTGCTCAGCACTGATTTTGGACCCGGTAAGGTCCATAAGTACGAAAAGATGGCTTTTTTTTTCTGCTTCTGAATGCCCCTGCATGTTAGCCTATGCGTCCATGGCGTTTAGAGGAGTTTAGAGGCAGGAAAAAAATCCACTGCCAAGAGGAGCAGTTTTTGAAAAAAAAAAAATGATTAAAGCGTGTCAACACATCTAAACGCGCTCCAGCGCTAGGCGCGCTTAGTAATTGAGTGTTCTTTATTTCATGACGTCGGAATTAATTAATATTCTGGCCAATTAAATTAATTAACACCCAAGAGCTTGACTCGCTTAAATGCGTTATAAGCATCAAGCGTTTTTTTTCTACCAAAACACTGCTGGCAGAAGGAGAGGTGTTCAGGAGTGGTAGCAAACAAAGTCCAGTGGGCATGAGGCCTAAATGTAAACTTCTCTTTCAAATTTTTACTGAAATTCAGCACAAAAAAAAGTTGATACATTGGTATTCTTTTTGACATTCTGTTGCACAAATTACTTATTTTTTTGTGACATAATAAGGACATGGGATAAAACGCTGCCATCTCCCTCTTTATAGCACAACATCAAGGTGCTGCTTTGTGGATCCTCTAAATCACTGAGCTCGTTGTCTCCAGTCCTCCCCATGGTGATAACAATTAGTTACTAGCAAATCAAAGGCCACCACTATTTCTATAAATAAGTATATTGGGTCTTTAGTGACTATTAGGTGCCTGAGAAGTGTGTGCTTTATAGAAATATTGAATTTGACTTAAAACTGTGTCTAATATGATATAACTATTTAAGTGAAATTGTCTATAGTTATTTTCTAATGTTGGATCTCTTTAGCAACATGATATCAAGGGATAGAGGTGCCAGATCATTTAAGTGCCAATTATATTTTTTTCAAGCTGGCTGCAAAGCATTCAGTGAGTGGGATACATATGCTTGATCTGACCAAGGGCTGACATTGATGTCCTAGTTGAAAGGATGCGTAGCAAATTACATGCCCACTCTTTTGTTCTGCAGCACTGGACATGTACAACGTGGGCAGTGATTGTGGCAATTGTAATGTAGGTGGTGTGTATGTTACAAAGTCTGTTTCCTGGAGGGTATTTCATCCTTTGGTAATTGACATATGTAAGGGAGGTTAGTCTGCGTTTGGTGCCGCCATGAAATTCTTTCAGTTTGTGGGGTGCATGTTTAACTGTATAAGAGGATTACAGTGTGGATTTAATGAATTGGTAAATGTTGGAAACATTTAGATAAATAGTCTTAGCTGTTGTTAGTATCTGTATAGAATGTTACCAGCATATTGTGGTTTTATGATTACAGTGTGGAAAGCTGGTCATACTCTGTAGGGCTTTGTATTGCATTTGTTGTAATTTTGTAATATAGAACTATGAAATATGTATATATATATATATATATATATATATACACACACCACACCTGACCAAATGTCACACAAGAATGCAGTGCAGGAAACCTGTGTTCAATGTGTGTTTCCCACACTGTGTTTAAAACGCACTAGGTGTGCGATCTACTGTGTGTGTCAGTGTATTCCTAATGACAGCCCAAATGCAGCGCAGTGCATTTGCTTGCACCAGATTACATGGTACCGCAGTACCATACAATCTGGTTGCAGTGCGTTTTTAAAAGCACTTTTGGTGCCATCCACTGCGATTTCAGCCCATTGAAATGAATCGGGTGGAAATCGCACCACAAACCATATTCCTGTGCGATTCAGGGGTGAACCCGGCCCTTTGGGTGGGACAGGTATCACTGGGAAAGGAGTTAAACATTAGGGGCACTTGTTCACACACTTTCAAGGAAAAATGGGGGTTAAATATACAGGGTCCCTCATGCTATGAGAAAACATAAATGAGAACTCCATTGGGTAGAGGGATAGGAAAACTAAACACCCTCCCTTGCAATGGGGCTGCACTCACTTCCGCAAGGGCGGAGTACACATTTCTGTCTAGGGAATGGAAAGCACTTTTACTTACTACTACGCTCCAACAGTGGACTGTTCGTCAGCATCCATACAAAGCAATAATTCCTGCATCGCTCTTGATGACAGCATAGATGGAAAGAGGCTGTGGGGATTGGTCTACCAGCACCCAAGAGCCAAGAACCGGGTAAGTAAAAGTGCTTTACCAAGCCTCTTAGACATAAATGAGCAGCTCATCCTTGCAGTGAGGGCACAAACCCACTGCAGGGCAGGATTCTTCAATAAATTGTATGAATACATACCTTCCAACTTTTGAATTTCAGAATAAGGGGCACTTGAGGTAGAAAGTGAGAATGACAATATGTGGGTGTGGCCAATTGCTTAACAGTGGGAGGGGCTTAAGGAATGTACTTAAACAAAACTCTGGCTTCCTTGTACCTGTAAAATATGCTTTGATTGCTTTGTCTGAGCCTGCCTTATAGAACTTCATTAAAATAGTCAGAGACTGCATAGTAACCTGCAACTGTGGAGATAATGAACACTTTGGTGAGAACCAGGGCCATAGCTAGCCTTTCTGATGTGGGGGTGCAGTAAAAAATGTAAGGAAAGCAGAGGATGCAAGGTCAGCAGGGCAGTGTATAGGAGTCAGTAGGGCAGGGTACAGGTGGCCAGCAGGGCAGTGTATAGAAGTCAGTAGGGCAGGGTACAGCAGGGCAGAGGATAGGGTCAGAAGTGTGTACGGCCATGTACAGAGGCTATTAGTTTGTAGGACAGTGTACAGTGAGGCAGCAGGACAGTGTGCAAGGAGTCAGCAGGGCAGAGGATGAGAGGTTAGCAGGGGAGTGCACAAGAGTCAGTAGTGCAGTGAACAGGGGGTCAGTTGGGTGGAAACCAAGGGTTATTAGGGCAGAAGACAGGGGTCAACAGGGTGGAGCACAGAGATCAGCATGGCAGAGAAGGATCTGCAGGGCAGTGTAGGGGGGGTCAGCAGGATGGAGAACAGTGCTCAGCAGGGCAGAGCCCAGGGGTTAGTATGGCAGAGAAGAGGGGTCACAAGGGAAGAGGACAGGGATCAGCAGCATGGAGGACAGGGGGTCAGTAGGGCAGTGTACAGGAGTCAGTAGGGCAGAAGACAGGCGGTTAGTAGGGCAGCGGGACGAGGACAGGGAGTCAGTTGGGCAGTGTACAGTGGTCCGCAGGACAGAGGATAGGGGGTCAGTAGGGTAGTGTGCAGGGGACAGCAGGACGGAGGACAGGGTCAGTAGGGCAGTGTACAGGGGTCAGCAGGGCGGAACACAGGGAGTCAGTATGGCAGTGTACAGGGGTCAGCAGGACGGAGGACAGGGAGTCAGTAGGACAGTGTACAGACTTCAGCAGGACAGAGGACAGGGGGTCAGTAGGGCAATGTACAGGGGTCAGTAGGATGGAGGGCAGGTGGTCAGTAGGACAGGGTACAGGGGTCAGCAGGATGGAGGGCAGGGGGTTAGTAGGGCAGGGTAGAGGGGTCAGCAAGATGGAAAACAGGGTCAGCAGGATGGAGGACAAATCATCTTAATCCCCCCCATTTCTCCTCCTAGCAACCCCCCAATTAACCTTCCCTGCACAAATAGCCCCCCCCCCTCCACAAACCGCTTATCCCAACCCAGGAACCCAAGTTCCGACCCTGGGCTCCACTCTGGGACAAAGCCTTCGTTCGCCAGGATCTGCATCAAATCCTGGGACAGTCCCGGCAAATCTGGGACGGTTGGGGGGCTATGTGAATATTCATTTACAGTATCCAATCATGTGAAAAGTATTCTTCATCTGATGATTGGATATTTAAAGTAAACAGGAGTTTTCTCCTCACATGATTGGATAACAGATGTGAACATTCAGCACATTTATTGTGTGAACAGCCCAATTGTATGTACAGTATTATGCCATGTTGTTAGCAGGGTTGCACCGATACCAGTATCGGTATCGGAGCCAATACTAAGCATATGCACGAGTATGCAAATGCACCGATACCTGAAACCAATACTTTCAGGCTTGGTTCTATGAGCTGTCAGTGGGTCTCCCCAAATGATGTACAAGTGAATGTGAGAGATGACATCACTAAGGGAGCAAGGGAGGAGATGGAATCCTTATGGGTAGAGCTACAAAGGGAGGAAACTAAGGAGAAAGTAATACTGGGAGTATGCTATAGGAGGCGGAGGCGGACCTCCTATCACAATTCGGATTAGCGGCAAGAATGGGAAGTGGCAATATAATGGGGGATATTAATTATCCAGACATTGACTGGGTGGAAGGAACCGCGCATTCATCTAAGGCTCGCCAGTTCCTAAATGTTTTGCAGGACAATTTCATGGCTCAGACAATAAATGCACCAACTAGAAACAAAGCGTTACTAGACCTACTGATTACCAACAATACAGACCTGATCACGGATGTGGAAATACGGGGTAATTTAGGAAACTGAGATCACAGGTCAATTAGTTTTAGTATAAATCACACAAATAGGAAACATAAGGGGAATACAAAGACACTGAATTTCAAAAGGGCCAACTTCCTTAAACTATGATCCTTGCTAGAAGATAATAATTGGGATAAAATCTTAGGAACAAAGAACATGCTTTAAGAGCATATTAAATAATCGCATTAGCCAGTGCATCCCAATGAGAAGTAAATTTAAAAGACCTAATAAAAGTCCTGGGTGGCTTAACTCCATCGTAAACATGCATATAAATGTGTAGCACTAACTCACGGTGGAGCTGCTAGTTTAAGCGGATCTGTTACCTTCACCTTGCTTCCCTTGGTTTCACCGGCATGGGTCTAGGGGTTCCGTTGAGTTTACTTCTGGACGACACACGCACCAACACTGGAGTACGTTTTCAATGCTTTATTGAACAAACAAACTTTAGGAAGTAGCAGGAAAGAGGCGGAAAAGGAAACTTTCAGGAGAAACTCAAATATCTTCTTATAGAATCTTAGCGATAAATGTCCTGGTAGAATTCAAATAATTAGGTGGAATGCACTCCCCTTGTGGGACACACTCCTTGCTCGTCTGGATAGGCCTCTCTCACCGGTCTAGCAGCCAGTACGCAGCACGAATCAAAAGTCTCTGCCACAGACTCGTTTGGGGGGTAAATCCGTACAATCCTCTGCCACAGGACGTATCAGATTTTCTCTGCAGTGAAAGTCAGTCACAGTGCCTGAACCTTTAAGCCGAACTGGCAACACCATGCTGTATAGTTACTTCTTTTGGATACATCCTTCGACCGAGTCATCAGGTCCCTCTATATACCAGCGCGCTGGATGATCTCTCCAAGACGGGTCCTCCCCTGGGATCTCTTCGGCCGTTCAGCTTCGTCACACATGACCGACAGCTCAGGACCATTCCTCGGCCACGGTGGTAGGCCCCAGACAAGCCTCTGGACCCACCCCTGCGCCGCTGTATCGTAGGCCTCCCGATCGGAGGACCACGAGGTAGCTCCTTAATGCATACCTGTCAGCCAGGAGGGCCAGCAGGTGGCTGTAAAACGAACCCTAGAACATGGCTTCTGTCCCATAAATACCCTCTTCCCAGAATGCAACTCGGAGGACCACCTTCACTGAGCTTGTCTCCGAGACAGAGGAGCATCTATACACTTCAACACGTTGCCTTTCCAACACTGACCATTGGTAACAGCGACACCCACCGGTCAGCACGGAAGCACACACAACGTCAGCCAAGCTGGAACAGAGGCGAACTTTTAACCTTCCTAACACACAATTTACTAAATTTACCTAACCTGCGGTAGATTGTAAATCAACCAGCGCTACGGAAGCAAAGGAGAAGGCCTTCAAAAAATACAAGGCTGAGGGATCATCATCAGCATTCCAACTTTACAAAGAATGCAATAAGAAATGTAAGGGTGCAATCAGGATGGCTAAGATTCTATTTTATAAACAATTAACAATTAAAACTTTTTTTTGTTTGCTTTGTTTGTTAATATTTTTACACCTTTAACATATATTTACACGTTTCACATTAAAAAAGCAGAAAATTGGCAGACATGCCTGGGGTGAGCTCCTCCAGGCATAGAGCACACCTGGAGATATACCCACCCACAGACCAGCACCGACCCTGCTTGTGCCTCAGACAGCGGTGCAGACAAGGAGGGAGCTGTTTGACGCCGAGATCGCGGCGTCCGCGGCGATCGCGGAGCTCCGGGCCGACTGTTAGGAAAGGCCGCGGCTCCGGCCTACTCACGGGGAACGGCGGCCATCTTGCTGCACCCAGAGACCGTGCCGGCCCTGTCCCCGGCCGCTACACATGCCCTACCTCCTCCACAAACATTGGGAACATCCAGCCTGCTACTGGGGGCCTGTGATCCCCTCCATATTGCTCTAGGAGGCCTGCCAGAGGGACCTGGTAAGTGCCGGCGGCCATTTTACTACACCCAGCGGCCTATCTAACTCTCCTAGGCCCAATCTGAGCCCCCACCAACCACAGAAATACCTTGGCCTGGCTAATTGAGACCCCCGACAGGGTATTTAGTGAACAATCACCCCAGCATGTACTTGTGGTGCTGCCCTGGCTCCAGAGACTGATTGTGGCGGCCATCTTGCTACACCCTGGCAGCCCCCTGTCTCCTTTGGGCCTAATCTTAGCCTCACCCACCACCTGGGGACACCCTGATCTGACAGACTGTGGCCGTAGAAGGGGTACTAGCAAGCATATACCCCCATAAGTACATGAAATGTCACCACGGCCCTGAACACAAGTGGCGGCCATCTTGCTCCACCCAAGCTGCTGTATCTACATAGGCTCCTGGTATTCTTACCCCTCTGAGCCTGGATCGCTCTCTACACAGCCACAAGAGAGGCCCAGTGGGATCGGCGCCCACCGGTGGTCCCCATCCATACAACTTTGCAAAGAAGCAGGACAGACCATGTATGGCTAAGCAATGAGCTGCTGAGCTCCGTAACTGCCCGGAGCTGACAGGCTATTTTTCAGTCGTCGCACATCTTTGAAAAGCATGTCCACACACAGTGCTCGATCTACTGAGTCCACGGACCTACAACAGGGCACAATCCAACGATACCTGCTCCGCACATCCCAGTCTGATTCCCGCACTCCCAAAGATACGATGACGTCCGCTCGAAACCCGGGGAAAAGCAAGCCTCCTCCTCCCACTCAGCCGGCGACAGACAGCAGCGAGGATTCGGATGGTTCTTCCGTCCTGCAATCGGACCTATCAGCTGTGGCATCCAGGTCTGAGACCCCTGCTGCCCCTCTTTCGGACACGGGTCCTAGAGATGTGGCCCCTCAAGCTTCAGGAGGAGCGAATAGATCCGAGACCTCGACCCTTCTGGCAGCCTTCAGAGCGGAGTTTGAGTCCTGGGCGATCAAAATGGAGACTTCACTCCACAAAGACCTCCAGGCCCTCCAACAGCAGGTCTCGACTAATAAGACCGCAGTGTCTGCCTTAACTGACATTCAATCTGATCATGCAGCTCGCATCACATCCCTTGAACAGGCCTCCAGGGAGCACTTGCACCGTATAAGACAACATCAATTACGCATAGAAGACGGAGAAAATAGGAGCCGCAGGAATAATATACGGTTACAGGGCATACCGGAGGCCACAGCGGGTACAGACTTAAAACCTTCCGTCATTGCCATCCTCAACATAGTCCTGGGCAGAGAGGTTTCATCTCCCATTGAATTAGACCGGGTGCACAGAGTGGGGGGGCCGAGGAGAGAACAAAGTGACCGCCCACGCGATGTCCTCTGCAGGGTTCATTATTACACCCTTAAAGAAGAACTTATGCGCAAGGCATGGCGTTTGGGTCCCGTGGACTTCGATGGTTCTACTATCAACTTATATCCAGACCTCTCTCGCAACACTCTCCACATGCGCCGAATGGTCCGCCCACTACTAGATCTGATACGCCAAACCGGAGCAACTTATACGTGGGGACACCCCTTCAGTATTAAGGTGACCAGAGCTGAGCACAAATTTATCCTCTCCGACCCGGATCAACTCCCAGCTTTTTTCAGCTTTCTGGAACAAGACCCAATTGAGGTACCGAACTGGCTGGACCCGCCGGATGACCGCATTAGGGTGCAAATACGGGACCCTCTCCCACAACGACGCAGACAGCCGAGGTCCAGATCACATTCTATAGGCCCCAGAATATGTCGGCCTACCTCCCCAGAAGCTTAAGGTACCTTTAAGACGTTACTTGAAGCCATTTCAACGTTCCCCACATGACTAGCACCCTCTAAGTGCGCTGCTCCTCTCTTGTCTCTTGATCAGGTCAAGGTTTGGAATCCCCACCACCTCTCTACAGAATTTTTGGAGTTTTTGTTGTTGTTTGTTTTTTGTTTTTCCCTTTTTACATTTTTACATTTTTCCTCCTTTGTTCCACCGGATTTCAGCAAGCTATGTTACACTAAGAGACAAGATGACCTGCTCCGTAACCCAGTGTCTCAGGATAGAGGGAGCAATACATAGGCAGGCCTTCTCCCTGCCCTTCGCTAGTGTATTGTACCTGGCTGGGGTTCGGGAGAGGCTAAAGGACTGCAACTTTCTGATGTTTGATTTAGTTAGGCTATTATTGAGTTTCTAACATATTTTACCACAATGGCCTTATATTTAGGTACCTAGGGGAAATGTTCCACCTGGATACAGGGAGAGGGGCCGATGGATGGACTGGATGGGTCCACGGTCTCTTGCCATTATCCACATGGACACCTCTAGCTCTCCGTATACGGTTTCTCATACACTGCTTACTCTCACCTTAAAATGTTATTACACATTGTTACTGATTTCAGTATTATTACACAGAATTGTTTCCGGGACCCCTGTTGGGGTCTATGGATAGCATATGTTGAAAATGTTTACCTCCCCCTTCCCAGGAGGTTATTTTGCGGATTGATGTCTCCTCTGTGAAGGAGGGAGGGTGGGCTTGTGCGGAGTCATTTGCCCGCGCGGACCGCCACCCTCCTTCACAGACGATCTGATGTGTGTTCTGCTGTTTAAATGTTTGTTACACTGATGTGCCTCAAGTAAGCTACATATGCCTGTCATGCTACTGGGCTCACGGCTCAGACTCTCCACTTCGACCTCCCACCCTCAATAGGCCGGGCACGGATAGTGCCTTTATACGTGATTTTTCACATGGTGTCCCGTTTTCGTGGACCCCTTAGACTTGTTAGGCTCCTTATTTAGGTGTCCCCCCTACCTAGTTCTGTCCTGGTATATTTTTGCCACCGTATAATCCCCCCCCCATCCCTCCTCCTCCCTCTGCTGTCTCTAAGCTGACTCTCTTCTTCTCATTCCACTATGGCCCACACAGTACTATCCCATCCTCGCCTGAAATTTTGCTCCTATAATGTAAATGGCCTCAATATAGCATCCAAGAGAGGACAAATCCTCTACCAAATGCATAAACAACAGGTCAATGTGTTACTGTTACAGGAAACTCATTTCCACACAAACTCCACCCCTTCCTGCTCCAACAGGTACTTTAACAGATGGTTTCACAGTACAAACCCATCTCAGAAAACCAAAGGCGTTTCTGTTGCCTTCCACAAAACGCTTCCGATTGACCTGATAGACCAGGTCTCGGACCCCCAGGGAAGGTATGTGTTCGTAAAGTTCTCCTTATGGGGCACGAAATTCACTATTGCCAATCTCTACCTACCAAATACTAATCAAATATCGTCTGCTCTGCGGTACATGAGGATCTTGTCGGAATTTGCAGAGGGTAAAATAATCATAGGCGGAGATTTTAACGCCCCCCTGGATCCACTCTTAGACTCATCAACATCTCGCTCATCCATCTCCTTTACTAAATTAAGGGCATTTAAACGCGCTATATATGATTTACGTCTAATTGACATATGGCGGGTTCTGTTCCCCAAAAACCGCAACTATACCCACTTCTCACAGGTCCATCACTCTTATAGTCGTATAGACTATTTTCTTCTTGACCACAGCTGTTTAGATTGGTCACCTGAATGTGAGATAGACTCAATGGTCTGGTCCGACCACTCGCCTATATATCTGACACTAATGATTCCCTCCACACCGGTGAGGGAGTGGACGTGGAGACTGAATGACTCCATCCTCACAAACTCTGACTGCTCCCTAAAGGTCTCAGAAACCATTTCTAATTTTTTTAAAGATCATGCATCAGACACTACCTCGCTACCCATACAATGGGAGGCACTTAAAGCTGTCCTGCGAGGAACCTTTATTCAGATGGGGACCCGCTTGAAAAAGGTTCGCTCAGCCGCAATAACCTCAGCAATGCAAAAGCTTCGAGACCTTGAGACCCAACATAAACGAGCTCCAACGGTGGGGACTCTTACAGAGGTCTCAACGGCTCGATCCCAACTCAAGGACTTATATGAGGCTTCGGCTCGCACCTATGCGGACAGACTTGCATTACATCAATACCGATTCCAAGATAAATGCGGTAGACCGTTAGCTCGCACCCTTCACCCAAACACGTCTTCCACATTTATACCTCAGATTCGGGCCCCCTCTGGACAAATGCTCAGTGAGCCCTCCAAGATATCACAAACATTCCGAGATTTCTACCACACACTATACAATCTTTCGCCCGGCGTCTCTTCTAGCCCTACCCTTACACCTGACACCGATAGACAGTCTTATGTTGAGGAGACGGAGCTCCCTACATTGGACGGCGATACTGTAGAAGAGCTAGAACAGGTAATTACAACAGATGAGGTCTTGGGGGCGATAGCGGCCACCCCGTCCGGTAAAAGCCCCGGGCCAGACGGCTTCACCCCTAAATTTTACAAGACATTTGCTCCCCTATTGACCCCCTTCTTGGCTAGAGTATTCAACTCTATATCAGAAGGCTTGGCGTTTCCTCCACAAACGCTTGAAGCCCACATTACTATTATCCCAAAACCAGATAAGGACCCTACTGTGTGCGCTAATTATAGGCCCATATCGTTAATTGGAGTGGACTTGAAAATATACGCCAAAATTTTAGCCACTAGGTTGAAGCCGCTTCTCCCCCGCCTCATACACCTGGACCAGGTGGGCTTTGTAAGTGGTCGTGAGGCAAAAGATAACACCCTGAAAACTCTGCTTCTTACCGACTATGCACGCACCCATGATGTCCCTCTATGTCTTTTGACGGTCGATGCGGAAAAGGCATTTGACCGGGTGGACTGGCAATTCCTCCAGATGTCTTTGAAACAGATAGGTCTAGGCCCCAAAATGCTATCCCGAATTATGTCCCTTTACTCCTCTCCTTCTGCTAGAATACGGGTGAACGGCTCATTATCACCCTCATTTCCCATCCATAACGGGACACGACAAGGCTGTCCTTTATCTCCCCTTCTATATGTCCTTGTTATGGAACACCTGGCAATTGCCTTGCGCAATAACCCTAACATCTCTGGTGTATCGATAGGCCCTATTCATTCCAAACTGGCTCTCTTTGCGGATGACCTACTAATGTTTGTAACCCAACCCCACCTATCTTTAACACATATTATGCAGGAATTCACGAGGTTTGGGAAGATGAGCAATTTCAAAGTGAATCATACTAAGTCAGAAATACTGAACATTTCTTTATCACAGGAGGCCCTCCGCCAAGTCTCCATCAAGTTTCCCTTTAAAACAGGCTCCACTTCCATCCGTTACCTCGGAATCCAAATACCCACAGAAAGGTCCCAATTGTTCTCTCTGAACTATGCTACCCTTCTGCTTAGAACCAAGACCGTTCTATCAAACTACACGAAAAAACGCCTATCGTGGCTAGGTAGAGTGAATGCTCTAAAAATGGACGTCCTCCCTCGGTTTCTTTACTTGTTCCAGACAATTCCCATTTCAATACCCTCCTGGTTCTTTAAGAAACTCCGCCAACTGTTCTCCTCCTTTATCTGGGCGGGGGCTCGTCCTCGGATACGCTATGAGACGCTGTCGCTTCCCAAGATTCGTGGTGGAGCTGGAGCTCCGGATGCCTCTATATATTATAGAGCAGCAGTACTAACACGTATAGTTAACTGGTTCCATCATTCCTCCACCAAATTATGGGTACAAATAGAGAGCCATCTCAATTCAATAGATCTCCGCGCACTACCGTGGACACCTACTGAATTCCTAAAAGGGGGATTACCCCTGAGCGACCTCACCCGACAAACTATACAAATTTGGACCCGAATGAATTCCTCCAAGACCCTATCTCCTCTGAAAGGACCCATGACTCCACTGTTTGGAACTTCGGCTTTTCCACCAGCCCTACAAGTAGAGAGTTTTGGCCCTTGGTGCAAGAAGGACCACAGACGACTTGCCCAAGTTCTGCGTTCAGATCCTTCTCTGACTCAAGACGTTCCCACCGGCCCACCTTCCCATGCTTCGACGCACTGGCTGCAGAGGCAACAGGTGCTATCTTTTATTCGAACCTTCCCATCCTTACCTGATGTACTTACTGATACAACAGACTTGGAGAACATGCTGCTCCAGATTGACCCTCCTACGCATGTGGTCTCTCAACTATACTCTCTCATACATATAGTCTATAATCCTGACCTCCCCCCATTCACACAGGCCTGGAGGGAAGAACTGGGTCACCCCATCTCACCTGTAGATTGGCAAAAATGCTTCATTTTGACTCACAAAATATCCTTAGCCTCCAAATCGCAAGAAAAGGGATTCAAATTACTGACCCGTTGGTATAGATGCCCCTCAACATTACGATGGATAAACCCGACACTCCCGGATACCTGCTGGCGTTGTTTGTCATCAAAGGGAACCCTACTCCACATTTGGTGGGAGTGCCCCCCTGTGCGGAGGTTCTGGCAAAAGATCCTCGATCTGTACTGCAGACTCATGGCGACCTCGGTTGCATCCTCTCCTGAGGTGGCCCTGCTATCTATGCTCCCTGGCCCGCTTAAATCGGTCAAAAAAGACGTTCTGCGTCACTTTTTAGCGGCAGCTAGAACGGTACTGCCCAGACATTGGAAGTCGACGAGCATGCCTTCCCTGGGAGATTGGGCAATTGAAGTGGACCAAATTAATAGTCTGGAACGGATGTTGTCGCAGGAAACGGGTAAGGAGGAACAATTTTCCAAGACCTGGACCTCGTGGTCTATCTTCCGCTATTCCGCTGAATTTATTCCATGGGCTACAGAGGACTCCACCAATGCAACTGTGTGACCAGGGTGGAATGTCTTTCTCTTAATATCTGTATTCCCTTTCTCCCTTGTCCCCTCTATTCCCACCCCTCTTTCTCTCTTTCTCCCCTTATATGTTACAACGCTATACGATTACCTAAATCATTCTCTCTAATCTCATCAGACAAGTAATGTGACACACACTGAGCTTCCCCATCAGAGAAAAAACATTTAGCACAGCAACAATAGCCCTAGCTTGTTTGCAATAGGTGGACGCCACTCAGTGAGTGGATAGTGGTGCTCACCTGCACTCTACTCAGTTTAGACGGTATAGCTACGCAGGCTAAATATCACACCAAATCAATAAAAGCTCACAAATTGCTTAAGACATAAGATGATATGTTACCAATATCGCAATGATATCTATTTCTACTTTTATGTGTTTTTGTATTACATTACTGTATACTGTACACTTTTTCTTTCTCAATAAAATAAGATTGAATTAAAAAAGCAGAAAATTAGAAGAAAATCAATTTATTAAAATTGTAAATAACTTTTCAATGCTTTGTACCATTGCTGACAGCTGAAGTGAAAACAAAACAGTTGCGGTAGGTATGGGTAATTGGTATCAGCAAGTACTAAAAAAAGGAACGGTACTCGTACTCGTAAAAAAAATTATATCAGTGCAGCTCTAGTTGTTAGTGTATCTAAATCCCTTCACATTACTATTTTGCAGCAGATTTAGGCAACCTCTGCACTCCAGCTGTGGTGAAATTATAAATCCCATCATGTCTCTGCCTCTAGGAGCTATGCCAGTACTTATCAGACTTGGTCTCAGTCATAATGGATTTAGATGCTATTTTTTCCAGAGCTGTATTGCTTTATTAGACCCTTTATATTGCTATATTTACTTTGGAAATCTTTTTTACTGCCTTGCTGCATATTTGTGTTGATATTCTTTACATTTAGAGTTTACTTTTTTAAGTGATTGTAAACCTAGCTACACCACTTGTACCTACAGGTAAGGCTTACCTGTAGGTACTGTAAATATTGGTATCTTCTAAATTTGCACAGTTAAGGAGATATTCACTATATATGCTTTTAAAGCTTTTCGATGTCACCGGTGAATGTGCACTGAAGAAACGGCCTGCTGGTGCCGTTTTTTCGGGGCCCGTGCATGCGCAGGAGTGATGTCATCGTGGCTCCAGCCAATCAAAGCGCAGGAGCCCGCGAACCTGGAAGTAACTCCGGTGAAAGATGTTGGCCGTGTACTTGGTGTGCCGGCGCCGATTCAGGGCATGGTTCTAAGGTAAGTATTTCATAATGAGCTAGTATGCGATGCATACTAGCTCATTATGCCCTTGTCTTGCAGGGGTTTTTTGGGGGTTTTTTTTTTTTTTTTGGAAGTTTACAACTGTTGATTAGTCTAATTGGTGACTCCGAACTACTTTAACCGTTCCTATTTAAAATGATCCTTTAATGGGAGATATAGGGGCCTGGCCTCGGGCACAGACTCGGATCAAGAATACTGTAAATGAGTGCAAGAAAAGTGTCAAAATGTTTTATCTCTATAGTTGTTCCATGTCTGTTGAAAACAATGCATCGACTTGACAGCCAGGAAATTGTAAATTTCAGAATGAATGGTCAGCAGTGACAGCATCCATGAATGTCTCATGGTAGGTTTTTTGGTACAAGTTGTCCTTTAAGACATGCCCTCGCCCTCCTTGATGTAGCTTGTTTGGTCCAATACTTATCTCTGTCCCAGTTTCAGCAATGTTCACAATGAGGCCTAGCCAATAGTCACAAATATATGGGTCATGTGTCTGACGTTATTATTATTATGGATTATTGTGCTATCTTATTATGATGTTTTGGTTGTACACATCATATATGGAATACATTTCTTTTATATTAAACTCTTTATGTGCATTGAAATTTAGTAATTATAGTTTTATATAACGAACTGGTCAGACACATCATGGTCACCCCCCCCCTCCAGCTGTATGCTTTATACAAAGTCCCAAACCTCTTTCTTCAATGAATTGTCAAACAGGGATAGAGGCAGTGGCGGGCTGTCCATAGGGGGTGCCCGGGCACTGCCCCCCCCCCCTCCTGTGTAGTCACAAAAAAAAAAATTAAAAAAAAAATTTTTTCTAAAACTGCCCCTTTAAGAAAAAAATTCCTTTAACATAGTGCACTGTGTACTATGGGAAGCGCCACGTCAATGCAATCACGAGATTGCAGACGCGGTGCTTCATTTGCGGGCATTTATCCCGCCCTAGGGCGCTTTCCGAAGCTCTGAGTAGCTTCCGCCCGGCGCTGTTACTAAGGCCGGGTGGTTTGATTGACATCTGAGGTTTGATGTCACTTCCTGTTTTCTCTTTCCCATTGCGCCCGGGACAGAGAAAAGAGGAAGTATGAAGAGCGGATCTCTCCATCGCTTTTGGAAGGAGACACCGCGGGAAAGGAGAGGACAACACAGTCTGCATTCAGTAAGGTAAGTGCTGCTGCTGTGCTGGGGTGGATCTGTTTTATCATTTTTTAAACCTGCTGGAGGTTTTGTGGTTTTCTTACTGTGGATACATTTTGGCATGGTTTTCTCTGAGCGCTTGAGCGCGCCCCTGCCTGTGTTACAAAACATCCGGAGCGAACACATAGAGGGAACTCTGCTGGTCTGATCTGCAGCTGCACACTGGCTCTCCCTCCCGCACTAACTTTGGGCATAACAGCAAGTAGAAGAGCCGTGCCAGTGAGTACACTTGCTATCACACGAATCCAGCATGTCTCTGACAAAACTCTAGCCCTGCAGCCTCAAAACAGATGCCTCTGATCCTTCCCACGCGCTCCCCCCTCCTCTCCCTGTGCTTGATAATGGAGGTGAAGTCCACTCCAGCCAGCTACTATCTCTGATGTTAACCACTGCATGGTGCTTCTCTGACCCCCCCCCCCCCTGTACTCCCCCCTACTCTCCCCCTCCTCTACTTAGGCTTGATAACAGAGGTCACTGCAATGGCTCCTTTTCAGCCTCACAGACTGCACACCTCACGTCCCTGTTTTCTCTGCATGCCTGGTTGCTGTGAATCTCCCTGAGCTCCCTCGAACACCACAGTAGAAGAGGGGCACATTTAGGGCCAATTCACACTGCTGCGATGTCAGACATCACATGTGATTCGCACTGCACTGCTGTGCAAATCTCATGTGACGTCTGTGTGATGCAAATTCAGCCATACAGATAGTATGGCTGAAATCGCATTCGGACCAAACTCACACAGGACCCATTTTTTGATGCACCAGAATCGGATCACATGGGGGTTCACCCCCATGTGACCCGATTCCTGTCCGAATTCACAGTTCGCACTGCGATATGCAAACTTTACTGGAGATGTCATTAACATTGTATTGACGAGTTTACATACCCCAGAAGGATGTGACGCACAAGAGTTGGGGGAGGCCTGACGGCGGCGTTGTGGAAGCGGGTAGCTGATCTGCCCGTGATGCCGAAGTCTCCAGCTCGCGTAGTGTAGGGCCGTCGATCGAGTAGCCGAAGCCGCAAGTAGTACAGCAAACAGCCGAGATCTTCGGGTCGGCCTGGGGCCCTCTGCGCGGGCTATGCGTGCCCTCCTCCCTACCCCCGGTTATCAGCCTGGACCCGTTCCTGGAGTGAGACCTCTCTGAGCCACCCAGGAGCCGCCGTGGTAACGGCGCGCTTGAAGTCGTCCATCCAGCCCCTCTGGAACCCTCGAGTATAGCAGGGGGCAGCGGCGGGCTGGAAGCCATCTCACCACCCCCGAATTTCCCAAGGTATAACCCGGGGTAGAGGCTTGTTGGATTGCTGATGATCTGGAAAACAACTGTGAGTATTAACCGGAGAAAACGGGCTGGAGCTGTGGTCGCCAGAAGCCCCCCCTGGAGAGGTATCCTGAATGAGATGACCAGCATTCCGAGGTAATATCTAGATAGTTGTATTAACCTCATGGCAGGACTATGATATAACATGCATTGGCTGCAGAAGTTCCTGTAATATACTGGTGAAGTCCCTGGCAAAAGAAAAAAGGGGAGCTAGGCCTCCCTGGGTACTCCCTTGGGTTACTGCAAAGTTGACTTAAGGAGCTTGCTGAGTCAAGACACGTGTTAAGATCTTTTCTGTTTCCCACAAAAATACAAATTAAAAAAAAAAAAAAAAGGGGGAAAACTACATATTACTGTACAGGTGAGTTGTCTGATTTCAGACAGAGGAGTCACCGGGCAGGGAAAGTGGAATTGTGCACAATTCTGAAATATTAGCGTTCAACCTTTCACCCCACATCAAAGGCACCTGGAGTGAATCTTTTGAACGTTGCGACCGCTTTGCTCTGCGACAAATATGCCCTACGTGAGATAAGGAGGGGTAGAGCGAAGAGAAGAGCATAAGGAGAGCAGTTCAGGAGAGAGAGGAAGGGCCGGGGGCCGGAGTGTGGTGCGAGGGCGCCCTCAAAGAGTGGCGGAATCAAAGAAGCCGAGAGAGAGCCTAAACTCTAGTTCCATTCAGAAATATCTGAAGGAGGCAAATCCAGGTAGTCCAAAGAGTCCAGCGCAGGAAAGCAGACAGCAGGGAGGAAAGGATATGAAAAAAGACCCAGGGAAGAGTAAAGGCGCCCACAGCGGATTATCCAGAGAAGAAGGAATCTTAGCCTTGAGGAGGAGAATATCATAGAATCTCTACCAACAAAAACTGAATTCTTAGAGATGTTTGCTAAGCTGGAAAACGTAATTAAATCTGAGATCCTAAATGTTAGAACTGATATGGGCCACCTGCTGAAGCGAGTGGAAATAGTGGAGGAGGCCTCAGAGAAACAAGATCGAGAAATAGTTTAATTAAAACAACAGATAAGGAATCTACAATTGGCCCAACGGGACATATTGTATAAAAAAGAAGAACAAGAAAATCAAAGTCGCAGACAAAACTTAAGACTGCGAGGCCTACCAGAACAACTTGGTGAAGACCTGACCACCAAAATAAAAGCTATCTTCAACCCAATATTAGACAGAGGTCCTGACGAAGAATTAAAGATCGATCGGATCCATAAGATTAGGAAACCCCCAAGCGTCAGCGAAGATACACCTAGAGACGTTATTATCAGATTTCATCATTACGAAGACAAGGCAAGGATCTAGACCAATCTTAGAAGAGCTCAGCCGGTAAAATTTGAAGGGACAGTGGTCCAGATCTTTGCCGATATCTCAGCAGGGACCTTGTCCAGGAGACGTCAGTTAAGACCTCTGCTAGAAGTTCTGAAAAAGGCAAATTTAAAATATAGCTGGGGCTTCCCTAAATCTTTGAACGTTGTGAAAGCAGGTAGAACAGTCAGACTGAAATATATAGAGAACCTGCAGGATTTCTGCAGAGATCTAGATATCCCTGCCCCAAATATGTCCAATTTGGTAGAAGATGACCTGGATTGACGTTAGATGACAAATGGAGTAGATTGATGTACATGATTAAAAAATCTGAGATACTGGGCGGGGGATAGGGGGAAGGAGCGGGGGAGGGGTGGGAGGTGACTGGGGGGGTGCGATAAGTATGTAGAGTTGACGGGCTTAATTTATTTTTCTTTTTTTTTTCTTTTTGGCCGCCTGCTGGCCCTGTTCCCCCGGCGACCGTGGCGACCCGCTGTCGGAGTCACACCCCAAGAACTTTGGTTGGACGTAGGCAGAGATTGATGGCATTTTTCTGCTACGGATCCAGAGCCAGGTATTGGCGGGTCGGGGGAGGAGGGGGGGTGGAGTACGGGGGGGACGTTGGGGGAGTTGGGGGGGAGGGATTTGGGGTTCGACGGTGTGGACTGATGGGGAGGGGGGGATCTGGTCCTGCAGAGGTTCCGTATAGGGGTTCAAAGAGCAACATGCGACATTACATCGCAGTTCTATTTAAAGATTAAATGTCAGAGTTCACTTGTCTTACATATAATGTTAATGGGTTGAACTCCCCTCTTAAGAGACACAAGGTGTTAAGAGAATTAGAGCAATTTAAGGCTGACGTGGTGTTTCTTCAGGAGACCCATCTTTCACAGGACACACATGTCAAATTATATTCCAATTGCTTCCCCAACTGGTTCTATAGTGACTCCCCCATCAAGAGGGCCAAAGGGGTGGCAATTGGGTTCTCAAAAAGGACCAAGTTTGCGCTCTTGGAGAGGAGTGCAGATATGGAGGGCCGCTACCTCTTTTTGAAGGTGAGGGTGGGTGAAAGGGTTGTTACCCTGGCAAGTGTCTATTGCCCCAATAGAAATTCAATCGAATTCCTGTCCCAGGTACTGAATAAGTTGATGGATTTTAGGGCAGGTGAGGTGATTTTGGCAGGAGATCTTAATTTCTGCTTAGATCCAACTTTGGATATTTCACAGGGAGTGGGTAGGAAATTCCTAAAAAAAAAGGACAGAAATTGCATAGTTACCATATGATTGATGCATGGCGAGTTCAGCACGCAAAGGACAGGGACTACACTTTTTTTCTTCAGTCCACGGGTCTTATTCAAGGCTCAATTATTTTTTGGTGGATCATAGGCTATTAGAACATGTTAAGGATACGAAGATTGGAGTCACCGCGCTGTCCGACCACGCCCAGGTCATGATGAAAGTGGGGATTCCGGGGGTCCCCATTTTCATGGCGTTTGGATGAAAAGCTCATCGAGAATCCTAGTGTCAGCAGTAAGATACAGGAAGAAATCGATGGGTTTTTCTCAGTAAATGATACCGGTGAGATTTCTGGATCAGTTCTGTGGGAGGCTTTAAAAGCTTATTTAAGGGGCATTCTGATTTCATTAGGGGCCAATGAGAAAAAAGAAAGCACAAAAAGGAAAACAGAACTTATAGATGAAATTCATCAGCTTGAACAGTTACATAAGGCCGCTAGCGGTAGTCAGAAATTACTCCTACATCAACTAATTATAAAAAGAGAAGAACTAAAAGATTTAATGGAGATTGATTCCAAGCGTATTCTAAATAAAAACCTAAAAGATAGATTTAGATGGAGTAATAAGGTAGGGAAGCATCTGGCAACAGTATTGAAAAGGAAAAGGGGGACCAACTTTATAGATAGGATTCAAAATAAAAAGGGGGTACTAAAATATACTTCCAGAGACATAGCCGAGGAGTTCCGGAGTTACTTTTCATCCCTTTACAAGGCCAGGCAGGGTGAGTTAGGTACCCTGGAAAGAGAGAAAAAAATGGAGTTCATAAGGGAGGCAGGTTTACCAAGCCTCTCGGACAGCGACGCAAAAGAACTAGAGCGTCCGATTACTGTAGAAGAGATCGAGAGGGCCTTGAAAGCATTTCCCTCTGGAAAGAGTCCAGGGCCAGATGGTTTTACTACCTATTTTTACAAAAAATTTAAGGAGTCCCTGATCCCCAAGCTTTGCCAGATCTGGAATAGGTTAGGGGGGCAGGAAGAGTTATGCGATGGGGCACTGACGGCGGCAATAACTCTAATACCAAAGGAAGGGAAAGATAGCTCGCTGTGTTCGAGCTATAGGCCGATAGCACTGCTCAACGCAGATATCAAATTATACGCCAAGGTACTTGCCATCAGACTAAAGGATAAAATGTCGTACTGGATTCACCCAGATCAGGCCGGTTTTATACCAGGGAGAGAGGGGAGAGACAACAGCGTTTGGTCGCTACTGGTAATGGAGGCGATGAAAATAAGGGGGACCCCCGGTCTGCTTCTGTCGATTGACGCAGATAAAGCCTTCGACAGAGTAGACTGGGGGTTCATGCTGAGGACGTTGAGGGCAGTCGGTCTGGGTGGAACCATGTTGAACTGGATTAAAGCATTGTATAAATCCCCCTCTGCATTTGTCAGGGTGAATGGTACACCATCGGTGGAGTTCAGGATGGAAAACGGGACCAGGCAGGGCTGCCCCTTGTCCCCCCTTTTGTTTGTTTTAACCTTAGAACCCTTACTAGCCTTGATTCGAAAAAATCCGGACATATGCGGATGTGTGGTGGAGGGAAACATACACAAGCTCTCGGTGTTTGCCGATGATGTATTGTTTTACATCGTCAAACCGAGGATTTCACTTCCCAACCTCCTGGCTACTCTGAGGAGATATGGGGAGCTGTCGAATTATAAGGTTAACCTTAGCAAATCAGTTGTTTTAAACATTAATATCGATGGACAACAAGCAACTAAACTTAAGGAAAATTTCCATTTTCCGTGGAGCAAAAAAATTAGCTACCTGGGAGTTACATTAGCAAATTCCTTAAGGAATTTGTACCTTTTAAACTTTATTCCTCTCCTCGATGAGATCAAGCAGGAAACGAGAAAAAGTATCGGACGAGTAAATACTGTCAAAATGACCCTGGCCTCGAAGATCCTGTATAAAATGCAGTTACTCCCAATCCCGTTAGCGCAGGCTTTTTTTTAGGGCACTGAATAATAATAATAAATAAAATAAATAATAATAATAATCTTACTAGATTAATTTGGAAAAATAAGAAGCCACAGATTGCCTACAAGGTCCTGAGTAGGGATAAAGCACAGGGTGGTTTGGCTCTCAGACTTTAAAAAATATCACAGATCGATAGTAGTATCACGGGTTGGGGATTGGGGAAAGGAACCGATAGATAAAAGATGGGTAAGCTTAGAAAAAGATATGAGTAATGTAAAACTTCACCAATGAATTTGGAATCCCCCACCCTTTAGGAAGTTAGGCCCAAATGCACATATCATAACACGCTACACTTTAAAGATTTGGGATCAGTTACATAAACAAAATGCTTGGGAGTTTAATTCACTATTTATTTATTTAAAAGATAATGAGTTTTTTCCGCCAGGGTTGAGGGAAGTGGGAGGGAATTGGATAAAAAATAATGATACACAATTGATGGATATTATGAAAGATGGTAAAATTGTCACTTTTCAGGAGTTAAACCTACTCAAGGACCTAATGAAAATAGACACATGGCGATATAACCAGCTTGCGCTCTTTGTTAAAAGCCTCCCTGGCCCCCTTAGAGACAAGAAGAACTTCAGCCCTTTGGAGAAATTGTTCTTGAAGAATAGAGTTATAAGGAAAACAAAAGAATTATACAAAGTAGTGCGGGACGAGGAGGAAGCAGTGAAACCGTTATATTTCAACAAATGGGAATCCGAATTAGGATCTTTATCCAGCGGAGTAACTTGGGAGGCCATCCTAAACGCAACTCATAAATCAGCAGTAGACACGAGAATGATAGAATCAAATTTTAAATGCTTAGTCAGATGGTACATGACACCTGATAGAATAAATAAGATGCAACCGGAAATTTCTGGAAACTGCTGGAGGGGGTCCTCCATCAGGGGAACAATGGCCCACCTCTGGTGGAAGTCCCCAATTATTAAAAAATTCTGGCAGGTGGTGCTAAAGATAACACAGGAGATAATGGGTACTGAGATCAAGGAGGACCCCTGGGTGTACTTGTTCCATGGGACTGAAGGTCATATAAGTATGTACAATGTATCTTTAACTCTGGTACTACTAAATGCGGCAAAGAGTTTAATACCAAAAAAAGACGCTGAGGGCCCAAGCATTCGTGATTGGTTAAGGGTGAGGGTGAAGATACTAGGCTAGAGGTAGAAGAGGACCTGGAGGGAGCAAAGTGGGCGAAGTGGATATCCTTCAAAAAAACAGGGAGATTCGCCGAGAAGTTCATGTAATGAAAGCATGCGTTACCAGGAGCTGTCTGTAGGCCAGGGGTGGGTGGGGGGAGGTGGGTTTGGGTGGGGGAATTTAAGCTGCATACTGGGGCGTAGTGTGAGCTGTGTGGATTTTTAAACTTTTGTAAGGAATAACCAAAGTTTTCCTAAAATGAATAAAATTGAATAAAAAAAAAAAAAGCTTCCACTACTATGATGTGACGACAACGAGACGGGAAAAAATGAGCCAAAATGGTGATTTAAATCCTCTCAATGTAAACGCTGATGTAGCATAAAGAAAAAAAAAACAAAAAAAAACAAAACATTGTATTGACAGCCCCAGCAGTTCGCA
This sequence comes from Aquarana catesbeiana, assembly GCF_042186555.1. Taxonomy (NCBI): domain Eukaryota; kingdom Metazoa; phylum Chordata; class Amphibia; order Anura; family Ranidae; genus Aquarana; species Aquarana catesbeiana. The sequence goes on from NC_133329.1 coordinate 310,287,802, forward strand.
AAGGGCAGTGTGAACTGCCTGCGAGTTGTATGCGATGCAGGAACCCATACTGGATTCGCAGGGTTCCCGAATTGCTACAGTGTGAACCGAGCCTAAGAGTACCCATCTTGCTCAGCAGTAGCCTGTCATCACAAATTCTGTCATCACCAATTCTGGCCCTGCTAGCCGCACTACCTGCACCTGCGATTTCTTCGGGGAAGCAAGCAGCGAGTACTTCTGGCTCCCTTGCCAGCCTGGCCAACCACAACTCACAAATGGCTGTCAGTAAAACACTTTGGGAAAAAAAAAGTCTGTGATTCTGAACTGTGCATGTGCAGTCTGAAGTCAGCCGTTTAGAGAACTGCATTTGATGGCATAGTGGCTGCGTTTGATGGCACAGTGGCTGCGTCTGATGGCACAGTGGCTGCGATTGATGGTACAGTGGGGCTGAAATTGATGGGGTTTTTTTCAGAATTTTTCAGTTTGTTTGCGCACCCCCAAAAATTTTGAGCACCAGCCGCCACTGGATAGAGGCATTGTACCTACGGGTCCTATGCCTCATATAAAGTCCCAAATCTCCCCTTTCCCCCAAGCCAACAGTCACACAGACTTTCTTTTTAAAGTGTCCTTGCAGTGTCATCCTCATCCTGCCCATGTTTTCCATAGCTGTTAATTTCTATGTACCTTTACTACTCCCCCCCCCCAACATTTCATCATCATGCACAAATAGAGAAAGCAAAATGTGTATTCCTGATTCAGGTCAGATTTGCCAATCTTATATTTCTTTCTTTCAACTGTTTATGGAAATATTTAAAGAGTTAATTTTCCTTTACTAAAAACTGTCTCTGCATATAGGGGACATCTGCAGATAAAAGCAAACTGTGTAGCTCTGAATAAAGTTGTAGAATATCCTTGATATAAGTATAGGCAATTTACATACCTCCTGAAGCTTGACTGGAATAATCCCAGTCCCAGGATGTTGATAGGACGTTGCTAAGTGAGACCTAGCCATTACTGCTCACCTTATCCTTCACAGGAGTGAGCTCTCAAACACTGAGCTACAGCATCAAGGGTGAGAAAGAACATATGTTTCTATTGTAAACAAAGCAGTTACACTATCATTCGGGAGCCCAGAATGGGACCAATATGTCATCTGCCATGAATGCCATCTTGAGAGAACCCATGAGAGGTGAGCTTGAGATTTCGGTAGAGACTGAGATTTTGGCAGAGATTGAGATTTTGGCAGCCATCTTAAACACAAAGAGGCTTTATATAAGCGCTGCTGTGTCTCAGAGGAGCATTTGATGCAGGGAAGTATGGAAATAGTCAGACCCCACTTGTTACGGACCGATAGAACAGATAGGCCTCGCCCTTCAGTCAGAGGATGTTGGAGTACTGAACTTGGAAAAAAGCTGGTGAATCCCTTGGAGGGTGTGGAAAACATGGCTGCACATCAGACAGCTTTATATACACATAAAATGAGTGCGCATCCATACAAATAAAATACACAAACATCAAGTGATGTGCAAATCTTCTAAAAAACAATAACATCCAGGAACAAGTGAAAACATTTAACTGTCCACCGACTCTGTGGATGTGTCTTGAAGAGACAATGTGCCCTTCACCACAACTAAGGTTTTTGGATATGGTCCCTTATCATTCCATCCTATAGTTTGCATACTATTGGTGGACTATTGATGAATGGCTCAGTTAATCTACGTTAAATATTGGGGGAAAAAACTAGAAGTGGGGCTTTACATGAAGCACACGGTAGCAAATAGACCGAATTGGTGAAAAAATTGATTTATCAATTCGTAATGTAAAATGTAAATACATATTTTTTAATAATAATAATAGCATTACATAATTCACAATCCAATAAAACATCATATATGCACATACCCATATGCGGTTAGTACCTATGCAACCTATTAAATTTACTGATTTCTGTCAATATGAATAAAGGAAATTGAGTATAATGTCAAAAATTACATTAAAAATAAACATATATTAAATAGGCAAAATGTCACGAAAAATCTTGTCAGCCTATGAGTGATATAAGATACAGTAGTTGAAAGCTCAACGCATTTCGTGGCTTTTGGCTTTTAGCCACTCCTCAGGAGCAAGACCGCAGTATACATCTATGAATGAAGAGTATACATAACTAAGTAATCTGATTAAAAAAAAAAAAAAAATATATATATATATATATATATATATATATATATATATATATATATATATATACATATATTGGGGACAGACCCCCTTAAATTTTTCACTCTTTAGTTAATTTTTTTCCTCGTTAATGTACACACAGCACCCCATATTGACAGAAAAACACAGAATTGTTGACATTTTTGCAGATTTATTAAATAAGAAAAACTGAAATATCACATGGGCCTAAGTATTCAGACCCTTTGCTCAGTATTTAGTAGAAGCACCCTTTTGATCTAATACAGCCATGAGTCTTTTTGGGAAAGATGCAACAAGTTTTTCACACCTGGATTTGGGGATCCTCTGCCATTCCTCCTTGCAGATCCTCTCCAGTTCTGTCAGGTTGGATGGTAAACGTTGGTGGACAGCCATTTTTAGGTCTCTCCAGAGATACTCAATTGGGTTTAAGTCAGGGCTCTGGCTGGGCTATTCAAGAACAGTCACAGAGTTGTTGTGAAGCCACTTTTTCGCTATTTTAGCTGTGTGCTTAGGGTCATTGTCTTGTTGGAAGGTAAACCTTTGGCCCAGTCTGAGGTCCCGAGCACTCTGGAGAAGGTTTTCGTCCAGGATATCCCTGTACTTGGCCGCATTCATCTTTCCCTCGATTGCAACCAGTCGCCCTGTCCCTGCAGCTGAAAAACACCCCCACAGCATGATGCTGCCACCACCATGCTTCACTGTTGGGACTGTATTGGACAGGTGATGAGCAGTGCCTGGTTTTCTCCACACATACCACGTAGAATTAAGGCCAAAAAGTTCTATCTTGGTCTCATCAGACCAAAGAATCTTATTTCTCACCATCTCAGAGTCCTTCAGGTGTTTTTTAGCAAACTCCATGCGGGCTTTCATGTGTCTTGCACTGAGGAGAGGCTTCCGTCGGGCCACTCTGCCATAAAGCCCCAACTGGTGGAGGGCTGCAGTGATGGTTGACTGTCTGCAACTTTGTCCCATCTCCCGACTGCATCTCTGGAGCTCAGCCACAGTGATCTTTGGGTTCTTCCTTACCTCTCTCACCAAGGGTTCTGGTCGTCCCAAACGTCTTCCATTTAAGGATTATGGAGGCCACTGTGCTCTTAGGAACCTTAAGTGCAGCAGAAATTTTTTGTAACCTTGGCCAGATCTGTGCCTTGCCACAATTCTGTCTCTGAGCTCTTCAGGCAGTTTCTTTGACCTCATGATTCTCATTTGCTCTGACATGCATTGTGAGCTGTAAGGTCTTATATAGACAGGTGTGTGGCTTTCCTAATAAAGTCCAATCAGTATAATCAAACACAGCTGGACTCAAATGAAGGTGTAGAACCATCTCAAGGATGATCAGAAGAAATGGACAGCACCTGAGGTAAATATATGAGTGTCACAGCAAAGGGTCTGAATACTTAGGACCATGTGATATTTCAGTTTTTCTTTTTTAATAAATCTGTAAACATGTCAACAATTCTGTGTTTTTCTGTCAATATGGGGTGCTGTGTGTACATTAATGAGGAAAAAAAATGAACTTAAATGATTTTAGCAAATGGCTGCAATATAACAAAGAGTGAAAAATGTAAAGGGGTCTGAATACTTTCTATCCCCACGGTATATATATATGTATATATATATATATATATATATATAGCATAAGGGACTATGTTTACCTTACTGAAATATCTGTGTGTTGATGGTGTGGTATTGAAGATTGTGAGCTGTGAGGCATGACGAGGCATGACGTCAACGCGCAGTGATAGTGCACCCGCCCACCCCGCGTTATGAGAGGTGGAGAGAGGGAGGGAGCCCACAGTGCGCCTTGCAGCTCCCAGACTCAATGCTAAATTTTTTATTTTATTTTATTTTGACAGATGAGCTCTGAGGAAGTTAGCTGTTACTGTTACATGTCAGCATAACGTCAGCACGGATGGCGGAGGGGTCGTAGCACTAACACAGTGTATTGAGGCAGTGGCAATGGAACAGCTGAGAGCTTGTTGCAGGCTGGGATGACACTGGATCCAACACCTTGATCAACTTCCCAAGGCGATAACCCAGTGACTTCAGGAGTGGAGCTCGGTTCAGAAAGGATGGGTGGAGGTATGAAGAGACACAGATTTGGGTGAGAGTATCTTACATTGCTATTATTTAGTTGAACTTGCTGATTAGCTGTGGACTGACAACACCAACTCCCCCTGCTGTGTTCCCCCCCCCCCCCAAACCTACCTGTGATGGATCAGTGAACTTTTAAATGAGTATTACACTTTAGAAGTTTTACCCCCACAGCCTTGCTTACTGGACACTGCAGCATATACAATTAAGCCACCTGTGCCTCCAACAGACAAATGAGAGCCTCTAATCCTAGGTGCCACAGTTGAATTTGTGTACTAATGACTTAGGACAGCCCATGATATATCCACTTGTTTGTTTATGCGCATCCACATCTCAATCAGTTTACAGCTACATATCCTGTTTGGGATGACCATAATCCACTGCTTAATTAGGAAGGAGGACGATAGTATATGCAATATATGGATTAACAATACTTCAATTAACTCCCATCCTTTGAGCTGTGTGTATGTCTGATTGTGTGGATGTGTGTGCAGCTGCGATTCCTCTTTTTAACCGCTTGCGGACCAGCAGCTGCAGTTTTATTGTGGCAGGTTGGCTCCGCTGCACGAAATCACATTATTGTACATAATCTCGCGAGGCTTGGCTAGCGCGCGCATGCGTGTGCCCGCCGCGAGCTCTGTGAGTCCGACCATGGGTCCCGCGGACTCAATGTCTGCGGGGATACCCGCGATCACCTCACGGAGAGGAAGAACGGGGAAATGCTGATGCAATCAAGCATTTCCCCGTTCTGCCTAGTGACACTGTCACTGATCACAGCTCCCTGTAATCGGGAGCGGTGATCAGTGTAGTGTCACCCGTAGCCCCTCCCCCCCACAGTTAGAATCACTCCCTAGGACACACTTAATCCCTGCAGTGCCACCTAGTGTTAACCCCTTCACTGCCAGTCACATTTACACAGTAATCAATGCATTTTTCATCGCACCGATCGCTGTATAAATGTGAATGGTCCCAAAATAGCGCCAAAAGTGTCCAATGTGTCCGCCATAATGTCGCAGTCATAATAAAAAATTGCTGATCACTGCCATTACTAGTAAAAAAAAAAAAAAATTAATAAAAATGCTATAAAACTATCCCCTAGTTTGTAGACGCTATAACTTTTGTGCAAACCAATCAATAAACGCTTATTGTGATTTTTTAACCAAAAATATGTAGAAGAATACGTATCGGCCTAAACTGAGGGAAAAAAAAAAATTTTTATATATATTTTTTGGGGATATTTATTATAGCAAAAAGTAAAAAAAAATGCTTTTTTTTTTCAAAATTGACGCTCTTTTTTTGTTTATAGCGCAAAAAATAAAAACCGCAGAGGTGATAAAATAACACCAAAAGAAAGCTCTATTTGTGGGGAAAAAAGGACGTCAATTTTGTTTGGGAGCCACGTCACACGACCGCGCAATTGTCAGTTAAACCGACGCAGTGCCAAATCGCAAAAAGTGCTCTGGTCTTTGGCCAGCCAAATGCTTCGGGGCTGAAGTGGTTAAATGACAATGTTGTCTTTTTTAATGTTTTGGAAGGTTACACTCAGACCGCTATTTTTGTTTTTTTGTCATATTTGATATTATGGTGTGTTTTTTCTAAATAAAATGTAATTAAATTCAACCGTAGTGTTCAGTTACTGAGATCCCTTTGGAAGGCCTTGTCCTTTCTTTTTTTCTTGTTGAGAAGTACAAGTCAGGGTTAGGTTATAAAAAAATATCTAAAGCTTTGATGATCCCTAGGAGCACCATCAAATCTATCATAACCAAATAGAAAGTAAATGGCACAACAGCAAACCTGCCAAGAGACGGCTGCACACCAAAACTCACGGACCGGGAAAGGAGGGCATTAATCAGGGAGGCAGCACAGAGACCTAAGGTAACCCTGGATGAGCTGCAGAGTTCCACAGCAGAGACTGGAGTATCTGTACGTAGGACAACAATAAGCTGTACGCTCCATGGAGTTGGGCTTTATGGCAGAGTGGCCAGAAGAAAGCCATTACTTTCAGCAAAAAACAAAATGACACGTTTTGAGTTTGAGAAAAGGCATGTGGGAGACTTCCAAAATGTATGAAGGAAGGTGCTCTGGTCCGATGAGACTAAAATTTAACTTTTTGGCCATCAAAGAAAACGATATGTCTGGCGCAAACCCAACACATCACCCAAAGAACACCATCCCCACAGTGAAACATGGTGGTGGCAGCATCATGCTGTGGGGATGTTTTTCAGCAGTTGGGACTGGGAAACTGGTCAGGGTTGAGGGAAGGATGAATGATGCTAAATACAGGGATATTCTTGAGCAAAACCTGTACCACTCTGTGTGTGATTTTAGGCTAGGACGGAGGTTCACCTTCCAGCAGGACAATGACCCCAAACACACTGCTAAAGCAACACTTGAGTGGTTTAAGGGGAAACATGTAAATGTGTTGGAATGGCCTAGTCAAAGCTCAGACCTCAATTCAATAGAAAATCTGTGGTCAGACTTAAAGATTGCTGTTCACAAATGCAAACCATCCAACTTGAAGGAGCTGGAGCAGTTTTGCAAGAAGAAAAGATGTGGCAAGCTCATGGAGACTTATCCAAAGTGACTTGGAGCTGTGATAGCCGCAACAGGTGGCTCTACAAAGTATTGACTTTAGGGGGGTGAATAGTTATGCACATTGACTTTTTCTGTTATTTTGTCCTATTTGTTGTTTGCTTCACAATAAAAAAAAACATCTTCAAAGTTACGGCATGTTCTGTAAATTAAATGATGCAAATCCTCAAACAATCCATGTTAATTCCAGGTTGTGAGGCAACAAAACACGAAAAATGCCAAGGGGGTGAATACTTTTGCAAGGTACTGTACAGATTTTAATATCTGCAAATAGGATTTTAAGCACCGTTTTGTGGCTTCAGTACTGAAGACTGAAGGACTGATGTTTCCAAGCCAAGGAGGAGTGTATAACCACAATCGTGTATACACTGTATATATATATTTTTTTTTTCACTGGGTATTTAATCTATACAGTATTGCTTTGGATATCTTTTTTTTTTTTTTAAGGTGCAATAAAGATAAAGCGTGGCACATTATTGTTTATTTTAAGAGGAATCAGTCTGCCTGGAAGTTTAAGGAACCACAACTCATGCAACCACCTGTTTGTAAGCCCTGCATCCAATCTCTACAACGTGGTGTTCAATATATGTGCCTTGTTTTCAGGACAAGATTCGAAAAAGAATACTGTGTTATTGTAACTGCTGATTATGCCTATATAAAAAAAACTTAAAGGAGAAATTGTATTGACTGTTCTCTCCTAAACTCTGCACACAGTAAGCACCAGCTACATGTGACATAGGGCTCAGAGGAAGTGAGTTGAATCATAATGGCAAACAGACATAGGCCATCTAGCAAAAAAAGCACTTTATGACAAATCACTAGAATTTTACTGTCACTGAGGCTTTAGAGGGGCCTGACTGTGGCCAGTGGGATTAGAAAATGCCATGGTGTCTGTGACAGCAAACCGTGCCCCATCATCCATTTTAATGGAAGGAATAGTGTCAAATGTTGGTATCAGTGGAAGGAATGGTGCTTCATTATTGGTATTCAAGTGTAGCGGCATCGCTGATCTACAAAGGCCTGTCAGGGAGACCCGACATCCATCTTCACAGTGTGGGTTACTAGGCATAGTGGGTATGGTGTAGATAGAGTAAGTGGGGCTCCAGACACTTTGAGAATGCAAAAAGAGATTTATTGTCTCTTAACAGAACTGGGGAGAGAGGGTTAGGGCCTGAACACCCTTAGGCAGATGTAAAAATACTTGGCAGACTCAGAGACAAAAATAGGAATAGAAGAACAGCTATACAGTTCAAGGGCCTTTAAAGAGGAAGTAAACCCTGATGGGTTTTACTTTTTTCCCCTGCAAAGTAAAAGCATAATGGGCTAGTATGCATCGCATACTAGCCCATTATGTGGCACTTACCTGCAAACGAGGCCGCAATGTCCCCGATGTCCCCGCTGCTGGATGCATCCATCTTCGCCCCTCTTCCTTCCGGGGGGTCACGGACTCCAGCTCTGTGACTGGCTGGAGTCGCGTGAGGTTTAGGAGATATTTACAGTACCTACAGGTAAGCCTTATTATAGGCTTACCTGTAGGTAAAAGTGGTGTAACTAGGTTTACAACCACTTTAAGCTGAATTGCAGCAAACTGTATCTGTAGACCACTGTCTCCTATAACTCACAGTATCCCGTTGTAGATCCTCTCACTGAGCTCCCAGTCTCTCACTAGACTCTTCAGATCCCAGCTGCCACTGGATCCCTTGAGCTCCTTCACAACTAACCTGCTGTGGCTTCCAAGTGTCACCCACACTGTCCTGTTGGGTCCCTGACTTGGCTCTTCAGCTAACCTGCTAAATCCTCTGCAAGCGTCACCCACACTTTTCCAATGAATCCCTAGCGTGACTCTGCTGAATCTTTGCCAACTTCTTCACCATCCCCGGCTAGTGAAAAAGGCTGCTCTGGTACTTCTTCAGTCTCCACAGAACCTGGCCTCTGATAACAGGAGAGATTTTCCCTTGCTTGTGATTGTGTCCCCTTAACCTCTGACACTGGTTCTCGATTGCCGCTGGTGACAGGAGTGGTCGTCTCTGACGGCAACTGCTTTCCTTCACCTGTGGCAACTACTTGGTTCTCCCTGCCCGGCTGAACCTCTGAAAAGATCTGGCTCCCCTTGGCTGAGCCTCTACACACGTGGCTAGGCCTCAGGCTTCATGCCTAACCTTCAGCTGCTGCAACACGTACAGCCCTCAGGCCTAAGCCTGGGGCTGAAAGAACACCAGTCACCTGACTCCTTCCCCTTAAATAGACTAACCCAGAATGCAAAGTAGCCACTCTGGCTGAGAAAATGTGTCTATTCATAACATTAACTTACTGTAATCTTGTCATTCTAATGCCAAAGGCAGCAATGCCACCTAGTGACAGAAGAGAGAGGTGCACCAAACTCAGGTTTAGGAAAAAGTCAGTGGATCCCCCTAACAATTATCCAGGCTAGTTACCACCTAGCAAACTAAATTTGTCAGTAGCCCTTCCTAATACCAGGGTGCTACACAATGTAGGAATGGTGCTCCATCATTGGTGTATATGCAATGTTGCCCCATCATTGGTGTTTGTGGAAGGAATGGTGCCTCATCATTGGTATCTGTGAGAGAAATGGTACCCCAATATTAGTGTCTGTAGGAGGAATGGTGCTCCATCATTGGTGTCTGTGGGAGGAATGGTGCCCCATCATTGGTGTCTGTGGGTGGAATGGTGCCTCAAGGGCAGAATAAAGGCAAGCAAAAGGCCACCTCCAGCCTGGAGACCACTGCTTTAATGGAATACTCATTTTCATCTTGTTATGTTTGGCTAGAGTTTTTGTTCTTCACACAATATAACTATCGCATATGATGCTTAATTCTGCTGCTTTGATTGAAAAACGGTCCCTTCTGTTGCTGCCTTAAAGCAGATAAAACCGTAACATGCCAATTTGCTTTAAAGGCATTTTTATTTAGCCCATTTAATGCTTTTTAAATCAATAGTTATTGTTGAGAGACAGTGCTTTAATATAAATATGGCATCATTCAAAAACAGTAGATTATAATATGTGTAAACGATGCTGTAAATTAAAAATAAAGTAGTCTGACATTTAAAAGAGCAAGTTGTGATTTTGGCCATTTTATTGCAATTCTGAAACTTTAACATAAGATGGCGCAAGATAGCAAGATCTGAGCTTGAAATGCATCTCATTTGATGATGTGGGTTCTCAGCTTTCAGAGGAAAGGTCGCTCTGCTCTAATGACAATCTAATACACGCTTTTTGTTAAAAGGATAACACAGATACTATACATATATGTGAACAGCAAGTGGTTTTGACTTTAAAGGTTTACAGACTTTGCTGTTATTAATGTTTGTTTAAAACGCCATCATATTCTTTGATACTTTACAACCAGAAATTTTATTCACATACATGATCTGTGCGGTAATTTTCTTGCATTGTCTATAAAGCAATAGATGCACATCCATGACATTTGCAATTATAACCACGATTTGCTTCTATAAAAAATTTGCAATTCAAAAACAGTCTTTAATTGCCTTCAGTGTCATTAGAGAATGCAAAACCATTCAGCGTGATAATAATGTCTTACAAGTCTAATGTACTAAAGCTTAATTGGTAGATATATCTGTAAAAGATGAATGGGAGGAGCCCTGGGAGATCCAATGTGATTCACATTCCATTTGTCACCCTGATAAAGGGGTCGCTCGTGGACCCAAAACATTGGTATCTTTAATATAGTTTGTTGATTAAAGAGGAACTGCAGTCTTGACACATAATCTGTAATAAAAAAAAAATCTTTTCCATTCTGAAGCTTCCCTCCAACCACTTTGCACATTATTTTATATATACTGTGATTCTGTACTTGCCAAATATGCTGCAGAAGTCTCCCTCTACTGAGTCTGGCTGCAGCCATTTTAACTGTGGGCAGCTGAAGCTGCTGCCTGTTCACTTCCCGGATTTACACAGACACACAGAGGCACACCTACAGCTCTGCAGCCCTGCAGCTCTCATTGACCCTCTTATGGCTCCCTTCCTGGCAAACTCTCAGGAGAGTGGGAGCAAGAGCTGTGCATGATGTCATAAGCCTAGGCTTTTTACCAGGCAAGAAACAAGAAGTATACGTATAAGGACTGTCTAAGGTATTTACTGGCAGAAAAAAAATGTTTCACTATTCAAAGTTAAAAACAACAAGGGCAGAAGATTTAATAAATGGAAAGATGAAAAAATTACTGAAGCTCCGCTTTAAGGACACTTTTTTAAAATTTTTGCAGTACTGGTTTCTCTACAACTTACCATCTATCACAGAGACACATACATGTAGTAGTATTCCCCTTTATTCTTCTTCATGGTAGAGCAAGAAAAGAGCTATATCAGTTTTTCAGAGCTGCAGGCAGTGTGTACAGGAGCCTGGCATAGGACCCGCGATCCACTGATCCTGGGTGCAATGCTCTGCAGGCTCCTGTGAAAAAAATGTACATTTTTTATTCCTGCCGAAATATGTGCATTTATATATTTTTTTCAAAAAGGTGAACTTAGCCTTTAAAGTGTCACTAAACCCACATCATAAAAAAATATCAATATATGCTGTATTACATGCTGTTCATACTCACTATGGGATTAATTTTCTGTATTCCGCAAAGAACCTGGTTGATCCTGCTGCTCTCTATCTCCCCCTTCTGTCCATGTCCCCAATTCAGCTGGGGATTTTGCAGAGCAGTGTTGGCAGCTTTGCACATGCTCAGTTTTCAGTGAGTTTCTACGCCGAGCATTTCCTCGCTATCATATCTGAGCAGCCCATGTGACTATAGAGTCACACAAGTGGGTGTATACACAATAGTAAATGACAGCCCACTTCCTCCCTCCTCCATGCCCACTAACCAGCTAAACCCCATGGGTGGAATATTACATGCAGATTGCTGGAGGAATCACCTCCCTCTTGTTCTAAGACACAGGTTGGAGTGTGACACAGTCTGTGACTGGCAGAGATCCTTCCACACCATGTTATTGACAAAAAATAATAAAGATTTGATTTCAAATTTATATTTGTATGACCATTTAAAACAGTATATCAATATTAATTATTTAATTTTACTCTGTATTCCAAAAGCATTTTTTTTTACATGTGACCAGCAGCAGAGGACTAGAAGCTCCTCCTGCTTATGTTTCCCTGCAGACAGGCTGGGAAGGAGCTGGGTAACATGACAGCTATATATTAATTATGAAAAAAGGTACTTAGGTGTTTATTTTGATTAAAATAATTACAGTCATCCATATAGAGAAATAGAAGGGACAATGTTAATTAAACAAGGTGTGTTTAGTATCACTTTAAGATCAGTGGCAGTTGGGAGGTGGCCAGGAGGTCCTATCAAATGTTGCTATGGGGCCCTATGCCTTGTAGTTATGTCCATGCACTAAACACAAACATACTAGAATATTTTCACATTAGCCTAGTGTAAAAAGATTTGCAAAAGATAGAAGTGGAAAAAATTGTATCATAGTTATCACTATTCATAATTCATAAATACCTAATTAAGACCCCATTAACACTTCTGTGTTGTGTATTTTATTGAATTCCTCTGTATGTTATGGTATATGTAATGGATATGTACATTTAAACCACTCACTGTATAAGGACACTAGCTGTGTGCTGACAGCTGTCCCCAATTTACTGGTATTTGCCCCTTGCTGTCACATATTTAGAAACATTTCGGTCTAGGAAATTTTTTTATGCTATAAATTGCTTGTATGGTTTAAGCTCACCAATTGCACGGTAGAACAAAACTCATCTACTTCTTCTGTTGACTTTATAAGTCAATATTTATTGAAGATGAGTATTTCATATATAAACATTTACATTAACCGCAAGTGAAGAAAACGCATTATTATGGGATCATATTTCTCAAAGATCCAGCTAGTCAGTGTGTTTTATTTGAAGACAGCTGACCAAGTCTTCTTTAGTTCCAACCTGTCCTTCTCAAATTTTTACTGCCGATTCCCAGTGAAAAACAATTAGAGTCTCAAATATAAAATCCTGAAAACTTCATAAGCAGGAATAACTGGGGGCAGTAATGCTTCAGTTACATTCTTGACCATGAGCCTAAAATAGCAGCCCTAGGGTCGTTGGTTTAAATCCCAACCCTGGCACTACATTCATGGTCTCTGTGTGTGCCTGCATGGGTTTTCTCCAATACTCCAAAGATACTGTAAGCTGGTAGGTCAATTGGCTCCTGTCTAAATTGGACTTAGTATGTGCGTGTGTATGAATGTGAGTTAGGGACCTTAGATTGTACGCTCCTTGAGGGCAGGGACTGAAGTACCTGTAATCAATAAAATAAATCCACCTTGTTGTACTTGCAATAAAACAAACACACATTGAAGAATCCTGATATGTTTAAACCCCAACTCCAGTAAAACAAAATCTCCCCCACTTCAAGGGTTAACATCTCACTTATAGAGGATGGTAAATGCATTCGCTCCAGTGGTGGACTGTCCCTTGGCAACGCCACGTCCAGTGCAGGGCTATGGATCCTACTTCACTTTAATGATGTCATAGACCGCCAGGGTGTAGGGGAGAAAAAGCTAAAGGAGCGAAGGAATTGGTTAGATGCCTGGGGACTTGGTCTTAGACATAGTGTACCTGATGCCCAGGTTGTGAGATTTAACAAGTTAGAAAAGGCACAGCATTGTGATATTGGATGTGATTGAAAGTTTGTCTTGGGCTTTGGAGCCTAACTATGGGAAGTGAGGTTGGGCTCCCATGCATCCACTCCATGTTGAGGTCTCACATGGCTGGGAAGTAACAGGTGTCTTTAAACTGGGGGGAAAAAAACATATATAAGGCTTCTTTAGAATAAATTCATAAATATTCAGTGATAGGGTCGCCTTTATTTTTTGGTGGGTACTCTCCTACCTAACTAGCATATGATCTGAAAAAGGTTCTAGTGGTTCTAAGGTGACCAGATTTTTAATTTATTTTTTTTTTTTATTGGCAAATGGTAAACTATTTTATAAGCATATTTTCCTCAAATGATATATGCAGTGTATGTGGTATGTGTTTATGAAATAATTGTATGATATACATGTTATTTCTCACATTTTGCCCATGAAATAAAAAAAAAAAAAAAAAATTTTTTTGGATATGACTACCAAATGTTAAGAAGATAAGATGCATTTATTGATATTATATATAATTATATATTTCTCTATATACCGTATCTCCCTCTCGTTCTCTGTATACTGTATCTTCCCTCTCTCTCTGTATATACTGTATCTCCCCCTCTCTCTGTATACTGTACCCCCTCTCTCTTTCTCTCTCTGTATATACTGTATCTCCCCTCTCTCTGTATATACTGTATCCCCCCACTCTCTCTTTCTCTGTATATACTATAACCCCCTCTCTCTATATATATACTGCGCCCCCTCTCTCTCTCTCTCTCTCTGTATATACTGTACCCCCCTCCCTCTCTCTCACTTTATCTGTATATACTGCATTCCCCCCCTCTTTCTGTATACTGCATCTCCCCTCCCTCTCTGTATATACTGCATCTACCCCTCTTTCTGTATACTGTATCTCCCCTCTCTCTCTGTATTTACTGTATCTCCCCTCTCTCTCTGTATATACTGTATCCCCCTCTCTCACGCTGTATATACTGTATCCCCCCCTCTCTCTCTCTGTATATACTGTACCCTCCTCTCTCTCTCTGTATATACTGTATCCCCCCTCTCTCTGTATATACTGTACCACCCCCCTTTCTCTCTCTATGTATATACTGTATCCCCCTCTCTCTCTCTGTATATACTGTATCCCACTCTCTCTCTCTCTCTCTCTCTCTCTCTGTCTCTCTCTCTGTATAAACTGTACCCTCCTCTCTTTCTGTATATACTGTACCCTCCTCTCTCTCTCTCTCTCTGTATATACTGTACCCCCTCTCTCTCTGTATTTAGTCAGCCACCAATTGTGCAAGTTCTCCCACTTAAAAAGATGAGAGAGGCCTGTAATTGTCATTATAGGTATACCTCAACTATGAGTACGGTGACCAGACGTCCCCGTTTTCCGGGGACAGTCCCTGTTTTTCGACTACGATCCCCGGACCCCATTTGTCCCCGCTTTTGTCCCCGATTTTGCATTGGGCATTGTCGGCATTTGGGCAGCCAGGCTGCGGCAGTTTTCCGATGGATGGGGGCGTTTCCCGGTGGACGGGGCGTTTCCCGGTGGACCGGGGCGTTGCCCCGAGAGATAGCACATGCAGAGCTGTGTGTTGAGTGACTGTAGAGGAGGAGCTGGAGCGGCTCCAGCCTGCCTATGCTGTGCTAGTGTAGTTAGTAGCCGCCACTCCTCCTCAGCTGAAAAATCCATCACTCTTCCAGCATCCCGCCCCTCTCCTCCTACCTCTGCTCCCTCCTCCAATCGCGCTCCTGGCAGCATAGGGGAGAGGACAGAGTACAGCGTTCCTCCCCTTCCCTCCGGTCCTGCAAGGCACTATGCGAATTGTAGGCAAGAAGTAGTACAGAGTGAATGGCCACAAGCAGGTGAGTTTTTATGCTAGCAGCTAACATAATAACATTTTTCTCCTTCACTGACAGGCAGCACTCATGGGCAATCATATATATAGATATATATATAGATATATATCTATATATCTATATATATAGATATATATAGATATCTATATATATATCTCTCCCTCTATATATATATAGATATATATATCTATATAGATATATATATATATCTATATAGATATATCTATATAGATCTATATATATAGATATATATGATATATATATCTATATATATATATATATATATAGATGATATATATATCACACTGTATGGTCATATAGTGCTAAGCCCACTTACTGCAACAAAGTATCCCGAATTAGTGGGGAAACATATTACAGTGCACACATTCAAGAATTACATTTCGTGCAAGACTAGTTAAAGAAAACTATCACATATATTTGATTTTTTTTTTTTTTATATATATAATCAATTGCATAATATATATATATATATATGTATAGATCTATATATAGATATCTATATATAGATCTATACATATATATCTATATATAGATATCTATATATAGATATATAGATATCTATATATAGATATTATTTATTATTTATTTATTTATTATATCTATATATATATATATATATATATATATATATATATATATATATATATATATATATATAGATATCTATATATCTATATATCTATATCTATATATAGATATAGATATATCTATCTATATCTATATAGATAGATAGATAGATAGATAGATAGATAGATAGATAGATAGATAGATAGATAGATAGATAGATAGATAGATAGATAGATAGATAGATAGATAGATAGATATAGAGAGAGAGAGAGAGAGAGAGAGAGAGAGAGAGAGATATAGATAGATAGATAGATAGATAGATAGATAGATAGATAGATAGATAGATAGATAGATAGATAGATAGATAGATAGATAGATAGATAGATAGATAGATAGATAGATAGATATTATGCAATTGATTATATATAAAAAAAAAATCAAATATATGTGATAGTCTTCTTTAACTAGCCTTGCACGAAATGTCATTCTTGAATGTGTGCGCTGTAATATGTTTCCCCACTAATTCGGGGTACTTTGTCATAGTAAGTGGGCTTAGCACTATATGACCATATAGTGTGACCAAACCCCCGTATTTTTTGAATATGTTCAGGTGTTTTTAACTAGCCTTGCAGGAAATGTCATTCTTGAATGTGTGCGCTGTAATATGTTTTGTACTGTTTGTAGGTCTTATAGCAGCACCATCTTGAATTTAAACGCATTGTAGGGTGTGCCCCCCAAATATGTTTTTGCATATGTGATAGTCAATTGTTCAAAAACCATACAATTATTGTCCAATTAGAGCTGTGTATATCAAAACTGTCCAAAAAAACTGTATTCGTGAATCCAATGAAACATACAGGAGCTCAGTCCACAAATTACATCTGCTGTAAGGCTGCTTTCACACTGGGGTGGCGGCGGCTGTAAAGCGCCGCTATTTTTAGTGGCACTTTACCATCGTTTTTGCGGAGGTATTCAGCCGCTAGCGGGGCGCTTTTAACCCCTTTTAAACCTCATATGTATTTTGTTTTTCTCGTGTATATTTATTTATTTAATGCACGTGTCACTGTGTGCATCCATTTTGTGACATTTTGTCTTGTAAACTGCCCCCCACAGTGTCCCCACTGTGGGGCTTTGGGCATAGAATGCAGTCTATGAGTCAGAAATCCAACGCATAGACTTGTATGTGTCTGGGAGGTGATGAAAGTTACACTATCAAAATGAATGCAGGAGAAAAAAAACAAAATTGTTGTATGTGTTTTATAAGGTTTTTTTTTTATATATGTAAGGCCCCTTTCACACGATCGGACCGTTTTGACGGAGGACCTGAACGGGCGCTCCATGTTAGTCTATGGAGCGATGGATGTCAGCGGTGACCAGGGCCAGTACAAGGAGGGGGCGGAAGGGACTGATGCCCTGGGCGGGACCATTTAATGGAGGAAGAGGGGCGCAATAGAACCGGTGTTGTAAAAATTCCTGCTACCTATGCAGAGTTTACAACACCGGCCGTGCGAAAATTGATAATTTTTAACATGTGCCGAGTGCGCTCCTGCACCCGGCACAAGCCTGAGACCAGCCCCGCCCCGCCTCTCACTTCCCTATCAGGGTTTCTATCCCGGATTGGAGGATCTACCCGTCAATCGCCGACAGCTGGCGCCTGACGGGTAGATCGAGATGCATGCAGAGCAGCGCAGGAAGCATGTCACGCTGCTCCCCGGCGGTCCCTCCTCTCTTCTCGTCCTTCCCTATTTGCTTGTGACATCATCTGAGATGGACGAGAAGAGAGGAGGGGCCGCCGGGGAGCAGCATGACATGAGAGAGAGAGCTTAT
Organism: Aquarana catesbeiana; assembly: GCF_042186555.1. Lineage (NCBI taxonomy): Eukaryota > Metazoa > Chordata > Amphibia > Anura > Ranidae > Aquarana > Aquarana catesbeiana. Next base: position 310,305,575 of record NC_133329.1, read on the forward strand.
CACAGATGCTTCCAGCGCTGCTCTGCATGCAGGCTAGTAAACAATGTGCCACACTTAATGTGCTATGTGCCCTATGATGTGCCCTGATGTGCCCCATGATGTGCCCTGATGTGCCCCATGATGTGCCCTGACGTGCCCTATAATGTGCCCTGACGTGCCCCATGATGTGCCCTGATGTGCCCCATGATGTGCCCTGATGTGTCCCATAATGTGCCCTGACGTACCCCATAATGTGCCCTGACGTACCCCATGATGTGCCCTGATGTGCCCCATGATGTGCCCTGATGTGCTCCTTACCCTAATGTGCCCTGATGTGCTCCGCGCCCTGATGTGCTCCGTGCCCTGATGTGCTTTGTGCCCCGTGCCCTGATGTGCCCTGATGTGCCCTGTACCCTGATGTGCTGTGCCCTGATGTGCTCTGTACCCTGATGTGCTGTGCCCTGATGTGCCCCATGCCCTGATGTGCTATGTGCCCCGTGCCCTGGAGGCTAGTAAACAATGTGCCACACTTAATGTGCTATGTGCCCTGATGTGCCCCATGATGTGCCCTGATGTGCCCCCTGATGTGCCCTGACGTGCCCTATAATGTGCCCTGACGTGCCCCATGATGTGCCCTGATGTGCCCCATGATGTGCCCTGATGTGTCCCATAATGTGCCCTGACGTACCCCATAATGTGCCCTGACGTGCCCCATGATGTGCCCTGACGTGCCCCATGATGTGCCCTGATGTGCCCCATGATGTGCCCTGATGTGCTCCTTACCCTAATGTGCCCCGTGCCCTGATGTGCTCCGTGCCCTGATGTGCTCCGTGCCCTGATGTGCTTTGTGCCCCGTGCCCTGATGTGCCCTGATGTGCCCTGTACCCTGATGTGCTGTGCCCTGATGTGCTCTGTACCCTGATGTGCTGTGCCCTGATGTGCCCCATGCCCTGATGTGCTATGTGCCCCGTGCCCTGATGTGCTATCTGCCCGGATGTGCCCTAATGTGCTATGTGCCCTGATGTCCTATGTGCCCCGATGTGCCTTGTGCCCCGATGTGCTGTGCCTTAATGTTGTGTGCCCCGAGGTACTGTGACCTGATGTGCTGGGCTCTGTACCCTGATGTGCTGTGCCCTGATGTACTGTACCCTGATGTGGCCTGGTGTGCTGTACCCTGATGTGCTGGGCTCTGTACCCTGATGTACTGTGACCTGTGCCCTGATGTGCTGTGCCCTGATGTGCTGTGCTCTGATGTACTGTGACCTGTGCCCTGATGTGCTGTGCCCTGATGTGCAGTGCCCTGATGTGCTGTGCCCTGATGTACTGTGACCTGTGCCCTGATGTGCTGTGTCCTGTCGCTCCGATTAGAACGGTGTCATTGTACTGAATGGGGCGTGACAAGTTTCCCCAGTGTGAACCGCGCCTAAGTCACCGATCGCCGCCAATACTAGTATTTAACAAATTCCCAGTATAGATCCCATCGTCTGTAGGCGTTGTAGCTTTCACAGCGGCGGGGGGGGCGCAGTTTTCCATCTTTGTCCTGGGCACCAGATGACCTTGTCCCGGCACTGGCGGTGACATGTCCGCTGACATCCGACCCGGTCCGATCCGCTAAAAGCAGACGGATGCCCCTACGTTCACATCCATCGCTGGCGGATCGGATCGGGTGAGATCTGATGAAAACGATCTCTCCATAGGCAGTAGCGGCGCTGGACAAGCCCCTCCCCGCTCAGTGAGCAGAGAGGGACCTGTCATCCGCCGGCTCAGCGGAGATGAACGTAGAGATCTCCCGCTGAGCTGGCGGACTCCGAGGCAGCAGATCCGCCTCGTGGGAATGATGCCTAATGCGTAAGTAATCTAGTTACAGCTTATCTGTTAGTGGTATTGTTCCTTTAAGTAAGACATGCTTGTCACTCTACAGATTCTGTACCAGTTTGGCATTGTAGTGATTGCAGTAGTGTCATGGCAATGCACAGCATAAGAAAGTGCTATTTCAATGATGTACTCCAAAAAGAGTATCCTTTCCTGAAAAGTGCTGGAAAGGGATCTTCTGTTTTTTGCACAATTTGTAATTTTGTGTTTACTATTTCAAGTGGAGGTAGTACATCAATTAAAGACCACGAAGCCACAAGCAAACACAAAGCTGCTGTAACTGCCCGTGCAGGTTCGACCTCTGTGACATCATTTTTTCGAAAGGTTGAACCCTCACAGAGTGAATATGACCTTGCTTTACAAGAGGGAGTTTTTTCATATCACACCATTGCCCATAACCATAGTTTTAGATCAATGGACTGCACTTCAGGATTAAATAGAAAGTTCTTCAATCCTAAATTTTGTTGTGCACGAACAAAGTGTGATGCAATTGTTAGAAATGTATTTGCTCCTTGGTCAACAGATGAGCTCAAACATGACCTTGAGCATGTTAATTTTGTAGCACTTTTGGTAGATGCTTCAAACCATGGACATGTCAAGTTGCTGCCTATTATGGTTCGCTACTTCAAGGTACAAGAGGAAAGCACCTCTGTGGAGACAAAACTTCTTGATTTTGTTGAACTGAAAGGTGAAACAGCTGAACTTATTTCAGAGGAGGTGATAAAAATTATACAAAAATTCCACCTGGAAAATAAAGTTGTGGCCTTCTCTGCCGACAATACAAATACAAACTTTGGTGGACTACGAAGGCAAGGGAGAGAAAATGTGCACACTAAAGTTAGAAGAGCCCTCCAGCGAGAAGTTATAGGTCTTGGATGTCCAGCTCATATTGGGCACAATTGTGCCCAAACTGCCCTAGATACAATCCCAGTGGATGTTGAATATATTCTTAACAAGATTTTTGGATATTTTCATATATTTGCTGTTCATGTTGAAAGACTGAAGAGTTTTTGTGAGTTTGTGGGGCAAGAATATCAAAACATCCTTGGGCACAGCAATGTCAGGTGGCTCTCAATGTTACCTACTTTAGAAAGAATTCTTATGCTCTATGAGCCGCTAAAGTCCTTTTTTTGGTCTGAAGAAAAGTGTCCAGTTGTCCTTAGGAAGATATTTGAAGACCCTACAACTGAACTATGGCTCACTTACATCCACAGTACTATTTCACTTTTCCATGACACAATAAAATCCCTGGAGGGGCAAGATTGCTGTGCCGTGGAATCAGCTGAGATCCTCAACACCCTTAAAACTAAGCTGTCTGCTAGACATGAGGAAGACTTTGTGCCAGTTATGGTAAAAAAAACAAATCAAGGAGCTAGAAAGAGCTGGGGTTATAATACAAGCGTCCTAAATTAAAGTTGCTCGCTCTTTTTTTGATGCCTCGGTCCAATATTTACATGCATGGGGAAAGCATAAAGATGACCTTGAAGAACTTCAGTGCTTGCTTCTGAAAAGAGTGCCTGCAAGGTCTGATATTGAGCAGACCGTTGAACTTCTGAACACAAAATGCCCGAATGTAACCATAGATGAAGATGCTTTGTTTGATGAAGTGACTTTTCTTAATGCATTCCTAAAAGAGAAAATACCTGAATGGAATACATCAGCAACAGCAGTGTCTGTAGCCAGCAAGTGGGATGCAGTTATGAACCATTTCACGAGAGTGGAGGTACCCCACGTTAACCTTCAAAAATTAGCTGAAGTAGCCCTCTATCTGCCAGGCAGCAATGCACCAGTGGAAAGAGTTTTCTCACTCAAGAATGATGTATGGACTGCTGAGAAATCACGATTTCTTGTGGAAACTATTAAAGCGATTCTCATTGTGAAAACTAACTTCAAATTGTCCTGTTTAGAATTTGTGGAGAAAACCTCCAAAAACAAAAATATTCTCAGGCAGATTCATTCCTCTGAGAAATATGCAAGTTAAAGGGTTACTCCGCAAAATGTTGTAAAACTCCTCCAGTATTTTATATTGCTTTTGTTCCTTTAACATTTGTAGTCTTATAACAGTTAGCTATTAATATTTGATTATTTATGTTCGAAGGTATCCTACGTGTTGTTACCATGCAATCTTTTACTGTTCTGAATTGTTAATTTATTGTTCATTGTTATTGTTGAACCAAAATTCTTTGGCAAGAGTAAAATACAAAATATGCATTGAAAAGTTTTATCTCCATCTTATCTTCTTAACATTTGGTAGTCGTATCCCAAAAAATTTTAAGAATTATCTTTTTTTATCTCATGGACGAAATGTGAGAAATAACGTATATATCATATAATCCTTCCATAAACATATACCACATCCACTGCATATATAATTTGAGGAATATATGCTTATAAAATCGTTTACCATTTGCCAAAAAAAAAATGTCCCCAGATTTCATTTTGAAAATTTGGTCACCTTAACTATGAGTGACAAAATGTGGAAACAAATCCAGACAATCACATTGTCTGATTTTTGAAAGAATTTATTTGCAAATTATGGTGGAAAATAAGTATTTGGTCAATATCAAAATTCATCTCAGTACTTTGTTATATATCCTTTGTTGGCAATGACAGAGGTCAAACGTTTTCTGTAAGTCTTCACAAGGTTGTCACACACTGTTGCTGGTATGTTGGCCCATTCCTCCATGCACATCTCCTCTAGAGCAGTGATGTTTTAGGGCTGTCGCTGGGCAACACGGACTTTCAACTCCCTCCAAAGGTTTTCTATGGGGTTGAGATCTGGAGACTGGCTAGGCCACTCCAGGACCTTGAAATGCTTCTTACAAAGCCACTCCATCGTTGCCCGGACGGTGTGTTTGGGATCATTGTCATGCTGAAAGACCCAGCCACTTTCATCTTCAATGCCCTTGCTGATGGGAGGAGGTTTTCAAAATCTCACGATACATGTCCCCATTCATTCTTTCATATACACAGATCAGTCGTCCTGTTCCCTTTGCAGAGAAACAGCCACAAAGCATGATGTTGCCACCCCCATGCTTCACAGTAGGTATGGTGTTCTTTGGTTGCAACTCAGCATTCTCTCTCCTCCAAACACGATGAGTTGTGTTTCTACCAAACAGTTCTACTTTGGTTTCATCTGACCATATGACATTCTCCCAATCCTCTTCTGGATCAACCAAAAACCTCAGACGGGCCCAGACATGTACTGGCTTAAGCAGGGGGACACGTCTGGCACTGCAGGATCTGAGTCCCTGGCGGCGTAGTGTGTTACTGATGGTAGCCTTTGTTATGTTGGTCCCAGCTCTCTGCAGGTCATTCATTAGGTCCCCCCGTGTGGTTCTGGGATTTTTGCTCACCGTTCTTGTGATCATTTTGACCCCACAGGGTGAGATCTTGCGTGGAGCCCCAGATCGAGGGATATTATCAGTGATCTTGTATGTCTTCCATTTTCTAATTATTGCTCCCACAGTTGATTTCTTCACACCAAGCTGCTTGGCTATTGCAGATTCAGTCTTCCCAGCCTGGTGCATGTCTACAATTTTGTTTCTGGTGTCCTTCAACAACTCTTTGGTCTTCACCATGGTGGAGTTTGGAGTTTGACTGTTTGAGGTGTCTTTTATACTGATAACAAGTTCAAACAGGTGCCATTCATACAGGTAATGAGTGGAGGACAGAGTAGCCTCTTAAAGAAGAAGATACAGGTCTGTGAGAGCCAGAAATCTTGCTTGTTTGTAGGTGACCAAATACTTATTTTTCACCATAATTTGCAAATAAATTCTTTCAAAAATCAGACAATGTGATTGTCTGGATTTGTTTCCACATTTTGTCTCTCATAGTTGACCTATGATGACAATTACAAGCCTCTCTCATCTTTTTAAGTGGGAGAACTTGCACAATTGGTGGCTGACTAAATACTTTTTTGCCCCACTGTATACTGTATCCCCCCTTTCCCTCTGTATATACTATACCCCCTCCCTCTGTGTATACTGTACCCCCTCTCTCTTTCTCTGTATATACTGTATCCCCCCTCTCTCTGTATATACTGTATCCCCCCCCCTCTCTCTCTGTATATACTGTATCCCCCTCTCTGTATATACTGTACCCCCCTCTCTTTCTGTATATGCTGTACCCCCCCTCTCTCTGTATACTGTATCGCCCCCCTCTCTGTATACTGTAACCCCCCTCTCTCTGTTTATACTTCATCTCCCCTCTCTCTATATAAATACTGCAACCCTCCCCTCTCTGTATACTGTGACCCCCCCTTTCCCTCTCTGTATACTGTAACACCTTTCCCCCTCTCTGTGTACTGTAACCCCCCTTCTCTGTACACTGTGACCGCCTCTCCCTCTCTGTATACTGTAACCCCCCCCCCCTCCTGTACCTCAACAGTTTTGTTCTGGCTGTCCATCATGTGTAGTCTCTCTCCAGGCTGCAGCCAATGGTCGGGTGTAGTGCGGCCTCTGAACGCTCCTCCACGAGTGTCAGTCTGGGCCCCGCCCCCTCCCTTCTCCTTTCTTCCATTCAGCAGAGCGCCCAGCACAGCTGTGTGTCTGTGTGCAATCAGCTGTGCGCCGCTCGGGGGGATCAGGGCTGGATTGCACTGCAGGGCGAGAAAAGCAGTGACTGCAGCCCAGAGCTGGACCCGGCAGCCCCTGTCTGCAATCCGTGGATGTTCTTGGACCAGGGACCCTGAAAACCGGGGACGTCTGGTCACCGTATTCTAGTCTACATACCATTTCTTTTCTTGGGTCTTTTAAATGGAAACTCCATGTATAGAGGGAGAGTTTGCTGTGTAGTATGATTATATTCTGTTAGTTCAGAGCTAGCCGGACAATGTAGAGTACAACTATAGGCAAAACTTTTTCTTTCATTTTAGAGGGATTGGAAGGTAACCTAAAATGAAAATGGCGTTTACTTGCCATTATGGTGTAAGTCTAGGTGTACACTGAATGGCTTTGAAATCGTGTGACTTCACTTGTTTTCGCACAATTTCAAAGCCGCAAGTCAGTGCAACTTCAGGTGCGACTTCCTGCACAGATGTCTATGCAAGTCGCACCTGAAATGCAAAGTAGTGCAGGAATTACTTCTTCAAATTGGTGCGGCACCGCAAATTTGGCATCGCAATGATTTGAAGGGTTCCATTGCTGACAATAGGGTGCGACTTGTCATGCGATTTGACCTGTCAAATTACATGACAAATCTCACCAATGTGAATGGGGGCTAAATACTTTCAGTTTTGTGGCTAACCTCTGAGGGTGGGGGTCACCAAAATCTTCACCAAGCCCACATCTGCCCTAAGCCATTAATTCAGTGTAAATGTGAACTGTGAGCTCAACAGCCACAGTGTGCTGACACAATTGTGCTATAGCTGGGGTGACATCTCACATCTGGACCCAATAATCTGAACATATTCCTCTATAAAACATGTTCAATATATGAAATTGTTGCTTTCAGAGGAGTGGCAAAGTTTACAGTATATAAAAATGTAATCCTTTTAGGAAAACCCAAAATTCTTTTACGCATATAACTCTTTGGCAGCCTGTGGTTGTCTGATGTTACGATATGCTCATGGATGATCACAATGAGATTTCAAAGAGTTAGTTTTGCTTATAATATGAGGGATGGAGGGAGGAATGAATATATACAAGCCTTGGAGTTTACCCAAATAGTGCCTAAAGGCCTCCTTTCTTGGCAAGCACAATATCGGAATGACAACATCAGACATATACAGCATCCATGGGCCTCATTTTTTGTTTCGTAGCCAATTTAGTAAAGCGCTCTTGGAATCAAATCTGAATAATGTGTAAAAGCTTGTAGCGGTGATGTACTCCCCACGATGACTTTAAAAGTAGGTGTGACCTAAAATAAGCTGACAGGGGACTATCCACGGCAAAATACACAAATGCTGTATAAATAGTATACATTTTTAAATGAAGGTGGCCATAAATAATTAATAAATAAATGCGTTCCATGGTCACAGCCTATGTTTTCATTTTATAACATCAGCACTGTAATAGTAATACAAACAATGGTTACTTTTAACAAACCAATATAAGCTCATTTGAAAAATCTCCTTTCATGTTGTGAGTGCTGCCTGTCTGCTGGTCATCTCTTTCCACATCTTCTTGGATTTCCTGCATGTTCTGCAGCATCTCCTCTGCTGTTTACTTTCAATTTGTAAGGATTACATATCCCATGGTACCTTGCTACCTGCATGCAGTGATGCCCATGCTGACTCCCTCTCCTGAAACCCCTCCCCTTCAGTACCTCTGTAGATCAGAAGGTAAGCTGTGTGAAATGTAAGACCCAGGAGTGCCTACTCACAGGGCATAGCGAATACATGCCACAGAATTCAAGGACTTACCGCTCTGGAACATACAATAAATAGCAGCTAGACTCAAAATCAATTTACTGCAGCAGATCAGGCAGCAATTGCGTTTGGTTGCCAGCGATTACACCATATTATTACCGCTCACTGATTGGTTTCTAGAGGTTACTGCATATTATTACCGCTCACTGATTGGTTTCTAGAGGTTACTGCACATCATTACTGCTCACTGATTGGTTGCTAGAGGTTACTGCATATCACTACTGCTCACTGTTTGGTTGCTAGAGGTTACTGCACATCATTACTACTCACTGGTTGCTAGAGGATACTGTACATCATTACTGCAAACTGATTGGTTTCTAGAGGTTGCTACAAATCATTATTGCTCACTAATTGGTTGCTAGAGATTACATGAGATCTATACTGTTTACTACACATTATCACCTCTGTATCAAATTGTGGGTGTGGCCAAACTGCACTAAGATTGAAGCATTGTTACATGCCAGTAGTTCAGGTCTGAACTATATACAGAAAAGTGCGCTATGTATGAAGTGCAGGGCTGAGGGGTGCGCTACATACAGAGTGCAGGGTTGAGGAGTGCGCTAAGTACGGAGTGCAGGGTTGAGGGGTGCGCTATATGCAGAGTTGAGGGATGCACTATGTACAGAGTGCAGAGTGGAGGGATGCGCTATGTACAGAGTGCAGGGTTCAGGGGTGTGCTAAGTGCAGAGTGCCGGGTTGAGGGGTGCACTATGCAGAGAGTGCAGGATTGAGGGGTATGCTATGTGCAGAGTGCAGGGTTGAGGGGTGTGCTATGCGCAGGGTTGAGGGGTCCACTATGTACAGCTTTGCAGGGTTCAGGGGTGCGCTATGTGCAGGGTTCAGGGGTGTGCTATGTGCAGAATGCATGGATAAAGGGTTGCGTTATGTGCAGAATGCATGAATGTGGGTTGCACTATGTGCATAATTCATGGATTAGGGGTACGCTATGTGCAGGATGCATGGATGAGGGATGCGCTATGTGCAGAATGCATGGATGTGCGGTGCTTTATGTGCAGAATGCATGGATGTGGGGTGCGTTATGTGCAGAATGCATGGATGAAGGGTGCGCTATGTGCAGAATGCATGGATGAAGGGTGCGCTATGTGCAGAATGCATGGATGAGGGATGCACTATGTGCAGAATGCATTGATGAGGGGTGCGCTATGTGCAGAATGCATGGATGTGGGGTGTGTTATGTGCAGAATGCATGGATGAGGGGTGTGCTGTGCATCCAAGGGAGGCCACCCTTTCCAGGTACAAGTCTCTCCTCCCTCCAGTTCAGAGCCCACCCTCCTCCAGCTTTCCTCCGAATTCTCTCCCACCAACTAGAAAACAAGAGCAGCCTCAACCCACATCATGTATGTGCAGCTGCCGGTCTCTGGAGGAGCTACCGCCTGTGTGGATGCCCTGCCCCCTCCCTCCACTGCTCTTACAGAGATCGATGTGTGGAGCAGGGAGGGGTCGGAACGACTGCACGGAGAGGAGCGCTGTCACTTGTAAATACAGAAGCAGCACTCCTCTCCCGGAGGACAGTAGCGAGCAGCCAGTGTGACTAGTGCTGGAGGGGACAGAACTCCGTTCCCCAGCGGCCTGGCGGGCAGCAGCGTGGGCTCAAGGGGCAGCTGCTTTGGGCCCCCCCCAACAATGACAGGGCCCAGGGCAGCTACCCCTTTTGCCCTGCGTTAAAGACGGCCCTGAGTTGAAATACAATGATTCCAGATCTAAATTTCATACAGCACCTGTGGAGAGATCTCAAAATATCAGTTAGGAAAAGGGACCCTTCCAATCTGAGAGACCTGGAGCAGTTGGCGAAAGAAGAGTGGTCCAAAATTCCAGTAGAGAGGTGAAAGAAACTCCATCAGGTGAAGTTTCCATCAAAACAAATCACCCATAAGGATCTAAAACCCATGACACCTACAACATAGCGGTGTGAATGTAGGTTTGACAGACATGATGATTCTTCTATGCAGTGTGATGCTTGGCAAACATGGCTGCTTCAAAATACACTACTTCCTAGGCTAAGCAGGATATATGGGCATTAGACAGTAGAACTAGCATATATAAAAATATTGGCACCCCTGCATTTCTGTCAGATAATGCACAACTTCGTCCAGGAAATTGCTGCAATTACAAATGTTTAGGCATTCTCATGTTTATTTCTTTTGTTTGTATTGGTATATCACAAAAAGGTGGAGAAACAAAAAGCCAAATCTAACACATTCCATGCAAAACTCCAAAAACGAACTGGACGAAATTATTGGCACCCTCAATTTAATATTTGGTAGCACACCCCTTGGAAAAAATAACTGAAATCAATCGCTTCCTGTAACCATCAAGGAGTTTTATTCACCTCTATTGGAATTTTGGACCACTCTTCTTTCACCAACTGCTCCAGGTCTCTCAGATTGGAAGGGTTCCTTTTCCCAACTGCTGTTTTGAGATCTCTCTACAGGTGCTCTATGGTATTTGTATTTCACTGGCATTTGTATGCTCATTGTATTTCAACTCAGGGCCGCCTTTAACGCAGGGCAAAAGGGGCAGCTGCCCTGGGCCCTGTCATTGTTGGGAGCCCAAAGCAGCTGCCCCTTATGTCCACGCTGCTGCCCGCCCGGCCGCTGAGGTTTACAACCACTTTAAATGAAGTAAGCAGCACAAGGCACTTGGAAATTAAGTTTTACCATATCTTAGAATCCTTTTGTTATTAGAAAATGTTCTCATTCGTATCCAAGGAGGCCCTTGGATAACTTTACTTAGCATGCCAGAATGTAGTACAGTACATTGCATTATGGGATGCTGGAGGGGCATGCCTAAGGCTGGCCATACACTACAAGAATTTCATTTAAAACGTTTGTTTCAGGAACCTTCCATTTTCAAATCATTCGTTTCTGATCTCAGTGACAAGAAAGTTCAAAGGAGTAGGATGGAAAATGTTTCTTGAATGAACAAATGTCTAATGTCCTGTACACAGGATCGGACATTGATCGGACATTCCAACGACAAAATACATCTGATTTTTTCCGACGGATTTTGGGCCAAACTTGTCTTGCATACACAAAGTTGTCAGAAAATCCGATTGTTCTGAACGCGGTGAGTTAAAACACGTACGTCGGGACTATAAATGGGGCAGTAGCCAATAGCTTTCGTCTCCTAATTTATTCTAAGCATGTGTGGCACTTTGTGCATCGGATTTGTGTACATACGATCGAATTTAAACGATCGGATTTTGTTGTCAGAAAATTTTATATCCTGTTATATCCTGCTCTCAAACTTTGTGTGTCGGAAATTCCGACGAAAAAGTCAGATGGCGCCCACACACAATCGGAATTTCCGACAACATAATCCGATCGCACTTTTTCTGTCGGAAAATCCGACCGCGTGTACAGGGCATAACAGTGAATGTGGTTTTCTTTCGGAAAATTAAGTTCATTCCAAAATTAAGTGTTAAAAGCAAACAAAATTTTTAAGCACTTTAAAACAATATTCGTCAAGTCATCAAATGCACTGTTGGGAATTTTAGTATGAATGTTTGTACAAAAATCTCCTAAAGTATGGCCAGCTTAAGCTCCAACCTGGGTCTCAAGTCCAGTTTTACATACAAAGGGGGTTATTTACGAAAGGCAAATCCACTTTGCACTACAAGTGCACTTGGAAGTTCAGTCGCTGTAGATCTGAGGGGGACATGCAAAGAAAATAAAAAACAGCATTTTAGCTTGCACATGATTGGATGATAAAATCAGCAGAGCTTCCCCTCATTTCAGATCTTCCCCTCAGATCTACAGCGACTGCACTTGCAGTGGACTTGTAGTGCAAAGTGAATTTGCCTTTCGTAAATAACCCCCAAAGTGTTGTGTTTGTATCAGGGGCACCTGGAGGGAGCAGGAAACCTTCACTAACAATTAAAGGAATGGACTTTTAGGCTGGGTTCCACTGGTGCGACACGACAGCCGTCCTACTTTGGATCCAACTTTGCCCTGCGACATGAAGCCGGCATATGTCCGACTTTCAATGAACGGGGATCCGACTTGGATCCCCGCCACTGTGTTTGGTATGAATCTTTAGGGGGAACTCCGCGCCAAATTTTAAATAAAAATCCGGCATGGGTTCCCCCTCCAAGAGCATACCAGGCCCTTGAGTCTGGTATGGACCTTAAGGGAAACCCCCTACGCCGAAAGAACGGCGTGGGGGTCCCCCCAAATCCATACCAGACCCTTATCCGAGCACGCAGCCCGGCCGGACAGGAATGGGGGTGGGGACGAGCAAGCGCCCCCCCCCCCCCTCCTGAACCGTACCAGGCCGCATGCCCTCAACATGGGGGGGTTGGTGTACCCCATACTCATTCACATAGGGTGGGGGGCCGGGATCTGGGGGCCCCCTTATTAAAGGGGGCTCCCCGATTCCGATAAGCCCCCCGCCCGCAGACCCCGACAACCAACGGCCAGGGTTGTCGGGAAGAGGCCCTTGTCCTCATCAACATGGGGACAAGGTGCTTTGGGGTGGGGGGGGCCCACAGCGTGCCCCCTCCCCCAAGGCACCAACCCCCCATGTTGAGGGCATGCGGCCTGGTACGGTTCAGGAGGGGGGGGGCGCTCGCTCGTCCCCACTCCCATTCCTGTCCGGCCGGGCTGTGTGCTCGGATAAGGGTCTGGTATGGATTGCGGGGGAACCCCACGCCGTTTTTTCGGCGTAGGGGGTTCCCCTCAAGGTCCATACCAGACCCAAGGGCCTGGTATGCTCCTGGGGGGGAACCCATGCCGGTTTTTTATTTAAAATTTGGTGCGGAGTTCCCCCTCAAGATCATCTGAGCACAAGTCGCGTCCTGAAGTCGGATCATGTAAGACGGCGATCCGACTTTGATCTGACTTCAATGATAGTCTATAGGCTGAAGTAGGATCAAAGTCGGATCAAAGTAGTACAGGGAGCATTTCTAAAGTCGGAACGACTTGTGTCGGACCAGTTAGGATGGCTCCCATAGGGAAACATTGGATTTCACACGTCATGCGACATGAGCTCCCAATGTCAGAGCGTTTGTCGGACCAGTGTGAACCCAGCCTTAGGGTCAAATGTTACTTAAAGGTGTGCAGGTGACAGGTGCACGCGGTTTGTGTGTCTTTGCACAGACCTTTGATATCTGAGGCAAACAACTCATATTTGTACACCGCATAGTACATATTTAACATGTCTCCGATTCCATTGTTTTACCCTGCTAACGCCACTAGAAATTTCTGGCTGGACACGTTGTGTGTGGGATGATTGAATACGGTGAGGCTGCTACACTATAATGAGCTTCATTCACATATGCAATAAACACGTCAGTCAGTAGTTAGACAACACACATCAAACAAAGAAACTATTTGATTTTTAAACTTTATGTGATTATTCTGCTTAAGCTTGCAATATGCATTTTTTTTCTAGAAATGTTGTTGATCTAACTTATGGGTTGTGTAGTGATAAAAGAAATGAAAGATTAACTGTTATGTGGTAAAGAAAATGCTCACCATCCATCACAGAGAATTTTAAAGCTTCTCTCAATAACAGACATCTCAAGTCTCCTGCGAGGTGCAGGAGACACCAGCATTTCTGCGGCGGCTCCCGCACACCCGCAAGCGCCTCCCAATCTCCCGGGAATGATCGGTGCGGCAGGGAACAGCTGTGATCACTGATCTCCTTTGTATCAATATTTAGCTAACAGCCGCTTCTCCTTCTCTCCCTTCCACGGCTGTCAGCTAAAAAGCTATACAGAGAGATCGGTGACAGCTGTCCCTCCAGCCACACCAATCATTCCCAGCTGCTCTCTCCACCCCCGTTCTCCTCCGGCCCCCTCCATGTCCTTCTCCTCCGGCTCCTCTCCTCTCCCGCCGGCTGCGGGGGAACTAGTTAATGGACACAGCGAGCGAGATCGCTTCTGTGTCCTTTGATAAATGAGCAGAGTAAACTGTGTTTACTTTGCTCAGTTTATGAATGGACAGGAGCCTCTGTCTCCTGTTCATTCATCTTTAATGCTGAGAAAGGGACTGGGGAGTGTGTGTCCTCAGTCCCTTTGTCTGTCTCAAAGGGGAGATGTCAGGGGTCTGTTTAGACCTCTGACATCTCACCAAAGCCCCCCAAAAAATATTTTAAAAAATTCTAAAAGAATTCTAAAAAAATGAAAAAGTGTAAAAAAAAAATAAAATAAAAAACTGCTGACACCACTCTCCCTTGCCCTACCAACACTGTCCACTGCCCCAACCCCCTCCACCCAAAAAGCATTGTAAAAAAAAAATAATAACAAATTGAATTGTAAAAAAATTCAATTATTAAACATAAAAAAAACTACTGACACCGTCCACATACCAATTTACCAATGGGTTTATCCTGGACAGGTGGCAACCCTAAGACAGACATTACAGCTACAATACAATTCAATACAGGAAGAATCAGAGAGCCCTGCTCGTTAGAGCTTACAATTTAAAAGATGCATCCAATTGTTAGTGTATTTTAAATGTGCAATCATCCTACATATATCTACAAAACAGATGTAACATAATTTTTTAATTGTTAAAAAGTTCCTTGAACAGCTTTTAATTCAGCAAACTGGGAATCAAACTATTGATTTCAGTCTTTGTAAGCAGACTGCAAAATTTTAGTGACAGTGGTGAACATCAGCAAAAGGTCTTTGTACAAGAGCAATTTTTGTGCCCCCATTTGCATTAAATTAGAGTTAGGTTATGATGAATAATGCCTCTCACTTGTCCTAGAAGCGAGTTGTGACCAGGTCTATATGACAGTGGTAGGAGGCCCCTGCACCCACTCAACCCACATCTCATGTAAATGGGCCCCTAAATCCCAAAGGACTCTGGAGCAAATGCACAGGCTGCACAAATGGTGTATGGAAATGCACACAGCTCATATATCCCTTACATTTAACAGTAACTGAAATGGCAACAAGCAGCCATTTACTGGAATCAAAGCTGCAGTTAATTAAGTAGTAGAAAAGTACTTTGAGGTGATGCTTTTCCTTGTGCCAACAATGAGATTCCTCAGTCTCGGCAACCTCAAGCCTGCAAAATGTCAAACATCAAATTCTGAGAAGGAGCCTGGAAAAGTATATACACCTAGCAGACAGAGAGAATATACTGAGCCTCTGCTTTGTAAATGGCCTTTTCTTGTTCAATGTTTTTATTGAATAGAAAAGAAATAAAACATTCGTATATAGCAGCCATTTTCAACCAGGGTTCTGTGGAACCCTAGGGTTCCTCCAGAGGTGGCTAAGGGTTCCTTGAGCTGTGGCTAACTGACCTGTCATGTGATGGTGCCATTTGACATGTCAAATCGCATGTCAAAACGCACCATTGTGAACCATGGCTAAAACCGGGAAGCTGATTGTTTTCTATGTAGAGCTGTTCCAGATTTTGCACTCTTTAATTTTAGTAAATCTCCCGCACTTTCACAAACATGCTCTAACACTGGAATAAAAAAGTTGCACTGGGTCCTGGAATGCACAACTGGTGGTGACTTGAGTGAATTGGTTTGAAAACCAAAAAGCATACTGCAAAAGTGTTTATTCCACTGAATATATTCTTGCACATTTCTCTGCTGACAGGTTTGAGGTTAGCGTGTACCTAATATACTATGTCCTATACATGATAAAACAAACACTGTTCAACAAATTAACCAAAAGGACCCCAACACAGGAACAATTTTTGGACTTTCCTATTCCACCACTACCCAAGATAAGTAGATGGAAATGGGAGAAGCTTCCTGCATTTCTCTGTGCTGGACCAGCTTTCTACCTACCACCACCTGGGTATTACAAAGCGGGAGCATAGTAAGGGCATCCTGGAAATGCCTCCCCTTTCCTACTTGACCTCTAAACATAGTGTCCTGGTCTGCATGACAGCAAAAGGAGGTCTCAGCACCCACCTGGCACACATCTAGCATTACAAGGATCCTAAATCCCAGAGGGCCCTTTGTGTGGCTGCACAATCTAATGGTGGCTCTCAAAAATGTATAGAGTTAGGACTGCAGATAATACCGGGGTGCCATGAAGTGGCTCTGCAGCTTACACATGTATTTGTAAACGTGTGCAAACTAAACCCCTGTTTTTAATGAAAACAGTTAGACGGGATAATTAAGTTGGTTAGAGACTGGTTAGTAAGTTGAGCTGGGAATTTTCTTAGGTTTTGTTTGACATGCGTTGCTTTCCATGTGCTCATTGCTGAAAAGGCCAGTTATAGGCGGGGGCAGTGACCATTTGTTTGTACTGTTGGAATACTGGTGAGGGGATGCACTAGGCACCTTTGCTGCCATTGTGCTATATGCTGGGTGTGCAGTTCACCCCTGTGCCTTTAAGGGGTGGGCTCCCTCCAGGCTTACCTGCTCTCTATCTATCCATTAATATGAATATGCCTCTACTATGGAGGCTCCGAAAAAATGTATAGCGTTAGAACTGCAGATAATACAGGGGTGCCGTGAAGTGGCTCTGCAGCTTAAACATGTATTTGGAAATGTGTGCAAAGTAAACCCCTGTTTTTAATGCATACTGTTAGACAGGATAATTTGGTTGGTTGCAGGCTGGTTGGTAAGGAGAGGTGGGGAATTTTTTTGGTTTTGTTTAACATGCCTCGCCCTTCCATGCGCTCCTTGCTGTGAAGACCAGTTATAGGTGGGGGCCGTGGCTATTTGTACTCTTGTATTCGAGTGCCTACACTGGGTGAAGGAGCACAGGAGGCACAGCCAGTAGCATCACTGCCGGTCTTGGGGGTGAGGGTAGTGTTAAATGTACTAGCAAATTTAGAAACATTAACAAATCGAATCCAAACTCCAGGTAACACTTTATAATCAGTTACAGCAAACATTTTTGTTCATTTTGGGATATAGGTTTTACGTGAATAAAAAAAGCTGATCATTGTAAGCACCCATGCCAGTGTTAAATGGTTTGTCTCATTCCTATAAAATGATACATCTAGACCAGAGCTTGTTCTTTTGAAAAACAACTGATTTACTGGTCAAATCACCAGATGAAAATAGAAGAAAGAAAGCCCTAAAAAAGAAAACAAATACAGCCATCACATCAAAGTATTGGTAAACTGCATATATATAAAATCAACGTTTACTTTTGGGTTTCATACTGCTTTCATTTAGAAGATTGGAGCACATCATGTATTTACTTTGTGCTGTATATCACAATGACATCACTAGATTTGAATATGTTGACTCGCTAAATATTGACTTAGCATGGAAAATTGCTGCCTCCCTTATGAATTGCTTGGTTTAGGCGTTTTGTTTTCAGTTCATTTTTCTTTTATAATTTATTAGTTGCAAGCCAGAAGTAAATACATTTTTTGTTTTTTTTACCATTTGGAAAGTAGACATACTCTGTTCTCATCCACTGGGAAACTGAATCTGATTAAAAGACCTGGTATGCGAAATATTGGGAAACACCCCCATTGTAAAAAAGTGTTCCAAACATGATCCTGCTGCCCAAAACAACCAGTGCTAACTCGGTAATTACATTAGGGATGTGCTTTCAATAGTCACAGCAGTTGATGGAAATTGCTCTGTGGGACTAAATTCTGAATTAAACATTACCCAGGCACATTGTTCAATGGTTTGTGTTTGGCTGGTTAGGCAGAAATATGGCATAACCCAATGTCCCTAGAGGTCGTGTTAACTGAAAGACTCGGGTGTGTTCCGCGTTTAGACAGAGAACACGTTAGGAGTTGGCAGACTTTGAAGGAAACACAGGCAGAAATTCATTTCTGGAAACAGACAGACGGTACAAGGGAAATCTGGAAAATAAATGTTTATGTGAGCGTGGAAGGAAAAGCACTGATTAAATAAGCATGATGTGATGTGCTGTAATGGGGCACTCCCCTTCCGAAGCGGGGCACCTCCATCCCCAGAGATAACATCTCAGTCAAGCTTTCTAACTAGGAAGGATAAGAATTTAGGTGTTGATAGCACAAGAGCAAGCTTTGTGGCCTTTTGACTGGAAAGTGACAGCAGACATGACTGCTTAGAAGAGAGTGACTGCTTCTGTCACGTGTCATCACAGTCACACTGATACAAAAGACTCAGCAGGGTGGTTTGCCTTTCATCCTGCCATTTCCTCTATAGAAACGTCTAATTTTCTATTGTCCTACAAACTCTCTCATTCCATTAATCTAATAATAGACTGCTTCAAGGGCGATAGGATGATGTATTTAAAGCTGAATCTAACATTTTATTTCATCCCTTTAAATGGCATACCTATGAACATGCACTGTTTTCCCTTGATGCCCAGCTCTTTATGTATCTTGGATTCTTCCTGGCCAATGAAGAGACAGATCTGGGTTTCAGTGGTGCTATTATAATGGAGAAATGTCATCACAATAAATCAGATATAAAAGATAATATAATATGTAAACTACTGTAGAATATAGATGATATGAAAAAACCCAAATATTACTATTTTGTTTGTGTCTGCAGTGGAAGCATTGACAACAATCCTGAGATGTCCTGTGCTGTGTATGATTTTCTCTGTTAATGCCAGTGAGCCTAATATTGGTACATGCACATCTAGACTGATACTTGGAAAAGAAGATATTATACAACTAATGCCGTGTACACACGAGCGGAATGTCCGACAGAAAAAGTCCGACGGGAGCTTTTCATCGTATATTCCGATCGTGTGTATGCCCCATCTGACTTTCTACTTCGAAAATTCTGACGGACCTAGAAAGAGAACATGTTCTAAATTTTTCTGACGGAACCAATTCCTATCGGGAAAAACGCTCGTCTGTATGCTGTTCTGATGTACCAAAAACGACGCATTCTCTGAAGCAAGTACGAGACGGAAACTATTGGCTACTGGCTATTGAACTTCCGTTTTCTAGTCCATTCCTACGTGTTGTACGTCACTGCGTTTGGGACGGTTGGAATTTGGTGTGACCGTGTGTATGCAAGACAGCTTGAGCGGAATTCCGTCGGAACTCTGTCGGAAAAACCTTCAGAGTTTATTCCGACAGGAAAACCGGTCGTGTGTACAGGGCATTAGGCTGGTGTCAGCTGGATGTTTCTGCTCTTGGCCATGTATTGCTAGTGGCAAAATTACAGTGCAGTAACTATTTTCCCTTAAGGTCCATCATCCCCTGACTGCCCCAGAGAGTTGCGCAATCTTACCTAGTAATGCGGGAGCAATGATGTAGTAAAATGTCCTTGGTGTGGTCAACCAAAGAGCAACTCCACAGAATAAGTAAATTGGTTCTTTCACTGGTTTCCCACAGGCACAGCTAAGTAGACTACTGACTTTGAGCTGAACTTTTTCTTTTCTCAATCAATGTGTGAAAATAAGCTGTTTTTCACCAGAAAATCTTTGTTGTGTTTTTCCATTTCCCATTTCCCAAGGCTTCATTTTTAGTTTTTGGATATCCCTTATGGTGTGCCCCCAGGACTTTTTTCCTGCTATTGAAAAAAAAATGTATATACCTATATATATATTTTAAGTTCACTTAATTCCAGAAAACATAACAGAAAAGTTTGCTTATGTTCAGCACAAACAGCATGAAGGAAACAAAGAAAAGTAAAGTTCATAGATGGGATTTACCCCAAGGTTAGCACAGTCCAACTCTGGCTGTTTGCCAGTTCTCAGCACACGTGCAGAACTCCAACAGGTCTCTCTCTCAAACTCCTACTCCCCACCACACTGAATACTAAGAGCTTTCTACTTTATGTGCTGCTTCCTGGAGGCTGCTTAAGCCTGCAGGGACTGGAATCCCCGTAGTCAGGAGTGGAGGTCCTTTTCCTACCTGAATATCAATCCAGACCTCCAAAATTCCAGTTCCCAAATAAGCTTTTATTAATAGGCCTGCAAATCTGTCCTCTCCTTTTCTTTTAATTCTCCCGGAATTCCTCATCCATCATGGGTGAGACCCCTGACTGACTCGGTTGTTGTTGGGAAAAGATCCTGAAAGGAGGAAATGGAGAGAGAGAAGATCTCAATCATATACCATGGGTGGAGGCAATGCCAACTTTACTATCAATCCCATCTTCTACTTAGCAAAGGGGTTTTGGTTCTCAAATTTACCTACAGATTTAGCACAATATCCTGTTTAGCACAATATCCTGCCATTTCTCATAAATTACCCCCCAAAGAGGGATATATATGGTATATATATATATATATATATATATATATATATATATATATATATATATATATATATATATATATATATAAATATAAATATATATGTAGCACCCTCTAGTTAGGTAGGTGCTAGAGTGAGGATGTTTCTAGCAGAGTAGGAAAATCTAGGTAAGCCTAGCTGGTGGCTAGGCCTGCTTGTTTTCATTCTGTGCTGAAAGTGGCTCAGGGTAGCAGCTGGTGACTCACAGGCAGCATCACTGAGACCTCCCTCTTCTTTCTAGAAGATTCTAGAAAGAGAGGTGTAGCTGCCTGGGGTAATTTAAGGATCCCTGACCAAGCCCCAACTTGGATTGGCAGGGGGCAGGCCTCCTTAATAACCCAGGGTCAGCCCAGCTGAGGAGAAGTTGGAGTTGTTCAGAGCTTGGAGATGCAATGCTAGGCTGTAGGGGCCTTTGAGGGAGCCCCCCCAGTCTGGGGGGGGGGGGGTGACCTTGGTCTGGGCTCAGGACGGACTGAGCCCTTCAAGAAATCGTAAAGGTGTTCTGGACAGGAGGCACAGGAGGAGCAAGAGAAGACAGCAGGAGAAAGCATTGCCGGGCAAGTCTCCAGGGAGAGGAACAACTGGTCGCAGCCAGGTGAGGACTGGTAAGTGACATGTACAGTCAGGAGGACTGGGGAGGCATGCCTGAGAGGACTGGGAGCGATCAGTCTGGGATGGTGCAGAGCCAGTGGAGTGGACTGTGGTTTCATGGGCAGTGGAGAAGAGCAGCTGCAACCAGGAGGGCTGGCGGTGCCTGAAGATGGGTTAGTGGGCTCAGTAGCCGCATGTAGGACAGCTAGCACCAACTTTATACTTCTGCTACACTAAAGTGGACTGCGGTCTGAGAGGTGAACGCCGATCTGGGCAGGGTGAGTGAGAGGTGGGCCACAACACTCAGCAGCCCCTACGGGGTGGGAGGCGGGGGGCGCTACATTTACACAGTATTTGTGTGTATATATATATATATATATATATATATATATATATATATATATATATATGTCCAAAGTTTTAGAACACCCCCACTTTTTCAGTTTCTGTTGAAATTTACAGTTTAATGTCCAAATGTACTCTAGAAATAAAGCATAGAACAAATAAACAATTGGACATAAAAAGAAATCAGGAATCATTTTCTTTAACAAAATGTAATCTAAATTTTTGACTCATCAAAGTAGCCACTTTTGCAGATATAACAGCTAAACACATTCTTTCTACAATGGAAATCAAATATTGTTCGCAAAGTTCTTCCCAACTCTGTTGCATAAGTTCCCACAAATGTGTTGCACTTGTAGGTTGCTTTGCTTTCACCCTTCCGTCTAGATTATCCCACAGCAGCTTAATGGGGTTTAATCTGGTCCTTTTCTTTTCTTCTAAGGTAGTTTTAACAGCCTTGAGGTATGTTTTGGGTCAATATCTTGCTGTAGGACCTGACTAACTCTACGTATTCCAGTGTGTATTGCATGCAGGGCCGGACTTACAATTGGGCTTGACTGGGCTCAAGCCCATGGGCCCCGTCCAATAGGGCCGGATCCACGGCAAACACCCGCCCGCTAGCCAGCCTGTTTTGTTGGTACCGCTGCTTTTTTCACGGCGACCGATCAGGCTTGTGTTTACTTCCACTTCCTGATAGCGGTGGAACGCACCATAGGGCGGACGTGATGTCATCAGCCAGAAATGATGGCCGCGTTGCCGCCCACGTCTTGCATCATTTCCGGCCGATTACATCCCTATGGTGCGTTCCATATCTACAGAGGCGTATTTCAGAGAGAATTCCTAAGAGGGGATTAGGGAATTGAGGCTGGGGATGTGGGAAGAATGAGGCGCAGACAAGTCGTACACCAAACATAGTTTATTAGAGAACTTGCCCTTGACAAGCCCAATAGGGCTGACTCTCCAGGTACTGAAGGGGGGCTGAATGAAGGGACCTATGATAAAGTCTTGCTCCAGTTCGGCCTGTAAGAGTTGGTCTATGGCCTGCTCATCAATGGCCGCTGAGCAGAGGTTCCTGCATTCGTAGGTGGTGTGGGGCAGAGAAATGAGGCCAGTGTGAAACCCTGCTGTGAATCCTTGTATAAGGAAGGTGGGAGTGTCATGGTCTGGAGCTGCCTGAGTGCTGCCGGCACTGGGCAGCTACAGTTCATTGAGGGAATCATGAATGCCAACATGTACTGTGACATACTGAAGCAGAGCATGACCCCCTCCCTTTTCTCTAACATCCACCAGCTCCGTGATATCGTCATGGAGGATTGTAAGAGGACTCCAGTGGCAACCCGTGAAGCTCTGGTGAACTCCATGCCCAAGAGGGTTAAGGCAGTGCTGGAAAATAATGGTGGCCAGGCAAAATGTTGACACTTTGGGCCCAATTTGGACATTTTCACTTAGGGGTGTACTCACTTTTGTTGCGGTTTAGACATTAATAGCTGTGTGTTGAGCTTTTTTGAGGGGACAGCAAATTTACACTGTTATACAATATCGTCATGGAGGAGTGTAAGAGGACTCCAGTGGCAACCTGTGAAGCTCTGGTGGACTCCATGCCCAAGAGGGTTAAGGCAGTACTGGAAAATAATGGTGGCCAGGCAAAATGTTGACACTTTGGGCCCAATTTGGACATTTTCACTTAGGGGTGTACTCACTTTTGTTGTGGTTTAGACATTAATAGCTGTGTGTTGAGCTTTTTTGAGGGGACAGCAAATTTACACTGTTATACAAGCTGTACACTCACTACTTTACATTGTAGCAAAGTGTAATTTCTTCAGTGTTGTCACATGAAAAGATATAAATAAAAAAGATAAAATATAAAATATTTACAAAAATGTAAGGGGGTGTACTCACTTTTGTGAGATACTGTGTGTGTGTATATATATATATATATACACACACACACACACAAACTCATATACAGTATATTTTTTGGTTCCTTAGATACAGTTGGATTCAATTCAAAGTGAATACAAAATATAATGAGTAACTTCAGTTCTTGTGTGACAATATTTTCATAAGTTTAATTTTGATGGCAAAATACTAGTTGGGAGTGTAGTAAATCATTGATGTGCTCTAAAAACCTCCCTCAGTGGGTACCCTAAATGGCCCAGACACCCAATCATAATTTTAATGAAATAGTAATATAGACAAATGGAGTGGTGTATGTGGCAAAGAGCCAGAAGGAGTATCTGCAAGTTTGTATTTAAAATTATCTTCACAGAACTAGAAGGGATCCGACTGTATGGCCCAGTGAGACCTCAAGTTCCTTAACGATAAAGCCATAGAGTTACCTCCTCACTAGGGATAAGGCGAACACCCCTCGGTTCGGTTCGCACCAGAACTTGCGAACAGTCAAAAAATGTGCACGAACACCGTTAAAGTCTATGGGACAGGAACGTGAGAAATCAAAAGTGCTCATTTTAAAGGCTTATATGCATGTTACTGCCATAAAAAGTGTTTGGGGACCAGGTCCTGCCCCAGGGGACATGTATCAATGCAAAAAAAAAGTTTTTAAAACGGCTGTTTTGTCAGGAGCAATGATTTTAAGAATGCCTAAAGTGAAACAATAAAAATGAAATATTCCTTTAAATATCGTGCCTGGGGGTTCCCCTTGGTCTGCCTGTAAAGCAATATACATAGAAAATCATTTAAAAAAACAGCGTGGGTTCCCCCCCCCCCCATCCCCACCGTCCATACCAGGCCCTTCGGGTCTGGTATGGATATTAAGGGGAACTCCACGGCTATTTAAAAAAAAAAAAATGACGTGCCCCCCCCCCCCCCCAAATCCATACCAGACCCACTGGGCATGGTATGGACAGGGGGAACCCATGCCGTTTTTTTCTTAATTCTGTCATAGGGCTCCCCTTAACCACTTCAATACACTATATTATATATTGTACACTGTTCTATATACCCTGCACTGTTTTATATATACTACACTGAGGGAACTATATACTCTGAACTGCAGTATATATACTATACAGACTGCACTATATACTCTGAACTGCAGTATATATACTATACGGACTGCACTATATACTCTGAACTGCAGTATATATACTATACGGACTGCACTATATATTCTGC
This sequence comes from Aquarana catesbeiana, assembly GCF_042186555.1. NCBI lineage: Eukaryota > Metazoa > Chordata > Amphibia > Anura > Ranidae > Aquarana > Aquarana catesbeiana. The sequence goes on from NC_133329.1 coordinate 310,330,010, forward strand.
TGAAAAAATGGGCCTTAGGTGTTGGTGGTGGCAGAACACGATAACCCCTCACAGTTACTCTTGTTGTGTGCAGGAATGGTCCCTGCTGTTAAATATTATTTCAGAGGCTGCTTTCCCTCTTTTAGTGGCCTGTGAGCGTCTGCCTCTCCTTGGAGGCCTTCCGGACATGATGGGTATTTTTTTTTCAACCCGCACTACACTGTATTATATACTGTGTACACTGCCTGAAGTGTATTTGAAACTGTACACACTGTATTATATACTGTGTACACCACCTGCTGTGTATTATATACTGTGTACACCAACTGCAGTGTATTATCTACTGTACACCGCCGAATGAGCTGTATATATAGGCTACGCTGAATGCAGAGTATATATATATATATATATATATATATATATACACACCTAACCTGCCTGCCTAATCTAGCTCAATCTCTTCTTTTCTGTCCACTATAACACACTATACGGGCACTGTGTAAGCAGCCTTATATAGTGTGGGGCATGGACTAAGTCCCCCTGAGCCATGATTGGCCAAAGGCACCCTGCCTTTGGCCAATTATGGCTCTCGCTGAACAGCGTGCTGTGATTGGCCAAAGCATGCAGGTCAGGTGAATGATTTGGCCAATCATCATACAGAAATGCACTGCGGTCTTGCAGTGCATTATGGGGCGCTCGAATTTGCCGCGAACGCCTCATAAAATTTACTGTTCCACGAACGGGCAAACACCCGAGACTCGAAGCTCATCCCTACTCTTCACTTTGCTAGAAACTGTATTGTGGTGTTGCCTGTAGAAACTGATTTGCTGTTAGTATATGGAAACCAAGAACTAGGATCTCATGACTAGGGATGAGCTTCGTGTTCGAGTCGAACCCATGTTCGACTCGAACATCGGCTGTTCGATCGTTCGCCGAATTGCGAACGTTATGGGCCGTTCGCGCTAAATTCGTGTGGCGCGTCACGGCCCATAATTCACTGCGGCATCGCAGTGCATTGCTGGCTGATGATTGGCCAAGCATGCACTATGACCCGCATGCTTGGCCAATCACAGCGCCGTCAGTAGAGAGAGCTGTAATTGGCCAAAGCCAGGGTGGCTTTGGCCAATTATGGCTCAGGGGATTTAGTACACACCCCACACTATATAAGGCCGCCTGCACGGCGGCCCTGTGTAGTGTGTGTTCCGGTGTGCTGAGAGATAGAGAGAGAGAGAGACAGTGTCATTTGATTTGAGTTAGATAGATTAGGCAGAACAGTCAGTCAGTTAGCTGCACTTACAGTGTATTGTGTATATATATGCATCCCAGGTGTTGCATATATATATATACACTGTATTCAGTTTAGCTAGATCCGTTCCTGTTATCTTCTATCTAGACTATTTACATTTAATGCAGTGCGTCCTGCTCACAGTGTTCAGCTAGATCCGTTCCTGCTATTTACATTTAGTGCAGTGCGTCCTGCTCACAGTGTTCAGCTAGATCCGTTCCTGTTATCTTCTAGACTATTTACATTTAGTGCAGTGCGTCCTGCTCACAGTGTTCAGCTAGATCCGTTCCTGCAATTTACATTTAGTGCAGTGCGTCCTGCTCACAGTGTTCAGCTAGATCCGTTCCTGCTATTTACATTTAGTGCAGTGCGTCCTGCTCACAGTGTTCAGCTAGATCCGTTCCTGCTATTTACATTTAGTGCAGTGCGTCCTGCTCACAGTGTTCAGCTAGATCCGTTCCTGCTATTTACATTTAGTGCAGTGCGTCCTGCTCACAGTGTTCAGCTAGATCCGTTCCTGTTATCTTCTAGACTATTTACATTTAGTGCAGTGCGTCCTGCTCACAGTGTTCAGCTAGATCCGTTCCTGCAATTTACATTTAGTGCAGTGCGTCCTGCTCACAGTGTTCAGCTAGATCCGTTCCTGCTATTTACATTTAGTGCAGTGCGTCCTGCTCACAGTGTTCAGCTAGATCCGTTCCTGCTATTTACATTTAGTGCAGTGCGTCCTGCTCACAGTGTTCAGCTAGATCCGTTCCTGCTATTTACATTTAGTGCAGTGCGTCCTGCTCACAGTGTTCAGCTAGATCCGTTCCTGCTATTTACATTTAGTGCAGTGCGTCCTGCTCACAGTGTTCAGCTAGATCCGTTCCTGTTAAATTCCTACTGACCGGCAGGCTTGTCTGGTTACAGTATATAAAGCTACCTGAAGAAAATTACAGGTGTTCTATTTGATCCTATTAGTACCACGGTCAGGCAGCTAGACTATTTACATTTAGTACAGTGCGTCCTGCTCACAGTGTTCAGCTAGATCCGTTCCTGTTATCTTCCTACTGACAGGCAGGCTTGTCTGGTTACAGTATATAAAGCTACCTGAAGAAAATTACAGGTGTTCTATTTGATCCTATTAGTACCACGGTCAGGCAGCTAGACTATTTACATTTAGTACAGTGCGTCCTGCTCACAGTGTACAGCTAGATCCGTTCCTGTTATCTTCCTACTGACAGGCAGGCTTGTCTGGTTACAGTATATAAAGCTACCTGAAGAAAATTACAGGTGTTCTATTTGATCCTATTAGTACCACGGTCAGGCAGCTAGACTATTTACATTTAGTACAGTGCGTCCTGCTCACAGTGTTCAGCTAGATCCGTTCCTGTTATCTTCCTACTGACAGGCAGGCTTGTCTGGTTACAGTATATAAAGCTACTTGAAGAAAATTACAGGTGTTCTATCCCAGCTTAGTGCAGCTACAGGCCATTAGTATGTCTGGAAGGCCAAGAAGGAGAGGCAGACAGTCACAAGCCAATAAGAGAGGGCAAGCAGGCTCTGTGTCTAGTGCTGGTCGTGGAGACGGTGCATCCTCATCAGCACGTGGCCATGGGACACGCTTGGCCTTTTTTTCGGCAGCTGGCCATGTTGAGCCGCAACATGCGGAAGACTTGGTCGAGTGGATGACCAAGCCGTCCTCATCCTCCTCATCCTCTCTCACCCATGCCCAGGGTGCTTTGTCTGGCAAAGCAGCGGCCTCTTCCCTCAGCTCAATGTCATCAGTGACTCCTTCCCTAGCTCCACCATGTCCTCATGAGGATTCCCTCGAACTGTTTGACCACAGTGTTGGGTACATGCTCCAGGAGGATGCCCAGCGTTTGGAAGGCTCTGATGACGATACTGAGCTCGATGAAGGCAGTAACATGAGCGCGGACAGAGGGGGTGCCCAAGAAGGACAGCAATCTGGCAGTCATGCTCCCCCTGCTGCAGCATACTGCCAGGTTTGCTCCAGTGATGAGGAGGGAGGGGATGATGAGGTCACTGACTCAACGTGGGTGCCTGATAGGAGAGAGGAGGAGGAGGAGGAGGAGGAGGAGGAGGAGGAGGAGGAGGAGGCGGCAGCACATCACCAACGAGGCAGGATGCCCTCCAGGGGCCAGCCTAAGGGCAGCACATTGACTGCATCACACCCCAAAGCTCCACATGTGCAGGGCGCTGCAGTCTCTGCGCGTTATTCAAAAAGTTCTTTGGTGTGGGCCTTTTTTGAGACGAGTGCATCAGATCGCACCGCTGCTATTTGCAACATATGTCTCAAGCGTATCTCGCGTGGCCAAAATATCTCCCGCTTGGGTACCACATGCTTGACCAGACATATGTTGACCTGCCATGCAGTTCGTTGGCAAGCGTATCTAAAAGACCCACACCAAAGAACAAAGAGGATCTCTCCTTGCTCCTCATCAGCTGAGATTTCCAACCCCACTAGACCTTCAGTCCTCTCTGAGACCTGCAGTGAGAGGAATGAAGGTGTAGAATTAGGTGTGTCACAGCCAAGTACTTGTGGGCAATCTGCTTTTGGTACACCGACGTCAGATTGTACCAGGCAAATTTCCCTGCCCCAGCTGCTGCACCGCCGAAAGAAGTTTGCTCCCAGCCATCCACACGCCCAGCGGTTGAATGCTAGCTTGGCAAAATTGCTAGCACTTCAACTGCTGCCTTTTCAGTTGGTAGACTCTGCCCCCTTCCGTGAGTTTGTGGAATGTGCGGTTCCTCAGTGGCAGGTACCCAAACGCCACTTTTTCTCACGGAAGGCGATTCCGGCTCTCTACCGGCATGTGGAAGGCAATGTCCATGCCTCGCTGGACAGGGCGGTCAGCGGTAAGGTGCATATTACCGCTGACTCATGGTCCAGCAGGCATGGACAGGGACGTTACCTAAGTTTCACGGCGCATTGGGTGACTCTGCTGGCAGCTGGGAAGGATGCAGGACAAGGTGCAGTAGTGTTGGAGGTTGTTCCGCCACCACGCCTCCAAAATGCTGATTGTGACACACCTCTCTCCTCCACCCCCTCCTCTTCTTCTTCCTCCATGGCCTCTTCCTCGGAACCAGCGGTGCTCCGTAGGCGTTCAAGGGGCTACGCAAGTACGCAGGCCAAAAGATGCCATGCGGTGCTTGAGCTGGTGTGCTTGGGGGACAGGAGCCACACTGGGGCAGAGGTTCTGTCAGCTCTGCAGGGGCAGGTTCAGAGGTGGTTGACGCCACGCCAACTTAAGGCAGGAATGGTGGTTTGCGACAATGGCACCAACCTCCTCTCTGCCCTCCGACAGGGACAAATGACCCATGTGCCCTGTTTGGCTCACGTCCTTAACTTGGTGGTGCAGCGGTTCTTGGGCAGGTACCCGGGCTTACAGGATGTCCTGAGGCAGGCCAGGAAAGTCTGTGTGCATTTCCGCCGGTCATATAATGCCAGTGCTCGGCTGACGGACCTCCAAAAGGAGTTTAACCTGCCCAAGAACCGCCTAATCTGTGATATGCCCACCAGGTGGAACTCAACGTTGGCCATGCTGCAGCGGCTGCACACGCAGCAGAGGGCCATCAATGAGTACCTGTGCGACTATGGCACCAGGACAGGGTCAGGGGAGCTTGGTTTTTTTTCCCCACGCCAGTGGGCCATGATCAGGGATGCATGCACTGTCCTGTCACCATTCAAGGAGGCCACGAGGATGGTGAGCAGTGACAGTGCATGCATCAGTGACACTGTCCCCCTTGTCCACCTGTTGGAGCACACGCTGCGTGGAATAATGGACAGGGCACTTGAGGCAGAACAGAGGCAGGAAGAGGAGGACTTCCTTAGCTCTCAAGGCCCCCTTTATCCAGACAGTGTTCCTGCGTGCCCGCCGATCACACAGGAAGAGGACGAGGAGGAAGAGGAGGAGGAGGAAGATTGTGTCAGTATGGAGGTGGAGCCTGGCACTCAGCATCAGCAGCAGTCTTTAAGGGATCAGTCCCAAGAAACACATGGACTTGTACGTGGCTGGGAGGAGGTGGCTGCGGACCATGTCGTTCTTAGTGACCCAGAGGACTCCGGACCGAATGCCTCAGCAAACCTACGCTGCATGGCCTCCCTGATCCTGCAAAGCCTGCGTAAGGATCCTCGTATTCGTGGTATCAAGGAGAAGGACCAATACTGGCTGGCAACCCTCCTTGATCCACGTTACAAGGGTAAGGTTGCGGACCTTATCTTGCCATCGCAGAGGGAGCAGAGGATGAAACATCTTCGGGAGGCCTTGCAGAAAGGTCTGTGCAACGCGTTCCCAGAGACTGGGAGGTTACAAACTCCTGTTTCTGGACAACGTGTTGCTGAGGCTTCGGTCAGTCAAAGAAGGAGCGGTGGAGAAGGTGGCCGTCTGACCGATGCGTTCAGACAATTTTTTGGTCCGCAGCCCCAAGGTATGATCGGTTCCAGCAACCATCGCCAGCGTCTGTTTTACATGGTGCAGGAATACCTAGGGGCAAGATCAGACTTGGACACCTTTCCCACCGAAAATCCTCTGGGTTACTGGGTCTTGAGGATGGATCACTGGCCAGAGCTTGCACAGTATGCAATTGAGCTACTGGCCTGTCCTGCATCCAGCGTTCTTTCGGAACGCACATTCAGTGCTGCTGGAGGCGTGGTAACCGATCACAGGGTGCGTCTGTCCACCGACTCGGTCGATCGGCTGACCTTCATAAAAATGAATGAGTCTTGGATCACCACCAGCTACCAAGCACCTGATGCTGATGTAACCGAATAATTTTTTTTGAAATCTCAGATCCCTTCAAAGACTGCCTATGCTGATGCTGAGTGACTATCCCTGAGTAATTATCCTCTTCCTCCTCAATCATCACGCTGATAGCTTGTAAGAACATTTTTGGTTCTGGGCGCCACCACCAGTGCCTAAGGCACAATTTTTCAGCCCCTGTTTAACAGGGGCGTGTAATTACAATTTTTGATGTAATACTTTGCAGCAGGGCTCGTTCCTGCATTCCAACTAGAGTGTCTGTGAGGGGTTGCAGTGTTGTGGCACCAGCACCAGTGCCTAGGGCCCAATTTTTCTGCCCCTGTCTAACAGGGGCGTGTAATTACAATTTTTGATGCAATACTTTGCAGCAGTGCTCGTTCCTGCGTTCCAACTAGAGTGTCTGTGAGGGGTTGCAGTGTTGTGGCACCAGCACCAGTGCCTAAGGCCCAATTTTTCTGCCCCTGTCTAACAGGGGCGTGTAATTACAATTTTTGAAGCAATAATTTGCAGCAGGGCTCGTTCCTGCGTTCCAACTAGAGTGTCTGTGAGGGGTTGCAGTGTTGTGGCACCAGCACCAGTGCCTAAGGCCTAATTTTTCAGCTCCTGTTCAACAGGGGCATGTAATTACAATTCTTGATCTAATATTTCACAGCAGGGCCCTGTGAGGGCTTACAGTGTTGTGGCCACAGCAACACCTAAGGCCCAAATTTCTGCTGAGTATATAGGGCAGGACCCTACTTTCAAACATCTAACTTACAAACGACTCCTACTTGCAAACGGAAGGAGACAACAGGAAGTGAGATGAAATCTACCCCTAGGAAGGGAAATTCTCTCCTGTAAGAGTTAATATGGGAAAACAATTTCTCCTTTCCACTGATGCTTTCCAATCCTTGTTCCACAAAAAAACCCAAATTTTCAAAAAACATTTTTCATTGGGACAAAAAAGTGAGGTGAAATCTTCTGAAGAGGAGGAAAGACAGCAAAACAAATGTCACAGGGGTGATAACCCTTCCCTATGTTTTCCAAAAAGCTTAGAAAAGATTTTTTGGCTGGAGCTAAACACGTTAAAAATGTTCAAAATTACAAACAGATTCTACTTAACAACAAACCTACAGTCCCTGTCTTGTTTGCACCGCCTGTATACTGCTGTTCAGAGTATATAGGGCCTGGTGGCCCCACACCTTTCCTTATTTTAATTTGGGTGCGGGGTTCCCCTTAATATCCATACAAGACCCAAAGGGCCTGGTAATGGACTGGGGGGTACCCATGCCGTTTGTCTCACTGATTTTCATCCATATTGCCATGACCCGACATGACATTAAACCCGCAAGCAGTTTTAAATGAGATTTTTTCCTTTAAAAATGACATTTGGTGCAGGGACTGTTCTAAACATGGGAAACACGCGTCACTTTACAGGCATACTATAGACACCCCCCAGGTACGATATTTAAAGGAATATTTCACTTTTTTTTTTTTTACTTTAAGCATCATTAAAATCACTGCTCCCGAAAAAACGGCCGTTTTTAAAAGTTTTTTTTGCATTGATACATGTCCCCTGGGGTAGGACCCGGGTCCCCAAACCCTTTTTAGGACAATACCATGCAAATTAGCCTTTAAAATGAGCACTTTTGATTTCGAACGTTCGAGTCCCATAGACGTCAATGGGGTTCTAACGTTCGTGCGAACTTTCGGTCCGTTCGCGGGTTCTGGTGCGAACCGAACCGGGGGGTGTTCGGCTCATCCCTACTCATGACTATAGTAATGCTACCATCCTTATTAGTTTCACCAATTATTTACGGTATAAATAAGCCCTAATCTGGTAAACAGAATAAGACAGAGAATAAAATGGAGCCATGGAGATAAGAGCAGATATATATGAGATTGGATAATGCTCGTGGTTGGGTTAAATATATATATACTTTTTTTAATTCATGCTCTTCAAGAAAAAAAAGCTGACTGTGTATTCTCTTTAATGCTTGTTCCAAATACTGGCGTGATTATGGGTAACGGCCTGTAAATTTCTGCAAGATGCAAAAAGTGCACTTCTCATAAAAGTAAAAATAGCCTGTAATATTTTACAGGCCCTTTGATTTGTGGTTCTCTTGCATATTACTGACAAAAGACTGCAGAACTTTGTTTTAAAACTTAGAACTAACAGCATGTATCATTTCCCCTCAGGGCATCGGCTATTATAAAAGAAAATGTTAATTAATCATGTATTCCCATTAAACAGAACATGTGAGCGCAGGGTCTGTAGATTAGATCTCATGGACTGGGTGTTGGTGTGCAGGACGGGCTGCCAACTCTTCCTCTATAAACAGACTACCCTCATAGTTTTCCTGTAAAGAACCTCAAAAGACTTCTCTTTCCTCTCAGTGAATTATGAAGTGTTTGAGCCCAGCATATGGGAAGTGAAGGCCTCTCTGCTACTTGCTTGGGAATCCTTGGTCATTTGGAAAAGGAAGTGAACAATATCTGTGGAGCGGAAGAAATGTAACTTGTCCCCTATTGTTCTGAGGGGCCGAGAGTATCACACATAGCAATAAATCACAAAAATCATAAAAATGTTTCCAACCGATCAAACAGTCTGTGAAACAAATCAGCTTAAAGAAACACTTGTATCAAAGTCTAATTGAACATGTCATTGTTCTCTAATGGCCAGTTCCGTCTCTACTTGCTCTTATGCTTTTCTGTCTCTTTTCCATGCCAGAATCGCTCTTAGCCCTCTTTCACACTGATTATCGCAGTCACACACAATAGCATGCCTCCGTTTTGTTTGGACGGTTCCTCTTCAGCAGGCGCTTCTATGGCTGCTTAACAAGTGGCCCAGTCCTATCGGTCTCTCTTCTTCCCATGCCCATGCATTGTTACTGTAGGCAACACAATATACCAGCACATGCAGTAAAGCTGAGTTTTGCTAGAGATTAAATGGATGTGATATGACTCAGGACAGAATGGAATCCAGTTGAGCCCCACATTTACGTTAAAAGACAGCTAAAGCCGGCCATACATGGATCGAAATTTGGCCATGGCAGCAGAGACTGGCTGAGATTTGATCCATTGATGGGCAGGCTGAATATACCCAAATTGATCCATTGATCGACTTGGGTACAACCAGCCTGTTGTTTGTTTTTTTTCACACTCGATTACTGCCAGTGGCTATAACCGCCAGCAATCATTGTGTTCTGCTGGCCAGGAAGGCTCCCTGCTCCCCTCTCACCGGCAGAACACAACACCACTGTGGGAGGCATTCCCCCATCAGCAATGACTGTGTTGATGGGGTAATCAAGCGATTTTTTTTCCTTCCACCTGCAGTGGAAGGAGAGAAAATTGAAGCATCTATGGGCTGCCTAAGTCTTCTATCTAATTTACCCTATGTTGCTCATTTAAAGATGAATTCCAGTGATGGTATATTTATACATTCTAGCACTGAGCAGCTGGCCTGATGCATTCTGAACACAGGAGGTCGGCTGTTCGGCACAGATACCATTCAAAAAAATGATTTGTATTCTCTAAATGAATGCAAAAGTGGTGCCTCACATCTCGTTCAATTAGAAAATGCTTTGAATTCATTCAGAAAATGAAAAGCATCTGAATGGCACTCTTGCTGAGTGGCACCTGCTGTGTTTACAATGCATCAGGCCAGCCGCTCAGCAGGAGACCCAGAAGCAAATGGTGATGACAGGAGTAGTGGAGTCTACTTCAGTGATTTCCAGCTTCCAGGGGGATCAGACAGGTATGGAATCTATACTTATATTACATATAACTATGTAAAAATATACCATGCCTGGAATCCATCTTTAAAGCTTAACTCTAGGCAGGTATAAAGAGGGCAGCTGTTATAAATCACGGGGCCCAGTACAGACTACTTGACCCAACACCCTGAATTACAAAAATTACAGGTACTGCAAGAGGCTGATACCAAGTCCAATTTAAGTTCTTACACTGCTTTCATTGAAACAAAATGCATTTAATGATGTGTTAAATATTACAGAGCTGCAATAATTTGTGTTGTTTATACCCAGGTCTGCTGATAGGGGGTACCACTGGGCCTCCTGTAGGGGGCCCTGGCACACAGGAGGGCCCAGACAGCAGGAAGATCGGTGTGGCAGGACGGGAGGACAGTTACAGAACAATGCACTGTGTCTGTGTCTCTTCTTCCAGTAGTTGAAAGCTGGTGGGAGGGAAAGGGGGAGAAACCAGTTTTCAGCTGCTGGAGAGAAAGACACAGACACAGTACATTGTTCTGTAATTGTCCTCCCGTCCTGCCACACCGTTCTCCCTGCTGTCTGGGCCCTCCTGTGTGCCTGGGACCCCCTACAGGAGGCCCAGTGGTGGTTCCCCCTATCAACAGCCCTGGGTATAAACAACACAAATTATTGCAGCTCTGTAATATTTAACACATCATTAAATGCATTTTGTTTCAATGAAAGCAGTGTAAGAACCTAAATTTGACATGGTATCAGCCTCTTGCAGTACCTGTAGAGCAGGGCTAGAGTATGGGAGGAAACAGAAGCACAAAGAGCCTTTGGTTCATATGCTATCAAGAAGCATGTCTGTGAATGTCAGAGTTTTACAATGGCTCATGGGACGTGTAGTTTCGCAACAGCTGGAGGGCCGAAGTTCGGAGATCCCTAGAGGAAGAGGGTAAAACAGGGGTCTCAAACTGGCAGCCCTCCAGCTGTTGCAAAACTACCCATCATGCCTCTGCCTGTGGGAGTCCTTGCTTGTAACTGTCAGTCTTGCAATGCCTCATGGGACTTGTAGTTTCGCAACAGCTGGAGGGCCACCAGTTTGAGACCCGTGGGGTAAAAGGATGTTGGCCATCAGACTGAGAACATCTAGTGGCAAAAAAAAAGTACTAAAGGGGGAAATTGGTTTGAAGGTGAATATTGCAGAAAAAGCAGATTTTGATATTTTATCTTTTTATAGGATATTGATTTTATCTTGTTATTTTTGTCTTGTTGACAAAAATCTGTATGTCTGAAAATTACATTTATGACAGATTTGTGTCAACAAGACACAAAACACTTGTTACAAAGTATGGTGAGATTAAAGCAGAACCATGTATGGGCAGACTGATTGTACGCAGTTGATCGATAGTTCAACTTGGGTACAAGCAGTCTGTCTGATTTTTTTTATGCAATTTTTTTGCCAGTGGCTCTAGCATCTAGCAATAATCACTGTGAGTTCTCCTGGCCGGGACGGCTCCCCCATGCCCCCGCCTGTAGAACACAATAGCTTTGCGAGAGGGATTCCCCATCAACATTGACTGTTTGTGGGGGGGAATCAAGCTATTTTCTTTCCTGCAACCCGTTGTTGCAGGAAATGAAATCGCTCCATCTATGGCTGGCTTACATGGCCTCGACACTCAGGGCCCTTTCACACGTGTGGACCGTTCATTAGATCAGTTCAGGCACGTTTTTTTATCATCAGTTGTTGTCAGTAAACATCAGTTTTCATCCATTTTCATTTTCATTTTACTGTTGTATAGATATATATATAGATATATATATATATATCTATATATATATCTATATATATATATATATAGATATATATATATATATATAGATATATATATATATATATACACTGTATTCAGTTTAGCTAGATCCGTTCCTGTTATTCTCTTCCTAATATACTGAGAGGTAGGTGTTTTTACAGTATTTACAGTTCGTGTACTGTGTACCCTGCACAGTTGCACCTACAGTATAGCTACCTGAAGACAAGTGCTTGTGTTCTTCTGATCCTATTAATTAGCACAGGCAGGCTCTTGAAGTATTTACAGTTAGTGTACTGTGTACCCTGCACAGTTGCACCTATAGCTACTTGAAGACAAGTGCTTGTGTGCTTCTTCTGATCCTATTAATAGCACAGGCAGGCTCTTGAAGTATTTACAGTTAGGTTACTGGGTACCCTGCACAGTTGCACCTACAGTATAGCTACCTGAAGACAAGTGCTTGTGTTCTTCTTCTGATCCTATTAATAGCACAGACAAGCTCTTGAAGAATTTAGTGTACTGTGTACCCTGCACAGTTACACCTATAGCTACCTTAAGACAAGTGCTTGTGTGCTTCTTTTGATCCTATTAATAGCACAGGCAGGCTCTTGAAGTATTTGCAGTTAGTGTACTGTGTACCCTGCACAATTGCACCTATAGCTACCTGAAGACAAGTGCTTGTGTGCTTCTTCTGATCCTATTAATAGCACAGACAGGCTCTTGAAGTATTTACAGTTAGTGTAATGTGTACCCTGCACAGTTGCACCTATAGGTACCTGAAGACAAGTGCTTGTGTGCTTCTTCTGATCCTATTAATAGCACAGGCAGGCTCTTGAAGTATTTACAGTTAGTGTACTATGTACCCTGCACAGTTGCACCTATAGCTACCTGAAGACAAGTGCTCGTAGGCTTCTTCTGTTCCTATTAATAGCACAGGCAGGCTCTTTAATTATTTACAGTTAGTGTACTGTGTACCCTCCACAGTTGCACCTATAGCTACCTGAAAGACAAGTGCTGGTGTGCTTCTTCTGATCCTATTAATACCACAGGCTGCTGTATAATCAGTATATATACACATTCCAGTTTTGTGCAGCTACATCTCACTGCAGTCCAGGCCATTAGTATGTCTGGAAGGCCAACAAGGAGAGGCAGACAGTCACAAGCCAATAACAGAGGGCAAGCAGGCTCTCTGTCTAGAGGCAACAGTGCTGGTTGTGGACACGGTGCATCCTCATTAGCACGTGGTTGTGGGACACGCTTGTCTTTTTTTTTGGCAGCAGGCCATGTTGAGCCGCAACATGCGGAAGACTTGGTAGAGTGGATGAGGAAGCCGTCCTCATCCTCCTCATCCTCTCTCACCCAGGCTCAGGGTACGTGGTTTTGCAAAGCAGATGCCTCTTCCCTCGGCTCAATGGCATCAGTCACTCCTTCCCTAGCCCCACAGTGTTGGGTACATGCTCCAAGAAGATGCCCAGCGTTTTGAAGGATCCGATGATGGTACTCAGCTAGAGGAAGGCATTAACGTGAGCCCAGACAGAGGGGGTGCCCAAGAAGGACAGCAATCTGGCAGTCATGTTCCCCCAGCTGCAGCATACTGCCAGCTTTGCTCCAGTGATGAGGAGGGAGGGGATGATGAGGTCACTGACTCCACGTGGGTGCCTGATAGGAGAGAGGAGAAGGAGGAGGAGGAGGCACATCACCAACGAGGCAGGATGCCCTCCAGGGGCCAGCTTAAGGACAGCACACCGACTGCATCACCCCGCAGAGCTCCGCATGTGCAGGGTGCTGCTGTCTCTGCGCGTTATTCCAAAAGTTCTTTGGTGCGGGCCTTTTTTGAGATGAGTGCATCAGATCCCACCGCTGCTATTTGCAACATATGTCTCAAACGTATCTCGCGTGGCCAAAACATCACCCGCTTGGGCACCACATGCTTGACCAGACATATGTTGACCTGCTATGCAGTTCGTTGGAAAGCGTACCTAAAAGACCCACACCAAAGAACAAAGAGGACCTCTCCTTGCTCCTCATCAGCTGGGATCTCCAACCCCACTATACCTTCAGTCCTCTCTGAGACCTGTACTGAGAGGAATGAAGGTGTAGAATTAGGTGTGTCACAGTCAAGTACTTGCGGACAATCTGCTATCGGTACACCGACGTCAGATTGTACCAGGCAAATTTCCTTGCCCCAGCTACTGCACCGCCGAAAGAAGTTTGCTCCCAGCCATCCACATGCCCAGCGGTTCAATGCTAGCTTGGCTAAATTGCTAGCACTTCAACTGCTGCCTTTTCAGTTGGTAGACTCTGCCCCCTTCCGTGAGTTTGTGGAATGTGCGGTTCCTCAGTAGCAGGTTCCCAAACACCACATTCTCACGGAAGGCGATTCCGGCTTTCTACCGGCATGTGGAAGGTAATGTCTTGGCCTCGCTGGACAGGGCGGTCAGCGGTAAGGTGCATATTACCGCTGACTCATGGTCCAGCAGGCATGGACAGGGACCTTACCTATCTTTCACGGTGCATTGGGTGACTCTTCTGGCAGCTGGGAAGGATGCAGGAAAAGGTGCAGTCGTGTTGGAGGTTGTTCCGCCACCACGCCTTCAAAATGCTACTACAGGTGATTCTGACACACCTCTCTCCTCCACCCTCTCCTCTTCTTCTTCCTCCATGGCTTCTTCCTGTACTTTGTCCTCGGAACCAGTGGTGTTCCGTAGGCGTTCAAGGGGCTACGCAAGTACGCAGGCCAAAAGATGCCATGCAGTGCTTGAGCTAGTGTGCTTGGGGGACAGGAGCCACACTGGGGCAGAGATTCTGTCAGCTCTGCAGTGGCAGGCTCAGAGGTGGTTTAGCCACGCCAGCTTCAGCCAGTAATGGTGGTTTGTGACAATGGCACCAACCTCCTCTCCGCCCTCCGACAGGGACAACTGACCCATGTGCCCTGTTTGGCACACGTCCTTAACTTGGTGGTGCAGCGGTTTTTGGGCAGGTACCTGGGCTTACAGGATGTCCTGAGGCCAGGAAAGTCTGTGTGCATTTCCACCGGTCATATAATGCCAGTGCTCAGCTGGCTGACCTCCAAAAAGAATTTAACCTGCCCAAGAACCGCCTAATCTGTGACATGCCCACGAGGTGGAACTCAATGTTGGCCATGCTGCAGCAGCTGCACACGCAGCAGAGGGCCATCAATGAGTACCTGTGCGACTATGGCACCAGGACAGGGTCAGGGGAGCTTGGTTTTTTCCCCATGCCAGTGGGCCATGATCAGGGATGCATGCACAGTCCTGTCACCATTTGAGGAGGCCACGAGGATGGTGAGCAGTGACAGTGCATGCATCAGTGATGCTGTCCCCCTTGTCCACCTGTTGGAGCACACGCTCCGTGGAATAATGGACAGGGCACTTGAGGCAGAACAGAGGCAGGAAAAGGAGGACTTCCTTACCTCTCAAGGCCCCCTTTATCCAGACAGTGTTCCTGCGTGCCCGCCGATTACACAGGAAGAGGACGAGGAGGAGGAGGATTATGTTAGCATGGAGGCGGAGCCTGGCACTCAGCATCAGCAGCAGTCTTCAAGGGATCATTTACAGTCCCAAGAAACCCATGGGCTTGTATGTGGCT
Source organism: Aquarana catesbeiana (assembly GCF_042186555.1). Taxonomy (NCBI): domain Eukaryota; kingdom Metazoa; phylum Chordata; class Amphibia; order Anura; family Ranidae; genus Aquarana; species Aquarana catesbeiana. Next base: position 310,345,152 of record NC_133329.1, read on the forward strand.
GGGAGGAGGTGGCTGCGGATCATGTCCTTAGTGACCCAGAGGACTGCGGACCGAATGCCTCAGCAAACCTACGCTGCATGGCCTCCCTGATCCTGCAAAGCCTGCGGAAGGATCCTCGTATTGTGGTATCAAAGAGAGGAATCGTTACTGGCTGGCAACCCTCCTTGATCCACGTTACAAGGATAAGGTTGCGGACTTTATCTTGCTGTCGCAGAGGGAGCAGAGAATGAATCATCTTCGGGAGGCCTTGCAGAAAGGTCTGTGCAACGTGTTCCCAGAGACTGGGGGGTTACAAACTCCTGTTCCTGGACAACATGTTGCTGAGGATTTGGTCAGTCAAAGAAGGAGCGGTGGAGAAGGTGGCCGTCTGACCGATGCGTTCAGACAATTTTTTAGTCCGCAGCCCCAAGGTATGATCGGCTCCAGCAACCATCGCCAGCATCTGTTTTACATGGTGCAGGAATACCTAGGGGCAAGATCTGACTTGGACACCTTTCCCACCGAAAATCCTCTGGGTTACTGGGTCTTGGATAGATCACTGACCAGAGCTTGCATAGTATGCAATTGAGTTACTGGCCTGTCCTGCATCCAGCGTTCTTTCAGAACGCACATTCAGTGCTGCTGGAGGCTTTGTAACCAATCACAGGGTGCCCCTGTCCACCGACTCGGTCGATTGACTGACCTTCATAAAAATGAATCAGTCCTGCATCACCACCAGCTACCAAGCACCTGATGCTGATGTAATCGAATAATTTTTTTTGAAATGTCAGATCCCTTCAAGACTGCGTATGCTGATGCTGAGTGACTATTCTGTTATGCTGAGTGACTATTCTCTTCCTCCTCAATGATCATGCTGATAGCTTGTAAGAATATTTTTGGTTCTGGGCGCCGCCACCAGTGGCTAAGGCCCAATTTTTCAGCCCCTGTTAAACAGGGGCGTGTAATTACAATTTTTGATGCAATATTTTGCAAGGAGGGTTCATTGCTGCGCTCAACTAGAGTATTTGTGAGGGGTCGCAGTGTTGTGGCACCAGCACCAGTGCCTAAGGCCCAATTTTTCAGCACCTGTTTAATAGGGGCATGTAATTACAATTTTTGATGCAATACTTTGCAGCAGGGCTCGTTCCTGTGCTCCAACTAGAGTATCTGTGAGGGGTTGCAGTGTTGTGGCACCAGCACCAGTGCCTAAGGCCCAATTTTTCAGCCCCCGTTTAACAGGGGCGTGTAATTACAATTTTTGATGCAATACTCTGCAGCAGGGCTCGTTCCTGCGCTCCAACTAGAGTATCTGTGAGGGGTTGCAGTGTTGTGGCACCAGTGCCTAAGAACCAATTTTTCTCCCCCTGCTAAACAGAGACATGTAATTACAATTCTTGATCTAATATTTCACAGCAGGGCCCATTCCAGCACCCACCAAGAGTAACTGTGAGGACTTACAGTGTTGTGGCAACACCACCACCACCACCAAAGGTCCAATTTTTCTGCCCCTGTTCAACAGGTGCATGTAATTACAATTCTTGATCTAATATTTCACAGCAGGGCCCGTTTCTGCGCCCACCAAGAGTAACTGTGAGGACTTACAGTGTTGTGGCAACACCACCAAAGGCCCAATTTTTCTGCCCCTGTTCAACAGGTGCATGTAATTACAATTCTTGATCTAATATTTCACAGCAGGGCCCGTTTCTGCACCCACCAAGAGTAACTGTGAGGACTTACAGTGTTGTGGCACCAGCACCACCACCACCATCACCAAAGGCCCAATTTTTCTGCCCCTGTTCAACAGGTGCATGTAATTACAATTCTTGATCTAATATTTCACAGCAGGGCCCGTTCCAGCACCCACCAAGAGTAACTGTGAGGGTTTACAGTGTTGTGGCAACACCAACACCTAAGGCCCCAATTTCTGCAGAGTATATAGGGCAGGCCCCCACTTTCAAACGACTCCTACTTGCAAACGGAAGGAGACAACAGGAAGTGAGATGAAATCTACCCCGAGGAAGGGAAATTCTCTCCTGTAAGAGTTAATATGGGAAAAATGTGTCTCCTCTTCACTGATGCTTTATCACCAATCCTTGTTTCACTAAAAACCCCAAATTTTCAAAAAACATTTGTCATTGGGACAGAAAGTGAGGTGAAATCTTTTGAAGAGGTGCACAGACAGCATAACAAATGTTACAGGGGTGATAACCCTTCCCTATGTTTTCCAAAAAGCTTAAAAATAGATTTTTTGTCTGGGGCTACACTTTAAAAATGTACCAGCTCAAAATTAAAAATAGATTCTACTTAACAACAAACCTACAGTCCCTGTCTTGTTTGCACCGCCTGTATACTGCTGTTCAGAGTATATAGAGCCTGGGGGCCCCACGTCTTTCCTTTTTTAATTTGGGTGCGGGGTTCCCCTTAATATCCATACAAGACCCAAAAGGCCTGGTAATGGACTGGGGGGGGGGTACCCATGCCATTTGTCTCACTGATTTTCATCCATATTGCCAGGACCCGACATTACATTAAAGCCACAAGCAGTTTTAAATGACTTTTATTCCTTTTAAAATGTCATTTTGTGCAGGGACTGTTCTAAGCACGGGAAACACGCGCCACTTTACAGGCATACTATAGACACCCCCCAGGTACGATATTTAAAGGAATATTTCACTTTTTTTTCACTTTAAGCATCATTAAAATCACTGCTCCCGAAAAAACTGCCGTTTTTAAAACTTTTTTTTGCATTGATACATGTCCCCTGGGCAGGACCCGGGTCCCCAAACCCTTTTTAGGACAATACCATGCAAATTAGCCTTTAAAATTAGCACTTTTGAATTTGAACGTTCGAGTCCCATAAACTTCAATGGGTTCTAAAGTTTGCGCAAATTTTCAGTCCGTTCGCAGGTTCTGGTGCGAACCAAAACGGGGGGGGGGGGGGTTCAGCTAATCCCTACCAGCCAGCCTTTCTGCCTGATTATGTCCAGCATAATGTAGGATTCCCTTCATCATTTGTTCTACTCTTCCTAGGTTTCTGGCATCTCGACTATCCTATACCTCCCTAAACCACTACTTTTTGTTGGGAACCTCTACAATTTCTGGAATTGTGCACGACACCTGTCAAGCAATATGGGAGGAGCTTCGGTGTACTGCAATGCCTGTACCAGATACATCCATGTGGCAGGAAATTGCAAATGGGTTTTGGAAGAAGACCCAATTCCCTAATTGTGTTGGAGCCCTGGATAGGAAACACACCCAAATTCAGATGCCACTTGGATCTGGCTCACAATATTTTAACTATAAGAAATACTTCTCCCTTGTGCTTATGGCAATCTGTGACAGTAATTATAAGTTTGTAGCGGTAGATATTGGGGCGTATGGACGTACTGCAGACTCAAGAGTGTTTACAGCATCGGAAATGGGGAGAAGACTGCTTGAGGGCCACTTTCATTTGCCATCAGATAAACCTCTTCCAGGAACTGTAGGGCCAGATATGCCACATGTGCTTGTAGCTGATGAGGCATTTGCACTTTCTAGGCATCTCCTAAGGCCTTATGCCAGGCACAATCTAACTCCCCACAAAAAATTTTTTTAACTATCGGTTGAGTCGTGCAAGGCGCCTTATTGAATGCACCTTTGGCATTTTGACCAGCAAGTGGCGCATATTCCATACAACAATTCAACTGAGCCTGGAGAATGCCGAACTAGCTATATAAGCATGTTGTGTCCTCCATAACATTATACGTGAGAAAGAAGGAATTACTGTTGAGGAAGAGGACGAGATCGATTTACCTTCTGTACGGTTTACCGGACTGCGACCCAACAATTCAGTCATTACCATGCGTGATACGTTTGCAAACTATTTCATGTCCCCAGAGGGAGAGGTTCCGTGGCAGTATCAACATGTGTAAAAACACTCATAAGGGCACTTTATTAGGTACACCTTGCTAGTACCATGTTTGACCCCCTTTTGGTACCCTGCATTGTATTTGTTTTCCCACAGAAAATGGAAATTCAATAGTTTTACGAAATAATACATTTTCACGTTAGCAGTATAGCAGTCTTGTGACCTCTATCAGTGTATGATTAAAGCTTGTTGTTTTCATTCTCCTAGTGCCAAGATCGATCATCACTCACCCTATGACCATCACATTCTTTTGTATCACTTGTTTTTGGTTTATATGGAGTACAATAATAAAATTACATTTTCCATGCAGTCAATTATTTTTATTAATGTCATAGACAATGACCGCAACATATATCACAAAAATAATTAAACTGTACAAACATATTTTTGTAGAAATATATAACACATATAAAAACATCTAGTGCTGCAGTGCAAACTTGGTGGCCAACTACAACGGGGCAAATTAAAATGGTGTTTCTTTAAAGGTCCTGATAATAAGGACTGTGGGAAGTGGAATAGGGATTGGATGACTGGCAGGAATTACTGTATGAAGTGCCCTGGGAACTGGAGGACTCATAGGTGGGTGCCACATGCGGTGGGGGTACTACATTTTGGGCAGTGGTGGCTGGTGCACGTTGGTGATGGGGGTTAATGCCTGGGTGGTATGGATGGTGAAATAAATGTTGTGGAGCTTGTTCAGCATGGTATGGACGTTGGTGATGGCTAATGACTGGTGGCATGGGATCTCTGGGCATTGCAGCCCTTATGCACACACCAGTAAAATTAAAGATTGATATTTGAATATCCATTTTACGATCAGTTGGAACTTTAACTAGATGGTGGTACAGATTTTTAACAAAACTAGCATCTTCGTTATTGGGGTCTGAAAATGGGTCGTTGGTATCAGCCCTTCTTATTGCCCTAATCTCCTCCATAAATGTTAACATGGCTCCATCCATGTCACGTTTGGGATGTCCGTGACGTTTCCTGCTTCTCGATGCGGTAGCTCCAACAGAACAAATCTGAGGTGTGGAACATTTATTAGCACATTTTATTTTGTCAACATTTCAAAATGGGGCATTTTATATAGGATACTTACAGGCACTTGTGGTCTTTCAAGCGTGGCTGTTGCTGTCGATTGGGAAGATAGGTTTTCTTTTGGACCTTGCTAGTTAACTCCCATGTTTTCCTCTTGCGCAGGCTGGGTATCCACTGAATCCCCCTCTTCTGTTTCTGAAATGTTGCTGGTGGTACTGTAAAATATTTGTTCATAGATGGATTACAGGTCAGTACAGTAGAGTTATTACAATACATAGACCCATGTGTGTCATTACTGTTAAAGTGGCTGTAAACCCTTACAGACCACTTTTACCTACAAGTAGGTGCAAGAAATATCTCCTAAACCTACGCGGTTTAGGAGATATTTGCAGAAAACACGTAGACAACGGCGCCTGACTAGGCGTGACGTTTCTGAAGGCGATTGTGCCGTGACTGGTGGCTCCGGCGCGCATGACGTAATCGCAGTTACAGCCAGTCACAGCACCGGAGCCGCGATATCTGGAAGTCAATGCCGGAGTGATGGTGGCGACGGAGGAGGGGAACAAGGACCGCTGCGGGGGCTTCGATCTCAGGTAAGTAATTCATAATGCCTTTGCCTTTGTCTTGTAGTTTTTTTTTTGTTTTTTTTTTTTTATAGGTTAACTTCCTCTTTGGAGTATATGATTATTTCGACTAGGCCAAGTAATTTAATATAGGGGAGAAATAATGTATTTACTTACCTTCTTAAGTTCATCACACTTCTCAAGAAGTCCAGCATCTCAAAGAAGGGGCTTTTTTTTTTTCTGAACGATCCTGCTCCGCTCCGACTTTCTTTAGCTTCCTCATTAAGCTCCTGCCTATAACGGTTTCTTAGGGATCTCCACCTTGTCATGATTTTTTCATCTGCATAGGAACAGTAGACACAGTGAACTGATAGAACTCCAACATGACAATTCCGTATACTATTTGAAACCCATATGTGGAATACAGTGGTTTTTAACAGCTGTTTTTGTCAGTTTTACATATAGGTAAGCCTATAAAAAGGCTTAACTAGAACTACTGTAATTATCTCTGCGCCGTTTAGGATATATTTGCTGTACACTGTGGTATGTCATTGTGGCAGGTGACGTGGCAGGTGACTTGGCCGGTGATGTGGCAGGTGACGTGGCAGGTGACATGGCAGGTGACGTGGCCAGGTGACGTGGCCACCTGACATTGCAGGTGATGTGGCCAGGTGACGTGGCCGGTGACATGGCCAGGTGAGGTGGCAGGTGGACAATCCACAACTTGTGGCAGGGGATGTGGCAAGTGACATGCTAAATACAAAAACACGCTAAACGAGGCTCAACGCGGCAAAACGGGCGTTTATAAACGCCGGTTTCAAGCTTCGTTCAGAAACATTTTCACCAGCGAAACGTGTACATGAGGCCTAATGTAGGAGAAGAGTGCTGGAATTTGCATGGTGAGTTGGACTACAATTATCAGGATGCTGACATATGGGTGTACTACAAGTTTAACCATGCCAACCCACCCCCATCCCACAAACTGCTTACCACGTATCCGACGGTGTCTATTACTGAGCGACAACCAGTTTGGTGTGACCTCCTCAAATATTTCTTCCCACTTCATGCTTGTGCTGTTTCGGTCACTGTATTCTGCACTTCTTTTGTCCCATAAAGCTTGCCTGGCATGCACAAGTTGGATGAGCTGTTCATGGGACACATCTCTCGCCATTTTTTTACTTTCTCCTCTCTCCAGGGACTAGGCAGCATGTGCTTGTGCATGTGACTTTTCTAAAGACCACTACCTGGGTCATAGGTTAATTGTAATGTATGCATATTAAATTACATATTTTGATGAAAAACGGATGTCAGCGGTTCAGATGTTAACGGATCGTCCGCCAACATCCATTTTTCGTCCGTTCCGTTATTTTAACGGAAGAAAAATAGGGTTTTCTTTCATCCAAAAAAAGGAGCTTAACGGACACGTATGTTAACGAACGTTAGCGGATGATCATCCGCTAACGCAGTGGCAGCTGGTGCTCAATTTTTTTGGGGGGGGCGCAAAGCCCTAACCAACCCCAGCCACCCCCCGGTCACTCGCCCGCAATAGGGCCTACATATAGTTAGATAAATAGACAGATAAATGGACACATAGATAGACACTGGGTGGGATGGATGGATAGACACTGGGTGGGATGGATGGATGGATAGATAGGCACTGGGTGGGATGGATGGATGGATAGATAGACACTGGGTAGGAGGGAGGGATAGATAGACACTGGGTGAGATGGATGGATGGATAGACACTGGGTGGGATGGATGGATGGATAGATACTGGGTGGGATGGATGGATAGATAGACACAGGGTGGGATGGATGGATGGACACTGGGTGGGATGGATGAATGGATAGACGCCGGGTGGGATGGATGGATAAACACTGGGTGGGATGGATGGATAGACACTGGGTGGGATGGATGGATGGATAGACACTGGGTGGGATGGATGAATAGACACTGGGTGGGTGGGAGAGATAGATATATACTGGGTGGGTGGGAGAGAGAGATATTGGGTGGGTGGGAGAGAGAGATAGACACTGGGTGGGATGGATAGACACTGGGTGGGATGGATGGATGGATGGATAGACACTGGGTGGGATGGATGGATGGATAGACACTGGGTGGGAGGATGGATAGACACTGGGTGGGATGGATGGATAGACACTGGGTGGGATGGATGGATGGATGGATAGATAGACACTGGGTGGGATGGATGGATAGACACTGGGTGGGATGGATGGATAGACACTGGGTGGGATGGATGGATGGATAGACACTGGGTGGGATGGATGGATGGATAGACACTGGGGGGTGGGAGAGATAGACGGTGGGTGGGAGGGGGAGAGAGAGATATACACTGGGTGGGTGGGAGAGATAGATATTGGGTAGGATGGACATACACACACAGATCAGTGATGAGGACTTACGTATCTGTTAATGAGGCTCTGTCTTGCAGGCTGCAGTCCATGGCTAGTGACACTGACTGTCCTGACACCTCCTCCGCCTCCTTCCTTCCATAGGCTGGCTGGGAAGCATGTCTTATCTCGTTCTTATCTCCGTGCATATTCAGTCAGACAAGACTGGTCTCCTTATTTTTACAGGATGGATGGATGGTGGGGCTTCACAACATGGGCTGTGTGTTTAACAAGTGCCTCCACTGACACTGCCAAACTGAGACACAGCAACACCAGTGGAGATAATAGAAGCATTGACGATCGGCACTTGTTAAACACACAGCCCATGTGAAGCCTCCCCCATCCATCCATCCTGTATAAATAAGGAGACCAGCCTTGTGTGATCGTCAGTGCTTCTATTATCCCCACTGGTGTTGCTGTGTCTCGGTTTGGCAGTGGAAACATTCGGCTTTGCCCCCCTACTGTGGATTTCCAACTACTTGTTTCTCTATGAAGTTGAAGGCAGCGGAGGAGTCCGCTCCTCCGCTCGGGCGCACTGGTCTAACGCAGAGAAAATCGGAAGTGACATACTACTAACTAGTCTGTCACTCAGAGCACACGGCCATAGTAATACACTATGGGCGACTGGAGGGGGGGGGCGGCGCCCGGGCGCCCCCTATCGACGGACCACCACTGCACTAACGTCCGCTGTCCCATAGAGAAGCATTGATGTCCGTTTTAATCCGTAAACGGATGTATGAAAAAATGGACGAACGGACCGCATGTGTGAAAGGGCCCTTAATAATACATTTATCTCCTATGTCACTCACCCTAAACTGCTCATTTAATCTCAGCACTGCAAGTAAACAGATAAGACAGCTCACAGGATACAAAGGCAGCAAGGATAAAAAAAAACAAAATAGGCCCTGTCAATTAGATGGTGGCACTAGCAATTTGGTTATGTAAGGTAACACAGAATTTTGTAAAATTCAGTAGAGCATTGGGCAAACCATAATGGCACACTCTGATCAAAATTGAAAATTAGGCACTTGGAGGACATGAAACCGAAAATGTGCAATAGGCAGCGCTATGGTCCAACATTGCTACTACAGGTGCACTGTGAAAAAAATACTAAATTTCATCAAATTTTTGTTATAATGCAAATATCGTGCTAAGCCCACATATATGCGGTGTCTTGAAAAAGTTTTCATACCCCTTGAAATTTTCAACATTTTGTCATGTTACAGCCAAAAATGTAAATGTATTTTTTTGGAATTTTATGTGATAAACTACCACAAAGTGGCACATAATTGTAAAGCGGAAGGAAAATGATAAATGGTTTTCAAAATGTTTTACAAATAAATATCTTAAAAGTGTGGTGTGCATTTGTATTCAGTCCCCTTTACTCTGATACCCCTAACTAAAATCTAGTGGAACCAATTTCCAAAGTCACCTAATTAGTAAATAGAGTCAACCTGTGTGTAATTTAATCTCTGTATAAATACAGCTGTTCTGTGAAGCCCTCAAAGGTTTGTTAGAGAACCTTAGTGAACAAACAGCATCATGAAGGCCAAGAAACACACCAGACAGGTCAGGGATAAAGTTGTGGAGAAATTTAAAGCAGGGTTAGCTAATAAAAAAAATATCCCAAGTTTTGAACATCTCACAGAGCACTGATCAATCCATCAATCCGAAAATGGAAAGAGTATGGCACAACTGCAAACCTACCAAGACATGGCCCTCCACCTAAACTGACAGGCTGGACAAAGAGAGCATTGATGAGAGAAGCAGCCAAGAGGACCATAGTATCTCTGTAGGAGCTGCAGAGATCCACAGCTCAGGTAGAAAATCTGTCCACAGGACAGCTATTAGTTGTGCACTCCACAAATCTGGCCTTTATGGAAGAGTGGCAAGAAGAAAGCCATTGTTGAAAGAAAGCCATAAGAAGTCCCATTTTCAGTTTGCAAAAAGCCATGTAGGGGACACAGAATACATGTGGAAGAAGGTGCTCTGGTCAGATGAGACCAAAATTGAACTTTTTGGCCTAAATGCAAAACGCTATGGGTGGTGGAAATCTAACACTGCACATCACCCTGAACACACCATCCCCACCGTGAAACATGGTGGTGGCAGCATCATGTTGTGGGGATGCTTTTCTTCAGCAGGGACAGGGAAGCTGCTCAGAGTTGATGAGAAGATAGATGGAGCCAAATACAGGGCAATCTTAGAAGAAAATCTGTTAGCGTCTGCAAAAGACTTGAGAGTGGGGCAGAGGAGTGATTTTGCAAAGAAGAATGGGCAACAATTTCACTCTCTAGATGTGCAAAGCTGGTAGAGACATCCCCAAAAAGACTTGCAGCTGTAATTGCAGCAAAAGGTGGTTCCACAAAGTATTGACTCAGGGGGGCTGAATACAAATGTATGCTGTACTTTTCACATATTTATTTGTAAAAAAATTTGAAAATTCTTCACAATTATGTGCCACTTTGTATTGGTCTATCACATAACATCCTAATAATTGGTTGTAACATGACAAAATGTGGAAAATTTCAAGGGGTATGAATATTTTTTCAAGGCACTGTACATACATAAACATATTAAATACTCGAAAACCAATTAAATTCAAAGAAAAGTCCCACATGTGGACACAATCTTTTAACTGTGCTTGTGCAACAACAAAAATCACTTTTAATATTAAAGTTATTTTTGTACATGTGCTGATAAGGCCACCAAATTTCCAGTGCTCCTAAAACAAGTGTTGGTGACTCACACGCCCTTCACATCATGCATTCACCAGACATCTATGACCCACCAATTTTGGGTCACAAAATGCTTTTTTTGTAGATATGCCACCTTCGTCTAACTGCGTCACCGATTCTAACCTCCTGGCTCTGCTCCAGCTCTCTCAGCCCACATGGATTAATTAGGTATATGGAGAGACCACAGAGAGGAACTCATCATGTTTCACATCTATCTCAAAATAGAACACTATCCCAAACATGCGATCTCCCCCAATGCCCCCCTTTGGCTGAACCCCCACCCTGGAACCCATCTATAAACTGCCCGGACAACATGCCTAGACCAAATTTAACATTAAAATGATAGCTTAGGTAATCTCCAATCAATCCCTGGCCCCGCTCGTCACACTGACTTCTGATTTCAACATTCCACAGTCCTACTTTTTTCATTTTATTTCAACTCTCCCATGCCTTCAGCCGTCAATTCTCCCATTCTCCCCCCAGCTGGTCCAGCCTGCACTGGAGGACCTCCTCAGATCAGACTGTGTAAAGAAACCCACTTCTCAGCTATACTCTCACCTACTAATTACCTCCCTCCCAACTCTGGAGCAACTTAGATCTAAATGGTCTCAGGACATCCCGGACTTTGACAACAACTGGGACGACATATGGGACTTCCCTTTTAGCTCCCTTTTCTCTCACTAAGAGATCATCTGATCCAATTCAAGATGGTCCATCATGCATACTTTACTCCCTACAGACTACACAAAATGAATCCCGGCTCCCCCCCTGGGTGTTGGCGTTGTGGGGGGACCCCAGGGGACTTTGCCCACATCTTCTGGACTTGCCCAGCTATCGATGGGTACTGGAAAGAGATATTAGCTTTCGTAACTCAAATCACCACCATACCATTACAACAGTCTATGGCAATTTTCATGCTGGGCTTGATAGAACAATTAATCCCTACGGTAGTGAGACACACTCTGGTAGGTTTGCTCCTATTCTACGCCCACAAAGCCATAGCCCTCAACTGACGCAAACCTACTTCCCCTCCTTTCTCCCTATGGAAACAACTAATCAACAACAGGTTACCCCTCTACAGGGACACTTATGCTAACAGAGGCTGTCCTCAAAAATATGACAAGGTCTGGTCCAAATGGCTAGCGGACCCCTCTACAGCCTCCAAAGTCCCTTAATTAAACCGGATATCCAGGATACTTCATACCAGATGCTAGTTGTATAATGCTGTAAACTAATATCCTGTCTAGATCTGTACATCCAAGACCGGAGCAGATTCACAACCCCAGGAACCAGTCTGTTGTACCCACTATAGTGACCCATATTTTCTGATCTGTTTTGTATAATTGTATACCAGATGACATGTCCCTTGCATGGGTCACCCAGATACCTTTAATGACCAATGTATGTTGTTCTGTTTTTTTACTTTTGAGTGTTCTGAAAATCAATAAACAGATTTTTTTTTTTTTAAAAAGTGTCTTTCTTTTACATACACAGATACACCCCGAGTCAGATGTACACTTACATCAATCAGTGGCCATCTGGATTTCCAGCAGTATTCAGTTAGTAATAGGGTAAGAATGCGGCTGTTCCGATGGTCCAAAACAAGAAAGTGACATCACCGGAAGTGACATTGGCACTCTCATCCCGCCTCAACGCATTTCACCCAATCAGGCATCTTCAGACCAGGTCTTCGGGGGGGGGACCTGCCCTATCTACTTAGCTCTTCTGCACCTTCTCATCAATAATCTGTTTTTCAGGGAATGTGCTACCTAGCTGCATATCCTCTGGTCTGCCAATTGTACGGGCCTTCTCAGAGCGAGGGGAAAATTGCACAGTATCGTAATAAGAGGCTTCATTTGTACCCATTACCACATATGAGAATGTGCTGAGCATGGCTGCAGTGGATTACATCATTCAAAACTAAGGCGACAGGATTTACTAAGTTCCTAAGTAGCATTGACATCTCACCGATTGATTTTTGCATTCTGCCTGTAATTGCTATATAAGGGAATAAATACAGAAGTGTATTAACCTCATTTAGGATAGGGATTTTTAACTGACACCAGAGCCAGGAGATGTTGTTGTCTATTTCTTGGATTTTTGATTGGATGCTTATTGGATGTGATTTTTAAAAAAAATAATTATGTGAATGAAAACATGATTTTATTATACAAATAATTGTATTTAATTGACCATACATTCAGTGCCAGTTAAATATCCCCATTATAAATGAGGTTAAAACTTGTCTGTATTTATTTTATACAATGGAACGTTAGGCACCCGTCTTTAAGACAGTAGGACATTTAATTTATATGCTCTATATGTTGTGTATTGCTATTCAAGGGACCCACTAAAAACATACTTTGGCTTATATAAAATAGCTATTTATTACATTCAGAGATAACATTTACAGGATCTTGGCCATATATTGGGTTTTAAATGGCCACAACCCCCTCATAAATTTCAGCTTTACTTAATTTCCTCCAGAGACTCCTTTTATGCGGGAGCCTATTTATCTTATGTGAAAGACCAGCTAATACATTTTTACTTACATGTAAATTGCTATATGAGAGGAAATTAGTGAGTTACTGTAAAATATATTTCAATTTGTTTTAGAAACGGCAATAATGATTAAAGTGCAACTGAAATTTAAATGATACAGACCTTCCAGATCCTGCCTTCCTATTAAAGATGAACTCCACTTATCACCTTAAAGTGGTATTAAACACAAAAGCATACATTTATTAAACTGCAGCTTACCATTTCTCAAATGTGATGGCTGCATTAGTTTCATTTTTAAGGCTTTCTTTCTTCTATTTTCATCTGATGATCCAGCCATAAAGTCTCTTGTTTTTCACAGGCGTAAAGTGTCACTAAACCCACATCATACAAAACTCTCAATAAATGCTGTATTAGGCCCCATTCACACTAGCGCGTTTTTTGATGCATTTTGCATTTTGCAGAAATGCACGGGAATTTTTTAACATGGGTTCCTATGGAACATGTTCACATCAATGCTTTTTTGTATCTCTGCGTTTTTGGAAAGGGTCGGGGACTTTTTTTCATGCAAAAAGCAGCGTTTTGCATGTAATGGTTTTCAATGGACAAGCATCAAAAACGCAAGTGCAGCGTTTTTGATGCGTTTTTGGTGCGTTTTTGGTGCGTTTTTGCCGTTTTTTTTTTATTTTTTTTTTTTTTGTAATTTTTTTGTAAGACTGTAAAAAAAAATGAAAAAAAAAAAAAAAAAAAAAACGCAAAACGCAAATCGCGGCAAAAAACGCGGCAAAAACGCGGCAAAAACGCGGCTCAAAAACGTGGCAAGCATGAAAAAAAACCCTCCAAAAACGCTCAAAAGCAACATGCATAGGTGTGAATCGAGCCTTACAAGCTGCTCATACTCACTCGGTCACTATGAGATTTGTTTTCTGTATTCTGCAAAAAAACGGGATTATCTCGCTGCTCTCCATCACCCCCTTCTGTCCATGTCCCCAATTCAGCTAGGGATTTTACAGAGCATTGGTGGCAACTCTGCATATGCTCAGTTTTCAGTGAGTTTCTATACTGGGCATTTCCTCCCTCTCACATCTGATTAGCCCATGTGAATATAGAGTCACACATGTGGGTGTATACAAAGTGGTAAATGATAGTCCGCTCCCTCCTTTCCCTTCCATGTCCACTAACCATCTAAACACAATGGGTGTGGGATACTACATGTAAATTGATGGAGGCTTCACCTCCCTGTTATTCTAAGACACAGGCTGGGGGGGGGGGGGGTGACACAACCTGTGACTGGCAGAAATCCACCCACACTATGTTGTTTTACAAAACAGTACATATTTAATTTCAAATATATATTTGTATGACAATTTAAGATAGTTTATTGATATTAATTATTTATTTTTACTCTGTATTCCAAAGGCTGTTTATTTTTTTGAACATGTGACCAGCTGCAGAGGACTAGAAACTCCTCCTTATGTTTCCCTGCAGACAGGCTGGAAAAGAGCTGGGTCACGTGACAGCTGTATATCGATTAGGAAAAGGGTACTTATATTTTTTTAATTAAAATAATTATGGTGTCATCATCCATATACAGAAATAGAAGGGACAATGTAAATTAAATGGTGTGTGTTTAGTATCACTTTAAGCTCTCCAGCAGAATGTATTATTAGTTTATATGGATGAGACAAACCACTGAACACTGGCAGGGGTGATTAAAAAGTGAGGCCCGAAGTGAGTGGAAAGTAATGGAGCTAGCAGAGGGCCGGCATGACAGGAGTGACAGGAGTGAGAAGGGGACATCAAGGGGTTAAGGATAAAAGTGGGGAGAGGTGGATTGGAGGAAAAGGAAATAGGGGAGGGCTTTAGTTTATTTATTGAATAGGGGGTTTTCTACAGACAGGAAGTAGCTAAAAGAGGCTGCAAGAAATCAGCAGACCTAAGAACAGAGTATTTTTGGAAAAAATGGCAGTTGTTTATGATACAAGGTGCTTTAAAGCAGTAGTAAAGTTCGCTTTGTGATTTTTACCTGCAGGTAAGCCTACAACAAGGCTTAGATGTAGACAAAAATGAATATCTCCTAAACGTGAACCATTTAGGATATATTCACACTGGATGTAGCCGGTGACGTCACTGGCACATGCGCTCTGAAGATCGGGCATGCTGTGGCTCCAGCCACTCACACATAGCCCAAGTCTGCAAACCTGGGAAAAACCCTATCAGGGGTGACAGCTTGCTGCTGAAGGGCTTCGTTCTAAGTTAAGTGTTTCATAATGTGCTAGTATGCGATGCATACTAGCACATTATGCAATTGTCTGACAGGGGAAAGATTTTATTTATTTATTTATTTTACTGCAGCGGTTTACATCCACTTTAACCACTTGATGTCCGCGCTATAGCCAAATGACAGCCACAACGCGGACCTGAATTTTCGGGCGGCCGTCATATGACGGCCTCCCCTGTGCACGCGCCCAGCATGGCCCAAGCGGAGTGCGCTGTGATCACCGAGTCACTGAGACTTCGGTGATCACCGATCCGAGTAATGGGCCGGTCCCGGCCCCTTACCATGTGATCAGCTGTCAGCCAATGACAGCTGATCACATGATGTAAACAAAAGCTCGGTAATCGTGTTTTTTTTCTCCTCACGCTTTCAGCGCGAGGAGAGAAAAAAGCCAATCACCGGCTCACCTGCAAGGGACATTGATCCCGAAGAGAAAGAGGCAATTACGCCTCATCTGTGCCACCTGCCATTGCCACCTAACAGTGCCCACCAGTGCCACCTATCAATGCCCATGAGTGCCACTTATCAATGCCCACAAGTGCCACCTATCAATGCCCACCAGTGGTGCCAATCAGTGCCACCTAGCAGTGCTGCCTATCAGTGTAACCGATCAGTGCCCATTATTGCCACCCATCAGTGCCCATCACTGCCACCCATCAGTGCCCATCACTGCCACCCATCAGTGCCCATCACTGCCACCTATCGGTGCCCATCAGTGCCACCTCATCAGCGTACATCAATGAAGGAGAAAAATTATCTGTTTTCAAATTTTTATAACAAAATATATAAAAAAAAAAAAAAAAAAGGTTTTTTTTTTTTTTTTTTAAATTCGGTCTTTTTACATTTTTTTAACAAAAAATAAAAACCGCAGAGGTGATCAAATACCACCAAAAGAAAGCTCTATTTGTGGGAAAAAAATTATAAAAATTTCATTTGGGTATTGTTGTATGACCGCGCAATTGTCATTCAAAGTGCGTCAGCGCTGAAAGTTGAAAATTGGCCTGGACAGGAGGGGGGTTTAAGTGCCCGGTAAGCAAGTGGTTAAAAAAAATAAATGTATTCCAGCTGGGGTTTACATCTACTTAAAATTGAAAAAAGGAACCCTTAATTAGGGTATAATTAACCAACACACATGTTATAATTAGATATTTTATGTAAGCCATAATATGTTCTCAGTGGGTCCCTGTAACCATATATTTTCAAGATATATACAGTTGCTGTTTCTTTTTATTAGTGAGATCCAGCAGTACCTGAATTATTTCCTCATTTGTTGTCAATTACAGCAGTTTGTGGCAGGGTTGTGAATGTATGGTTCCAAGATTAATCGGATCGCATTGTCTGCAGATGTTAGCTGGGGTGATGATTGCACAGGAAAAGTTCAAACAGGTTTTGTTTCCTTCTACAAGCTAACAACTTTACAGGATACGGAGCCCAGTGGGTGGGACATTCTGCCATGCAAAATGACATTCACCCAGAAGTCCTTTAAAGAAGATTATTTTCACCCACAATCCAAAAACAGGCTGCTAGGTCAATCGGTTTATGAGACCCTAACGTGTAGGAGGGACATCAGATTATAAAATAGAAGAGGTAGAAATCAGTGGCTTTTTAACCACTTTAAGATTGGGCCTCCTTTTTAGATGTGATGTTTACAAGTTAAAAACAGTTTTTTTTTGCTAGAAAATTACTTAGAACCCCCAAACATTATACATTTTTTTCTAACATCCTAGAGAATAAAATGGCGGTCGTTGCAATACTTTCTGTCACACTGTATTTGTGCAGCGGTCTTACAAGTGCACTTTTTAAAAAAAAAATACACTTTTTTGAATTAAAAAATAAGACAACAGTAAAGTTAGCCCAATTTTTTTTTTATATTGTGAAAGATAATGTTACTCCTAGTAAATTGATACCCAACATGTCACGCTTCAAAATTGCGCCCGTTCGTGTAATGGCAACAAACTTTTACCCTTAAAAATCCCCATAGGCGACATTTAAAAAATTCTACTGGTTGCATGTTTTGCATTAGAGAGGAGGTCTAGGGCTAGAATGATTGCTCTCGCTCTACCGATCGCGGCGATACCTCACATGTGTGGTTTGAACACTGTTTTCATATGCAGGCGCTACTCACGTATGTGTTCACTTCTACACGCGAGCTCGGCGGGATGAGGCGCGTTTTAAATTTTTTTTTTCTTATTTATTTTACCTTTTACTTTTTATTTTTACACTGTTTAAAAAAAAAAAAAAAAAAAGTGTCACTTTTATTCCTATTACAAGGAATGTAAACATCCCTTGTAATAGAAAAAAAAAGCAAGACAGGACCTCTTAAATATGAGATCTGGGATCAAAAAGACCTCAGATCTCATATTTACACTAAAATGCAATAAAAAAAAAAAAAAATTGTCATTTAAAAAAAATAAACAAAATAAATTGGCCCTTTAATGCCGTGTACACACGGTCGGACTTTTCAGCTACAAAAATCCTACAGCCCGTTCGACAGACTTTCGACAGACTTTCGACGGACACTTGGCGGACTTTCAACTGACTTTCTAACGATCGGACTTGCCTACACACAATCACACCAAAGTCCGACGGATTCATACATGATGACGTACACCGGACTAAAATAAGGAAGTTGATAGCCAGTAGCCAATAGCTGCCCTAGCGTCGTTTTTTGTCCGTCGGACTAGCATACAGACGAGCGGATTTCTGGGTCCGGCGGAGTTACGATGTAAAGATTTGAAGCATGTTCCAAATCTAAAGTCCGTCAGATTTGCGACTGGAAAAGTCTGCTGAAGGTCCGTTGAAGCCCACACACGATCGGATTGTTCGCCGGATTTGGTCCATCGGCGTCCGTCAGACAAGTCTGGTCGAAAAGTCCGACCGTTTGTACGCTGCATAAGAGCTATGGGCAGAAGTGACGTTTTGACGTTGCTCACGCCCTGCGGTGTCATGGAGACGGCGCCATCTTCCCCTCACTCATCTCCATGTCAGCCCAGGGGACAGACGTGATCATCTCCGCCGTTGCCGACGGCTCCGGTAAGCGGCAGGTGGCACCGGATCGCGGCGGGAGGGGGGGGCCCTTGGCTACCTCCGATAAAAGTGATCTCGCGGTGAATCTGCCCCGGAGACCACTTTTATCTTGTACCAGACCTCCAGCCGAATACGGGGATACTGGGGTTATGGCAGCTAGCTGCTGTCTTAACGATATCTGTGCCCAAAGTAGAGATGTACATTGGCGTGCAGCAGTCCGGAAGTGGTTAAACCGAAGCAGATGTTTAGGTGCTATATAAAATATTTCAAATAATGTTTTTAACTGATTCAACGTCAGAAGATTTTACCCCCTTCCTGACCAGAGCACTTTTTGCGATTCGGCACTGCGTCGCTTTAACTGACAGTTGCGCGGTCGTGAGACGTTGCACCCAAACAAAATTGACGTCCTTTTTTTCCCACAAATAGAGCTTTATTTTGGTGGTATTTGATCACATCTGCGTTTCTTTAATTTTTTACGTTATATACAAAAAAAGAGCGTCAATTTTGAAAAAAACGCAATATTTTTTACTTTTTGCTATAATAAATATCCCCCAAAAACATATAAAAAACAATTTTTTTCCTCAGTTTAGGCCAATATGTATTCTTCTACATATTTTTGGTAAAAAAAAAATGCAATAAGTGAATAATTATTGGTTTGTGCAAAAGTTATAGCGTCTACAAAATAGGGGATAGTTTTATGGCATTTTTATTATTCATTTTTCTTACTAGTAATTTTTTTTTTTTTTTTTTACTAGTAATGGCGGCTATTAGTGATTTTTATCAGGTTTGCGACATTATGGCGGACACATCAGACAATTTTGACACATTTTTGGGACCATTGGCATTTTTACAGTGATCAGTGCTATAAAAATGCATTGATTACTGTAAAAATGTCACTGGCAGTGAAGGGGTTAACCACTAGGGGGCGATCAATAGGTTAATGTGTTCCCTAGTGTGTGTTCTAACTGAAGGGGGGAGGGGACTGTGTAGGGGAAGAGATAGATCGCTGTTCATATTTTGTATGAACAGACGATCTGCCACTTCTCCCCTCAGAGAAGCGGAAACTGTGTATTTACACACACTGATCCCGGTTCTCCGTGTGCCCCGAGCTATCGCACTTGGTGTAAGTGCGAAACGCGTCAGTTTTTTGTACCACCCCACAGTCTTGTTGTGTACCCCATGATCCTGTATTTTGAATAAAAAGATGGATTTATCCATTCCGATGTGCGGCTGCCCAGGTCTTCTTGTTCTCTTCTACTTGCATCAGCATTTAGCCAGCACCTGGGGCTCTTCTCTTCCTGGAGGTAATGAGACACAAGCACTCTGGTTTAAGCCCCTCTTTGAGCGGAGGATCCCACATCATCTCGTGTGTACACAAGTCTATCGCACAAAAGTTCACGCATGCTCTGAATCAAGCAGAAGGAGCCGCACTGGCTATTGAACTTCCTTTTTCTCGGCTCGTCGTACGTGTTGTACGTCACCACGTTCTCACGTTCTGAATTTTTGCCCAACATTTGTGTGACCGTGTGTATGCAGGACAAGTTTGAGCCAACATCCTTCGAACAAAAATCCACGGTTTTGTTGTTGGAAAATCCGATCATGTGTACGCGGCATTAGACTTACACAGCCCTAGCAGACAGCATGGCCAGTTGGATGATCTCACTTTTCTCTACTGCAGTGACCCAATACAGACTGGTGAGGTCATCTTTCAGCATGTTCCTTGTCACCACATATGAATGCAGCAGAATTTACTTGGCTCAGATAGCCTCCCTCTCCAAGTTCTCCGAATCAGGGGATTACAGAAAGATGATATAAAAGTTCTCGAATTTACAGTAGTATATTTAAAATATATTTAATGATTTTTTTAATGTATACAATACTGCATTAAATACTGCTTTTACATCTCATCGGCATTTGGTTTGGAGATCAACATCTTTAATGAGGGTGGTCCTTCTCTTAAAAAAAAAGTTGAAGTGGTTGACTTAAGAGACTTTGCCACTACCTATTGTTCCATTTTAATACTAGGGAAAAACAGGCAACCATAACATTTTTCTGAGGCAGACTAAATGGTGTAAATACCTCTATGACTCCAGGGTGGGGACTGGGGAGTTCTGGTTGTGATGAAAACACATATGGCCTAGCTGATGTTTGAAGACCTCATTTTGAAATGCTTGGCTTTCAACCCATCTGCTCGTGGTTTCTCCTTCATCAATGACTGTCAGATGATTATACAGAGGACCTCCCTTAATGGCTATGATATGTACTCAAAATAACAACCCTACATAACTTGGAGTCTCCATGTGAGAGGAGCTGATACCCAGCCTGTTCTTTTAAGAGCGTGTGGAGGTTACGAGTAGATGCGCTCCAGCTGCAAGTTATTAATCTGTGAATTATTGCTTGCTGTGAGTAAGTGAAAGTGATGCAGCAGACATGGTCCATATGAGATCAGCAGAGCTGGCTAGGAAAACTTTGTATGATATTAAAGCTGCCGATTGGCTGTGTACCATGTATGATTTACAGGTCATTTTTATTAACTTAGGGAGAACATTAGCACTAAAAATGAAGACTTTGAATGTCCATAGGTTATATCATTCCACAAAGTCTACTGGTCCAAGGCCTGAATTTCTCTAGAAATTAACTCTAGGGCTTTAAATTCATTTTGAATTAAAAATGTATTTACTCTGAATAGTAATAACTATAGATAATAAGTAATACATTTGATAGACGTTCGGATGTGTATATAAAACAATATAAAAGATTTTAAAACACTTATTTAAAAGAAAAGCCCGGAGCAACAGCATGCAATGCGATAGGTGCAGGGCATCCATGACCGTGGTAGCAGTGTGGGGAAGTGAGTGTTAAAATGGAGCCGAGGGGGAGGGACAGTAGGGGAGGGGTTATACAGATAAGTTAACTCGTGGGGAGGGATTATCAGAAAAGTGGAGGAAAGTTCTAAGCAGCATGGCCGAAGTGGAGCGTCTCATGGCCCAACTACGTGAGGAAGCGGCGGTGAGGGGTACGGCATGGTTGCAGGAGGCGATCGGGTCGGCGATAGAGAGAGCAGAACAGCAGCCGAGCATGGGAGAGAGGAGCGGCGTCAGAGCGCGCAGGTCACGGCCGCCTGAGCGCTTCTCAACGGACCGCGCAATGGCGGCACAGAGACAAGGGAGTAATCCTGGAGCGGAGCTCCCGGGGGCCCACCGGCTAAGAGGCTAGCAGGAGGAACAAGCGGTAGAGACTACACGGCCCCGGCGGGACTGAACAGGGCGCAGGCAGGAACGAGCAGGAGGCCTAGCAGATGAGGACGTGCGGGGAGCGCGAGCCCTGCCCCCAGGATGATGGCGGAGGGCTCCAACACTACTGTGGCAAGAGAGACTGTATTTGTCCCTGGGCCGGCTAATTCCGCGGCAGGGGACAAGTGGAGGGAAGACAGAGGCAGACCTGGGCGGACAATGGGAGGAGCGGAGGCCCGCAGGACTGTGGTATCCCACACCGGTCCTACCAAGGCTGTCCACAAGTCGGCGGGCGGTTACGCTGTGAGGAGGCGTGGGAGGACGGAGAAGGCTGCGGCAGCCAAGGTCACCAGGCCAGGCGGGCCTTCGTCGGCAGAAGAAGAAGAGATGGGTCCAAGAGAGCTGGATGGGACGTCCGGATCGGAAGAGGAGGCTGCCCCCCTTTCCAGGAGCTCAGAGGTGGAGGAGAGTAGAAGGTCGGCTGATGGGGCGACACCTGTGCAGCCCGGTAAGTCTCAGCACTTGGGGTCTGACATGGGTAGCAGGGTATGGAGTGAAGTAAGGATGCCTGAGGCCAGTGCGGGGGGGTTGTCCCAGCGGTGGGGGGCTCAGGTTTGTTGGGTTTTTTAGAGGGCATCAAGGAGCTATTGCAGAGGTTTGAGGCAGCGGAGCGTCCTGCGGGGGGCCCGTCAGCTGCGTGGGTCCCGCCAGCGGGGGGCAACGGAGTGAGCGGTAAGGCAGCGGGGGCGGGGACGCCTGCAGCGACGGCTGCGGTCACGTTACCCGTTCAGGAGGCCACGGTTAGTGACGTTGTGCAGGGGAAGGATAAAGCTGCGGTGTCAGGGGAGGCAACAGAGAGGCAGGACATAACCAGGCTGGCTGACGCAGCTCGTTGTGAAGTGTATGTGTGCTACGAAGGGCCTTTGGGAGCTCACCTGAAACAAGAAGTGCGTGAGAAATTGTGGAAAGGTGAGTATGTGGAAATTTTTTCACTGCTGCCTTTAGAGAAGTTTAACCTTGATAGAGTTAAACCAGATAGTTCCAAGAAGGAGGATGAAGAGAAGAGGAGGTATCGGTTGATCCCTAGGACATTTTCCAACTGGTTGCAGGCATTTGCAATTATGGCAGGTGTTATAGGGGAGAAGCACCCGGAACACTGTTCGGCGTTGTTCTGCTATCAAGATGCGATAGGGGAGGCGTATAGAGTGTATGGCGGCACGGCTTGGCTGAGGTACGACGAGCAGTTCAGACAGCGGAAAGCGATACGTCAAGAGCTGCGTTGGGACCATAAAGAAATAAGCTTGTGGATGCGTTTGATGACGACGGCGAGGGCTCCGAACCAGTCTTTTCAGGGAGGAGCCGGTGGACCTTCGGCCCTGGGACATTCGGCTGGAAACAAAAAGGGGGTTTGTTGGCAGTATAACACTGGAGCCTGTAAGTTTGGTGCGTCATGTAAGTATAAGCACGAGTGCTCAGGATGTGGGGGAACGCATCCCGCATCTAGATGCTTTAAGCAAGGAAAAGGTAGACCTGGAGACGTTGGGAACAAAAGGGAGGACTCCAGTGAAGGTGGAAAGGATGCGGCCGTTTCTTGGTAAGTATCCTGACAAACAAGCGGCGCAGTTATTAGAAGAGGGCTTCTCGGTAGGCTTTAAGATCCCATGCAGGCTGACGGTTGTTCCCCCTGTGCCCAAAAATTTACGGTCCGCATTGCAACATCCAGAAGTGGTTTCAGTGAAACTGGAAGGAGGTTGCAATGGGGAGAATGGGGGGCCCGTTCCAAGCGGCACCGTTAGCCGATTTGGTGGTATCAACGTTAGGTGTTGTGCCCAAAAAAGAGCACAACAAATTCAGGCTCATTCACCACTTGTCCTTCCCTAAAGGGGGATCGGTGAATGATGCCATTGATCAAGAGGCGTGCTCGGTGACTTATACTTCATTTGATGCCGCCATGGGGTGAGTGCGCCGCTATGGAAAGGGAGCTTTGATGGCCAAGGCGGACGTGGAATCAGCTTTTCGGCTGTTTCCAGTACACCCGGAAAGTTTTCGGTTACTGGGGTGCCATTGGAAGGGTGAGTTCTATGTGGACAAATGCCTACCGATGGGTTGCTCAGTATCGTGTGCGATATTTGAGCAATTCAGCTCTTTCTTGGAATGGGTAGTGAGGGATGTGTCGGGAGTGAATTCGATAATTCACTACCTGGATGATTTCTTATGCATAGGCCCGGCTTCATCTAGAATCTGCGCGGTGTTACTGGCTTCATTGCAACATATCGCAGACAGATTCGGCATTCCATTGGCTGATGAAAAGACGGAGGGACCTTGCACAGTCATCATGTTCCTAGGCATTGTACTGGATTCGGAGGCAATGGAATGTAGGTTGCCAGTAGACAAATTGGAAGACTTAAAAAAAGAAATCGCAGGGTTAATTGGTTTGAGGAAGGTGCAACTGAGAACGTTACAATCGGTTTTAGGCAAGCTGAATTTTGCATGCCGCATACCACCGATGGGTAGAGTGTTCAGCCGCCGGCTGACGGCTAGCATGAGCGGTATCAAATCACCAAGGCATTTCGTGCGATTGGTTAGAACGCACAGGGAGGATTTAAGGGTGTGGCATACCTTTTTGGAATCCTTTAATGGAAGGGCAATGTGGATGTCGGGACCAGTCAGTCATTTTGACTTGGAGCTTTTCACCGATGCGGCAGGGTCCACAGGTTTTGGGGCGTTTTTTCAAGGGCGGTGGAGTGCAGGTCCTTGGCCTCAGTCGTGGATAGATGAGGGCTTCACAAAAAGCTTGGTTTTGCTGGAATCGTTTCCAGTAGTGCTAGCGGTGGAACTATGGGGCGCTTTGTTCAGGGATCTGAAGGTGCGTTTCCATGGGGACAATTTAGGGGTGGTGCAAGTGATAAATAGGGTTACGGCATCATCTCCGCCAGTGATCAGATTGCTGCAGCATTTGGTGTTAAGATGTTTGCAATTGAATGTGTACATTCATGCTGTTCACTTACCGGGAGTCGAAAACTTTGTAGCTGATGCGTTATCTCGCTTCCAGTGGGACAGGTTCCGAGAGTTGGTGCCCGGAGGCGGAGCAACAGGGGGAACCTTGTCCCAAGTGGCTGTGGGGGATACCTTTGGCGTCATCGCTGGATGGATTCGGCAGCCGGTAAGTGGGGCCACATGGGCAGCATACTCTAAGGTATGGAGGGAGTGGATGGTTTTTGTACAAGGGGTCGGTGAGGAGCCGACAGGGCGGTCTTTGCATTTGCTGTTGCTATATTACATGGCAAGGAAAATGGAAGAGGGTGCGTCAGTGTCTGTGGTGAATACAAATTTAGCGGGGTTGGCTTTCCTTTTTAAGTTACAGGGTCAGCCGGATGTCACAAAAGATTTTTGGGTGCGTCAAGCGCTAAAGGGGTATAGGAAGTTGGGAGTCAAGCGTGATTCCAGAAGACCGGTGACTTTTGAGATTTTGGGGAGTATTGTAGCAAAGTTGGGGGAGGTATGCTCTTCTGTGTATGAAGTCACCTTGTTTAAGGTGGCTTTTGTATTGGTGTTTTTGGAGCATTCAGGATAGGTGAACTGGTTAGTCCTTCAAAAACAGGTCAAGGGGGATTGGGCTGTCAGGAGGTTAAGTTGGAACGAGAAGGTTTAACGTTGGTTATAATGAGGTCAAAAACAGATCAAGTAGGGAGAGGCAGGCTAGTGAGGGTTTACCCGATTCAAGGATCTCTCCTGTGCCCGGTTGGTACGGTCCGGGAATTCTTGACAGTTCGCCCGGATTTTCAAGGCCCCTTTTTGGTGCATTTGGATGGGAGCCTGTTATCTAGGTTTCAGTTTGTAGCAGTTTTTAGGAAATGTCTGCATGGTGTGGGACTAGGGGAGAAGGAATTTTCATCCCACTCTTTTCGAATAGGGGCGGCTACAGAGGCAGCCAGAAATGGGCTAGATGTGGAGGCGGTAAAACGGATTGGACGGTGGGAATCGAATAGGTTCCAGTCTTATGTACGGCCTCATTTGGTGGTAGATTTGTAGGGAGTAAGGGGGGTGGTTTTTTCATGTATTTTCAGTCATGAAAGTTTTTCAGGATAGTGTTTGAGTAGAGTTTTTTCTTGTCTTCTTCTAATTGCAGGTTCAGCGCCAGGAATGGTCTGGATTATGGGCCATTCTTATGTGTGTTGGGGGGCAAGAAGGGGGGATGCTCGTTGGGAAGGAAGACAGTTAGGCTTTGATAAACGGGAGGTTTATATTAAGTGGTTGGGGATACCGGGTATGTTGTGGGGTAGATTGTTCCCGGAGGTGCAGCATTATGCCCAGAGGGAAGGACCGCCTGACGTATTAGTCTTACACGTTGGCGGCAATGACCTAGGACTCAGATCCATGGTAGACATCATGCGCGACATCAAATGTGATTTGTGGCGCTTGATAGAATTATTCCCCAAGACTATTATTATATGGTCGGACATGGTGGCTCGGACGTCTTGGAGAATGGCCAGGTCGGTGGAGGGTGTAAATAGGGCCAGGAAAAAAATAAATAGAGAGGTGAACAAATTTATGGTACGCAATGGTGGTTTGGCAATTAGACATCTAGAATTGGAATTTGAAACATGGATGTATTTGAAACCTGATGGGGTCCACCTTAATGATGTGGGGGCATTGGCAGTCTCTGAGCCAGCTTGTCGGCTTGAGGCCTAGTTGAGACATTTGATAAGTACCGCAGTGCTACATGTGTGATGAACATCAGACTGATTTTAAGTGATCGCGCAGATCAACGCTCTTTAGTTTAAGGTTTTCATTGAGTAACAGATGTTTGTTGTTTATTGTTTTTTGATGACAGAATTTATAGGAAATTTATAAATATATATTGTTTTAAATAAAGTAGGCTGCTACGGCCTTATTACTCCAAATGTTGGTGTGGTCTTATTTATTGGGAGTAGAAGTTAAGGGGGGTTTTAGATAAGGGTGTACAACATCTGCTATCCAAACAGTCAAGTAAAGCCCGGAGCAACAGCATGCAATGCGATAGGTGCAGGGCGTCCATGACGGTGGTAGCAGTGTGGGGAAGCGAGTGTTAAAATGGAGCCGAGGGGGAGGGACAGTAGGGGAGGGGTTATATAAATAGGTTAACTCGTGGGGGGGGGGATTATCAGAAAAGTGGAGGAAAGTTCCTGCCTACCCTTCCTTTGATAGGCTAATGGTAGGTTTAGGGGATATTGTTGTTTGTCTTTCAACAGGTTGTGGATGATGAACTGTCGTGGCAGTGGCGGGCGTTGGTCTGCGCAAGGAAAGGAAGATGTCAAAAAGTAAGTGGGGGATCTAACGTTGTTATGGATCCGGATGTTTTGGTTCCTGGTTAACGGAGGTTAGCCAGGAAGTGATAATGGGGCACTGCGGGCATTGGCAGTCTCTGAGCCAGCTTGTCAGCTTGAGGCCTAGTTGAGACATTTGATAAGTACCGCAGTGCTACATGTGTGATGACCATCAGACTGATTTTAAGTGATCGCGCAGATCAACGCTCTTTAGTTTAAGGTTTTCATTGAGTAACAGATGTTTGTTGATTATTGTTTTTTGATGACAGAATTTATAGGAAATTTATAAATATATATTGTTTTAAATAAAGTAGGCTGCTACGGCCTTATTACTCCAAATTTTGGTGTGGTCTTATTTATTGGGAGTAGAAGTTAAGGGGGGTTTTAGATAAGGGTGTACAACATCTGCTATCCAACAGTGATGAATATACAGTGAAGTTGACAGATACTTATGTGGACATTGCATGACTGACAGACATTTTTTTTAGATCCTAGCTCTTAAATGAAAATTCCTTTCTCAAGCACCCACTAGAAAAGTTCCATTGGTTTATACAATTACACAGCTGTGGAAAAGATCTGAATGCCGAATTCTTTAACAGTGCTCTGGATCTCTGGATAAAGTGAGAAATCTCATTATAATAACTGCTTTTTGGCTGTATACACATAAGGGGACTCCAAGGAATGTTCTCACAAAGCTAATGTTCATTCCTGGTCTCCATATGTACTTACCCATATATTGCAGCCTCTAAATTTCTTAGACCCCCTAGCACCTACCAGTTCTAACCAATAGCAGTCATATGTCATTATGGTTGCACCTCCAGAGTTGTCTCTGCCAGTTAAGATGTCAGCTATTTCAGATTCACATCATCAACCATATAGGTAAATAGCTGGCGTTTATGCTGTATTGGGTATAGTTGCCACATAATCAAGTAAATATACCAAGTTAAAGGAGTTGTAAAGTCAGAAGTTTTTTTATCCTAATGCATTCTAGTTGTGCAGCACCCGCCCCAGCACCCGCTAATGCTTACCTGAGCCCCATCTCTCTCCAGCGATGTCCACGAGTGTCTCGGCTGTCCGAGATTCTCCCTCCTGATTGGCTGACACAGCAGCGGCGCCATTGGCCACCGCTGCTGTCAAAGTCAGTTAGCCGTCAGTCAGCCAATAAGGAGAGAGGGGGGCTGGGCCAGGCTGCAGCTTCATGTCTGTGATTCGGCGCGGGTGCTCCCATAGCAAGCTGCTTGCTGTGGGGGCACTCAAAAGGAGGGAGAGGCCAAGAGCACAGAAGGGGAGGATCTGGGCTGCTCTGTGCAAATCCACTGCAACAGAGCAGGTAAGTATAACATGTTTGTTATTTTTATTGAAAAAAAAACGAGACTTTACAATTACTTTAAACAACCAGAGTGTTAAAGCAAAACTATACCCATCAATTTAAATTGTTCCCAAAAGAATGCTCAAATTAGAAATGTTCACTAAATGTCATGTGAACCCTTAATAGCACATGGGCAGTATATGCTACATTCAAGGCATGATTTTTTTGATAACTGTCACAGTTGCCAATGTACTTATGCCAGCTCTCAACTGATTGTTCAAGTCCTTGAATGTTGTTCTCTTGCCTTGAATGACTGGTGTCATAGTTGGACCGGACAAATTTTAGTCAGTGTGTGGCCTCCCTGATTCGACTGAAGTTGATTACCGTATTTATCGGCGTATAACACGCACTTTTTTCCCCTTAAAATCAGGGGAAAGTCGCAGGTGCGTGTTATACGCCGATACCCTGCGATCCCGAGCTGTCAAAATGTCAAAATCGCCGGCCGCGATTTGAAAATGGCGCCGCCGGCGCCGAAACACACAGAGCCGGTCCTCGGCTCTTTCCAGCGGCTCTCGTTTACTGACTACGAGTGGAGCCGAAAGTGAACGAGAGCCGCCGGAAAGAGCCGAGGACCGGCTCTGTGTATTTCGGCGCCGGCGGCGCCATTTTCAAATCGCGGTCGGCGATTTTGAAGCCCGGGAAGCAGGGACAGGGGATCGAAGGCTGCACTGGGGCAAGGCTGCACTGGGCAAGGCTGCACTGGGCAAGGCTGCACTGACATGGCTGCACTGACATGGCTGCACTGAGAAGGCTGCACTGAGAAGGCTGCACTGACATGGCTGCACTGACATGGTTGCACTGACATGGTTGCACTGACAAGGCTGCACTGACAAGGCTGCACTGACATGGCTGCACTGGGGAAGGCTGCACTGACATGGCTGCACTAGCAAGGCTGCACTGACAAGGCTGCACTGGGGCAAGGCTGCACTGAGAAGGCTGCAATGATGGGCATTTAAATGTAAGTTTTCTTCCCTTCAACTTCCCTCCTAAAAGTTTTTTTTTCCTTAAAATTCCCTCCTAAATTGGGGTGCGTGTTATACGCCGGTGCGTGTTATACGCCGATAAATACGGTATTTTACGGGAGGGATATATTGTAAAACTCTCCAATGATCATCAGCTACAGCCACTGATCTGTGTATTCTGATAACGGTGGATGCTGCTATAAACACAAAAAGTTTCCCATCCATCTTCTGTGTATAGATAGAGGAGCCTGTTCATTTGTTTTGGGGTTTTTTTTTGCATTCAGCCTGCTGAAACATAAAAATAAAAGCAAAAAAACTTGAAAAAAGCAAAAAAACTAAGGCAGCCACTACATCTAATGATTGTTAGGCTACATTATATTTTGTTTGTTTGTTGAACAAAAAACAAAACAAAAAACTGGCTGTTCAGGTTGAAGCCACTGTACTAACAATCCAATGTTAGTACAGCGATCTCCCCTGCTGTGCTATTGTGTACAGGGGATAACCCCCACCAGAACACTCCAGTCAGCACTCTCAGCCATTGGCTGAGAGCGGTGATCGGGAGCCGATCAGCAGACCTTTTTCTGTCATGCCCCTTCGACTGAAGCCGGCCGAATGGAACAGCTGCCAAACATACAGGCCGAATGTCGGCCGGTGTCTATTGAACCAGCCGGTGCCGTCCGACATTTGGCCCGTGTGTACTAGGCTTTAGAGCCATCCTTGGTAGATATGAGTGAGTATTCGAAATTAGGAATGTAGGACACATACAATTGGATAGGTGTGTTTAGTTATGTTTTCAGCTACATGTTTCCATAGGTAAAAAAAAAATTGTTAAAAAAGAAAGCTCACGTATCGTAACATGTATTCATAGTTTAAAAGAAGATATACATATACAGTTGTGTGAAAAAGTATTTGCCCACTTCCTGATTTTTTTTTTTTTTTTTTTGTAGATTTCTAACACTTAAATGATTCAGATCAGCAAACAAATTTTAATATTACACAACGATAACCCGAGTAAATCCAAGATGCAGTTTTTAAATTAGTATTTCATTTATTAAGGGAAAAAAGCTGTTTAAAACTGTCTGGCCCTATGTGAAAAAGTAATTGCCCCCACCCATGCTGAATCATGAATGAACTGTGATTAACCACAATTGTTTTGGAAAGCTGAGTTAAATTTCACTTGCCACACCCAGGCCTGATTACTGCCAGACCTGTTGAATCAAGAAATCACATAAATAGACGCTGTCTGACAAAGTGAAGCAATACTAGCAGATCACAAAAAAGCCACACATCATGCCACAATCTAAAAAAATTCAAGAACAGAAACAAAGTAATGTACATGTATCGGTCTAGGAAGGGTTTCAAAGCCATTTCTAAGGCTTTGAAACTCCAGTAAACCACGGGGAGAGCCATTATCCACAAATGGAGATAACTTGGAACAGTTGTAATGAACCTTCCCAGGAGAGGCCGGCCAATAAAAATGACTCCAAGAGCATGACGATGACTCATCCATGAGGTCATAAAAGAAACCAGAACAACATCTAAAGAACTGCAGGCCTCACTTGCCTCAGGTAAGATCAGTGTTCATGATTCAACAATAAGAAAGAGACTGGGCATAAATGGCATCCATGGGAGAGTTCCAAGGCCAAAGCCACTGCTGACCAAAAAGAACACAAAGGCTCACATTTATCAAAAAACCTCTTGATCATCCCCAAGACTTTTAGGTAAATATTCTGTGGACTTATGAGACAAAAATTTTACTTTTTGGAAGGCGTGCGTCCGGTTACATCTGACATAAAACTAATACAGCATTTAATAACAAGAACATCATACCAACAGTCAGACATGGTGGTGGTAGTGTGATGGTCTGGGGCTGCTTTGCAGCTTAAGGCCCTGGACGACTTATCATAATTGATGAAACCATGAATTCTGAGCTCTACCAGAA
The DNA here is from genome assembly GCF_042186555.1 of Aquarana catesbeiana. Lineage (NCBI taxonomy): Eukaryota > Metazoa > Chordata > Amphibia > Anura > Ranidae > Aquarana > Aquarana catesbeiana. Next base: position 310,376,404 of record NC_133329.1, read on the forward strand.
AATCCTAAAGGAGAATGTCCGGCCATCAGTTTGTGACCTCAAGCTCAAGTGCACTTGGGTTATGCAGCAGGACAATGATCTGAAACACAACAGCAAGTCCACCTCCAAATGGGTCAAACAAAGCAAAATTTAGGTTTTGGAGTGGCCTAGTCAAAGCCTGGACTTAAATCCAATTGAGATGCTGTATCATGACCTTACACAGGCCGTTCATGCTGGAAAACCCTCCAATGTGGCTGAATTACCGTATATACTCGAGTATAAGCCGACCCGAATATAAGCCGTTTGCACACCAAATTTGGGGTTGCTAGCACCAAGTGGCCTTGAGATACGGGGCTCTAAATTCGGTTCGGAAAATGTCATTCTCTGCTGCAGAAAAGTGCTTGACTCGAGTATAAACCGAGGGGGGGCATTTTCAGCACAAAAAAATGTGCTGAAAAACTCGGTTTATACTCAAGTATATACGATAAAACAATTAAGACAATTAAAACAAGAAGAGTGAGCCAAAATTGCTCCACAGCAATGTGAAAGACTCATTTCCAGTTATCGCAAACGCTTGATTGCAGTTGTTGCCGCCAAGGGTGACACAACTAGTTATTAAGTTTAGGGGGCAATTACTTTTTTACATAAAGCCAGGCAGGTTTGGACAGCTTTTTTGCCTTAAGAAATGAAACCATCATTTAAAAACTGCATTTTGTATTTACTCGGGTTGTCTTTGTGCAATAATAACATTTGTTTAATGATCTGCATCATTTAAGTGTGACAAATATGCAAAAAAATGAAAAATCAGAAAGGGGCAAATACTCATACAACTGTATGTGCAAAGAAATACACTGATTAACCTCAAATATATGTGACCCTTGTATTTTATTTTTTATACTCAACATAGATTTAAAGATTCACGTATAAAACTGTCTTATGTTTACCAGTTTTTGAAATGTTATTTTATAATATTTGTTATAGACAAAATTTTGGAACTGATGACATTATGATCAGCAAACTGATTTTCATGGATTTGGCAAAGTAACAGGTAGCAGAAGGGGTTGATTTACTGAAGGCATATAAACTGTTCACTTTTGCAGGGGAATTATCCCTAAGTCATCATTCAATCATGTGCAAGAAAAGAATGGTGTTTTTTTATTTTCCATGCACATGATTGGGTATTCTTTGAAAAGTGAATTTTCACTACATTCGCTAAGCTCTGGGGAAAGTACCCTTGCACGGGGTAACTTCCCTATTTGTGCAGTTTATTAATTTTTTGTAAATCCTCTATGTCTGCCATAGAGGATTTGGCTGGTAGCGTTGACCTGAAGTGACACTCTATTCATGTGCGAACAAGAGGATCTGGACTGCTGCATTCCAATATGATCACTTTTTTTGAATAAAAAGACAGTCCATACAGCAAATGGAGGTAAGGAAATCAGATATAGCTAAGGCGTTTCACATCCTTATTGATGCTTAGTCATAGCTAAAATAACAGGCTAAAAACACAGATAAATATATATATGCAAATATAAACGACTAAATTATCGTACGTGCCATCATTAACATTATCATGTGTAGCCAATAGAACACACACGGTGATGATTAGGACAATTGAAGAAACCAGATGAAACCCATATGTTAATGAAGCTTCCCTTTGGCTGTTTATATAGTGAAACAATCCCCTATTATAAACCCATTCAAATGAAATGTAAAATGTAAATAATAATAATAAAAAAAAAAAATGCAAAAAATAGAAAAATAAAACCATGTACGGAAATTGTTCATTTGTTACAGATATGCTGAGGAAACGTTTATAGATTCAAAATATGTTCAAATGGCTACCAGGGAAAGTCTCATAAAAATACATAAATATATAAAAAAGCACAAAAGGAAGAGACTCCTGGGAAAACCAAAATCCCTTTGGCACACCTGGAACAAAAACAGAAAATTCAAAGCAAGAGATATCTACCCAGAAAGATAGGACTATTATCATGTATATACAAATACAAAAAAAGAATAAAGATGTTATCAGGGATATTACAGACATGGTGCATGCAATGAACAATGCAAAAAATACAAAAGACAACTGCCTATTGTATTGGGAGTCCAGGTTCTATGACCAGAACATTTATATGTAGGGCTAACAGACACCGAATCCATATATAAATTGTCCAAACACATGAGAATCCAATCTTTACAGGTCTGATTTATGTTTGCTAATTTTCAAAGAATTGTCAATACTCCTGGACTATTGACATGGGTCTGCCTGAGTTACCACTTGTGTTCATTTGCACTACAAACAAATACTGTAGCTATAATTATCTATATAATACAACAATATCAGTGTTATCGTTACAACATTATTACATTACTTACGCAATACATTTATATGAAAATCACCATAAACATTTGTCATATATAGCATAATACTTTAAAGTGGATGTAAACCCAATTTTTTTAAACTTTTTTGATGTCATAATGTAGAGTATAAGATTTCCTATCATTTGAGCCCAGTCTTGCCACAAAGAGTTAATCCAGCTCTGAGCAATCCTCTTTTATTGTTCAGTAAGATAAATAAAATCTTTGTCAAATCCTCCCCCTTGCTGTGAGTGACAGGTGATTTACATATTTCGTGCACTTGCCTAAGACATGCATTATTTTTTAATTCCCACCCCCACTCCTTTCTTCAGCAGCTCTGCAAGGATTGGCTGTTCCACACCTCAGCATGATTTGGCATGCTGAAGTCATGTGGTTACATTCCTGTCTTTTCACTGGATGTCAGAGATCATAGCAGAATTTCAGTGTAAGAAATACACAGGAGAAATGCATATTGACAAAGGGAGTGTAGAGGTGGGCGGGGAGTCTACTGACATCACGACTCCACCCACCAAGCTCCAGACAACAGACCCACCCACAGAATATGCAGTTTTTCGGCTCTCATAACAGACAGAGGGGAGACATTTGACAGGTAAAGATACATGCAGGAGGCATGTATATCCTTATAGATAACCCCTATGGCAGTAGTTTAGAAAGGATGACATTGGGTTTACATCCACTTTAAAGTGATTGTAAAGGCTCAATCTTCTCCCCTACAATAAAAAAGAGGCTTATACTTACCTGCAAAAGGTAAGTAAAGCCTCGTACACACGGTACGATTGTTGGCCAACCGAGCGTCTGATTTTTGTCTTAAGGGCGTATGCCAGGATCTTGTCTTGCATACTAATGGTACACAATTGATGTGCAACAAACACGAACGTAGTGACGTACTACAAGGAATTTCAGCTCTTGAGCGCCACCCTTTGGGCCCTTCTGCTAATTTCGTGTTTGGTGAGCATTGATTCTGAGCATGCGTGTTTGTACTTTGGACTTTTGTGTGACGGATTTGTGTACTGACCATACGAAAATCAGACAACAGACCATTGTCTGCCGAAAATGTACTAGCTTGCTATCCAACATTTGTTGGCTGAAAGTTGGACAAGTGTCATAAGGAGCGTACAAACGGTAAGATTTTAGGACAACAGTCTGTTAACAGACAATCCCTTGCCAACAATTGCATCATGTGTATGAGGTTTAACGCTAACCTTACTTGTGTAAGGATATTGTCCTGAGTGTCCCCTTACCTCCTCTTCTGGGGTCCCTGCTGGCGCTCTACACTCTGCTTCTTCTGTATGTGCCACCATAGCAAGCCGCTTGCTATGGGGGGGGGGGCAAACATGTGGGTGCACCTGTGTGCATCTATAGACACACACCCCAGAAAGGGAAACCAGCTCTGGGCACAGCGCTGGATTGAGAAAGGACTCCGGTAAGTATTTGGGTGTGCGTGGGGGGGAGTAAGAATGGGAGACAGCAAGTGGAAGATGTTCTACCTTAAATGCAGGTAATTCATTCAGGTAGGAAATACTTTTGACTTTAGGACCACTTTGAATACAAGTGCAAATGCCTTGTGTGCTTCCCCCAACATTCTTCATCAGAGTGCAAAGTATCTTCAAATGATTGTTCCTGTCTGGAACACATCTGTAAATTTCATAGGCATTTCCTGTGCCACCTTGATGTGCAGGCAGCCCCAGAACTACACTACCCATGAGTACTGGGGTTACAGAGATGAGTAGAGAATACCATGCCAATATAGCTAATGTCAGTACATTGTCTTATAGTCCAAACATGGACTTCACATGCAAGGTGTACAACACTGTTTACCATTTAAATGCAGCAGTATCAGCTTTGTCAGCCCATGGAAGGAGAGCCTATATTTCTGGCAGGATCTCTAGGCATCTTTTGATGCTAATAGGGACAATGTGAACGGGCAAGCTCTTCTATATATAGTTTTGATTTTTGACCACACATAAACTTTAAGTGATAGTCCTTCAGACCTGTAATTACAGCTTATTTAACTTATCCTGCCTTTATAACCTGGATCCACAGACAATATATACTGTACACTTAGTCACATGTAGGAAAAATTTCCCATGATGCAGTTTGCCAACATCAGAGAAATTGGTTCACTTCTGACCATGGCGTGGGGCCTGATGACACAAATAGCAGCTTCCTTCTTTTTAATGACTTCCTCAACAAGTCAGTGTATCCTGCCTTGTGAAATCACATCATTAATGTCTCTCTTCCTCCCCCCTCCTTCCCCCCGTGTGACCACCCAACAGCAGGAGCACCTGCACATGTTGGCATGAAACTGAAGCAATTAACTGGATTAAGTAGATTTAATTAACCATAAAGTGAAAACATCACTCCTTTGTTTCCTGAGAGAAATGAGCAAGAGATTCTATTCATTCTATTTGATTCTATTCATTGCACATCTAATCTGTCACTTATTGGGCCTGAACTGTAACTTCTTGTCTCATGGGGACCTCCTGATTTTTTTGCCACAATGCATAGCAGAGTAATTTACATACTGTACAAATGACAAAATGATCCAATTAAAGTAATTTGCATGAAAAATAAGTTGTAATTATAATTGCACACAGACAGTGAGGACCAAACCAGTGCTTATAAAAATTTAGGCCAAATTTACAGATAGCAACAGCTGTTTTAACCCCAATTTGAGTGCCCAGGTGTGCAGTAGATACATATACTTAGTCTTGGACTTCTTTTTAGGATTGGTTTTGTCACACCTCATGTACATGCTATACACAAAAAAATAGCATCAAATATAACACGTTTTGGAATTATATGACTGAAAATAAAGTGATTTGTCTTTCTTGCCTTGCTCATGTTTGTCATGTAATGGTTGTTAAATCATGCATTTTTGTGTTTGTTACTTTTCTATGTGTGTTTATATCTTATAAGAAGGAGCAAAGATTGGCCGTCCCCAGCATTAGCAAATGTTTTACATTCAAAACTGAAGACAGGCCTGGATTTAATAATCTAGGTGGATTTACCATGGCTGGGTATACCATATTTAGTGAGGCTATGCAAGTTCCCATACTAGTACCACCACTGTCTCTTTGAATGTGCAGCTGATTCCCAGAGGAATAGCAGATACAGTATAAGGAATAAGGTCTACACCTATATAAGAAAATTATTCAACAAGCTATGCTTTGGAACCTATATTCTTTGTCACTCTTCTTCCAATTTTGTCATCCAATCTAGCCAACATTTAAGTTAACTGGTCAGTTATATGATGCATATGATCAGCATTGGGCTACTCAAAATAGTTTTAATATGGACACTTTCCATTATCTCTTTACATGGTATATGCAGTCCTTTCAGTTTATTTTTTGTAGATATACATGTGAACGTTACACGTTTTAATCTATTATTGTAATTATTGAATTTTTTAAACATTTTTTCATACTGTATATATACAGTATATATAAAAAATTTATATATATATATATATATATATATATATATATATATATATATATATATATATATATATATATAATATCATTTTCTTTCTACTTACACAGAGCATGTTTCAAAAACCAGAACTGCATTACATTGAAAAGCTCATGTGCTTGATTTGTTCTACTAAAAGGAGTTAATGATCCAGTCAGTTTTTTTATTTCCCTAACACATGATTGGTAATCCAAAGTAAACACATTTTTACCATATGCATCAAAATTAAGTGATTATTCGCTTTCTAAAATGGATGTTTACTTTAGGTGAACAGCCCTTGCTACATAAAATATATTTACACTTTTGGAGTCAAAATTAATAAAATCCAACCATTTGTTTGTTATGTGTTTCCATTTATACAGCATACTTCAAAAAAAGTTTTTTTTAAATTTTCCTTAGTTTTTAGATGATTTTAGGACAAGTTGTCATGGCTGAATGCAAGCAAATCTGGACAAGTTTAGTGTAAAGCTGGATTGTGCTGAACCAGCTGAATTTTTCATGAAATAGCTTGTTGGTAAATTTTCGGTCAATGTTCTGTGGCTGGCTGAACGCAAATAACTGTACCATGTAGGGCCAGCTTAAAGGGGTTGTAAAGTATCATGTGTTTTTCACCTTAATGCATTCTATTCATTAAGGTGAAAAACCTTCTGTGCTGCAGCTGCCCCCTGAGCCCCCCCCCCTATTTTTTTACCTGAGCCCGATCATTCCAGCGATGTGAATGAGCCCAGCGACACCAGCCGCTGTCTAGGGTCCTCATTGGTTAGATTGATAGCAGCAGGAGCCATTGGCTCCCGCTAATGTCAATCAAATTCAGTGACACTGGAGCTAGGGGCGGGGCTGAGTCCTACTGTCTGTGTCAATGCAGCTCTTCGTAGGGGCACCTGATGAAGAGGAGGAACCAGAAGGCACCCCAAAAAAGGAGGATCAGGGCTGTCCGGGGCAAAACCCTTGCACAGAGCAGGTAAGTATAACATGTTTGTTATTTAAAAAAAAAAAAAAAAAAAACAAACCTTTGCAATCACTTTAAGTTCTATTAAAGACTAAAAAGCCTGGTACACACTGCTATTTTTTTTAGTTCAGCTCAGTGGGCCTCGGTAAGCCTCGTGGAAACGTAGGCTGTGTGTCTCTGGGTGGGAGTGGTCAAAATGAAGAAGGCGTGCCTTCGAAATGTGTTCTAAATGGCCAGACAGCGTGTGGGCGGCTCCCCAGACCACTCCCACCCAGAGACACACAGCCGACATCTCCACAAGGCTTACCGAGGCTCCAGCTGTGGCTAACACACCGCGCTCGTGGATCCCTCAATAAAGACCTTCCGGCGGTCCTCCTGTGCTCCTGTGACACTGCATGTGGAAGCTCCCACCTGCTCTAGCACTCTGCAAGTGCTCCAACATTTTTCACGCAAGTTTTTAGTGTTGTTTTATACCTATATACTGAATACATTCCTAAGCTGTTTAGAGGATTGCCTTGGCGCTTCTCTCTCCTCCATTTGCATAGCCTGGGAGGAGCCTAGGCTGCATCTTTCAACTACACTTTTTATTCAAGGCTTGGATGGGCACCATAGACTCCAGCACCCAAGTGTGTGGTAAGGCCACTTGGAGTGGCGCTCTAAGTACACAGATGGGGTCACAATTACATACTTGCCAACTGTCCCGGATTTCCCGGGACATTCGCGGAAATGTCCCGAGAAATCCGGTTCTTCACGATTCGCCGCCGAATGTCTCCGCCGGCCGCCATTTTGATGAAGTTCAGGAAGACGGCTGGGGGGGCTAGACGGAGCTCCTGCGTCACCGCCCACTCTCCGCCCCACTCCACCTCGCCCCACCTACCCCCCGCCCCTTTCCATATCAGACTGGCAGCGGGGCGGGGGGTAGGCGGGGCGAGGCGGAGCGGGGCGGAGGGTGGGCGGTGACGCAGGAGCTCCATCTAGCCCCCCCAGCCGTCTTCCCCGGGGCAGGGGTTCTAGCCATGCTACTAGTAGGACACTACTAGGACACCTCTGAGGTAGGGGGGGCGCACCACTGTGGGACTCCTGATGTGAGGGGGGGCTCCTTTGGGGACACACACCTGATGCAAGGGGGGCTCCACTGGGGACACACGCCTGATGCAAGGGGGGCTCCACTGGGGATACCTGATGCAAGGGGGGCTCCACTGGGGACACCTGATGTGAGGGGGTCCACTGGGGACACCTGATGTGAGGGGGGGCTCCACTGGGGACACCTGATGTGAGGGGGGTCCACTGGGGACACTTGATGTGAGGGGGGTCCACTGGGGACACCTGATGTGAGGGGGGGCTCCACTGGGGACACCTGATGTGAAGGGGGGGCTCCACTGGGGACAACTGATGTGAGGGGGAGCTCCGCCGGGGACACCTGATGTGAGGGGGAGCTCCGCCGGGGACACCTGATGTGAGGGGGGCACCGCCGGGGACACCTGATGTGAGGGGGGCACCGCCGGGGACACCTGATGTGAGGGGGGCACCGCCGGGGACACCTGATGTGAGGGGGAGCTCCCCCGGGGACAACTGATGTGAGGGGGAGCTCCGCCGGGGACACCTGATGTGAGGGGGAGCTCCGCCGGGGACACCCGATGAGTATTTTTATTATCTGCTGATTGTTAAACTTTCTAGAATACACATATTTCTATTGTTGTGTAGGATCTGGGGCTGCTGTTCCGTCATTTCCCTCTAATCCCTCTCCCCCTCTAATCCCTCTCCCCCTCTCTCCCTCTCCATCCCTCATTCATCTCAGACTCTAACCACACCCTATTGAGTCACGCCCATTTAAGCCACGCCCACTATGGAGCGTAAACCACGCCCATTTTTCACCACGGCGCGCTTCGAGCGCCGCACTTGTATATTTTCCCAAGCCACGCCTACAAATGAATGCCCCGCCCCATAATTATTGTACGGCTCCGCCTACAGCCACAAAAGTGTCCCACTTTTTTTTTACAATGTTGGCAACTATGCAATTATACAAGAGATGGTCAGAGACTGTGAACATATTGCAAGAGATAGGCAGAGATTGCAGACATGATACAAGAGATGATCAGAGACTGTGAGCATGTTATAGGAGACTGTCAGAGACTGTAAACATGCATAAACATGTCCCCGATTTGGAACCAGGCACATGCTTCAAGAGACAGTCTTATGCCCCGTACACACGGTCGGACTTTGTTCGGACATTCCGACAACAAAATCCTAGGATTTTTTCCGACGGATGTTGGCTCAAACTTGTCTTGCATACACACGGTCACACAAAGTTGTCGGAAAATCCGATCGTTCTATACGCAGTGACGTAAAACACGTACGTCGGGACTATAAACGGGGCAGTGGCCAATAGCTTTCATCTCTTTATTTATTCTGAGCATGCGTGGCACTTTGTCCGTCGGATTTGTGTACACACGATAGGAGTTTCCGACAACGGATTTTGTTGTCGGAAAATTTTATCTCCTGCTCTCCAACTTTGTGTGTCGGAAAATCCGATGGAAAATGTCCGATGGAGCCCACACACGGTCGGAATTTCCGACAACATGCTCCGATCGGACATTTTCCATCGGAAAATCCGACCGTGTGTACGGGGCATTAGACTGGAGACATATTACATGAGGCCGTTAGAAATCACTATTATAATAGAGCAATGGAGAAACACAGATCAATGTCTGCAGGGGCCCTGAGGGCTACACAAACACAAAAAGTGTCAAAAGGCCTCAGGTTGGGCACCAGGGTTCTAAAACTTTAACCCTTTGTTAAGACATACAGGGGTTGGTTTACCAAAACTGGAGATTGCAAAATGTGGTGCAGCTCTGCATTGAAACCAATCAGCTTTAAGGTTTTTTTTTTTGTCAATGCTTAAATGAACAAGCTGGAGTTTGAAGCCGATTGGTTACCATGCACAGCTGCACCAGGTTTTTCCAGTTTTAGTAAATCAATCCTACAGTGACAATGGAAACAACTGGCAATAGAAATCTGCCAGCACAGTGCTGACAGGGTTAATTATGGCAAACACAGCTCCACTCATAAACAAAGAGAACTAATAGGATTTTCCAGTGCTGGAATTTCCAGAAAAGAACATCTAAAAGAGGTAAGCTGCAATTTGTATATATATATTTTTAAAGCTGAACTATGAGTTTAACCAGACGGATTAGAAAGAATATTTTTTTTTGTTTTGATAAAATTTTGTCTCAGCTGTTTGCCTGATATACAAATTTAGATTTGTGTATGTAATAGAAAAATGATAATAGTACAAAGTACAACAAGCATGGTCATTATATCGATAAATATATTTGGGTATCATAACAATAACAACTTAAAGGGTGGAGAGGGATTAGAACCCCCGTCAGTTTTTATTGCTGTCTGTGTCCCCATTAGGAAGATTCACCCTCTCTATTTGTCCTGTATACTATTATCATTAAAAGTGAAAGTAAAAGAAAAGTAATAGAGGGGAAATCTTTTGCAATGGGGGTACTAGTTCTGGCGACCTGGGGGTCCCCAAGAAATTTCCTTTTACTTTCTCTTTGGCTATTGGACAGGAAGTAATGGGAAATCTTCACAATGGAACACAGATGGCGGAAAAAAAATCTGACAATGGTTATAACCCTCCCTTACTCTATCCAAAAATAAAATGAAAAGTTTTGCCTATAGTTCTACTTTAAAATATGTTCTTGCCTAAAATACACTATACTGTCAATTTAGACAGATACTCATAACTTGCAAAATGTCAGGAACTTAGGAAGACTTCCTGACCCACTCACCACTGTAAAAATGATCATTGCTGAGCCACATAATCAGAAAGCAATGAAGACCATCTGTAAGGCAGGTTCTCAGTAAACTCTATGGTAGACTGAAGATTTACTAAACTTTCAGCAGGCCAAGTGTCATCTTTACTGGAAGAAAGAATCCTAATGTTCCAAGACTTCGGGAAGACTTTTTGCTATTTCAAGGTTAGCTGAACAATAAAGGACAGATACATATACAAGTGGATAGAACAGTCTTTACAAATGTAGTCACCATGCCTGATTTGAACTCTTTTCCTTTGTGACTTGTCCCTACATCTGTGTGTACTATGAATATTCTTTCATTCATTTAAGTTGGAAAAAAATGCTGTGTATATATAAAGGGATGTATTCATTAAGTCAGTAAATAATTGGACCACATGAGTCTTTCAAAGGAAATAGAATATAAACGAAATCCTTTACACTATATATACACATGTTATAAAAGCTCTTTTTTGCGTCTATGCAGAGAGCATAAACATAACATGAATTATTTTTGCAGAAACTGTAAATACATTAACCACATACTATAAGTTTAAAAACACCTAAATAACCTTAGAATATTCTCTTCTTATACAGCATGTCTCCTGTTCCTAATTTAAGTATTACTTTTATTGCTTTCCCTATGTTAATCATATAGATATAGGGGTTTTTGTAAATGTTTGTATATATATATATATATATATATATAATATTACCTTTCAAAAGCTCAAAAACATTACTTTTGTTCGAAAAACTGCACAGAGTTCATAATAAACAGATTAGTGTACTTCACTGTACTACAGTTACAATCCAACAGTTATAATCACTACATTGCAGCAATGAAATATTTATTTTTTCCATTTCACTTGTATTAATTAAAGTGATTGTAAAGTCTCCTTTTTTGTTATATAAATATAAAAAACACGTCATACTTACCTGCTCTGTGTAGTAGTTCTGCAAAAAGCAGCCGTGATCCTCCTCTTCTCGGGTCCCTCTTCGACGCTTCTGACCCCTCCCTCTTGTTGAGTGACCCCAGAGCTCTGGGGGCACCCAAGCTGAGCCGCAGCTCCGTGTATCCATTCAGACCGCGGTTTGGCCCCACCCCCTCTCTCCTCATTGGCTAACTGACAGTGGCTCATATGCTGTGTCTCAGCCAATCAGGAGGGAGAATCCCGGATGGCCGAGGCACTCATGGACATCGTTGGATCGAGAGGAGGCTCAAGTAAGTATTAGGGAGCTGAGGGGGGGCTGCTGCACACAGAAGGCTTTTTTTATCTTAATGCATTGCATTAAGATAAAAAACCTTTTGCCTATACAACCACTTTAATTTATTTATGGAGCCAGAAGAGATGATGTGCATGTATTTATGGCTATGATCTTTCCTCCTGCATCACCATGCAGACTGTTGCTCCTCCTCTGCTTAACTCCCGCAGACTATTTCTTCCAGGTGTTCCCTATCTATTACCGTGTAAGGGATGAAGACATCACTCTTGACCGTGTAAGCGTGATGATCCCAGAACTTCTCTCCTCCTGCACAAATCTTATATTGAAGTAAAGTAATGACACATCTTCTGAAAGCTAGAAGGACCCACTCTGAATAAATCGTTTAAGCTGGTTCAGGTGGCTCGCAGCTACTAGGCCAGAAGCCTGCAGCACCTCTCCCCGGAGGCCTAGTAGTTTAAAAGCACATTGTTGGATGGTGGACTACTGTTCCCAGCCAGCCCAGCTTGCAAATACTATGCCCTCAGACTACATCGATTTGTCACATATCCCCACAGTCTCTCCTCTGATCCAGGACTCCCCATCATTGACCGTGTAATGATGAAGACTTTGCTAATGACCATGTAAAAGCAAAATTCCCTCACAGACTTCCTGGCACATCCAGCCCTCCACTGTGGTACACTCATTGACCTTTCTCTACCCTGAGTACTTGATGGAGAACTTCCTTCGTTCCGACAGCTTCACATACCCCTCTGCTCCAGGAGTTCTTTATCAACGACCGTGTGATGATAAAGACATTGCCAATGACTGGGTAAAGGCAAAGTTCCCTCACAGCTCTCCCTGGGTCTCCTCCTGCGATCGGTGCACCCCCCAGATGGGGGTGCCCTCCTGCTGCTGTCTAGTATTCCACCCTCCGCTTCACTCAGTCGACAACTCTCCCCAGTGGCTTATATAGGAGGCCCGCCCCCTGCCAATACCAATTGGGGATTGGTCAGGGCTCCCACACAAGCTGCCTGCCACTCCAGTTCCAGGCCCTTCCCCTCTTCCAGAACATTCTCCCTGGAAGCGGGGGAGGCACCTCAGAACTAGAGCACAGGTGGCCACACCCACTGCTACTCTAACCACTCCCAGCCCCCACATCAAAACAGACAGGCCTAACTTGCAGCATAGGCCTGCCTAAATTTGCCTGTGCTGACAGTCTCCTAGTAAAACCCTATTACTAGCACCTACCTATTGGTAGAGGGTGCTACATGTATTTCTTTAAGGAGATTTGCACACAGGTCATGTTAGCATGTTACGTTGCCAACATGTGACATGCACCTTGTTAAAATTATGTAAGAAGACTCTCGCTCCTCTAGCTCCTCCTAAAAAGGCATTTAACCTTCCGCCTCTATTGCATATGATTTCCTAGCTTTTGCTTTTAAAGGGGATCTCCACACTCCATTCTCCAATGCTCTTGTCTCCCCTCTAACCCCTTTGATTTCCATGGGCTAACTTTTGCTTTTATAAAACAAATAATTCTGCGCTGCCCTAGAGAATAAGCAGCTAACACGGCCAGTAGGATATATACATGAATCAGAAAACAAAATAAGTGTAGCGCTAATATAAGGATAAATACAATAGCCTAAAAAGACCATTATATCATCAATGCAAACTCAAAAGCGGATTCTCAACAGAGTGCATCCAACAAAATGAAAGTCCTCAGTGGATGTGTGACTCCTATAAATTAGTGACAAATTAGTGACAGTCCTCGATATGAATATGGCTTCGTAAGTGCATTTAATGTGCACGTGACGGAACACCACCACCAACAATGGAGAGGCTTACCGGAACGTTTGAACCCAAAGGAGCATACGTCAATTGGGTTAAACAAGCTTGAATGGAAAACGGCTGATGGATTTCCGAGGAGGCTGTAGGAAAATCCCTGGATGGTCTGTACACCAGTATGTCCCTCAGGGGTAATGTCCACAGTGAAGGGAAATTATAATGAATAAGGAAAAAGCAAAAAAAGGCCACATAGTGTAACTCCGTATAAAAATGTGTACCAATTTATTTAAAAAAGGAAATACACTCACATGAAAAGATGGATAAAACAGCACTGTATGAATAAAATGGCAGCAGTGGGGTCCTTAGATAGGACCCCACTGCTGCCATTTTATTCATACAGCGCTGTTTTATCCATCTTTTCATAGCCATATTCATATTGAGGACTGTCACTAATTTATAGGAGTCACACATCCACTGAAGACTTTCATTTTGTTGGATGCACTCTGTTTGTTGAGAATCCACTTTTGAGTTTGCATTGATGATGTAATGGTTTTTTTTCTAACTTTTGCTTTTAAAGGGGAATTCCACACTCCACTCTATTCTCAAAAGGCTGGGAGCTGCCTTCACCAATCCAAACCACATCCTTTTTCAGCGCATACAACAGGGCCAGCTAGGAAAGTGGCGAGAAGAGCAATCACCAAACCCCCTCCTGAACCATACAAGGTCACATGCACTCAACATAGCTGGCTGCCTTTGGGGCATGTTGGGCTCAGCCCAATACCAACCACAAAGCACCTTGTACCCACTAGTTTAAAGGGGTTTTCCACATTTCGTAAAGCCCCCTGTCTGAAGCCCCCCACAACACCAGCCTAGGGTTGTGTGAAATAGGCCCTTGTCCCCCTGAATATGGGAACAAGGTGGTTGTCTTTTGGGGTGACCAAGCCCCTCCTGCCCCTAAGCATCCACCCCCCTTTCATTGGTTGGCTTGCTGTGTGTTTGGCTAGGGGTTTGTTAATGTGCGGGAGGGGCACAATATGTTTTTAGTTTGGGGTGGTATTTTTCACATGGGGGTTCACATTTTAGCCTTAACAGACCCAAATGGCCATGTATGTATTGGAGGGGCAGGCTATACTTTTTTTGGGTTAAAATCATGCAGCTGCAATGTAGATTTGTAAGTTTTCTCTAAAGCCGTACAACTTTGAAGCAGCATTTTGGATACATGCTACAGATGCACCACTTTACAAGCAGAGTAAGCCCCTCTCCTCCAAAGTTACTAGCTTTTAAGCAATTTTGCATTTTTAAAGGCACTTCTCCTTGTTTTGTTTTTGGGGTTGTCCAAATTGGTGACATTGATATATGTCCCTCAGGGTGGGACCTTGGCCCCCATACCCATTTTAAGGCCAATAACTGGAATATAAGCCAGCCAAGTGGGGACTAGCAAAATTAACAAGTCAGTTCCCATAGACGTGTGTTTGTGTGTGTGTCAAGAGAGTACATTTGAGTGTCCTTATAGAGTCTGTAGCACATGTATTTACTCTTTGTATTTTGTTTTTTATGTCTTTGGAAATACAGATGTGCAAAACAGATGTGTTTTAGAGCAAGTATTTATTACTTTTGTTTTTTATGTCAATCTGTGTTTGTAGGTTGTTAGTTTCACTTTGATTTAATTGTCTGTGCTGCATTATTTTGCAAAATCTTCCTCAGGATGTTGTGACTACTAAATGCTTAAGAGACTGTCCGTTTGTGGACGCATTTGTGTCCTTTTAACTCCTGTTAATTTCCTCTACATAATGGTCAGACCTCAAAACCATATTCTGTTAGTGTCTCAAATTAATATACATCTGTTTTTGCTTTCCTTGCTCTTTTCCAAGTCCTGTTTTGTTGACCAATAAAATTTGTAGCAAATGTTTATGTTTTATGTGTTTTGTTAATAATTTGTTTTGCAGATGCATGCTCAATCCAAGTAATGCTTTTTACACTCCCCCTCCTAAACTATTTTCATGCAACAGATTTCCCAGCTGCAGCTTAACTAGGCTGATTGGCATGGCAAAACAAAAAAAGGTGTGATTTGTCTAAAAGCTACTTTCCTGGTGCCTTCATGGCAGCATATGCATTGATTGTGTGTATGCTGCCATGGATAGGCACCAGGAAAGGAAAATTACAGAGAGGTAAGTATTCAATTTTCCATTTTGGCACAGTGGTTCTCAGCCTCAGTCCTCAAGTACCCCCCGACAGAACATGTTTTGGGAATTTATCTAAGCTAATATAGCTGTCCAAAATACCAAGCCATTGACTGTGATTTAAAGCAACTGTGCAAGATGAAGGAAAACCTGCAAACATGGCCTGTTGGGGGTACTTTAGGATAGGGTTGAGAATAACTGATTTAGAGCACTGAGCTAAAATCTAGCTCAAGACAATCCTATTCTAATTGTGGGCATTTAAGGAAAACCAAGTGAGCGTTAGAACCCCTGCTTGTCTTTTTTAGGTTGTGCTTTGGGTCCCTTTTCTGAAAATTGGCTTCACTTCCTGTCACACAGCCAAACAAGAAGTGAGGGTAAAAAACCTACCAATGTCTTTTTCATGTCAATGACCTTTGTTTAATAGAAAACACCAGTTGCCTTTCACTATAATCTGCATCTGCTTTACTATTAATTTCCATAAAAATTGGTTTCCTGCAGCTAGATGTGCCAAATGCATCTAGATGCGTGACCGCTGTGTATGTGAGATGCGCAACTGCTGTGTGTGCGGATGTATGTACCCGTGGCTCATATCTGGTTCCCGGAAGCGGTGGCCAGCACACAGGAATGACATCACGTCTCTCCAGGAAGTTGCTTGTACTGCTGCTAATTTCTTCCCAGCTGTTCTCTGAGGAAGAGATGATCCTTATATGCAAATTAAGATAATTTTTTATTTATTTTTACATGGGGTGGTATTTGTGTGAGTCATGTGTGTATGTCTAAATGATTTGACCTCAAAACACACACCTACTTCCTGTGTACAGATTCACTTCCGGGCCAATGTATATTGCTTCCTGCTTCAGTGTGTTTGTATATATAGATATATCTATACATGTAGGTTCTTGTGTCCACCAGCAGAGAGAAGTTGGGTAGATGCCACACTCCCAATTCTGGAGGCATAATCTAGCACAGGGGTCTTGAAACTACGGCCCGCCAGTTGTTGCGGAACTACAGTTCCCATCATGCCTGGTCATGTCTGTGAATGTCAGAGTTTTACAATGCCTCGTGGAATGTGTAGTTCTACAACAGCTGGAGAGCCGTAGTTTGAAGACCCCTGTGCTAGACCATTATTATGCCTCCAGAATAGTTTGAAGATTGCTGATTACTGTAGCATGTCTTGAAAAAAGGTGGTATCTCATGTGCCTTGTATAATGCCCAAGAAATATCGTTTGGAAAATACAAGTGGGTAATCAACATTCCAAATTTGGCAGTTAAGATGGTCATGCACTATGCATTTTGATTGGCCAATCTCTGAACAACTCAATATTTAGGCAAAATAGGTAATAGGAAGACGCACTTGAACAATTAATTCAAATTATAGGAAATCAAACAGGCCCTTGCCCTAAATCTAATTTATTTAATATCTAACTGATTGCAGTGTAGGGTCACCTTTAAAGATCAAGATCTGAAAATATAAATTTATTGGGTTTAGAAACTCTTCTCTGTTCTTTGTAATGTATTGAAAGATTTGGGTAAAAAAAGAATAAAACACATTTCAAAGATTTATTAGAAGTGATAGGAATGAGATTAGCATCAAAAGGGTTAATTAACTGAGCACGCCTACTAATTGCCTAACAAGACACATCCAGTGAGATGAAATTAACCAACTGTATTGGGCGTGCGCTATTATCAATGAGAAAGCCCCAGTTACCCTATGCGACAGTTGCAGTTTACATATGTGAGTATTTATTATCTCTATTTGCGCTTCAATGTGCGCCGGTTCGCACGTTCATTTAATGACTTTTCTGGCGCACCAATTAATGTATGAACTGGTGCAGTGCCTTCTTCTTAGTAATGAAGTTGAATTTAGGAGCCCAAAAAAAAACGCCCAAAGCTCCTAAACTCAAGTTTAGGTGCTGCCAGAGTGGACTAGCGCAGTGTTTCTCAACTCCAGGCCTCAAGGCGCCCCAACAGGTCATGTTTTCAGGATTTCCCTCAGATGAAACAGCTGTGGTAATTACTAAGGCAGTGAAACTGATCAAATCACCTGTGCAAAATAATGGAAAGCCTGAAAACATGACCTGTTGGGGCGCCTTGAGGACTGGAGTTGAGAAACCCTGGACTAGCGTACATGAAGCCTAATAGAGGTCCACTGAAACTTTGTTCCTTGTTGTGCCTTACTGAGAAAACTTGATGGTCTGTGCAAACAAATGAAACAACAGGGCTTTTACATTTCTGCTAATCAGATTACACTCAATGGCGTCCCTAGGGGGGGCCCTGACAACATCCCCCCCCCCCACCAACATTATGCTGTGCCCCACCATGTGCCCCACCATGTGCCCCCCAATAAAAAAAAAAATTTTTTTTTTTTTACTAAAAATCAATGTCTAAGAGGGAGAGAGTCCCCAGTCAGCTCCTGCGGGTGATTCCTCCCCCCTCCCTCTGCTTGCTGACACTGCATAATGCGAGCGCTCACACAACCACGGCCACCCGATCTGCTCCTTCCCCTGCATCCTCATTGGCAGGGAGAAGAGCGAGTTGCAGGAAGGACTCCACCAGGACTCTCAGTTACTGAAAAAACAGACTGATTTCTCCGAACCTTAGGACAGGAGAACCAGCCTGTAAATTCCAAGAGATGCCAGACCAGAGCAGTCAATAGCAGGGGCAGAACAGCAAGAGGAGGCTGGGAAACCCCACAGTGGCAGAACACCAGGGCCCAGAGGCAAGACAACCTTTGCAACCCTGATAGTTCTCCCACTGCTTTGGATCCTTATATTTTCTTGGTATGCTGGTGACATATATATCTTGTTTTCTGCCACCCTGGGGGACCCCAATACAGTAGGAAGGGGGCTCACTGCAGAACATGGGAAAGGGTTGTTGTGGGGTCGTAGTAAAGGGCCCCAGTATATATTTATATATATCTATATATATATCTATATATATAGATATATAGATAGAGATCTATATATATAGATATATATAGATATATATCTATATATATATCTATATATATATATAGATATATATCTATATATATGCATTTTATAGTTGCCCCCCTACTTTTGTCCCTGTCCCCCCATGTGCCCCCCCTAAATATGAAAGCTGGAGGCGCCACTGATTACACTTAGAGTGGTATTAAACCCAAAACCAAAAATGTATTATAGATTGCAGCTTACCAGTCATTAGATGTGGTGGCTGCATTTGTTTTCTTTTTTTTAGGCTTTTTCCTCTGTGTTTTCACCTGGTGATTTGGCCACTAACACACCTCCCGTATTAGAGTGCCTACACTCTGCATAACAGGGAACAAACTGAGGAATTCATAAACGTTGTCATAGACACCCATTTGAATTAGGTCGGGGTGCTGCACCAAAAGTGACAGTGATTGCACCCAAGTCATGTACATGTCAGAGACTAGTGCATGAATCTGTCCGTGTCTACACTGGGGGGTGTCCACACTGGACATTCCTTCCTCAATACACTCACTCACACACTGACAAGTGCATTGGCAAGGAGTTGTGAGCTAGAGGTGGGCGGGGTCTGATGGGGAACTCTAATGGCGCGTACACACGGTCTGAATTTCCGACAAGAAATGTTCGATGAGAGCTTGTTGACGGAAATTCCGACTGTGTGTAGGCTCCATCGGACATTTTCCGTCGGAATTTCCGACAAACAAAATTTGAGATCTGGATCTCAAATTTTCCGACAACAAAATCCGTTGTCGGAAATTCCGATCATGTGTACACAATTCCGACGCACAAAATCCCACGCATGCTCGGAATCAAGCAGAAGAGCCGCACTGGCTACTGAACTTCAATTTTCTTGGCTCGTCATACGTCACTGCGTTCTTGAAGTTCGGAATTTCTGACAAGATTTGTGTGACCGTGTGTATGCAAAACAAGTTTGAGCCAACATCCGTCGGAAAAAAAAAATAGATTTTGTTGTCGGAATGTGCGTTCGTGTGTACGCGGCATGAGACTAGTTCTCCATCAGGACCACTTTACTTTTAATTGACAGCGCAGTCGCAGTGTGCAGAGTTCCCCCTGCAGGTTCTGCCCGCTGTCAGTTCAGTGTGACTTGCCTCCGATTTCTAGGATGCAGAGGCCTTTGTCCTAGCTACCAATGAAGTAAATATAAAACACATTGAAACCTAATAATAAATTCATGAACATGCAACAACCCCCTTCCACTGTATGCCAACTTTGATTTGGTCCTAATTGCTAATAGTTTGTTTATCTGTGAACTGGTGGTAGTTCTTTTAGATGCAGGTTATGTTAATGGGGCCATACCGCCTGAAATGTGACATTACTGCTTTACTGAATTCCCCTGAAGGATTTTAGCGACAGTTGTACTCCAACAAATGGAGGAGTTCATAAAGGGGAATCCATAAAGGGTGTTATAGTCAGACACCGATAGTAAGAACTACTTGAGTTCCGCACATGTAGGTAATGTTACTGACACTGGTGCAAATGCTTGCCTAAATTTGATGCAAGGAACTACCTACTGGCAGAAAAGTGCCTTTAGGGCAGTCTTGAATTCCTCTGAATGGCTGCATGGTATTTCTAAGTGTGAGTTTCCTGATGTTGACAGCAGAGGGCCATGTTTGCGTAATGTGTGTAGAAGTTTGTGTAGAAATGTGCTGCCCTCTACTGTGTGTATTTGTAATTACCTGTGTTTTGAATATACAGTTAAAGTGGTTGTAAACCGAGTTACACTACTTGTATCTACAGGTAAGCCTATAATAAGGCTTACCTGTAGGTTCTGTGAATATCTCCTAAGCCTGCACGGTTTAGGAGATATTGACCATATACGTCATCGGCGCATGCGCTGTGAAGAAAAGGCCCTCCGTGCTGTTTCTTCACTAGCAAGTGCCATGACTGGTGGCTCCAGCACACATGCGCGACATCACGCCCGCTGGGCTGAACCAAAAAAACCTCACTGTATGTACTAGGCCTAAGACAAAAAGTAAATAGGTGACTGAGTTCCAGTGCCACACTACAGTTTCTGCTGGTGAGAAGCTGCATTCTGGGCTGGTTGGACGCACAAAGTCAAAAGCAGCATCTCGATCATCCTCAGGGGTCCCTGGAACCTTCATCTGGAGATATCTGTATTAATAACTATATACCTGGGTATATGTGCACTTTTCCACCAGGACTCCTGTTGGGTGCTTTGTTGATAATACCTGTTTGTACATCGGATGCATGTATTATTTCTATTCTGATATAAACCTAATTATTACTATTATTATTTCCATACTGGTGTGCATTTATATGCTTATGGTTATATGCTGCTTACAATAGTTCCTCTGCTTCAAATTACTTTGATTAGATTACTGGTTAATTTGCCGAGAAGGTTATCTCCTCTATTTACAGAGACACTGTCCTGAATGGAGGCACTACCAACTTTATTATCAAACCCACTCTTCCACTCGCAAAGGTTCTGGTTCTCCTTTTGGCCTACAGGTTTAGTGCAATATCCTGTTTGGGGAGGGCCATTTCTCATAATCCCCCATAAGAGGGCTTGTCAGGGAAATGGCCGTAGGAGAACTGGCAATAGTGCCAGTACTGGTAATGGTTGCCTCCAGCACATTGCTGTGCGCACTAATGCAAGAGGTGCAAACAGGCGCAAGCAGATTGGCAACGGAACTAACAGGCAAACACGCATGCGCAGCGCGACAGATGTGGCCACTTGCTGGCTTATATAAGACTGCTGCTGAGCCCATCTCATTGCTGGATTGTCGACAGCCTTCCCGTGTTCCTGAGCCTCTGTGCAATTGCTGTCTGAATTTCCCGTTGTGACCCAGCTTGTTCCTGAACTGTCTGATCTGCTCTCCTGGTTTGACCCCCTGGCTTGCTTTACCGACTTGTTGCCTTCTCCATTACCACAGACTTTGCTACAGTTATCTGTTCTTGCCTGCTTCCCAGTACCAGACCTTTGGCTTGTCTCTGTTTCTGCAACCTGCCTCTTCCTCCTGCCGGATCTACTGTGTTTGACCCCTGGCCTGGCTTCCACTACTGTTCCTTGTGCACACCTTGCCAAGTGTTACTGAAGATTCCTAGAGACTTTGGCCCAGCTGTGTTTCCTACTTTACCCAGTATTCTTCAGGTGTCCACCAGCTCTTCTCTCCTGAATCCATCTGGCAACCTGTGCTTCTCTGGGCACTACACCCTCTGTACCCAGCTTCAGGGGTGTACTGCACTCAGCCGCAAGGGGAGCCCTCTCGGCATTTCGGCCTCCAACCAGGTATGTGACAGGGCTACACTTGTGACAGGAAGACACCACAGAAGCACAACATTGTCATCCAATGAGTGCCTGAACAAAGACCTTCATTACAGGATCACCAAGTATTATTCTAATGAAAGCTACCTATGGAAAATAAGAAATGTAAAATCTGTTAAAGATTAAATCAGATACTTTAATTCAGCTCATCCATGGTTTTGTTGATATTTAATTGATCTATTAGTGCTGGGCCAGCTGTGTAGACTGGACTGCTGCCCACCCTAATCTTTACCTGACAACCAGCTAGACTACTGTTTTGTCCAGTGTAATTTATTTTTTGCTCTTTTGGTATTTGGTTATCAATTTGTTAACCACAGTTATGAAAGGGTGTCCTGGAGGCCATTAAGTGCTACTGAACATGTCTGTATCTGTGAGTGCAGTATTGCTTATCAGACACATTCAAACTAATAATTCAAATCTTATTAAACGTGATTTTACAATCAATAGGTATTTGCTTTTAGAAATATCTTTGTGAATCTTGTACAATAACTGGAAGCAGAGTCAACGTTTTTGTAAGTTGCCATATATCATGAAGAGGATGAGTTTCAGGCAAACTTCTAGCATTTAGTAGCTGGATTTTATAACTGGAACAAAGCCTTAAGGCATAGATGTGTCTCTTTATTTTTCTGTTTAAACATTGCACAATGTACAATCTACATGATCACTGTGGAGGGAGACTGAGGATATGCTTCCTACTACCTGCAGCAAATTGATGACAACATTCTCACACAGTCCTCTCAGACAGACATTGAAACACTCTGCCTGGAGGCCAAGAACTGATTTGGTTTTCTTAATTAAAAGTACAATTTCTGAACTGTATTTCCCCTTTTAAAAAAAAAGGCAAAGCTTATTATCAGCCATTTTTGGTTTCACTAAATTTAATGTGGCTTGACGTCTTGCTTAAATGTATTAAAAGCAGAACAGTAGCAAACATTGTTAAAAGTCAACTCTACCCAAAAGCATTTCAGTTTTATAGTAGGTGAATTCCATGCAGATAAAAATCTCCATCAAAATTATGCTCCACTTTTGCATTAGCTGCAGTGCCAATAGTGGCATCACCCTGGTCCAGTGTATTTCCCAAAATGTAAAAGAGAGTGATACCTACAATAAAGCTTTGTGGAAGACAATAGAGACACAAACGAATGCAGTCACTGGGATCTTATTGGGATAAAATTCACTGGGCATTCAAGCCATTCATTTCTACCTAAATCTAAGATGCTTGTTTTTGCTAAATTTGGCCTTCATCAAATATTGCACACATTGAAATACTGGAAAAAAGAACATGAAAAGCTTTGCTCTAATGAGCAAAAACCTTCACCATTTGATAAGCCAGAGTCTCCCTATCATAGTAAAACTATAGGAGAAGACCAGTGCCTCTGAAGACAGAGAAAAATGTTTGTTTCCCTATTAGTTTTAATTACATTTGCTGAATGGTTTTGTTTTAATAAAAAAATCATTAAACTGGCTAACTTGTTTCTGAGTGCAAGTTTTCACTATGAAAGAAGGACGCAGGTTTTTCGGTTACTCTGGTATAATCAGCTCACGATTCCAGTGTTGGGACATTCTTAAAGCACGCCTAGCACTCCATATATAATAAAAATGTTCAAAATTGTAGACATCTGTTTTATCATATATCTTCAGAAAAAATGATTTCTAGTGTTCATTCTGAGTTTTGGACACATTTCAACTCTAACTTTATGATAAATAGAACCCTTAGGAACCTTAGTAACGCATTGAATGTGGTATGCCTAATGAAGGAATGGTTCAAAATAGTGTGGTTTTCAATGAAAATCATATGGAATGGGAAATATGCTGTTTTGAAGAATTGGCTTTAAAGCCTAACTACAGCTGAGTTTTGTTTTGGCTTTTGTCTGGTTTTTATTACTGAGATTCACTGTACTTGTGACTTTCATTCAAGAAATGAGGTGTGGACATCACAGGAAAGTACCCATAGCTATAGAAACATTATCAGACACAGACATCTTACTTTTCTCCATGTTCTGATAGGAAGTGAGGGAAAATCTCTCCCAACAGGGACACTTTAAAGCGGAGCTCCACCCAAAAGGGTAAATGCCACTTGTCTGCATCCCCCCCCCCCTCATTTGCCACATTTGGCACCTTTTGGGGGGGGAGTGGGTATATGGTCTTGACAGTTAGCCGCTCCCACTTCCAGATGAGTTCGCTGTGGCAAACTCAGCCGCAACTTCGGCCCCCTCCCCCCCCCCCCGCTGCCGGGCCATTCACAGAGTGCTTCACGCATGCGCAGTAGGGAAATGGCTGTAAAGCCCCAAGGCTTCACTGCCAGTTTACCTTAGCCGAGATAGAGGCAGCAGTAGCCGAGAGCCAATTGAAAAATTGGCTTGGGTGAGGACACCGCTGGATTCATGAACAGGTAGGTGTCCTGATATTAAAAGTCAGTAGCTACAGTATTTGGGACACTCTTCAAGCACGCCTAGCACCCCATATATAATAAAAATGTTCAAAATTGTAGATATCTGTTTTATCATACAGTATATCTTTTTTCTGCAGGAGTCTGGAGCTCCGCTTTAACCACTTTACGACCGCCCACCACACATACTGTGGCAGGGCGGGCGCTCTGCGCTGGATCACATACCTAATATGTGATCCGTGCACAGGGGTAGAGATGTGTTTTATAGCAGAAAGTAAAAAATGTTGGGTTTTTTCCAAAATTCTCGGTCTATTTTTTGTTTATAGTGCAACAAAATAAAAAAAACGCAGAGGTGATCAAATACCACCAAAATAAATCTCTATTTGTGAGAAAAAAAGGACATACATTTTATTTGGGTATAGTGTCACACGACTGCACAATTGTCAGTTAAAGTAGCAGTGCCGTATCGCAGAAAATGGCCTGGCCATAAAGGGGGGGGGTAAATCTTCCAGAGCTAAAGTGGTTAAAGAGTAACTGCAGTACTTTTTTTTAAATATTAAAAGTCAGCAGCTACAGATAATGTATACGTAAAGCGCTGCGTAAAAATTGACAGTGCTATACAAGTACCTGAAATAAATAAAATAAATACGGTCCCGGACGCCGCCATCTTGGCTGTGGGAGTCGGTTGTGACTTCCAGCTGTTTCGCAGCTGGCTCTCTACTGTGCATGGGTGAGATTGTGCTGCATTGTTAGAACAGTTCCAGAAGGGGGGAGGTGCCAGGCCAAATGTCTATAATTCTTGCATCGGTGAGATATGCGGGAGTGGAAGAATAGGGAAGGGTTAAAACTGCTGTAGAACTTCTTCAGAACATGGCCCCTATATTTATGTTCTAGTGACAACTCAGAAATTGTGATTTCCCCTCACTTTCTGTAACAGTGACAGTAGTCACCAGGGCAAACAGGGTGAACACAGGGAGACAGATAGCAATAACAACCTGAAGGGCATTCTAACTAGGGATGAGCTTGGATTCATCCTGACCTGGGTGCAGTTCAAATCCAGAATTTAGGTGTTTTTGCTAGGCCAGGGCAGTAGTTTCCCCTCGGCAGCACATATAGCAAGGAGTGGAGATGCTCATGACATCATTGACGTAATATGGCCATGTGCTCATACTAGGTCATGGATGTCACAAGAATCCCCACCCCTTTCCTGTACAACAGCTGTGGGGTGGAGAATCTCATTGGTCCATCAATGAAAGTTAACTTCTGGCTTTGGACGCCCTTGGGTTCAAACCAAACCCAAGTTCATCACTAATTGTAACCCTTAACTTTTCTATCCAAAATAAAAAAATATATAATTTTGGCTATAGCTACACTAAAACATTAGTTATAGAGTGGAGCTAGGAGTTGAGCTCACTCAGCATGAAGGATAATGAGCATTTAGTGGATGATATGCTAACAAGCATTTCTCATTGTTGGTACTGAGCCTGCTCGGTGCTCAGGCATAACAGGCACAATTATTTAATTTTCAAGTCTTTTTCCTAAGTGACCTTAATGAGACTTGTTTATTTTGAGGTCCCCGTGAAGAGATCTGTTTTCTGCAGGGCCAGAACATTTATAATTACGCTTCTGGTCATGCATTTTTCTACCCTTCGTTTGGCGCAGAAACAATGCTTCTACACAACTGCTGACACTTAACTTGTGTCACTGAGAAAACAGCAGTATAAGAGTCAGGCAAATACTGTAATGGATGATTAACACATGCGTCAGACCGTGATAAGATAATGAAGCATCTGCTTGTCTTTGCATTTGCACCATAGTAGACCATAATGCTACACATTGTGCATATGGACATAGCTACTACACAGCACAAATAATGCATTGCTGTCTAAATAGGCAAAGCATGTTTCTGTCATTTAAAAACATTGCACATTGTGTTATAAATGAGATGTTATAGGGGACCAAGTTAGTTTTCAGACGAGAAAGCAATTCATTGTGTCTTAATGTCCTAATAATTAATTTGCAAACAGTCAGTAACTTACAAGAATATATATTTTTTATTTCTCTTTTTCAGCAGAAAGCTTAAAATTTGTAATAAAAGAGACTCTGGATGCTGTGCACTGCATGTACACCACACTGCTGTAAGACCAGCAATGCACCTGTTGTCACACACTTCTAGTCCTGATACTGAAGACATCTCACAAAGACTTCTGAAGGGGATTGACTACTACAGTTTAATATGCCAAGATTGAATGTGTGTGGCAATGGATGTACAGCTTGTCTTATGGTGGTATTGTGTAGCAGAGAAAGTAGAGCAAAGCATCTCAGAGACAAGAGCTTCATTTTAAAAGATCTTAAGGTGTTACTAAACCCACAACAGTAAAATCAGTCTGTATATCAGGGGCGGCTGGTGGTAAATTTTTTGGGGGGAGCGGCAAACATTGCACTTACCCCATTTATGGCAGGCAGCGCTTCACCCAGGCGGTGGCTTCTTCTTCCCCTGCTCTCCACCTCAGCATCACGGGCGGTGGCTTCCCCTGCTCTCCTGCACAGGCCTCACAGTGGCTTCCGCTGTGCGTCTCCTCCCTCCTCCTCCTAGGCCAATTGGAACGCTTCTCCTTTCGGCCAATTGTGAAACGAGTCTCAGACCCGCTTCCTGATTGGGCGGGAGGAGAGTCAGTGTGACAATAGTGAATATTCATTGGGTGGGATCAGGGCGCAGTGCTCTGAGCCCCGAGCCCACCCTTTTTTGAAGTCTACTAGAGCCTCTGGCTCTAATCATGTGCTTCAAAAAAAAAAAAAAAACTTGATTGGAATCCATGCATCTGGTGCCCTGCATGTAGATTAGGGGGCCGGATGCATGGATGGGCCACCACTGCTGTATATGCAGTAAAGCATGCTTGTTATACTCACTGTGGAACCTAAGGGGTAATCCTCTGCATTGTGTAAAAAGACTGTTTGGTCCTGTCTTCTCTCTTCCTTCCCTTCTTCCACTGTCCCCAATCCATCTCCAAATAGAACAAAGGCTAGGGGACAAGCTGCACATGCTCAGTTTGATATGTATTGCTAGAAAGTTTTTTTCTTTTGTTGGGAGAGTGCATGTGATCAGCACAGGGCCAATCAGCACTGTCCAGACAGAGGGTCAGGGCTGCTGCAGCCTGATAGGACAGTCAGAGCAGAATTAAAACTCCTCCTACAAGCTTTAAAGCGGAGAATTAAAAGTCAGCAGCTACAAATACTGCAGCTGCTAACTTTTAAAATAAGGACACTTACTGTCCAGGGCGCCCAGGATGTCCTCATCCGAAACTGACCTGTCCCTCAGCTCCGGGTGGAGGCGCCAGCATCTTCAGTAAGGGAATCAGAAAGTGAAGCCTTGCGGCTTCACAGACTGGTTCACAGCGGTGTTCCGGGACCGCGGCTCCCGCACGCATTCGCAGGAGTGATGATATCGTGGCACTGGCTAATCACAGCGCCGGAGCCCGCAAACCCGGAAATATCTCCGGGAGACATGACGCCGGTCACAGCGGTGTGCCGGGACCGCTGCAACAGCTTTGATCTAAGGTAAGTATTTCATAATGAGCTAGTATGCGATGCATACTAGCTCATTATGCCTTTGCCTCACTGGGTTTTTTTTCTCTGGTTTACAACCACTTTAACACCAAGGAAGGTCTGTACAGCCAGAAGAAGCTATACCTGAAGACGCTTTTGCCTGATCTCCAGCAACTACTTATGGATTAAACCTGGTTCCTCTTTTGCCTAAGGAGATAACCCACTGTAACCTGAGTTAAGTAACTTTTAAGCATGTTTCTACTGTTTACAGACCATAATTTCTGCTTATTTACTAGAAAGTAGGCAGCATTTTGTTTGCTGTATGTGAATTTACCAGTCTTATATTGTTTTCCTATAATTGTAGGGGTTTGTATGTACAGCATTTTTTTGTAGTAAAAGCACATAAATACAATGCAGAGGTCTAAGCTTCCTTGCTTTAATGCAACGTGACCTTACTAGACACCAATTATACTTACCTGCTCTGTGCAGTAGTTTTGCAAAGAGCAGCTCCGGTCCTCTCCTTTTAGGGTCCCCTGCTGGCACTCCTCCCTCTTGAGCAGTGACCCAGAGAAAGCCACTTGCCCTGGGGGCACCGCTGTGTGCTCACTCCCAAGCCGCTGCTCAGTACGTCCATCAGACACATAGAGCTGCAGCTCTGCACCCCGCCACCCTCGCTCTCTCCTCATTGGCTCACTGGCTGTGATTGACAGCCAAAGGGCTCCCGCTGCTGTCTCAGCCAATGAGGAGAGTCCCCTTACAGTCGAGGCTATTGTGAACATCGCTGGATGGGAGGGGGCTCAGGTAAGGTTTGGGGGGGGGGCTGAGGGGGCCGCTGCACACTTCATGCCTTTTCAACCACTTTAAATCAAACTACACAGTGGATCAGGTCAGCTGAGTTAAATTCATACTAAGTTCATTCATTCAATACAGTTAATAAACATTAATGCAACATTTAAGATCTTGGTATAATTCCACCTCTGTCGCACGTTAGTGATGCACATCTTATATGCAGTAAGGTTGGTAATTGCATGTAGGTGGAAATCCACTGCTTCCCCCTCCCTAGAAGTATTGAGACTGATTGATGACTCTTATGTATACGAGAAAACCCTTCACTCTCAAAGAGGGCAGACATAATAGATTCATAAAGAATTGGTGAATTTGGGAAAAATTCTCCAAAAATACAATACCAATCACAACTTGAGTGAAGCACACAAGGCCGCACTGCAGAATCTGAGTGGCAATTCTCACCTGGTGATCAAGCCCTTGCACAAGGCAGAAATGTAGTAGTAATGAAATTCAATATAGAAATATGTGCTGGGACATCCTCAGAAACAGATTATGGTACAAACCAATATCTGTCAATATTATTGCTAAATTTAACCAACAATATGATGATACTATACAGTCTGCCTTTGCCGACGGCGTGATCACCAGAGAGATTTTTGAGGGCATTCAAGTCCCCCATCCAAGAATCCCAACCTTTTACTCGCTCACCAAAATACATAAAAATCCTATAAACCCACCAGGAAGCCCTATAGTCTCGGGTGTAGGTTCTAAGACAGAAAGAGTGAGTAAATTCGTGGATGAATATTTGCGTCCACACATTGTCACACTACCGTCATATATCAAGGATACCCCGGATCTACTGAGAAGCCTGGATGGCCTCACAGTGCCTCCTGGCTGTTCCTTGGTAGACATAGATGTTGAGTCCCCCTGTGAGGGGTTTTCTAGGGAGCAAAAAAGGTAAAAAGGTACTGCATAATGTCCCCCCCCACCCCTTTTTTTCCCTCCTTCCTTCCTCACCAGTTTTACCGCACTACGTATTTCCCTCCCCTTCTTTCCTCCCTTCCTCCAACTATTCACAGATACATTTGGTTATAACAAGAGATATTGTAATACATACAGAGTATAGATATGATAACAATATATATATATATATATATATATATATACACATACATATAAACTCTTAAACCGTTCTCTCTAGTCGTCCATTTATCACTTTTATTACTCTCGATATTGAGTACTATAAGCTTACAATACCTCCATTGCAGGTATTGCCTATCCCCCTCCGCTACTTCCCTAGGCTCTTGGGATTGTCATATATGTGTGACTCCTCACAAGACACATAAGAACAGTTTGGCTCCCTCCTGTGATCATGCGGACCATCTGAGGATGCTTGGATCAAGCAAAGATAGTTCCCCTTTAAAGGCTATCAAACATGGCTTAATACAATATGATTGGTAACTATATATGAATATGTCTATTACTGTTTTCTCGCTTTATTTATTTTTCTATCTAACTTCAATATTTGCAAAAATCCTTACAGCTCACAACAATCCTCTGAAGATAACCCGGTGGGGTCGAAACGCGTCAGTATTCATATACACGACTCATGTATCAATTTCATCTTTAATAATTGAATACTGTATATTACTGTGTACTGTCATGTCAGTGATGCCATTTTTATCTTTTGCACCACAGCTCATGTTTTGATTGACTGTGTTTACAACCTCTTTTGATACTTTGTTACCATTAAAAATCTCATTTATGTAACTTTATGCAGTACCTTTTTACCTTTTTTGCTGCCTAGAAAACCCCTCACAGGGGACAATCCCTTATTCTTATAATATTATCCGGGGTATGCAGCCATTTCTTTTCTCCTATGAGTGTCTTTCCATTTCAATTAGATGTTGAGGCCCTATATTCATCAATTCCACATGAACTGGGGTATGGAGGTTATGGCTAGGTTCCTCAACGAAAAGGGACCTAAATCCGCAGGCCTTAATGGTTTTGTACTGCAGCTACTATCTCACATTCTTACCAAGAATACTTTCATCACTGAGGAGGGCCTGGTTAGCACATCACTTTATCGGAAACCCACTGCGGGTAATACAATCTTATACGCAAGCAGTGCACATCCTCAGCCCCTTATTCAAAGCATCCCCTTTGGCCAATATTTGCACCTCAAACGCAACTGCTCCAATCATCTCAGTTTCAAACAGGAGGCAAACCAACAGTTATTGGCCAGGGGATACAGAAAAACTAGCCTTTAAAGGCCTTTAGAAAAGTTGTGGCTAAACCTAGGAGTACCATTCCTTTCCCAGGACCCAAGTTAACAGATTCTCAGAGAGTGAGGTTTATAACCACTTACTCTGACCAACATTCAAGAATACGGTCAGTGATTCAAAAACACTGGCATATTTTGCTGACGGATCCCATCCTAACCAAGTACATATGGCCCAAACCCGAAATCACTTATCGTCGTGCAGGTTCTGTAAGAGACCTTTTAGTGCTGAGTGACTACTGCAAGAGTGAAAATAAAGTTTGAGACCCACCGGGTCTTTTTCGTTGTGATGCCTATGATTTCTGCGACCTATTACTGGTGGGACCC
The DNA here is from genome assembly GCF_042186555.1 of Aquarana catesbeiana. Lineage (NCBI taxonomy): Eukaryota > Metazoa > Chordata > Amphibia > Anura > Ranidae > Aquarana > Aquarana catesbeiana. The sequence goes on from NC_133329.1 coordinate 310,407,761, forward strand.
TCTGTTCCTCTTCCAAATGGCCGAATTCACTCCTTATGACATCACATTACTTGTCAAACCAAAGGAGTAATATATATTATACTTTGCCAATGTGGAGCTTTCTACGTTGGCAAGACCATCAGGCCATTTTGGAGGAGGATTAAAGACCATGTTTACTACGCCACCAGCGGCCTTTTGAACACCACTATGGGCTATCATATAGCCTTTAGGTTCAATAAGTTTTTATTGCATATAAAATAATTTTCAAACATAAGATGAATACATTAACAGGACCAGGTGCTCGACATCGGGCAGACTGGTTCAACAAAAAAGAACATACATAAGTAGAAAGGTTCATTGTTATACAATCTGTCGTCAATATATAGATAATTTGATGTCTCGCCAGCTTACAGAACTTTTACTGTTAAATTTATTAACAAAAATTCCCGAGACCCGGACGCCCCAACGGGATCACGCTGCATCCAGGTGTCAAGGAACTCAAAACAAACAGACAGGTAATTTGAAAGCCAGCAGCCTATATTTATTGGCATGATGTCTAATCTGCTGGGTGTTTTGAGACAATTAATACTGAAAAACAGAAAACTGTAGGTCACAAATCTCGGCTATAGATAGCCAGCAGAGTTAGAATAAGAAAAAGGAAAAAAGCTAGTATAGAAAAAGAAGGAAGAAAAAAAAAAGGGGGGGAGGGAAGGGCGAGGGGAAGGAGACTGGTAGGATCGATGAGAGAGGGGGAGAAGGGAGAAGGGGGGAAAGGGGAGACAGCGAGCCTCATCCCAAATTGGGATCTATATTTCTAGGGTGTTTGAGTAGGGCCTGTAGGTCCTATTACTTGACCAGGTGCACTGAGTATGGATAGCAGAGCAATGAAAGGAGGGGGGGGGCGATTTCTCGTAAATTTCGGTATAGGTCTGAAAGATTTGAGTCCAAAACGGACGGATCACATCGCATTCCCACCAGATGTGACTATACGTACCCTTCGTCGAGGTACATCTCCAACAGATGTCGGTAGTTGACGGAAACATGATCCTGAGATTCATTGGCACTTGATACCATCTGGATAAAACTTTATAATTTTTTTCTTTGGTATAGCATGAGATGGCTGATTTGTGAGTAAAGAGAAAGGCCTTACTCCATTCAGCTTCAGTTATTTCCCTCCCGAGTTCCTCTGACCAAGCTTTAGTGTAATTGGGTAAGGTATCATGAGTGTGTTCTATGATCAGTTTGTATATCAGTGATAGGGTATGACGGGGAGTCTCCGATAGTGTGCACAGTTGTTCAAAGCCAGTCAAAGGTCTGTGGATCTGTTTGGAGTCATGCAATTTTTTGCAGTAGGCTGTCAGGTGTAGACGCGTTAACCACGTCAAATTGGAGGATGTGGTGTTTAATTCTGACGTGAAAGTACCGTGTGTGCTATTAACAAATTGTTGTGCTGTGGGCCAAGCAGTTCTGATATAATTATCTATGATTTGGATTGAACTGCCTTCGGGGAGTGCTGGGTTGTCAAATAGAGGAGTGAGGGGACTTGGTTCAGAGGAAAGCGAATAGCTTTCTTTCCTACGGTACCAGGTTATCAAGGCATCTCTGGTCAGAGGGGACAGCTGAGTAAGAGATTTATGGATTCATTCATAACCTCATGGCAGGGCCCGGAGGTCAATTGGAGATAAGTCTTGTTGCACCAAAGTGGAGGCTTTTAGTAATGGACGGGGGAACCATTCCAATATACGGGAGACCACTGTCGCGGTGTGGTAGATTTCAAAATCTGGGAGACTTGTCCCACCCTTAGAGGTGGGGGCACATAAAAGTTTATGTTTCAGTCTGGGATGATTTCCCCTCCATACGAATTTTATGGCCATGGAACGGAGAGTACGGAAGAAGGCGGATGGTAGAGCAATTGGGAGGGCTTGAAATAAATACAGTAGTTTAGGGATTATGTCCATTTTCAACACATTCATACGACCAAACCAGGATATTGGCAAGTCCCCTCGGCTTTCTGTGAGACGTCTGAGTTTTGTGAGAAGTGGGCTGTAGTTTAGGGCGTATATTTCTGAAGCGTGGCTTGGAATGGCCGTACCCAGATATGAAATTGATTTTGTTTGCCATTGAAATGAGAAGTTGGCCTTAAGGGAGGAAAGGGTCGACTTTGTTAAGGAGATATTCAGTGCTTCCGTTTTAGAGATATTCAGTTTATAATTACTGTAACCTCCAAACCGGTTGACTTCAGAAAGTATTGATGGTATACTAATATGGGGTTAAGTTACGTAAAGAAGCAGGTCGTCTGCATAAAGGGAAAGTTTGCATTGTGAGGACGGGGTCTGTATGCCTCGTATATCAGGGTTTGCTCTAATAGCTTGGGCTAGGTGTTTGATTACTAGGGCAAATAGGAGAGGAGAAAGGGGACATCCCTGTCTCGTGCCATTTGAGATATTGAGTTTCTCTGATTGGATTCCATTAACTAAAATTGTGGCTGAGGGCCTGGAGTACAAGGACATATCATATAGCCTTTAAACATAAATACGAACCTATGGTTTTCAAATTTGCTGCTCTTGATGTTATTTATGAAGACCCCTGGACCCCTGAGGGGGAATTTTAACCGTAGAGTCAAAGAGACTCCAGAGAGACCCAATGGATATACAGTTTGCAGGCCACCACATACCCGGGCCTTAATGATATGATGAGCTTTAGACCTTTTCTGTAAAGTGATCTTTTCACTGTTTTCTTTATAATTGATATTTGCCCTGTGCATATCCTCTCCCTTGTTTCCTTGTTTTCCCATTCCCTTTCTAGTTTGATAACCACTTGTCCATTTTATTTGCAGTGATTGCATAGTCAATTACTTAAGGATCCTACAAATGGATCAACGGGTTATCTCATGATGTATAGCTCATATATTTTGAGTTTGTTACTCGGCTGTACTGTAAGCCAATTATACTGACTTTTATCCCTATACAATGAAATAAGATGTAATCAATCAAAATATTTGTGTAATCAATCCACAATTGTTCATGTGCATCATTGCTGTTTTTATTTAGCGTATGCTTTTCCATCCACGGGACTCAGTGCATTCCCCGTTCTGTCACTACATCCAATGCACGATGTCTGGACGGGCTCCTATGTCTCGCCGACTTGTGTGCTGGTTAAGTGCGAGCGGAGCTCTGCCTACCATTCTGCCTACAAGCCTCATAATTCAGCTGTCCGGTCCCATGTACTTTGCACATGCGCAAACCTAACGACACGTCCACTCGCCACGCTGCCTACATTGCCCATAATTCCTTTCATCACGTGATGCTGCTATTTTCATTGGGTGCGACGCGGCCGGGCTATATAAATAGCCCATGTTTTGAACACGGGTTCTGTGTACAGCACCCGACTGTCTTCCAGGGGCATATCCATGTATCTTCATTTCCATGTAAGTTTTTACCTGCGACTGCTATGGGCACCATCCTGGCTATCACTTATGGCTATGTAATGCACCCTCCCCCCTTTTGTCTTTGTGTCCATAGGTATTGCGTGCTAGCAAGGGCTCTATTACATGCCGGTAGCAGTGCTCAACCTTACTAAGGCTTATTCCTCCCTTTTTTGTGATGCTGGACCTTTCAGTATCATTGTCCTGACGGTCTCTCCTTGTCTGAATACAAGATACACACTTGCCCCTGCTTTAGAAATGTTTTGAAGTATACAAACTAGTAGGTATCATGGTTTTGTTAGTCTTTTAATGGTATATAAACTATCCGCTGCATTATACTCTGTGTGTTAGAGCTTCTTGCATTTCTCTACTTCTCCATAGTTTGCATTAAACATTCCATAATTTTGGAGAATTTCCTACCACGGGTATTTTGTACATGAGGCCTAACCAAATTGAAGGTAACTTTTTATTGCCATCTTACTGTTCCTTCAGATTCTCCCTGGATGGTTTAGCACATGGTTTTTAATGTAATATGTTGTAATGCGTTTATGCAACACTTCTGATTTTAATTGGAATGTATCTCATTTCAGACAGTGAGACTTGCTCTCCTTTCTTTTTTGTTACATCTCTGAACCTTGATCGTGTCCTATGTTTTTTATCTCTTTTTGAACACAGTGTTTATACAATGTACTTTTTTTCAATAAATGTTATGAATATCATTTTTTGTCACTTCTCCATTGTTTCCATGCCTACAAAGTCCGACCTTTGGCTATCTTAGTAGTACCTTTCCCTCTGTTCCTATATTTTCGGATGTGGCATTGGTAGTGCTCCTTTTTCCTATTCTCCAAAAATTGAAAGAGGGATCCCAAGTATTAGGACAAGTGAACATTTCCTTTAACTGAATATAGTGCTTACCATAAAATTCTACATCTGTACATCCAAAAGGGCTTGCAATTTACTAAATACATAACCACTGAATTTGCCACAGTTTCTAGAGTGGGTGAACCCTTACGCTTTTTTCTACTGTTGACTCTTTATACTTTACTTATTAACCCTATGATAGTAGATATCCATGTTGAACAAGATTTGATATTTAATTTGAACCATTTCAATCACATTATTAAGAAATATAAGTTTAAAAGATGATGATATTGTCAGATAAGCAAAATAATAAGCATATATTAGTATATTTACATTTGAAAATGTGATATGTGTAAACAACATTTCCTATTGGAGTTAGTACTTCTCCAATGTCTGTATCTTAATCCTTTTTTGAAAATCGATAAAAAGTATTTTGAAAAAAAAACAAAAACTTGGTATAATTTATTTGGTATAGAACACTTTATAAAAAATTGAATTATAAGTTTTATACAAATAGGCACTGGTCAAGTTTACGGCTGAAGCTGGGTTCTGTCTTATGTATACGAATATCTACTGCAGCTTGGTTTGTGAGTGTAATCACTTGTGTTTTTAACTTCAATAAATGGTACCTGCAATGCACAAGGCTGGTACACCCTTCTTGCTGTTTTTCTTTTTATATCTTAATATGTTTTCATAGTAGTAAAGCATTATCTCTCAGGAATAGGTGTGTGTGCTGTTATTCACTTATCTGACAGGTAATATACATTCATTAATATTAGACTGCTCGAGTGGAATTAAAGAAATACAATGAATTATTACAGTTGCACTCAAATAACACCAAAATACCAGTGCTTTAAATAATATTCCAATATTGTTGCGCTGAGTCTTTTTGACCCAGCATTTTGAGGGCTAAACTGACTTCATCAGTTATGAAGTCAGTTTAGAGTATATAATAACTTGTGTTTTAACTTCATAAAACTATACCTTAACCGGTTCAATACAGGGCATTTTCACCCCCTTCCTTCCCAGACCAATTTTTAGTTTTCAGCGCTGTCGCACTTTAAACGACAATTGCGCGGTCGTGCAACGTTGTACCCAAACAAAATTGACGTCCTTTTTTCCCCACAAATAGAGCTTTCTTCTGGTGGTATTTGATCACCTCTGCGGTTTTTATTTTTTTCGCTATAAACAAAAGAAGAGCGACAATTTTGAAAAAACACAATATTTTTTACTTTTTGCTATAATAAATATCCCAATTTAAAAAAAAAAAAAAAAAAAAAAATTTCCTCAGTTTCGGCCGATACGTATTCTTCTACATATTTTTGGTAAAAAAAAAATCGCAATAAGCGTATATTGATTGGTTTGCGCAAAAGTTATAGCGTCTACAAAATTTGGGATAGAGTTATGGCATTTTTTTAAAGAAAATAATTTTTTTTTTTTTTTACTAGTAATAGCGGAGATCGCGATTTTTTTTTCATGACTGCGACATTATGGCGGACACATCGGACACTTTTGACACATTTTTGGGACCATTCACATTTATACAGCGATCTGTGCTATAAAATTGCATTGATTACTGTATAAATGTGACAGGCAGTGAAGGGGTTAACCACTAGGGGGACACAAGGGCTTAAATATGTTTCCTAGGTAATGATTCTAACTGTAGGGGGCTGGGACGTACAAGGGGAGGAGACTGCTCAGTGTTCCTCTGTACTGGGAACACAGATCGGTCTCCTCTCAACTGACAGGACCTGGATCTGTGTGTTTACACAGATCCACGGTCCGGCCCGGGTAACTGGCAATCGTGGGTGCCCGGCGGCCATCGCGGCCCCTGGGCACACGCATCGGGTCCCGAGCAACGCAGCGGCGGGCGCGCGCCCCTTAGACGGCCGGAAAGCCCAGGCCATCATATGACGTCCACCCAGGATGGGAGATCCTATCTGTGGACGTCATATTACAATACGCGGGTAGTGAAGTGGTTAAGTAATGCACAAGGCTGGTGCACCTTTCTTGCTTTTTGTTTAGTTCTCAGGATTCCCCATATCAGAAGAGGGTACCAAGGCCTGAAGCATACCTGGTTAGTGGTTAGCCGTAGCAGCATGAAGCCAGCAAGAATTTCTACTGTATGATGATGGTTATATATCAGCCATGACCCCCTACACTAGAGCGCTGAAAAGGTCTTGTTTCTGATTTCTTATGTAGCACCCTGATGTCTAGGGAGGGTTTCTCCTAAATTTACCTGCCAGGTGTATTTGCCTTGGCCAATTGTTAGGGATCAATTGAGTTCACCCTAAGTCTGGAATTGCTGCACTTGTCTCTTCTGCTACTAGGTGGCCGGGAACCTAGTGACATTAGATAAGACAAGGGCAAAGCAAGGGCAGATTAGGGGTATATTTGGGTGAGGTCAGGTGATCTGTGTTCTGTGCCACCGGGATGGCTATCTGGGTGGACGTGTGTTGTGCTGACCAGGCTTCTATGCCGGAATTGTTCCAAGATTGTTGCCATAGGAGACAGCGCTCCTACACATGCAGATGTGGTGTTTTGCTGGATGCCTTTCCTTGCATGGCTGTCTATCTGTAGCAGTCTCGGAGTCTGCCAATTAACATTGCAACTACCTAATGGGTGTCCTGGCTCTAAACCCTCTCTCCCACCGTTCTGTTCAAGAGAAAATAAATCTCTTTGCATTCAAGAAGTGTCTGGTGCCCTTGAATCTACCTTGCATTACACCCACTATGCCCTGCAACCCACTCTATACAGAAGGATGTCAGCTGTCTCTGGCTTTGGAGGTTCTCATTAGACTAAAGGAGGCCTGGGACCTTGCTACACTTAGATATTTTTAAATGCCTATTTTGACTGTTTTTCTTTAATATTGACTCCAATCAAATCTTGTTGGAATGAATGAAAGAATGCAATAAATACACTGATATCTTATCGCATGTAGCATTTTTTAGCCCTAGTGGCTTCTGGGTCTAATCTTATAATGGGTTTTGCCCGGGGCCACTAATATTTAATTTAGGCCAATCAGAGTCAAAAACATGAACAGAGATGGATTATCATGCAACTACACTTTTACCTGGGGCAATATAGTCTCTGAATAGAACTTACTGTAGAATCAGCCAAAGACATGTGTAGAAAAATGGCAAAATGCCTTTGGCTTATTGAATGGAGTTAATTTAAAGGCCTTGAAGTTTGGGGTGACCTAGAAACTCAGAATAGCTTCCAATTAAATGCAAGCATGGACCTGACACACTTAGGTAAATAGGTTTAGGGCCGAAAGCACTAAGCTGAGCTGAACCAAATTACATCTTACAGTGTTACACCTCAGCGAGCCATAGCTTCACCACTCAATGCCAGTAAAGAATTTCTGGTACCAGCATTTACTAAGCAGGGCGCCAGGCAACAAAATGTTGAGTGCACATGGGACACAGATCTCACCTTGCCTTTGATCAGTGATTCCTGTCCCAGACACAAAATTAAGGTTTTCAATAATTTCTTTTAAGCATACCGGAGCTGTCATCCTGGGGAAAAGTGGATGCCAAGTTTGTGAACCCTCCCCTTATTTAATTACACGGTCCATTACCAGGTGGCTCCTGGCCAGATCAAGCTGCCAGAAAACAAATACTTTCCAGTCTGTATTTGCAGAAACCTTTAAAATAATCATGTGGCATGGCAGCACTTTTAATTAAACATATGGCCTCAGGTGTTCTGGTTTTCACCCTGGCAATGCAAGAGTTAAGGCCTCTCGGTGATCTGTGTTGTTTACTGGGGATGTGAGCGATATACCAGGATGAGCTCATCTTTTACTATTTTCATCAGATTGTCAGTGATTACTCATGAACATCTTCCAACGGTGCTAAATCTGGAACCTAACAAACACCCAGATGTGGCCTTGGTTTGAATGAATACTCCAGGCTTGTGTAATACTTCCCAAAAGTTACCCGCTGCACTTGTTTACAGCAGTTATGAAGCAATAGATGTGGTGTCAAAGCCATGTGCATGTGGTGGAGTCGGAAGGGGGATGATGAATATGTGTGTCTGGGATGCTGAAAAAATAGACAGGGTGTGACTGCTGAAAGATTTGGGCCTTGTGTATAATGATCAGGTGCTTAATGCAGGCAGTACTGAGAATAGAATGCATGGAGACAGCAGAGTTAGTGCATATTATAAATAACTTCTTTTCAATAAGCTAAGATAATGAGCTTAGTGTGGTTCTGGCATTTCTGAGAAATATAATCTCATGTAGAAGGACAGGGTGTGTCATTTCAGACACTGTGAATGTGTTTGCTACTGATTTCATTTATATGTACTGCACAAATACATAGTTGAAATATATATATATATACAGGGTTTTTTTCATACCTTCCAACTGTCCCTGATTTCGAGGGACTGTCCCTGATTTGGAACAAAGTCCCACTGTCCCTCATTCCTCCTCATTTGTCCCTCATTTTGGTCTGATCTATATAGTTGTATGTAAAATGCACTATTTATCTTTCAAAGTGTTTCCTGGTGCTAAATCTTTCATCCAATTACTAAATTTCTGCATTTGTACACTTCAAAATCCAATATAAAGGAATAGTACTGGTAAAAATAAAGCACTTGTGGGTTTAACTAATAATTTTTTTGTATAATTCTCCTTTAAGGGGGTGTGGCAGTGGGTGTGTCCTATGCCTACATACATTTGCAAATAGGTGTCCCTCGCTCCCATCTGAAAAATTTGGGAGGTATGTTTTTTTCATCAGGAACTTAATGTATATAATGGCAAGGGATGATGGGGCGCTCCATTGTTGCTTGGGATATCTATTGTTGCTGAGGGAATCTTAGATCAGCCATACAGGGTTCAAATCAGCAGGAACAGGCCGAGATTCGAACCATTAATGGGTAGGCTGAGTGTATCAAGTTGATCAATCGATCAACTTGAGTACAACCAGCCTGCCTGATTCTCTTGCAATTCGATCCATAAAAAATGATACTTTGTTCTGTAGTCTCTAAAAGGGGCGGTACTGGGAAGTGGGTAGGGGTGTAACTAACGAACTGTGCTCGGAGGTGGGTAGGGAGAGGAGACAAGGGGTACCTGCACCTAAATAGTAGTGTGGGGATTACCTATTATACTAAAGATTTGCATGTGGCATTAATAAACATCAACGGATTTCAGTTGTGCCCCACCTGGCCACCACCCACCCCATGGACAATGTGCCCGGATGCTGAGTTCATCTCCCCATCCCTGCACTGATTGGCAGCAATGATAGGCTGCACTGATGGGCCCTGATTGGCACTGATAGGTGGCACTGATTAGCAGCACTGATGGGCACTGATAGGTGGCACTGATGGGCACTGATTAGCAGCACTGATGGGCACTAATAGGTGCCCCTGATTGACACTGATAGGTGGCACTGATAGACAGCACAGATGTCCACTGATAGTCAGCATAGATTGTTAGCACTAATTGGCAGCACTGATAGGCACTGATTGGTGGCACTTCTAGGCACAATGATTGCCACTGATTGGCAGCAATGGGCAGCACTGATAGGCCCTGATTGGTACTGATTGACAGCACTGATTGGCACTGATAGGCAGCTCTGATGGGCACTAATAGGCTGCAATGACTGGCAGCACTGATTGGCAGCATTGATGGGCACTACTCGGTAGCACTAATGGGCACTGATAGGCACTGATTGGTGGCACTGTTAGGCAGCAATGATTGCCACTGATTGGCAGCACTGATAGGCCACATTGTCAGGCACTGAGGGGCCCTGATTGACACTAATAGGCTGCACTGATTGGCAGCACTGATTGCCAGCGTTGATCGGCACTAATTGGTAGCACTGATGGGCACTGATAGGTGGCACTGACTAGCAGCACTGATTGGCAGCACTGATTGGCACTGATGGGCACCAATAGGCAGCACTGAGGGGCTCTGATTGGCAGCATTGATGGGAACTAATTGGTGCTGATAGGCAGCACTGATGGTCACTGATTGGCAGCACCGATGGGCACTGATTGGCAGCACTTATGGGCACTGATTGGCAGCACTGATGGGCACTAATTGGCACTTATAGGCAGCACTGATTGGCAGCATTTATGGGCACTGATAGGCAGCACTGATGGGCACTGATTGGCACTGATAGGCAGCATAGATGGGCATTGATTGGCACTGATAGGCAGCACTGATTGGCACTGATAAGCAGCACTGATTGGCAGCACTTATGGGCACTGATAGGCAGCACTGATTGGCACTAATAGGCAGCACTGATGGGCACTGATTGGCAACATTGATTGGTACTGAGTGGCAGCACTGGTACTGATTGGCAGCATTGATTGGCACTGATAGGCAGCACAGATTGGCACTGATATGGTAGAGGGGAAAGTTTCACATGCAGCAGATAGTGAGCCCTGCAAGAGGCGCACAGTGTGTGAAACTGTTAGGTAATGTAACTGCTTACTGGGAGTAAGGTCAGCTGTCACAACTCAGCCACGATGTTGGGTTTGTGGTAACTAAGCAGGTATCAAACACCAGCCAATGATTGGGCTGCTTAAGAAAGGGAGCGGAGCCACATAAATGTTGCAGCCTGCCCAGACCTCATCCCATTGACTGGTGTTTGATTGCTGTTCAGTCCCGCCCACCCCCGACATCACCGTTGAGTTTTGACAGCTGGTCTCTCTCCCTGCAAGCAGTTACCTTACCTGACAGTTCACACACTGAGCGGGTCTGGCAAGGCTTACGATCTACTGCATGTTAAACTATTTTACAGGCAGCTCGTGCTACACGCTCTTGAATGCAACATTTCGGGGCAGATCTCGAGAGACACAAATAGAGCTTTCTTTTGGTGGTATTTATTCACCACTGGGTTTTTTATTTTTATTTTTTTTTTCCATAATAATATTTATTATCCGATGCACAAAACAGAGAGCGTAAACAGTGACCAGGATATTACATGGTACAAATTGTTTCACAAATCTGAGATACAGATAGATAACATAGACATAACCAATATCAAATTCAAAATATTAGGTTGTACATCAGTCATTTAACAGAATATCTTAATTGACCCTTTTAGGGTAAGTATTGAAAGAGTATTATAGCTCCATGCAGAGGGTAAGGGTTCTGAGCAAAAGGGGAAGTAACAGAAAAGAAGAAGGGGGGAGAAAGAAGAAAAAAGGAAGAAAGGGTTAAAAAGAAGAGCAAAGGGAGAGGGAGGGAGGATAAAAAAAAAAAAGGGGGGGGCCGAGGGGGGGAGGGGGGGGGATCAGATTGCACAGGGAATAAGCCCTACGATAGTGAGGCAGGGGAGAGAGGAACTGTAGGAGGAGGATTAGTGAGGCAATAGGAAAAGAAAAGGGGGGGGGAAGGAACAAGGCCTTCCCCCCTGTCTCCGTCCCAGCCCCCCGCCCCGGCGCAGCCCCCCCCACCCTCCACTCCTCAAGGGGGAAAGTTAAAAAGGTTCAGGGGTTATGTTCGCCAAATCGCTGGGACAGTTTGAAGTGTATCCAGCAGGCCCACGAATTTTTGGATTCGCTCCTGCGATATATGGACCAGCTCCTCCATTTCCTCTATCTTGGAGATCCTACTAAACCACTCTCCGATCCTGGGGGCGGACGTGGATCTCCAATGTGTTGGAACGCACAGTCTAGCCGCATTCACCAAGTGCATTGCCAGTGACCTGTAGTATTCGTTTTTAGTTAAGTGAGTATGGTGTAGGAGGTATTGAGCAGGGAAGAATGTTAGGGAGTACGTCGTAATGTGTGTAATAAGGTCGTGTACCTCCTTCCAATATGGTTGAATGAGATCACATTCCCACCATACATGTAACATAGTCCCTTTTGCCTTCCCGCACCTCCAGCACGTATCTGGAATTATCGGAGAAAATTTATGTAAAAGCGCCGGGGTCCTGTACCAGCGTGTTAGGATTTTGTATCCATTCTCTTGAATGGCTACATTAAGGGATCCCTTATGTACGTATTCATAGATGCATGTCCAGTCCTCGTCTGTGAAGGTCATCTGCAGATCTTTTTCCCATTTCGTGCGTGCGGGGTCAGTGGGGCAGGTAACATCATCTATAAGCTCATTGTATATGTAGGAAATGAGATGTCTCAGCGGGGGGGGCACGGGTACATAATTCCTCAAATGGGGTTAGTGGTCTTGTCCATGTCTGTGTTGTGCCCTGGGTGGAGAGGAAGTGTCTAATTTGTCGGTATGTCCAGAAGGGGAAGGAATGGAGAGGGGACAAGTCTACTAGGTTCTCATATGATCTAAGTGTTTTACCTGTATAAAACTGGTGCGCTAGTATTTTGTCATGTGGCCAGGTTTGGTTAAGAAAGGATGGTGATAGTCCTGGTGGGAAGTCAGGGTTACCCCTCAGAGGGGTTAATGGGCCCGGGATGGAAGAAAGTGCTGAAATTTTAATTGCCCGTTTGAAGGCTCCTAATGAAGCTGAGATGAGAGGGTGTCTTATTATTTTCTGTGGCCAATGCTTGGGTAGGATCCAGGGTAGGGACTCGAGTGGAGTTTGGGAGAACGATTTCTCTAAGGTGACCCAGACCTTTCCTGCTTCATGTATATTCCAATCCATGAGCCGGGAGAGGTGACTTGCCAGAAAATATTTGTGCAGGTCTGGCAGCCCGATACCACCTCTGAGTTTTAGATGCGTGAGACGGGTAAACTTAATGCGTGGCGGTGAGCCTTTCCAAAGGAACAGTGAGCACATCTTCTTATATGCGGCGAAGAAAGAGGCCGGAGGGCTAATAGGGAGACATTGGATAATGTGAAGGAACCGCGGCAGGGTTACCATTTTTAAAAGAGCAGCGCGACCGAACCAAGATACATTAATTTTTCCCCATTCCTTAAGGTCAAGTTGTGCTTTTTTTTAAATCTTGCTAAAGTTGGCACTATATAAGTCAATTAAATTAGTAGTTATATTGATACCTAAATAGGGTATGGCCCGTTGGTTCCACTGGAAGGGGAAGGATGTCTGGCAACGTTCCACCTCCCGTGTTGTGAGTGAAATGTTTAGCGCTTGCGATTTCGCATAGTTGATCTTTAAATGTGATAAGGACCCGAAGTGTTCTATATCTTTGAGCAAATTGGGTATGGAGGTAGTTGGGGCTGTCAGGGAAAGTAAGATATCGTCTGCAAAAGCAGAGACTTTGTACTCTTTGCCTTGTATGTTAATCCCTTTAATATCGGGATTATCTCTTAGTTTGTTAAGGAGGGGTTCTAATGAAAGTATAAATATCAAAGGCGAAAGGGGGCAGCCCTGGCGAGTCCCGTTTCTGATGGGGAAGGCGTTCGACAGGTGGCCATTAACTCTTACTGCAGAGCTAGGGGAAGCGTACAGCGCCGAGATGTGGGCCAACATGCGCTGGTGAAGGCCAATCTTCCTAAGTACCTCATGCATGTAGTCCCAGGCCACTCTGTTGAACGCCCTCTCGGCATCTAGTGACAAGAAAAATCCCTGTGTCTCTGTGGTAGTGAGCCAATGGTGAAGGTTTAATGCCCTGATGGTGTTGTCCCTGGCCTCTCGTCCAGGGACAAAGCCCACCTGGTCTGGAGAGATAAGGTTCTGTAGGAGTGGGGACATTCTATTGGCTAAAATTTTGGCGTAGATCTTAATGTCCACGTTAAGGAGAGAGATAGGTCTGTAGTTTTGTACTTGTGTAGGGTCCTTGCCCTCTTTAGGGATAACAGTGACGTGGGCCTCTAACAGGCGACCCATGGGCATTGCGGGGTTGGCCAGGGAGTTGAAAGTAGCTAACATCTTTGGGGCTAGAGTCTGAAAGAAACACTTATAATACTGGAGCGCGAACCCGTCCGGGCCCGGGCTTTTGCCAGTTTTCATCTGCTTAAGGGCAGTTTGTAGTTGCTCCATGGAAAAGGGTTGCTCTAACTCTTCTGCCTGAGCTTGTGATATTGGTTGTGGGCCATATTGGGACAAGACGTTTTTAATAGCCTCCTTTCTGAGGCCACCTTGATCTAGATTTTGATTGGGAGTCTGTAAATTGTAAAGGTTTTTATAATATTGTTCAAAGGAATGGGCAATATCTTCATTTTTAGATAGTAGGGTACCCTGTTGGGTCCGGATGTGATGTATTGTGTTGGATGGTCTAGAGGCACGGACTGCTCAGGCCAATAGTTTCCCGCATTTATTGCCTTGCTCATAGAAAACTCTCTGATGCAAGACATAGCGGCGTCTAGTGCGTTTTCCCAATTCTTCCAGCGACATTGAGCGATAGTGCATCAGCTCCTGAAGTGTCTGCTTAGAATGAGAGTGTTTGTATGAGGTCTCTAGTCTTTTGATGTTATTGATCAGGTCTTCTATCATGCTCTGGTTGTTCCGTTTTATTTTTGCTGCTTGGGTCATCAGTTCCAATCTGATCACACATTTGTGTGCTTCCTAAACTGTGACAGGAGATATGTCCGGGGTAGAATTTTCCTGGAAATACGTGTTTATGCTGGATTCTAGGTGCGCAGAAAACACCTCATCCTTTAACAAGGATGAGTTAAGTCTCCAAACTTTAGTTTTAGTGGTCAAGTCCGGGAAGGTCAAGGAAACCGAAATGGGGTGATGGTCAGATAGGTACATCGGGTCTATTGTGGCATGTGTAAGGTAAGTTAAGTCAGGTTGGGAGAGGAAAAAGTAGTCCAGTCGTGAGTATTTTTGAAAGGGGATGGAGAAGAAGGTGTAATCCCGAACGGAGATGAACAATGTGCGCCATGTATCATGTAACGCCAAACCTTGAAGTTGCAATTTAATCTGGCGAAGGGCCCGGTATGAAATCGTGGAGGTGCCTGAGGAACATATGATATGGTTGTTGCTGGAGCTATTGGATATGATGTCCCCAGCGTGGGGTGAGTGACAGAGATCGTTGGTACAAGTTCCGCGGTGACTTAGGTGTAATAAGCAGTTCCTGAGACTCCAAGAAGTCTAGGGAAAGTTCCTGCATCCGGTATATTTGGACAGGCCAGCAGAGTGTCTTAGATAAGGTGGATATAGGCCTGTTGTGAGGTGGGATGAAACAAAAATGACGGACAAAAACGAACCAGATGGGCGTCAAAAAAAAAAAAAAAAAAAAAAAGAGTAAAACAAGAACTTCAAGTACGAACGGACCTATATAGGTTGGGTCAGTGCGTCCAGAAATAAGCACTCTTCAGGCCTCCTGACGGCTCCTGCGCGGGGTTGTAGGCTGTCCCAGTGCTGGGTGATCCAGGTGGCGGCGTGAGGTATGGGCTCCAGGTGAAGGGGGACCCGATCTTCGGCGTCTGGAGCGATGTCTTTGCGCTTTCGGTGAGGGGTTGTGTGAAATCGGTCGCCATTTCTCAGATGGGAAGTGAAACGAGCACCAGTCCGGGAGCTCCGTCATGGGAAAGTCAAGCTGCTCACAGAAGGCATGCAAGTCATCAGGAGATCTTAAAAGAGCCGTGCGACCTCTGGCGGTGGCGGACAAGCAAAACGGGAACTTCCAACGATATTGAATGTTCCTCGCCCTGAGTTGGTCCAGCAGTGGGCGCAGAGCGCATCTGTTCTGCAGTGTAGTTGGTGATAAGTCCTGAAAAAGCTTAATCTCTACATCGTTATGCTGCACAAGGCCTCTTTCTCTGGCTTTTCTTAAAATTTCTTCCTTGAGAGGAAAATTCACTATGCAGCATATGACATCTCTTGGGGGCTCATTATCCCTGGGAGGTGGTCTGAGAGCCCGGTGTAACCGTTCCATCTCGATTGGGGAGTCTGGTGGCCGGTCTAAGAGGTCATTAAAAATGGCGCATATAGCTTGGGGTAGGGAGCCCACTTCCATGCTCTCAGGGACCCCCCTCACCCGAATGTTATGTCTCCGACCCCTATTATCAAGGTCCTCGACCTGACGATGGAGATCATACAGATAGGAGAGTTGGGCATCATAGGTGTGCTGCACTTGCCTGATAGCAGCTGCATGGAGCTGCGTAGTTTGCTCCACGTCTGATATGCGGGCCGCCACTGCCTGAATATTCATCTTCAGGTCTAAGGTTGCCGCTTTCAGGGTGCCTGTGATGTTGGTGATATCGGATGCTATGTGCTGTAGGTCTGATAGGTTCACTGCAGGGCTGAAGCGATGAGACCGAGTGTCTCCTTCCTCATACTGGAAGTCTGAGCTGTGGCTAGGGGAGGTAGGGCCTGAGGCCTGTGGTGTCTGTGAAACTTCGTGGTCGCCTGAACGGAGTGAGCGGAATATCTCCGGGATATTCCGGTTGAGTTGTGTGACCGGGTCTTTCGGTGTCCGGGAGGCAGAGACACTCCTATTAGACTTCCCCATCCTGGAAAGGAGTGGCGGTTCCCCGTAAAAAGCTAATTATAGTCCTCGAATGGCAGGAGCTCTGTGATCAAGCGGCCATTCCGGGATCCAGCCAAGCCACGCCCCCTCTTGGTTTTTTTATTTTTTGCTATAAAAGAAAAAAAAAGTTTTTCTCTCCACGATCAAGAACGGCCAGCGACGAGCACTGGGAAGACAGATCGCGATACTCAGATAAGCCCTGGCTATTAGCAGGGTATGGAGTGAGCTAAACAAAAGATACTCTGATAATCCTTGGCTGTTAGCAAGGTATGAAATGGGCAAACGAAGGAGGCGCTGGATGAGCTAAAGCCTGGCCATTGGCAGGCAAGCGGTGCAATGGCCAGATAGCCCAGCTGTTAGCGGGTGCCCCAAGCCCGGTGTGATCAACTTACCTGGCCCGGTTTGATCGTTGGAAGCAGGATTGAAGTTGCCATGTGTGCCGTGCGGTGATGTATACTTTTATATTACATATTCCATCGTAGCAGTTTGTGTGTTTCTGTTTGTCTGTTTTCTTCTCTGGCCCTAGTGGCTTCCAGTCTATGGTAGCTGGAGCGCATTTGCATTCCAAGCCGCTGCTTTTTCTTCTGGCCAGGCATTCCTGGGTTACTCCTGTCCAGGGGCTCAGCGCATGGACACTGGGGGCAGCGTCATTTCAGTGGAGAAATTCAATCACTGATCAGTACTGTTGATATTGGGGTTTCTCGGTGGGCAGCTTGCAGCAGTTTCCCTAAATGCTGTGTGCAATCATCACAGGTATATGCTCTGCATTAACACCCTGGTATGCTGCCTCTGTGTGTTTCTGCTATGATTTGATCACCTTTGCAGGTTGTCTGTCTGTGCAGTTCACACTGTGGATGTATCACTGCCCCCCCCCCCCCTCCTGTGGCCAGCCCTGGTGTAGCAGGTATGAGAGGGTGGGTTTAACCCCCTTTCCTTGCTGGAAAAAACAAAGAGAAAGGTTCTCTTAAGAAGGTCAACACAGAACACAGAGATAGATACAAACAAGCTTTACTATTATCCAAAATATACCAACATTACAATTTCAAAAAGTGAGGACAGCAATACATATAGACGGCTGACACAGGCCCCAATTAAAACATGGACAACGTTGTCACAGGGATATTAAAAACAGAGGGAGCCGCGGCTACACATCCCACACATTCACACCAGGTGATCACCACTCGCTCATATTATATGTGTGCCAGTGGGTAGTTGGTAAGTCCAAAACCGGGGTAGAAGATTGTAAATGATTAAATATTCCTACAGAAGACTCCCAGGGTGGTTTGAACAATCATGCACCAACGATAAAGTAGCTGGTTATGTAGGTGGATTATCTGGCGATTTGGGTCTAATATAGTGATAGTCAGTGCAGCTGAATCATACAGATGGAGGTGCAAACCATAAGCATATGTGATGATAAATTGTTGCAGCATATAAACCAAACAGCATGGCAGGGAGGTTCCGTTATCAGTAAAGATGGATGGGAACAAGATGCAGAGGCATCGAGATGTGGTTCCGTACAGACAGCAGGAGGGGGATGCTAAGAGCAGTATTGACATGTACTACAAGTGCTGAGTGGGGCATAAAGTTCTCACCGTCGCACAGAGTCTGTCATCAAGTAGTAGCATACCTTTGTCCCCGGAGTGCTGTAGCCATAAGTGTCGCTTCCTACTGGCCAGTAGGTAGAGTCAGATGGGGGACGTCCCTCACTGTGTATTTGCTGCCTCCATGTTGTTCGTGGCTGAGGGGAAAACAGCCGTCAGCTGTTAGTTCCGTGTTAGACACACCAGATCATAAAGCGCGCGGTTCCCAGTGACATGCTGACGTCACGCTGCTACACGTTTCACCAGCCAATGGACCCTGGTTTCTTCAGAGCAAGGAGGAGTCGGTGAGGTAGGTGTAAATAGACTATGAATGATGCAATTGCTGTTAGTACCCACTAGATGTCACCCGAAACACCTCACATGCATAACATTCAGCAAGGAAAGAGAGTAAATGTTTAATAAGTGTACTGACATAAAAGTAGCAAAAGAAAAAGTTAATAACCAAAAATAAATAATCTAATACGTCCACATTTTTTCCTTTTGAAGAACAATGGTGTCAAAGTCACCCCTCCTAGGGGGCAAGTTCAACACATAAATCCCTTTAACTGTAAGGCCTTTTGGGTCACCATTATGGAAATTGGCAAAGTGCAATGGGATCGGCGATCATCATCCTTCTTCTTAATACTACTGATGTGTTCGCCATTCCGAATACGGAGTTGACGTTTGGTTTTTCCTATGTAGATTTTATTGCAGGGGCAGGTAAGCATGTAAATGACACATGTGGTCGAACAATTAATGAACTGTTTGATTTTGTAGTCTTTACCTCCCCTCAGATTGGTGAACAGTGGCTGAGGTACATCAAGGACTTATAAACAACCTCCTCCTCCTCCCAGAGACCAAGATGGAGACAGGCATAGGAGGGAGCCCAGGGGGCACCCATACTGGTGCCTCTCACTTGTTTGTAGAATTTCCCTAGAAACTGAAAGAAATTATTATCCAGCATGAATTAAAGTGACTCAGTAATGAATTAATTGTGGGCTCCCAAAGATGGATGATGAACATCCAAAAAGGATTTAGTAGCTGTGATACCCCAGTCGTGGGGGATCAATGTGTATAAACTCTCAACATCGATCCCCACTAGTAGGGCATCAGGCGGCAAGGAGAATTGAGATAATCTGGAAAGTATGTCTCTGCTGTCATGAACAAAGGACGGTAAATGAACTACCATATTTTTGATCATCGAATCCACAAATTTGCCAACTCTCTCCAAGGGACCCTTGATGGCAGACACAATAGGCCTGCCTGGGGAGTTTGTAAGGGATTTGTGTAGTTTGGGGATTATATAAAAGGTTGGAATGATAATGTCCTCAGCTCTAAGATAAAGGTATTCCTTTTTAGTAAGGAGACCAGCCTCCATGGCAAATTTAAGTTTGGTGTTCAAGGTATCCACTAAGGTGGGAAATGGGGTACTAGTCAGTTTCTTGTAGGTGGAACTGTCACCCAATAGCCTTAATGTTTCATCCTCATAGAGTTTTTCACTCAGTAAGACCACATTACCACCTTTATCACTTCTTTTAATCACCAGATTAGGTGCTTCCTCTAGTTCACGTAGGGCCTTTCTCTCAGAAGTGGATAAATTATTAGGTCCCATCCAATCCCAATTAATCCTTCCAAGGTCCTGTTTGACCTGATCCAAGAACACTTGGAGCCATTTATGCTTGGACAGAGCCGGCATCTTGGATCTGATTCTCAAGTTGGATTTCCTACTAATTGGGTGACTGGTTTCAGTTTCAGAGTTACTATCTACGTTTTCCTCCAGCAGTGACATAAGGTTATTAATGGCCTCTCTATCATCTTTGTTAAGATTAGAGTCAGAAGAAAATGTGTTATCGGACCCCTAGAGTGCCACAGTTTAAAAAGAACTTTTCTAAGGAAAAGATTAATATCCTTTAACACTTCAAATTCATTCATGGGTGAAGTGGGAGAAAAAGAGAGTCCTTTTTTGAGGAGTCTAATATGGTTTTGATCAAGCTGGAAATCAGATAAATTAACAATACTCAAATCCATAGAAGAAAAACTTGAAAATTCACTCAGCGTCTCCTCTGACTCCTTAGTCTCCCACTTCGTCGGCTCTGGGTTTTGTCCCGATTTCTTCCTCTTCCTTCTGTGTTTCCTTTTCCTCCTTCCTTTAGAGAGTTCTTGTCCATTAATTGTTTCGGGCCTAACGCAGTCATGTTGCCCTCGAGGTCCTCTAAAAAAGTGACCGATTTTTTGGTGGTGTCTTTATCAGGGTCACTATCTGAAGAGGACACACCAGATCATAAAGCGTGCGGTTCCCAGTGACGTGCTGACATCACGCTGCTGACACGTTTCACCAGCCAATGGACCCTGGTTTCTTCAGAGCAAGGAGGAGTCGGCGAGGTAGGTTTAAATAGACTATGAATGATGCAATTGCTGTTAGTACCCACTAGATGTCACCCGAAACACCTCACATGCATAACATTCAGCAAGGAAAGAGAGTAAATGCTTAATAAGTGTACTGACATAAAAGTAGCAAAAGAAAAAGTTAATAACCAAAAATAACGGCTGAGGTGGAGAGAGTAAGAAGTTCTATTCTTTCATAAATTAAATTCGCCTTTAGTTTTCTTTCTTATAACGGCAGGCATATTACTTCTCCAAAAAGGGCTGTAAACTACATTCGGTATTTAACCCCTTGGGTACCAAAGAGTCTAAAGAATACGTCCACATTTTTTCCTTTTGAAGAAGAATGGTGACAAAGTCACCCCTCCCAGGGGGCAAGTTAAACATGTAAATCCCTTTAACTGTAAGGCCTTTTGGGTCACCATTATGGAAATTGGCAAAGTGCAATGGGATTGGGCGATCATCATCCTTCTTCTTAATACTACTTACACCATGTATATAGACTTAGAATCTGAGTGGCTGTAATTCATTCTACCTTAACGCTGACTTATTTTGAGATTCTGGTGAGTTTGACCCCCTGGGGGAGTGTGCTACACAAGGTGGAATTTGCTCACGTTTTATGGTAAAAGGTGCACCTTCTGACCACTTACATTCTACAATCAAAAACTTTCTTTGAACTGTCTGCTTTACCATCTACTGCTTATAGACTTGTACGTGTGGGGAAAACCACACCCTGTGATATTGCGTTCTTATCACGTTTAATTTTTTAGCACTGTTTTAGTATTTTAATAATCTAGTGTTTGAGCTGCTTATTTTTATACTACTGTTTGGCATTTTTCCCTGCTCTTTTTAACAGCTGCTTAGTACCTTGTAAATATTAGGATTGTTACATTTCAAGGATTATACGTATTTCTGCTAACAGATTTGTGGGACTGATCTGGTGCTGAGCAGGTGCTATTTTAGGCCTTGTTTATTCACCTCTTCTTTTAAAACGTAAATAATATGTTCAATGAATATCCATGAGGGTCTGAGCACTATTCAGAGGTGCACACAACATGAACATAAAACTCACCATGTATATAGAATGTAATCAAGCTAATGCACACTACCAAAGGGTCCAAAACTGATGTAAGAAGAGGTGCCAACAACAGTGGCGGCAATTGATGGCACAATGGGGCCGGTGGAAATACTAGAAATGTCAAAATAAAAGGGGATATATATATATATATATATATATATATATATATATATATATATATATATATATGCACTGAGGAAAGAAATGCATAAAGGCCTCAATCAATTAGCTATACAGGTTAGGTTTACCTCAAATGTCATTCAAATGCTCTTTCCACAGAATGTAGAGAGTAGCAACAGACCAATTCGGAACTATTTCTTCCAGTGATGAAAAAACTATTTCATGAAGCCATGATGAATGCGGACACATTAAATCAATAGTGTCCCCCAGGCCACCCACAGTGTCCCATCTGATAACAAATAGAGATAATGCACCCATCAGCAATACCAACGTACACATAAGAAGGACCTGAAGATCAAACCTACCAAGCTTATCCTTAAAACTTACCGCATCTCTCAGAACAAAGACATAGCGGCCACCAGGCCAGACGGGACTGGTGGCACCAGCCACAGAGCCAACTATGGAGTGGGAAATTGCCAATATGTCTTTGTTCTGCCAGATGCGGTGAGTTTTGAGGATACGCTTGGTAGGTTTGATCTTCAGGCCCTTCTTATCTGTATGTTGGTCTTGCTGATGGGTGCATTATCTCTATTTGTTATCAGATAGGACACTGTAGGTGGCCTGGGGGATGCTATTGATTTAACGTGTCCGCATTCATCATGGCTTCATGGCATTGTTCCTTTATCACTTTGGAAGAAATAGTTCCGGATTCGTCTGTTGCTACCTTCTACATTTTTTGGAAGGAGCATTTGAATGACATTTAAGGTAAATCTAACCTGTATATCTAATTGATTGAGGCCTTTATGTATCCTTGATATATTTCTTTCCTCAGTGCATATATATTTTATATATTTTGACATTTCTAATATTTCCACCGGCCCCATTGTGCTCCTCTTGCATCAATTGCCACCACTGGTGTTGGCACCTCTTCTTACATCAGTTTTGGACCCTTTAGTAGTGTGCATGCTTGCTTACATTCTATATACATGGTGAGTTTTATGTTCATGTTGTGTGCCCCTCTGTATAGTGCTCAGACCCTCATGGATATTCATTGAACATATTATTTATGTTATATATTTTTGATACACATTTACTTTGATAACAGAAATGTTTATTTAGTCATGCATACTTATTAATAATTGGTAATTTCTTTATGTCAATTTTTTTGCATTATTGTTGGTATTTTTTATTTTAATTGTATTTGTCTTTTTGTAGCTACATATTCCTTTATAAGCTCCTGAAGAAGCTGAAAAGTGAAACAAGTAGAGCAACAAGCATCACACTGGTTACAGTAGCTACTTTATGTGTATAATGTACATATACAATATATGTAACACTGAATTGTTTTTATGAAATGTGGACAACATTCATTGTCCCCCGTTCCTTTTAAAATTTTGGACTCCAATAAAGATGTTTTTATAACAAAATATTTTTTGTGTGTTTTGGCACCATTAAAATCCCCTTCTGTTCTAAAATTCTTTGAAAAATATTGATAGATACAACTGAAACCCTTTCATTGGATCCTTCTTTCCCATTGATCAGGGGTCACCCCCCATATGTACACATGTGCAGGGATTGCCACGACCATTAATGAGGGGCCACCCCCCATATGTACACATGTACAGGGATTGCCATGAACAAAGATGAGGGGTCACCCCTATTTCTTCACTTTTGGGTGCGGCAGAGTTATCTGCAATGCAGCAATTCCCGGTCCTGGCTTCTTCTATATCAATCCACCGCAACAATTCAAGGGATTACAATAAAAGAGGCCGGGTGTTTAGTAATAAGAAACAGAAGCACTGCAAATTACTCCACCGCACCCGAAAGTGAAGAATCAGTCCCCTTTTTTACTCAATTAATTTTAGTGGGTCGGCATAACTGCCAGGCAAACAAAATTTTTATATGAAGGCCAACATTAGTCATCCCTGTGTCTCTGTCACGTTGGGATTATTTATTGTCCCTTGCACTGGAATTTTGAACTTTTCTCTCCATAATTTGATGTTGTATACAAATATATATATAATGTAGGTGAAGGTGCTAAATCTGATTCTTCTTTTTTATTGCAGATGTACGCGGTATTTACTGCAGACACAGCTCACGAAGCAGGACTACCACAGTGAGCAAGACAGAATATGAAAGCTACATTGAGACTCCACCAGCATGTGACGTTAATGAGGAGTCTCCACCAGCATGTGACATTCACATGGAGACACCACCAGCATGTGACGTTCACACGGAGACACCACCAGCATGGGACATTCACATGGAGATTCCACCAGCATGTGTCATTCACATGGAGACTCCTCCAGCATGTGTAGTTCACACAGAGACTCCACCAGCATGTGTAGTTCACACGGAGACTCCACCAGCATGTGTAGTTCGCACGGAGACTCCACCAGCATGTGTAGTTCACACGGAGACTCCACCAGCATGTGACATTCACACGGAGACACCACCTGAATGTCACATTCATGTTGAGACTCCAGCACAATGTGACTTTCATGTTGAGAACCCATCAAAATACTAGGGCAGCCATTTGAATATCTCCTCCCATGAAGATGAGGGCAAGCTTAAAGAAAAGGATAGGCAGATCCTGGTGGTAGGGGATTCTGTTATTAGAGGGACAGAGAGGGCAATCTGTCAGAATGACCGTGATCAACAAACAGTATATTGTTTCCCGGTCGCACGAGTTCGGGACATTGCAGATCAGATGGATGGATTGTTGGATGGGGCTGGGGAGGACCCCGCTGTCATGGTACATATTTGAACCAATGATAACATTAGAAGAAAATGGAGCACCCTACAAAATGATTTCAGGGACTTAGGGGCTATATTGAAGAAAAGGACCTCCAAGGTAGCATTTTCAAAAATACTGCCTGTACCTCGAGCCACACCAAGGAGGCAGCAGGAGCTTAGGGAGCTTAGCAAGTGGCTGAAAAACTGATGCAGGAAGGAGGGGTTTGGCTTCATGGAGACCTGGACTGACTTTTCAATTCGTTGCTTGCTCTACAGCAGGGATGGATTGCACTTAAATGAGCAGAGTGCAGCTCTGTTGGGAAAGAAAATAACCAAAAAGTTGGAAAAATGTTAAATCAACCACATGTCTTTCACATTGAGACTCCTCCAGCATGCAATGATTCTGTTGATACTCGGGCAGAATGTAACTTTCCCACTAAGACTCCGGCAGATTGTGGCGTTACCGCTGAGACTCTGGCAAAATGTGACATTCACAATGAGACTCCTCCCGAATGTGACATTCACAATGAGTCTTCTCCAGAATGTAACGTTCACAATGAGACTACTCCAGAATGTGATGTTCACAATGAGTCTCCTCCAGAATGTGATGTCTATAATTAGACCCCTCCAGAATGTGATGTTCACAATGAGACTTCTTCAGAATTTCATGATCACAATGAGTCTCCTCCAGAATGTGACATTCATAATGAGACTCTTCCAGAATGTGATGTTCACAATGAGACTCCTCCAGAATGTGACATTCATGTAAAGAATTCACCAGCATGTGACGTTCACACCGAGAATCCACCAGCATGTGACGTTCACACCGAGACTCCACCAGCATGTGACATTCACACCGAGACTCCACCAGCATGTGACGTTCACACTGAGACTCCACCAGCATGTGACGAAGATGGGGACGAGGTTACAAGAAAGGATAGGCACATACTAGCGGTAGGAGATTCAGTTATTGGAAAGATACAGAGGGCAATCTGTCACAAAGACCGTTATCGCCAAACAGTATGTTGTTTACCAGGCGCTTGGGTTTGGAACTTTGCAGATTGCATGGACAGATTGTTGGATGGTGCTGGAGAGGACCCAGCTGTCATGGTATATATATCGGTACCAATGACAAAGTTAGAGAAAGATGGAGCACCCTACAAAATTATTTCAGGGACTTAGGGTCTATATTAAAGAAAAGGTCCCCCAAGGCAATATTTTCAGAAATACTGCTGGTACCTCGAGCCACACCAGAGAGGCAACATGAGCTTAGGGTACTCAAGTGGCTGAGGAACTGGTACAGGGAGGAAGGGTTTGGTTTCATGGTGAACTGGGCTGACTTTTCAGGCAGTTACCATCTTTATAGTAGTGACGGATTGCATTTAAATGGCAGGGGTGCAGCTTTTTTGGGATTGAAGATGACCAAAATGTTTGAAGAAAATTTAAACTAGGTGATGAGGAGGAGGGATTAGAAGATGATTTGCTAGTGAATATGAGGGAGAGAATCTTCAATTGAAGCCATCACCGAAATACACTACATCATCAATCTCTTGAAAGATTCTCATCAGCAGCTTCTGAATCACAAACTATCAATGTAGTTGGACAAACAAGACAATTGGCTTTTTCTTAGAAGAAGATTCAACTAAAAGTCTAAGGAAACCTCCCAGGGACCAGGCACAGCTGTACCAACACAGGTCCCTACACTGGTGGCGGCTGCCACTCCAGTAACTGGAGGGTCCTCCCATCAGGCCTCCATTTTTGTTTTTGGAGCTTCTGAATCACCATCAATGTAGCTGGACAAACAAGATAATTGGCTCTTCCTAGAAGAAGACTCAACACAAAGTCTGAGGAACCCTCCCAGGGACCAGGTATGGCTGTACCAACACAGGTCCCTACACTGGTGGCGGCTGCCACTCCAGTAACCGGAGGGTCCTCCCATCAGCCCTCTATTTTCATTTTTGGAGCTTCTGAATCACCAACTATCAATGTAGTTGGACAAACAAGACAGTTGGCTGTTCCTAGAAGAAGAATCAACAAAAAGCCGCAGGAACCCTCTCAGGGGCCAGGTACAGCTGTAATAACACAGGTCCCTACACTGGTGGTGACTGCCACTCCAGTAACCAGAGGGTCTTCCCATCAGCCCTCTGCTTCCAAATCACCAACTATCAATGTAGTTGGACAAACAAGACAATTGGCTGTTCCTAGAAGACTCAACAAAAAGTCTGAGGAACCCTCCCAGGGACAAGGTACGGCTTTACCAACACAGATCCTTACACTGGTGGTGGCTACCACTCCAGTAACTGGAGGGTCCTCCAATCAGCCTTCCATTTTTGTTTTTGGAGCTTCTGAATCACCAACTATCAAAGTAGCTGGTCAAAGAAGACAATTGGCTTTTTCCTAGAAGAAGACTGAACAAAAAGTCTGAGGAAACATCCCAGGGACCAGGTACGGCTGTACCAACACAGGTCCCTACACTGGTGGCGGCTGCCACTCCAGTATCCAGAGGGTCTTCCCATCAGCCCTCTACTTCCCTTTCTGCAGCTTCTGAATCACCAACTATCAAAGTAGTTGGACAAAGAAGACAATTGACTTTTTCCTAGAAGAAGACACAACAAAGTCTGAGGAACCCTCCCAGGGACCAGGTACGGCTGTACCAACACAGGTCCCTACACTGGTGGCGGCTGCCACTCCAGTAACTGGAGGGTCCTCCCATCAGGCCTCCATTTTTTTTTTTGGAGCTTCTGAATCACCATCAATGAAGCTGGACAAACAAGACAATTGGCTGTTCCTAGAAGAAGACTGAACAAAAAGTCTGAAGAACCCTCCCAGGGACTAGGTACGGCTGTACCAACACAGGCCCCTACACTGGTGGCGGCTTCCACTCCAGTAACCAGAGGGTCTTCCCATCAACCCTCTACTTCCCTTTCTGCAGCTTCTGAGTAACCGACTGACAAAGTAGTTGGACAAAGAAGACAATTGGCTTTTTCCTAGAAGACTCAACAAAAAGTCTGAGGAACCCTCACAGGGTCCAGGTATGGCTGTACCAACACAGGTTCCTACACTGGTGGTGGCTGCCACTCCAGTAACTGGAGGGTCCTCCCATCAGCCCTCCATTTTTGTTTTTGGAGCTTTTGAATCACCAACTATCAAAGTAGCTGGACAAAGAAGACAATTGGTTTTTTCCTAGAAGAAGACTGAACAAAAAGTCTGAGGAAACATCCCAGGGACCAGGTACCGCTGTACCAACATAGGTCCCTACACTGGTAGCGGCTGCCACTCCAGTAACCGGAGGGTCCTCCTATCAGGCCTTCATTTTCGTTTTTGGAGATTATGAATTGCCAACTATCAATGTAGCTGGACAGACCAGACAATTGGCTGTTCCTAGAAGAAGACTGAACAAAAAGTCTGAGGAACCCTCCTAGGGACTAGGTATGGCTGTACTAACACAGGTTCCTACACTGGTGGAGGCTGCCACTCCAGTAACCAGAGGGTCCTCCCATCAGCCCTCTATTTTCGTTTTTGGAGTTTCTGAATCACCATCAATGTAGCTGGACAAACAAGACAATTGGCTGTTCCTAGAAGAAGACTGAACAAAAAGTCTGAAGAACTCTCCCAGGGACTAGGTACGGCAGTACCAACAAAGGTCCCTACACTGGTGGCGGCTGCCACTCCAGTAACCAGAGGGTCTTCCCATCAGCCCTCTACTTCCCTTTCTACAGCTTCTGAATCACCAAATATCAAAGTAGTTGGACAAAGAAGACAATTGACTTTTTCCTAGAAGAAGACTCAACAAAGTCTGAGGAACCCTCCCAGGGACCAGGTACGGCTGTACCAACACAGGTCTCTACACTGGTGGCAGCTGCCACTCCAGTAACTGGAGGGTCCTCCCATCAGGCCTCCATTTTTGTTTTTGGAGCTTCTGAATCACCATCAATGTAACTCGACAAACAAGACAATTGGCTGTTCCTAGAAGAAGACTGAACAAAAAGTCTGAGGAACCCTCCCAGGGACCAGGTACGGCTGTACCAACACAGGTCCCTACACTGGTGGCGGCTGCCACTCCAGTAACCTGGGGGCCCTCCTATCAGGCCTCCATTCTTGTTTTTGGAGATTATGAATCGCCAATTATCAATGTAGCTGGACAGACAAGACAATTGGCTGTTCCTAGAAGAAGACTGAACAAAAAGTCTGAGGAACCCTCCCAGGGACTAGGTATGGCTGTACCAACACAGGTTCCTGGCGGCTGCCACTCCAGTAACCGGAGGGTCCTTCCATCAGCCCTCTATTTTCGTTTATGGAGCTTCTGAATCGCCAACTATCAATGTAGTTGGACAGACAAGACAATTGGCTGTTCCTTCCCCAAAGCACCCACCCCCCCATGTTGAGGGCATGAGGCCTGGTACGGTTCAGGAGGGGGGGTGCTCACTCGTCTCCACCCCCTTTCCTGACATGCCGGGCTGTGTGCTAAGATAAGGGTCTGGTATGGATTTTGAGGGACCCCAACGCCGTTTATTTGGCGTGGAGTTCCCCCTAAAGATTCATACCAGACACAGTAGAGAAAAAAGAAGGGGATATTTGCGCTAACCAATCAATATATACAAAAAATATATGTGCACAAGTGATATAACTAAATAAAGCGTAATTAAATGCTGCACCTCTAAAGGTCAAATACCAAAACCTAAAACCAATAATAAGAAAGAAAAAGATGCGCAAAGAAACCCCTACAAATAACAATAAATATTGCTGTGAACAAATTCTCTAAAACATGATGATATGAAAAATTGAGTGGTGTATCAAAAAACAAATAGTTCATGTGATATAAAAAATAAATGAATAAAGCCAAAAGTGAATTTATCAAAAACAGAATATCCCAAAATGATCCTTCAAAATTTAGGAGATGCAAAAGTTCTTCACTTAATCTTGAAAAGCAGGACACATATTAATTCGAATCATCTGGAATATGGAGCATAAAATGCAAATACAAACTGCTTACCAGATCCGTTGGATCTCAAATGATAGAGATCAGAAGCGCTGGTGCATTAGCCTGCCGGCAGGTGAACCCACAGTGATTGAAAGCAGAGAGGAATCCACCTTTTTATCCAGGAATCAGCAAGGACAAAACTTCACTCTCCGGGACACTCTCATAAAAGCCAGGATCTGGGTATTCTCATGTAAGGAGGAATACAAGAGGGCTTCATGATGCAGTATGTTCCAGAAAAGGTATTTATTTAAAAAACAAATCATACAAAGTCCATAAACTCAAGAAGGTAAGAAAAGCAGGTTTGAATCAGCCTATCATGTCTACCAGTCAGCTGTTCAGCGTGGTGATGTCACAGGCTCATGCTCCACCCGACATGTTTCCCCTTAACAGGCATCCACTGGGAACGGAGATCATGAGTGATTAAAGGGACTCCCAGATTTCGATGAGCCCCCTGCCCGCAGACCCCGACAACCAACGGCCAGGGTTGTCGGGAAGAGGCCCTTGTCCTCATCAACATGGGGACAGGGTGCTTTGGGGTGGGGGCCGCAGGGTGCCCCCCTGCCCCAAAGCACCCACCCCCCATGTTGAGGGCATGCGGCCTGGTACGGTTTGGGGGGCGCTCACTCGTCCCCACCCCCTTTCCTGACCGGCCGGACTGCGTGCTCGGATAAGGGTCTGGTATGGATTTTGGGGGCACCCCCACACACCGTTTTTTCGGCGTAGGGGGTTTCCCTTAAAATCCATACCAGACCCAAGGGCCTGGTATGCTCTTGGAGGGAGAACCCATGCCGTTTTTTTATTTAAAATTTGGCATGGAGTTCCCCCTGAAGATTCATACCAAACACAGTGCCTGGTATTGGCGGGGATCCAAGTGGGATCCCTGTTCATTGAAAGTCGGACGTATGTCGGCTTCAAGTCGCAGGGCAAAGTCGGATCCAAAATAGGACGGCTGTTGTGTCGTACCAGTGTGAACCCAGCCTTAGCCTTTTTTGATTCCTGCAATGATTAGGCTTCTTTGTTTAACACATCAGTTAAAGGGATTGGTGGTGCAATATATATGCACATTATTAAAATAAACACAGACAAATTACTTAATTGCTGCTACTTCCTAACTCGCTGTATCTAGACAGTTATGTCTATTTGTTCAAAAAGATTTAAATCACGAACCAGAACCCCACTTAATGATTTAATCATTTGTATATTTTCACATTTTCCATAATGGTAACACTGACGCCCTTCAAGAAGCAGCTTTTTCAAATACAATGTCTTTTTCATATATGACATACACACTCTGTGTGACACAGACACACACGGTGTCTTCTCTAGCCAACAATTACAAAACACCTGGTTAATATTTTAGAAGTATAAACCACTTCAAGTAGGAAGTAATGAGAATTATTTTCTTACAGAGCAAAGTGCTATAAAAATAACTTCAGCTGGCTTATGTGTCTCCTGTAATAGGCACGTCAACTTTCTCCTAATTGTTTGGTAACTCATTGTAAACCATGTAAGTCAAGGTTCAGCATGTTTTGCTCACAAACAAATGACAATCAGGGAAATTTAATGAATTGATTGCAAGTGCAAAGGGCAAAAATTAAATGAAGTCTATAAGGGATTAGAAAGTAAAAAAGGAATTTTACATTTCTATGTCTTGGTTTGCAGACCTATGTGCATACTGAGAGCACAATGATACCTTAAAAGAGCCCTAAAGTGATATTAAAGTCTTGTTTTTTTCTCATTTAAAAATAACAAACAAGTTATACTTACCTGCTCTGTGCAGTGGTTTTGCACAGAGCAACCCAGATCCTCCTCTTCTCGGGTCCCCTAATGGCTCTGCTGGCCCCTCCCTCCTGTCAGGTGCCCCCACAGCAAGCAGCTTGCTATGGGGGCACCCGAGCCGCGGCTCTGTGTGTCTATTCAGTTTGCCTCATTAGCTCACTGAATTTGATTGACAGCTGTGGGAGCCAATGGTGCCTGCTGATGTGTCTCAGCCAATCAGGAGGGAGAGTCCCGGACAGCTGAGTCTCTCGTGCAACATCGCTGGATCGAGTTGGGGCTCAGTTAATTATTAGAGGGGCTGATGCACACAGGTGTTTTATCTTAATGCATATTCTGCCTTTAAAACCACTTTAAATGGAACGTACACCAATCAGTTATAAGTTTATGACCATCCACCTAATATTGAGTAGGTCCCCTTTTGCCACCAAAACAGCCCTGACCCACCAAGGCATGGACACCGCTAGACCTCTGAAGGTATGCTGTGAAATTTGCCATCAAGCCATCAGTAGCAGAGCCTTTAAGTCTTGTAAGTTGCAAGGTGGGCCCTCCATGGATTAGACTTGTTTTTCCAGCACATTCCACCGAAGCTTGATTGGATTAAGATATGGAGAATCTGGAGGCCAAGTCAACACCTTGAACTTGTTGTTATGTTCCTCAAACCTTCTTGAACCATTTTTGCAGTGTAGCAGGGCTCATTATCCTGATGACAGAGGTCAATGCCATCAGGGAATACCATTTCTATGAAGGAGTGTGCTTGGCCAGCAAAAATTGTAAGGTGGTACGTGTACCATAAAAGGCAGGACTCACCTGGTCATCCACATGATGTAAAAGAAAACGTCATTCATTAGAACAGGCTACCTTCTTCCATTGCTCCATGGTACAGTTCTGATGTTCACAAGCCTATTGTAGGCGCTTTTGGCTGTGGACAAGGGTCAGCGTGGGCACCCTGACCAGTCTGTTGTTAAGCAGCCCAATATACAACAATGTGCGATACCACTAATATATCTCACCAACTTTGAGATGCCATTGTAATGAGATAATCAATGTTATTAACTTAAAGTGGAGTTCCAGCCACATATATATATATTTTTTTAAGGCACCCGTTCTGCTAGTCTAAATTACATTCTGTAAAGGCATGTTGTAATAAAAACCACTGGTCTATTACATCTTTTTTTTTTAAATGAACCTTTGTTTTATCCTTGCTTAGCGCATCCATCTTAATTGTGGGCACGTGAAGCTGTATTCCAGGATAATGTGCTGCTTGCTACCCAGCATGCACCTCCCGATCTTGCGCATTACAAACTGGGCGCAGCGTGATACAAACAGGCAGTGATGCCCACTGCCTCCTGGAAATGATGACACACATCTCCCAGGAGCAGAGGCGCTGCAGGAAATGACGTACATTGCCACGGCCCAAAGAGGAAGAAAAAACAAGACACCCTAGCAACAAGGTACACAAAGCTAGAAAAAAAAGCCAAATGTTGTTCATAGTGTGGGACTGTAGCGGGAACTCCGCTTTAAAGTGTAAGTCCACCCTAAAACTAAAATCCCTGCATCTATAGACATCCACATTTGAACACTAACCTATCTAGCCCTGAAAAGAAGAAATCAATATACATACCTTTTTTTAAGCCAATCCGACCCGGTCTCCAGTGGCGGAAGCTCTACAGAGGACACAGCCAACAACGGCTGTGAAATGAATGAGGAGTGATGTCACTAATAGAGTTACTATGGGGCTTCCATTGTCGGATGTGTCCTCTGCACCCGTCTACACAGTGAAGCCGCAGATGACAGCTCAGCATGGGATCGGGTTGGATCGGCTGCAGAAAAGTTATATATACTGCTTTTTTTCTTTGTAGGGCTAGATAGGTTAGTGTTAGATTGTCGACGTCTGTAGATGCAGGGATTTTAGTTTTAGGGTGGACTTCTACTTTAACCTGTCAGCGGTCATAGAGTTATGGTCGATCGATGTATAGTGTTTTTGTATCACAATTTTTTCTATTTATTATGTTTAGGGTTACAGTTAAACAAAAGAAATAGGTTATTATAGAATAATGAAAATGATTATTTCATATTTACTAATTCCTGGTGGAGCTGGAGGAGCTTGAGGCTTGTTTTCACATATAAAAAAGAAGAAAAATACAGCGCTGATACCTTCAATATAATAAAGCAGCCAGCACAGCAATAGACAAAACTGTATGGCAAAAGTGTAAAAAATATGTAACACTAATACCGCGTACACACGATCGCACATTCCGACAACAAAGCCATGTTTTTTTTCCAATGGATGTTGGCTCAAACTTGTCTTGCATACACACGGTCACACAAATCTTGTCGGAAATTCCGAACATCAAGAACGTTGTGACGTACAATGGCACTAGAAAAGGGAAGTTCAATAGCCAGTGCGCCACCCTTTGGGCTCCTTCTGCTAATCTTGTGTTAGTAGACGTTTGGTGAGAGACGATTCGCGCTTTTCAGCCTCGTGCTTTTCCGATCGTTACTCCTCTTCAGTTTGTGCTTGTGGGTTTGTAGCTGGTTTTCAGTGCGTGTAGTCAGTTCCCATTTGTTTTTCAGTGTGTATTATTATACCTATTTGATCTTCAGTGCATTCTTGTCCGCTCGTTTCTGATTTTCAGCTTGCTCTTCTCAGGCCTTTCTGATTTTCAGTTTGTTCTGACCAGCCGATCATTTTGAAGTCATGTTGCGGGTACGTACTTGTTGTAGAGTTCGTGCTGTGCAGGGGCTTGGTGTTGGGGTTCTTACTTTGACCCAAGCCGAGTCCATGAACAGGGCAGGGAGGAGTTGATGGACGAATAATTGGTTACTCCAGTGTGACCAATTCTCTCATATCCGTGAGAATAATCCTGATGATTCCAGGAATTATCTCCAGATGACGGACCCCATTTTTCACCGTTTGTTGGCTTAGCTGTCCCCTTATATTAGCAGGCAGGACACCTGCATGCGGGAAGCCATCAATCCCGAGCAGGGGCTAGTCGCCATGTTGCGGTGCTTGGCGACAGGGAGAAGTCTGCAGGACATCAAGTTCTCGACAGGCATCTCCCCCCAGGCTCTGTGGATCATTATTCCAGAGACCTGTTCTGCCATTATTCAGGTCCTGCAGAAGGACCATATTAGGGTTTTAAGTTTTCTCCTTTAACATCACATTCTATGTATTTAATGTTTGCTAATGTATTGTATTTCTTTCATCATTCCATAATTACCATGATTGTAATATGCTGTGAATGTCCCTTTTGTTCTCATACATGCTTGAATTTTTTTAACTTCCTTTTTTGTTCTTCGTGCATATTTGCCTTCACTAACCTCACCAGCATGCTATCCTGGGCCCATACACACCTAGCCTAGTCACTTAATAATGTATTTTGTCAGCTCCATAGTAGTGCTTTACCCTAAACACCCCCTAAAATGTGTACAAATGTTATTTGTGTCCTTAACCACTTAAGCCCCGGACCATTTGGCTGGCCAAAGACCAGAGCACTTTTTTTTGCGATTCGGCACTGCTAGCTGACAAGTGCTCGGTCGTGCGACGTGGCTCCCAAACAAAACTGATGTCCTTTTTTTCCCACAACGTTTAGGCTGATACGTATTCTTCTACATATTTTTGGTAAAAAAAATCGTAATAAGCGTTTATTGATTGGTTTGCACAAAAGTTATAGCGTCTACAAAATAGGGGATAGTTTTATGGCATTTTTATGAATTTTTTTTTTATTAGTAATGGCGGCGATCATCAATTTTTATCGTGACTGCGACATTATGGGGGACAGATCAGACACTTTTGACGCTATTTTGGGACCATTCACGCTTATACAGTGATCAGTGCGATTAAAATGCATTGATTACTGTGTAAATGTGACTGGCAGTGAAGGGCTTAACCACTAGGTGGTGCTCTAGGGGTTAAGTGTGTCCTAGGGAGTGATTCTAACTGTGGGGGGGGTGGGCTATGTGTGACACGACACTGATCACCGCTTCCGAATACAGGGTGCTGTGATCAGCGTCATTAGGCAGAACGGGAAAATGTTTGTTTACATTAGCATTTCCCCGTTCTTCCACACCGTGAGACGATCGCGGGTATCCCCGTAGACATCGAGTCACGCTCATGGAGCTCCCAGTGGGCGCGCGCCCGCAAGCCGCCTCTTTAATGGCAACGTACAGGTACGTTAATGCCTGTACGTGCCCTTCTGCCGCAGTATATCTGCGTGAGGCTTTTTTTTTTGGGTCCCAAAATCATTTGGAACCCTCCCTACCCCCCAACCGCTAAGTCAACCAATACCAATCCTCTATCTGCTGACTTTGCCAAACCCATACACACTATACCTACCTCTTTTGTGGTCAGATTTATGGATGAATTCCCCAAAGCATGTAGTGCAACGGCCTGCCAGAATACTTTAAAATGGTACTGTTTAAAGTTTTGTTCTCCTATTATCTTGATAGGTAATTTCAGAATGTAAAAACGTGCTTCAATTTGTACAGTGTGTATTCATATTTTTGTATTATGACACTTCTTACCTGTCCAGTGGGCTGCCAATAGTGTAAGTAAGGAGGGGCTGGCCAAAGTAAAACACATTATTTATGCATTCAGCTCTTAATGAAGTAGAGAGGGTTACCTGTCCAAAACATACCCCCCCCTCAATTTTTTACAATGGGCCATCAGAGAGGGTGAGGAATCTGATAAGTGGACCTTATATTTTTGTCTTTAAATACTCCTTAAAATAAATGTTATACTGATGTTAGCCAGGAATGTTTGTGTCGAATCTGCTTGCAATGTTTATGTGCAAAATTACTAAGTTCTTTTTTCTTGTTTGACTCCACAGTTTCCTTCAACGCCACAGGAATGGCAGACTGTGGCTTTCCAATTTGCCCAGCAGTGGGACTTTCCCAACTGCGGGGGGGCAATTGATGGGAAACACGTCCACATCGTGCCACCCCCCCAACTCGGGGTCATACTATTATAATTACAAGGGGTTTAATAATATTGTGATGTTGGCGGTGGTGTCGGCGACATATGAGTTGCTCTATGTGAATGTGGGGCAGAATGGCCGGATGTCAGATGGTGGAGTCATCACCCAGACAGAGTTCTACACACAGCTCTAGAATGGTGGCTTGGGATTGCCACCTGCTGAAGAGAACGTGGAAGGACTCCCGTTTGTCTTTGTCGCTGATGAAGCGTTTGGGCTGGGTGATCACCTGATGCGGCTGTTCCCGATGAGGACCCTCACCCCGGACCAGAGGGTTTTTAACTACCGGCTGGCCAGAGCCAGAAGAGTGGTTGAGAATGCTTTCTGGATAATGGCCAGCCAAGTCCGCCTATTCCTTACGGCAATCAACATGGTGGAATATAAACTTAACCATATAATCCTTTCATGCTGCATTCTCCACAACTTTTAAGGAGAAATTCAATGAACTATGTTGCCTCAGTTGGGCCTGAGGCCGGACTTAACAAACAAACCCTGACGGCGCTTGAAGCTGGCCGTCCAGGGTTGCCCCCCCAAAGTGCTTGCGAGGTCCGTATCAAATATATGGAGTACTTTGCGGGTAGGGGGGCCATTGATAAGCCTGAAAATGTTTAATAAACATTCTAAAAATACATTTTTTTAGTTGAACTGAAATAATATTTCCTTTGACTTACTGCTTGTGTTTCTTTTTGCTGTCTCCTAGGTTCTCCAATGGGCTTTTGATACATGAGGTGACAATCTTTTCTTCAGCGAACTATTATTATGTTGTGGGTCTGCTACACACACACCTTGTTTTTGTTGTTAATGTATGAATTTTGGTGAGTCACGAAAATGGCATGATTGTGGCAAATTATAAAGCACTGCGGGAGTTATTTACTAAAGGAAAATCCACTTTGCACTACAAGTGCACTGCAAAAGTGCACTTGAAAGTGCACTTGAAACTGAACTGAAAGTGCACTTGTAGTGCAAAGCGGATTTGCCTTTAGTAAATAACCCCTATTTCAGTGTAAACACAAACTTGATATTGTCCAAAAAATGATATTGAGCATTGAAGAAGAAGCCACACATTGTTGAGTAGAAAACTTGTGACACATTCACATGTGCGTTAGAAAATGGTTTTTGAACAAACCAACATATTTTAGTAATAACATTTTTGTTTTTGAGAATACAAATAGCCTTTTTTGTGTTAAAACAGGCATGTTTAAAAACATAAAACAATACACAACTGAGGAACTTACAAAGTTCAACTTTGACAAAGTGAAGGCAATATCAGACATTAGTAAGTCCAAACTGTGTTGATTTTGCCTTCATCAGATGGGGTGATGTCACCTCTGTGAAAGCCAAATTTTAAAGATGCACACAAATTGAGAGTCAAAAATGGGGATTTCCCTCCTGATGCCATGCCTAATGTCAACATGTGCTAGCTCCCATCATGGGGGATCAATGGACATGTTTTGGGGGTGCAACTCCTTCCTCTCATCAACTTGCACCCCCAAAACGCGTACCTTATTATCCCATGATGGCGGATAGCACATGTTGACACACTGTGTGCATCTTCAAAGTTTGGCTTTCTAAAAAAATATTTAAAATGTGTGAAAATAATAAAAATACAAAAAACGAAGACTTTTGGGGTGTTTTAGCTTCTGCCTAAAACATCAATGAGGTTTTTGAGTCTTTTTTCCACATCATTGATGCTCCTTGATCTTTTGCAAATCACGATTGCACACCATGATCTCCCCGATGAGGATGTGTGCACTTCCACAACATCCACATCACCTAAAATAAAAAAACACACCATGTATTATAAATAAGCAGGCATACATCTATTACCTGAAGCTGTGGTCTCAGACACTCATCTGTTGTGGTCACTATTTCGCCTCTCCTTCCTCCACATCTTCTGGTGTGGGGATTTGCTTTTCTTTAGGAGGTGGGGGGTCCCTGGTGTCCTCAGATGTCCCGAGTCTTTTCTCCCCTATGTGAATAGAAAAAAGGTATAATTAGCACACAGATATTTGAGGCCAGAAATAGTAATATGAAATATTGCTTGGAAGTGTCGTACAATTGTCTTTTTTGGCAGAGTTCCAAGTGGAAGACATTATTTTTTTCCCTTTATAAAGCTGGAATACTTACTTTTTTGTACCATTTTCACACATGGAGACACCACTAGTATCCACTGGAGCACCTGTGTGGAACACCCTAAAAAGTTTGTTCTGGTGTCCCACACTAGTGCTCCTGCGTCCAGATATGTAAACAGCTGCTGAGTGTCCTCTTCTTACACTGAATCAAGTTTGCATTTCATTTTAGTACAAACCCATCTAGACAACAATGTCATAAACTTCTTTTAATACAAATAGGCCTGAACAAATGTAGTTAACCTGGATCTGTCAAAAACATTGTATTAGTGGGCGAACGAACCATGTTTACTATGAATGATTACTATGCCCACGAACCCGAAAGTTGCCATTTTAAACTGTACAACAGTAAAGAAAAACACATGGAGCAGCATGCAAGTAATAATAATAATAATAGGAACACATGACACTACTTACTTTTTTGAAGAACTCTCTTGATCTTTCTGTACTGATCCTGCTCCCTCAATTTTAGATCTGACCAGCGTTTCCTCAATTGATCCTTGGATCGTCGTACCCCAAAATTCCTGTGCAGACTTCTCACAACTTTAGCAATGATCTTGGCCTTTCTGACATTTGGGTTTGGGTAAGGTCCATGCTTCCCATCATAGTCGGCCCTCTTCAAGATGTCCACCATCTCCACCATCTCTATAAAGGACATATTTGAGGCCTTAAATCTCCTCCGGGATCGGGACATTCATGTCTCCGGCCTTTCGTTGTTGCTGCTGCTGCTGTCTGCATGCACTTGCTCTTTCTCCGCCATGTGCTCTCCCACTGCGCCGAAAGATAAGGGGCGGGGAATAGACTAGAAAGAACATCAGGGGAGGGCAGAGTTTCACGCATGCGCAGTGTATACAAAGCGTAACACGCGTGCGACGTACGTATGATCTGTGAGCAGAGGAAGGAGTAGCAGAAGCACTGATCATTCTAAGGAAGGTACAAGTTTAACTTGGTGCATCAGTGGCCTATACTGCCTCTGAGTTGAGGCCCATAAAGGGACAAGATTAGGAGAGTTTAGCCTGACATTAGGGTTTGTCTTTTGTTGTGTCTTGCAGAGAAAATGGATGGTTTCAATGATCGCAACTTCCTCCCCCTATTCATAGACAAGTACAGGGAGCTGCCCTGTCTGTGGCAGGTGAAACATCCCCATTATAATCATAAACAAAAGAGGCAGGCAGCGCTGGAGAAACTGCTGGAGTTGGTGAAGCCGTAGATCCCCACGACAACCATCCCCTATTTGAAGGCAAAAATTGGTGGGCTGAGGAGCACTTATAATAGGGAGTGCAATAAGGTCCAGGATTCCATGAGATCAGGAGCAGCAGCAGATGCAATTTATGTCCCCAGGCTGTGGTACTATGACAGACTGCGTTTTCTGTCAGACCAGACTGAAGTCAGGCAATCACTCTCAACCCCTCCTTCCACTCTTCCTTCCACGCTTCATTCCACCCCAGCTGAGTCTTCCGACGTCCAACCTGGGCCTTCCAGCCAGGAAGAAGTGGAGGAGCCCAGCTTGAGCCAGGTATAGCATTGTTCTACACATTTCTTGTCGTAAAATTAATGATGTTAATTAGATGTTATTATTGAGAACGAATTGCTGATTTAATAAAGTATTTTACATATCAATAGACAGTAGTGGCCAAAAATGTTTGGGACAAGAATGAAAAATGCTGGGGTCAGAATGATAGTCTTTTCTATTTGTTAACATTCAATTTGCAACAGTCATGAGCTGAAAATTGTGTGTCCCTTTTTTATACACAGGAAAGCCTCAGCCAGGAGGAGGGCATGGAATGTGGCAGACAGGAGGAGGCTGTGGAATGTGGCAACCAGGAGGTGGCAGGGGAAAGTGGCAGCCAGAAGGTGGCGGGGGTAAGTGGCAGCCAGGAGTTGGCCCGGCCCAGTAGCCTGACTGAATCCCAGGCCCCTCTCCTCTGCCTTCCAAACAAAAGGCCCAGGAAGGGGAGTAACTTGGAGGAGGCAGCACTTGGGCTGATTCGGGAGGCCCATGCTGCCCTCAGAACCACCTTCACTCTTCAAGAGGCCTTTGCCTCCATGGCTGCATGCAAAATGCAGGAAATGGAGGAGGGCCAATGCCTCATCTGTGAGGAAATGATGTATCTGTCCCTAAATAAGGGGTTGAGGGGCCAACTCACAAACAAAACACACCTGTGTGAGTTCGACCATCCTCCTCCTCCTCCTCCACCTCCTGCCACAACTACAAAACCACAGCCTGGAAGCAAGCCTGGAAGGAAGAGTGGAAGGAAGACAAGAGTGTGATAGGCTGAGTTCAGTCTGGTCTGACAAAAGACGCATGACCACAGCCTGGGGACATATATGTCATCTGTTGCTGTTCCTGATTTCTTGTAGTCCGGGACCGGATTGTGCTCACTATTATATGGACTCCTCATGTTACCAATTTTGGCTGTAAAATAGTTGATGTGTCCCCTGGGGTACAAAGGCTTTGCCAACGCCACAATTTTCTCCAGCGTTGCCTTCCTCTTTATTTTATTATGACCCATAACAAATGGCTATTTTGGACTTACAAATACTTGCCTATGTGTTTTAATTCAAAAAGGACAGTTTGTTTGTGAGTAGGCAGGTACATTTCAAAAATACAATGTCAAATTAACAAGGGACACCAACCATCCTCCTCGAGGTTAAAAAATACAAGATAATAATGGTGTTGTGGTAACTTGACACACAAAAACGAAAAAAAAAAAAAAATTATGTAGATCACTAGAAAAAAGTAAATAAAACAGGAGATCTAGATTAAAAATTATTATTATGGAGATCTGACAAAAAAAAATAACTAATATTATTTAGGAGATCACGAGAAATAATAAAGAAATCATTTATTCAGAACTCTGTGTGAATATCAGCAGCAAAATAACTTCATTATTCTAGCATTATAAAGAAAAAGAGAATGCGCCTCATCAAAAGATTTAAACATTTGCAGCGTGACGAATGTGCTATCTCCATTACAAACGCTAGTTTTACCAGACCGAGTGCTTCCGTCTCATAATTGATTCAAAGCATGTGTGGAACTTTGTGCGTCAAAATTGTGTACACACAATCGGAATTTACAAGAACGGATTTTGTTGTCGGAAAATTTGAGATCCAGATCTCAAATTTTGTTTGTCGGAAATTCTGACGGAAAATGTCCGATGGAGCCTACACACGGTCGGAATTTCCAACAAGAAGCTCCCATCGAACATTTGTTGTCGGAAAATCCGATCGTGTGTACACGGCATTAGAGTGTACCCTGTATGACTTACAAGGTATTCACAAGTGCATAACAAACAGTATAGAACAGTGTAACTGATTGGTTATCACATACCTGGTAGAAGAGCCTGAATGGACGAGCAAGGCCTCCCTTACACCTCTGACTTGGGACCTCTGATAGTGGGAACAGAAGGTGCCAAGGTACAGAGCCGCACGAGTGCCAAGAGTCTTTAGCTGGTAGCTGGACGACAGTCCTGGAAGGGCTGGAGAAGACAGAGGCAGACTTCAGCAGGGAGACCGACAGGCAGGCAGCTGGTGCGAATGGCAGTAAGAAGAAGCAAGGTCAGGCAGGCTGGGTCATACATGGCTAGGACAATCGGTTGCAGGGTGCAAGCAGGTTCGTAGTCAGGAGGCAAGCCGAGGTCAAAAGCCGGATCAGCAAACAGGAGCCAAGGAGAAGACAAGAGGATGGTCACAGGACAAGCCGGGATCGGTGCAGGTGGAGATCAAGGGATGGTCAAGACAAGCCGGATAGGTAACAGGGATCAAGATTAGGGATGAGCCGAACACCCCCCTGTTCGGTTCGCACCAGAACATGCGAACAGGAAAAAAGTTCGTTCGAACACGCGAACACCGTTAAAGTCTATGGGACACGAACATGAATAAACAAAAGTGCTAATTTTAAAGGCTTATATGCAAGTTATTGTCATAAAAAGTGTTTGGGGACCTGGGTCCTGCCCCAGGGGACATGGATCAATGCAAAAAAAAGTTTTAAAAACGGCCGTTTTTTCAGGAGCAGTGATTTTAATAATGCTTAAAGTCAAACAATAAAAGTGTAATATCCCTTTAAATTTCGTACCTGGGGGGTGTCTATAGTATGCCTGTAAAGGGGCGCATGTTTCCTGTGTTTAGAACAGTCTGACAGCAAAATGACATTTTGAAGGAAAAAACTCATTTAAAACTACCCGCGGCTATTGCATTGCCGACAATACACATAGAAGTTCATTGATAAAAACGGCATGGGAATTCCCCAAAGGGGAACCCCGAACCAAAATTAAAAAAAAAAAATGACGTGGGAGTCCTCCTAAATTCCATACCAGGCCCTTCAGGTCTGGTATGGATATTAAGGGGAACCCCGGCCAAAATTAAAAAAAAAAAAAATGACGTGGGGTTCCCCCTAAATTCCATACCAGACCCTTCAGGTCTGGTATGGATTTTAAGGGGAACCCCGCGCCAAAAAAAAAAAAAAAAACGGCGTGGGGTCCCCCCAAAAATCCATACCAGACCCTTATCCGAGCACGCAACCTGGCAGGCCGCAGGAAAAGAGGGGGGGACGAGAGTGCGGCCCCCCCTCCCTCCTGAACCGTACCAGGCCACATGCCCTCAACATTGGGAGGGTGCTTTGGGGTAGCCCCCCAAAACACCTTGTCCCCATGTTGATGAGGACAAGGGCCTCATCCCCACAACCCTGGCCGGTGGTTGTGGGGGTCTGCGGGCGGGGGGCTTATCGGAATCTGGAAGCCCCCTTTAACAAGGTGACCCCCAGATCCCGGCCCCCCCCCTGTGTGAAATGGTAAGGGGGTACTTATACCCCTACCATTTCACGAAAAAAGTGTCAAAAATGTTAAAAATGACAAGAGACAGTTTTTGGCAATTCCTTTATTTAAATGCTTCTTCTTTCTTCTATCTTCCTTCATCTTCTGGTTCTTCTGGCTCTTCTGGTTCTTCCTCCGGCGTTCTCGTCCAGCATCTCCTCCGCGGCGTCTTCTATCTTCTTCTCCTCGGGCCGCTCCGCACCCATGGCATGGGGGGGGAGGCTCCCGCTCTTCTCTTCTTCTTTTCTTCTCTTCTTCATTTTCTTCTCCGGGCCGCTCCGCAATCCATGCTGGCATGGAGGGAGGCTCCCGCTGTGTGACGGCGCTCCTCGTCTGACAGTTCTTAAATAACGGGGGGCGGGGCCACCCGGTGACCCCGCCCCCCTCTGACGCACGGGACATGACGGGACTTCCCTGTGGCATTCCCCGTGACGTCACAGGGAAGAAAAGAAGAAGAGAAGAGCGGGAGCCTCCCCCCATGCCATGGGTGCGGAGCGGCCCGAGGAGAAGAAGATAGAAGACGCCGCGGAGGAGATGCTGGACGAGAACGCCGGAGGAAGAACCAGAAGAGCCAGAAGAACCAGAAGAACCAGAAGATGAAGGAAGATAGAAGAAAGAAGAAGCATTTAAATAAAGGAATTGTCAAAAACTGTCTCTTGTCATTTTTAACATTTTTGACACTTTTTTCGTGAAATGGTAGGGGTAAGTACCCCCTTACCATTTCACACAGGGGGGGGGCCGGGATCTGGGGGTCACCTTGTTAAAGGGGGCTTCCAGATTCCGATAAGCCCCCCGCCCGCAGACCCCCACAACCACCGGCCAGGGTTGTGGGGATGAGGCCCTTGTCCTCATCAACATGGGGACAAGGTGTTTTGGGGGGCTACCCCAAAGCACCCTCCCAATGTTGAGGGCATGTGGCCTGGTACGGTTCAGGAGGGAGGGGGGGCCGCACTCTCGTCCCCCCCTCTTTTCCTGCGGCCTGCCAGGTTGCGTGCTCGGATAAGGGTCTGGTATGGATTTTTGGGGGGACCCCACGCCGTTTTTTTTTTTTTTTTTTTGGCGCGGGGTTCCCCTTAAAATCCATACCAGACCTGAAGGGTCTGGTATGGAATTTAGGGGGAACCCCACGTCATTTTTTTTTAAATTTTGGCCGGGGTTCCCCTTAATATCCATATCAGACCTGAAGGGCCTGGTATGGAATTTAGGGGGACTCCCACGTCATTTTTTTTTTTAAATTTTGGTTCGGGGTTCCCCTTTGGGGAATTCCCATGCCGTTTTTATCAATGAACTTCTATGTGTATTGTCGGCAATGCAATAGCCGCGGGTAGTTTTAAATGAGTTTTTTCCTTCAAAATGTCATTTTGCTGTCAGACTGTTCTAAACACAGGAAACATGCGCCCCTTTACAGGCATACTATAGACACCCCCCAGGTACGAAATTTAAAGGGATATTACACTTTTATTGATTGACTTTAAGCATTATTAAAATCACTGCTCCTTAAAAAACGGCCGTTTTTAAAACTTTTTTTTGCATTGATCCATGTCCCCTGGGGCAGGACCCAGGTCCCCAAACACTTTTTATGACAATAACTTGCATATTAGCCTTTAAAATTAGCACTTTTGATTTCTCCCATAGACTTTTAAAGGGTGTTCCGCGGCATTCGAATTTGCC
Organism: Aquarana catesbeiana; assembly: GCF_042186555.1. Lineage (NCBI taxonomy): Eukaryota > Metazoa > Chordata > Amphibia > Anura > Ranidae > Aquarana > Aquarana catesbeiana. The sequence goes on from NC_133329.1 coordinate 310,452,568, forward strand.
GCGAACACCCCAAATTGTTCGCTGTTCGGCGAACTCGCGAACAGCCAATGTTCGAGTCAAACATGAGTTCGACTCGAACTCGAAGCTCATCCCTAATCAAGATACAGGTTCTCAGGAAACAGGATGCACAGAGCTAAAGATGAAGCAGCACTGAGGCTGGGTACTGGCTGTGCCTAAATAGACTCATTGGCGACAGCGTTGCTTACGTGTGCGCGCAAGCGTCGATGCACACATGAGTGCGCGGCGGCTTCTGCATGCGCACTTCTATGCGCCAAGGCCCGATTCCTATGGGCAACAGGAATGCGAGTATTTCTGCATCTCAAAGCTCTTGTAGGGAGGCGGATCTCTCTGCTGGTATGCGCATCCTGACATTGCCCCCCTCCAACGGGCAGCCTCCGGATGTCCAACTGAGCAAGTTTCTCAGGATGGTTTTGACAGAAGGTTTGGACAAGTCTCTCGGCATGAATATTGCCCTCTGGCTCCCACGAATTCTCCTCGGGTCCATACCTCCTCCATTTGACCAGGTACTGGACCTGATTCCGTCTCTTCCTACAGTCCACAATCGCTTCTACTTCATACTCTTCTTCGCCATTCATCATTACAGGTTCAGGAGGACCACTATTTCGTTCAGGAAATGGATCTGGACATGCAGGTTTCAGAAGAGAGATATGGAAGACTGGGTGGATTCTAAAAGAGTCTGGAAGTGCCAACTCATAGGCCACATCGTTGATCCTCTTCTTTACCTGGAATGGCCCCAAAAATTTAGGACCTAATTTTTTAGAGGGGCAAGCTAATTTAAGATTAGTTGTGGCTAGCCATACCTGTTCGCCGGGTTCCAGGATCAGATCTCCCTGTCTCTTTTTGTCAAAAGACTTCTTATAGTCTTCCTGAGCTTTGGCCATGGTCCTTTGCAACAGCTGATTGTTGGAATTGAAAAAGTCCGTTGTGTTTTGAACTGCAGGAACAGGACATTCAGGAGCTGTGGTAGTCAGAAATGAAGGGTGGAAGCCGTAGTTTGCCAGGAACGGTGATTGCTTGATAGCGGAGTGTTCCGAATTGTTGTATGCAAACTCCGCTAATGGTAATAGCACCACCCAATCATCCTGTGAGAAGGAAGTAAAACGTCGTAAATACTGTTCCAGCGTTTGATTAGTCCTCTCAGTTTGACCATTAGTCTGTGGGTGATACGCTGAGGAGAAGAACAGTTCAATCCTCAAGGACTCACACAAGGCTCTCCAAAATCTGGACGTGAACTGGACCCCGCGGTCTGACTTGATATTGACAGGTAGTCCATGCAGTCTTACAATTTCTTTAATAAAGATCCGAGCTGTCTCTGAGGCTGAAGGGGTACCCTTCATGGGCAGAAAGTGTGCCATTTTTGACAAACAGTCTATGACCACAAAGATGGTAGAGTAACCTTCTGAAGGGGGAAGTTCAACGATAAAATCCACTGAAATCATTTGCCAAGGTCTATCTGGGATTGGCAAGGGTCGCAGCAGACCCCAGGCTTTAGTCCTGCTGGTTTTATTTCTGACACAGGTAGTGCAAGTTTCAATGTATTTTTTGCAGTTCTCTCTTAGGCAGGGCCACCAAAAGGTTTGTTGTAAAAGTTCAGTCGTCTTATGGAACCCAAAGTGGCCTGCAAGGGCATGGTCATGGCAGAGACCCAAGGCAGTAACTCGCAAATCTTCTGGTACAAAGATCTAGTTATTGTGCCATAACAAGCCATCCTTTGCTTGTAATCTCTTTCCAGAAGAAGACGAGATTACCAACAGAGGCTTGCTTAATTTGAGACATGAAATCTTCTTGCAACAAGAGGAAATTCCCAGAGGACGGGATGGTATCTGGGGGAGCAGGATCTTCCGACACCCCAAACATGCGAGACAGAGCATCCGGTTTTGCATTCTTTGATCCTGGCCTGTAGGTTATGTGAAAAACAAATCTCATGAAAAATAGCGACCACCTGGCCTGCCGTGGTTTCAGACATCTTGCGGCTTGTAAGTACTCCAAATTCTGACGGTCCGTATATATTAAGATTGGGTGGGCTGCCCCTTCCAGCAAATATCTCCACTCTTCAAGAGCAGCCTTAATCGCAAGAAGCTCACGGTCTCCCACGTTGTAATTTCTCTCAGCCGGGGACAACTTGTGGGAGAAGAATGCTACAGGATGTAGTAAGGCCTTGGCCCCTTGACGTTAAGACAGAATTGCCCCTACTGCCGTCTCCGAGGCGTCCACCTCCAAGACGAAAAGGTAGGGCAGGGTCCGGATGCCGGAGTATAGGTGCAGCTGTAAAGAGTCCCTTCAAGGTTTCCTATAGAAATTTGCAAATCCGATAAAGCGATGCACCCCTTTTTTGTCTGTAGGAGCTGGCCAGTCCAGAATGGCAGAGACCTTCTGGGGATCCATTTTGATGCCGTCTGGGGATAGAATGAGGCCGAGGAACTGGATACTTTAGCACTCGAACTCACACTTTTCGAGTTTCGCGTATAGGCCATGCTGTCTGAGTCGGGCCAGAACATTTCTGACATGTCCCCGATGAGCCTCTAAGGAAGAAGAAAAAATCAAAATATCATCTAGATATACTATAACAAATAAATCTAAATAGTCCCGGAAGACATCTTTGATAAAATGCTGGAATGTTGCTGGGGCGTTGCAAAGTCTGAAAGACATTACTAAACATTCAAAATGTCCAAATCGAGTACAGAAAGCCGTCTTCCATTCATCACCTTCACGAATGCGTACTAAGTTGTATGCCCCATGTAAGTCCAGTTTGGTGAAGATGGCGGCGGAACGGAGTCTCTGAAACAACTCTGGCACCAGAGATAAAGGGTAGTGATTCTTAATCGTTATTTTGTTGAGATCCCGGTAATCCACACATGGGTGAAGGGAATGGTCTTTCTTCTCAACAAAGAAAATTCCCGCCCCGGCTGGGGATGTGGAGGGATGGATAGAGCCCTTTCTTAGACTGTGATCGATGTAGTCTTTCAGGACGGCAAGTTCAGGTTCAGTTAAAAATGATAGGGAACAAAGGTGAGGCTATGGCATCCAGATGCAGCAGTTATTTGTGAGTACCAGAAATGGTGGCAGGTAACATCACAGTCTCTTGGGTCACAGGACCAGATTTAATGCATGACCCATCCGCCAGATGAACTGTAAGTCCAAAAGATTTAGGTTGCAAAGGGACCTTATGTTGAAGAGCAAAAGTCAAGTCAATAAAGCAACTGCAGGCCCCTGAATCCACAATAGCGGGTACGTGAATGACTCTCTCCGGAAGTTGCAGTGAAAGCTGTATAGCCAGATGAGCAGATTTGCGGGGTAACAAGGACAAACGGGCAGAAGAGAAGGTCGGGCATCTGCGAACTTTGGCTGGACAGGACCTTACATAGTGGCCACCCTTCCCACAGTACAGACACAAGTGATTTACTTGGCGGTGCTGGTGTTCTTCTGAAGAGAGAGAGGGGCGAGGTATGCCGAGCAGTGCTGAATTTCTTGGACTAGGTGCTTGTGGCAACATCTCTGAAGACTGGAGCTGTCCTACTGACCTTTCGGCCCTGCATTCTCTCAGACGTCTGTCAATCTGGATGGTTAAATTGATCAAAGTCTCTAAGGAATCAGGTACTCCCACACGGGCAAGCTCATCCTTTAGGGGTTCAGACAACCCTAGCCGAAATTGGAAACGTAGAGCAGCATTATTCAATTCAACATCTGTGATCCAGCGTCTAAAGTCCGTTACATAGTCCTCAGCGGCCCTGTGGCCCTGCTGGAGCGCATGTAGGGCAGCCTCGGCCGTGGCCGTTCGCAGGGGATCCTCATAAAGCCGAGCCATAGTTACAAAAAATGAATATAGACTTGACAGACAGGGGTTGCCCTGTTCCAGCAGGCGATGAGCCCAGGACTGAGGTTCACCTTGCATAAGGGAGATTACATACCCTACTTTAGTAGCCTCGAGAGAAAAAGTCTGGGGTTGTAATGAAAAGTAAAGTACACAGGCGTTATGGAAAGTCCTGAACTTAGTGCGATTGCCTGAGAGCCTTTCCGGAGTGGGTACCCGGGGTTCAGATGGCTGCATTATTACAGCAGGTGCAGTGGGAAGTTCTGCAGTGGGAAGTTCCATTGAAGCGGATGAGACGGAGGCTGGCATGGGAGAAGAGAGTCCATGGATCGGTTCCTCGAGCTGGCTGTAACCTTCCTGCAGAGTCTTGACTGTTTGAGTGAGTGCAGAGAGGTGGTGGCACAACTGATCCACCGGGGAGGTTGCTCATTCAGGCTCGGACATGGCCGATTCGTACTATCACGTACCTGGTAGAAGAGCCTAAATGGACGAGCAAGGCCTCCCTTACACCTCTGACTTGGGACCTCTGATAGTGGGAACAGAAGGCGCCAAGGTACAGAGTCACACGAGTGCCAAGAGTCTTTAGCTGGTAGCTGGACGACAGTCCTGGAAGAGCTGGAGAAGACAGAGGCAGACTTCAGCAGGGAGACCGACAGGCAGGCAGCTGGTGCGGATGGCAGTAAGAAGAAGCAAGGTCAGGCAGGCTGGGTCATACACGGCTAGGACAATCGGATGCAGGTTCGTAGTCAGGAGGCAAGCCGAGGTCAAAAGCCGGATCAGCAAACAGGAGCCAAGGAGAAGACAAGAGGATGGTCACAGGACAAGCCGGGGTCGGTGCAGGTGGAGATCAAGGGATGGTCAAGACAAGCCGGATAGGTAACAGGGATCAAGATACAGGTTCTTAGGAAACAGGATGGACAGAGCTGAAGACGAAGCAGCACTGGGGCTGGGTACTGGCTGTGTCTAAATAGACTCATTGGCGACAGCGTTGCTCACGTGTGCGCGTGAGCGTCGACACACACGGGTGCACAACGGCTTCTGTTTGCGCGCCAGTTCGCGCATGCGCACTTCTATGCGCCAAGGCTTGATTTCTATGGGCAACAGGAATGCGAGTATTTCTACGTCTCAAAGCTCTTGTAGGGAGGCGGATCTCTCTGCTGGTATGCGCATCCTGACATTGGTCATTGTATCTAGATATAAGTAAAACACGAGAAAACTCACGATAAGTATACATGTGAGGAATAACTAAGCAAAAAACAAATATATCAAAAAGATAGAGTGAAGTGCAATATGTGCGTATAAGTGAACACAAGTTCATATACTGTAGGTGAAAGTAGTTCTAATGAGTGATCCACAAGGAGGAAAGTTCCAATGACAACGGCAGGAATCAGATGTGACAATGGCTGAACTGCCACCAACAGTGAAGAGGCTTACCGGAGCATGTGGACTCACAAAGGCTTATTCCTAATGAGTCAACAAGGCAGGGGGTGTTTAAACACCAATGGATGACGCTTGCACTGCACTCCGTCTTGGTCCCTGACCACGGATAAATTCTCCATCCTTAAACTGCCTTATATCCAGTAATGGCTCGGTAGGATCGATAGTCTCAGACCAAGGACACTTGCTTTCTTGTGATATTAGCACAGTGTAGCCAAAAGAAACAAAATGCTCCACATAGTGTAAAACCGTATAGCATAAAAATGAATTGTAAAAAATCAGGAAAACTCACATTTCCACAGATAAAAAGCGATCGGAAGGATAATACATGTGACCCAATGGCACTGATAGGACTGGACTCAACACATTTTGTCTAAAGAGACATTATCTGGGGTGTGTGCCTGTCATGGTCATTGCGTTTAAATAGAAGTAATGACCTATCAAATGAAGTAGCAACCTGTGACAAAGTTTATGCAGATAGTGTGCAAACGGCCAATTGATTCCTGTATGTAAAAATTGGTGCGGACGCGTGCAGACACTGCTTCATTTTGAAAGCCAGGCAACCACGTCCGTCTGTGTATAATTAGCCTATTACTTCCTGAATGGGAAGATGGCACGGACGTATGCGAACCAAGCCTCAGTCTGAGAGACAGGTTGCCACATCCGTCGTGTCATCAGTCCATTCGATGCTGAATGACCGGAAGGCGTGTGCAAGTCAAGCCTCGTACTGAATCCGGGGCTGATGTCTACATCTGCCATGCCATCAAATAGCCAGCTCCAAAGGAACCAGGAAGCAATGTTACCAAGCCTAGAATTACGTTAATTTAGGGTATCATAAAATATTAGATATTCAATACAATAAATTAAAAAGTCAAAGTTGGTTATCCATAGCTCATCTATATACAAACAATAATTCAAAAAAACAAATACAATATTAAATGTTACTAAGTATCTAAAAGGAAAATTGTGTGTATTTATATATGTATATATATATATATGTATATATATATATATATATATATATATATATATATATATATATATATATATATATATATGCCAAATAAAGATGCCCCGCTTTAATGCATATATTGCCCAAATCAAAATAATACTGTCACAGGACACCATATAGCATATCAAGCCCTATTCATAAAGGCATTAGTGTCCCACTCCACGTTCATATTGGACGGGGAGTGGGACTGTAACTCATAAATCCAGAACGTTTCTAGACATGAGACTCCTCTGGTTGTAGCTCCACCCCTCCAAGGGGGAATGAATTTATCTATAATTAGAAATTCAGTGCCTCTCGGATCACAGTTATGATACTGACGATAATGCTTTGGTACACTATGTTTAGTGACTCCCTTCCTGATGTTAGCTATGTGTTCGTTGACTCTCACTGAAAAGGAGCGAATAGTTCTGCCAACATATTGCTTCCCACATGGGCAAGTCAGAAGGTATACAATGCCCTTATTAGCACATGTGGAAAAATGTTTCATGCAATATAAGCAGTTAGTGACCGTAGATGTAAATTGTTGTGTCTTACATTTACCCAGTGTGTTATGTTGGCATATATTGCACTTTTTGCATGGATAATAACTGACTAGATTATGAAAATAAGAGGATCTAACGGAGGGATGGATAATATTAATGGCAATCTTACTCTGTAAGGAGGGAGTAAATGACCTTTGCCCTATCTGGCAACAGAGAACCCAAAATACGGTCACTCCTTAGTAAATCCCAATGTTTATTGATAATATTTTTCATTTGTCTATGTTGGATAGAGAAGGAGGTAAACACTGACCATTTAAAAGAATCATCATTGTTTAAGTGAGGTTTGTCAGCTAACAGAGATCTCCTATCGACTTCTAGAGTTTTGTGAAGTTCTAAATATACCCCACCCTGATCGTAACCTTTATCAAGGAACCTCTGTCGCAAGACCAAGGCTTGTTGTTCATAGTCGTGGGTATCCGTACAATTCCTTTGCAGGCGTAGAAACTGACTGCGAGGAACTGAACATATCCATGATCTATGATGACAACTATCAACTAGAATTAAACCGTTATGGTTGATTGGTTTGAAATTAGGTTTTAAATTTCAATTTGCAGTCAAAGATTTTAATCTCTAAGTCCAAAACGTGGATTTTACTTTGGCTAAACTCATATGTCAAAGAGATACCAAGATCATTCCTGTTCAAGTGAGATAAAGAACTGGTTCAGGGACTCAGGACTACCGTCCCACAGGAGGAGGATGTCGTCTATATCTAGCCCAAAGGACCAACTGAGGTCTATTCTGGGCATAGATGACATCCTCCTGCCATTTAGCCATAAACAGATTGGCAGGGCTGGGGGCAAACTTTGCCCCCATTGCCACACCTTTCTGTTGTAAATAAAATTGGTTATCAAACCAAAAGTAGTTGTGTTTAGTAGCAAATTCTAATAGTTCAATAATAAAGTTACGTTAAGTTTGAGATAAAGAATGATTACGACATAAAAAGTGTTGAACTGCTTCAATACCCAGATGGTAAGGTATACAGGTATATAGAGAGGCCACATCAGCTGTGGCCACTATATAATAACCCTGTATGTTATTATTCTCAAGTAACTTGATGGTGTTTTTAGTGTCTTTAAGAAACGAGGACGTTTGTTTAACAAGTGGCTGTAAAAAGAAGTCAATATAACGTCCAATACGTGAAGTGACAGAGTCAATGCCACTTATAATTAGACCTCCAGGGGATGTAGTGAATCTTTGTGGACTTTGGGTAAGTAATACATGGTGGGAATTCTGGGGGCTAATGGCACAAGATAAGCTTTTTCCTTTTTATTTAAAATCTGCTCCTCAAAACCTTTAGCAATGAGATCAATCAGGTCTCTTTTGTATTTAAAAGTGGGATTGTTAGGTAATTCTCTATATGTGTTGTGATCACTTAAGATTCAACACATCTCTTTTTGGTAGTCTACTTTATCTAAAACTACAACACACCTTCTTTATCCGCAGGGCGGTTAACAAGATCCTTCCTCTCACATAAAGATCTCAGCCCCGCATTAACCGAGGGGTGATTGCAAGTTTTCTTAAGGGGTAACTTTTCTAGGTCTTTAGGTCCCTAGGTCCCTAAACACATTAATAGTAGGAGCTGTAGGTACTGGTGGATTAAAAAGGGACGGATTTGACAATTTAGAGTGAACTGTTCCAGAAGAGACAGTTCTAGATTGGTTCCTATATGGATTAGTAACCAAGTAACACTGAATGTTAATCTTTCTGATATATTTATGTGTGTCAATAAAGGTATTACATTTGTCCAATTACTTGGGGGGGAGCAAATTTAAGACCCTTGTTTAAAATAATTTTCTCCTCTTTATTTCAATTCTTTACTACTAAGGTTGAACACACCCTGACTGGTCATGTTCTTCTTTTTCTCCTCCACCCCCCATGGGAACCTCTCTTAGGTCTGCACCTTTTTTTCTCCCTTGGGTATCCCTGTGAAAAACCTGACCCTCGGGAGCATTGGGGTCATGATGGTTATACCTAGAAGGTGAACGGTCATAACCATCATAATCCCCCTCCATGTAAGAATAATGTTCCTTGTTGTATGGATCTTTCAACAGAGAATATCTATTATAAGTAGTCACCGGTGGGTGGTTAGGATAATGGTAATTAGAATTGTATGGTGCTAGATACTCCTCATAACGTATAGGAGAAAACCTCAGATGTTGACCACTAGATCCTTGATTATATTGGTGGCCTCTGCCCGCTCGTCGATCTGTTTTCACATATTTATCAGGCTAACAATTACTGCTTTGCTAAAAAAAACTGCTTGCAGAGCTGAATAGCTGAAGCCTAAATTACACACAGAGCTAAATGACTCCCTTGACCCCCTCCCCTTCCCTGGTTGTCTATAACAAGCCTTTTAAAAATTCAATTAGACAGAGAAGAAACACCATAGAGTCATAAAATGGACAGAATTCTTTACAAAATCAGTGTCATGAGTGTACTTTGTTAAAAAAAATTATTTTAAGCTGCTCTTCAGATAGTTGAAACATAATGATCTATAGAGGTGGTTTGTTTGCTACACAATGGAAGAATGGTACACTTTTGGCACTTTTATAAATTAACTTTGGGTACTTCATGCTATATACTATTTAAGTAGAAGAGAGACTCAGGTTTACCTTTTGCGAATTGCTCTCCATGTGTTTATTGCACAAATAGCCAAAAGTATTAATAGCATAGCTCCCGATTGTCTCCCATGCGAGGGGACTGTCCCTCTTTTGATGCCAAATCCCTTTGTCCCTCGTGCAGCCTCAGTTGTCTCTCTTTTTGACCTGATGTGTACATCTCTGCACGAAAAGTACTTTTTTATACTTCCAAAGGTGTTATGCTACACTAAACATTTTATCCAACCTAAAGGAAAAACCAAGATCAAAAAAGCACTCAGGGCCGGTCCTGGCCGGGGTGCACGGGGTGCAGTGCACCCAGGCGCCACAGAAGTGGTGGCGCTGAAGCGCCAGAGTGCTCCCCTCCCTCCTCCTCTACTTATCCGTAGGCGGCTCTTTCCGCCGGTCACCGCCACTGCCGCCGCTGTGCCCATCCCCCCTTCCTCCTCCTGTTAGAGGAAGAGAGCGAGACACCCGGAGACCGGAGCTGCTGTCCCTGTGTTCAGAGAGAGACCAGCCGCGTCCGCGCAGTGATGTCACGAGGGGGCGGTCCGAGCCGACGTGTTCCACTTCTCCTGTGTGTAACACCGAGTCCTGCCTGCTGCCCAAGCCTGACACGCTCTGTTCTCCACCCGGGCGGCGAGGCTGCACACCGTCCTCTCCTCTCCAGCTGCCACCCGGGTGTTTTTAATTAGCCTAATGGAGGGGGGGTCTGTACTAATGTAGGGGGGTGATTTGTCCTGAGGGGTCTGTACTAATGTGGGGGGGGTGATTTGTCCGGGGGGTCTGTACTAATGTGGGGGGGTGATTTGTCCGGGGGTCTAAACTAATGTGGGAGGGTGGTTTGTCCTGGGAGGTCTATACTAATGTGGGGGGGTGATTTGTCCGGGGGGTCTGTACTAATGTAGGGGGGGCGGTTTGTCCTGGGGTGGTCTAAACTAATGTAGGGGAGTGATTTGTCCTGGGGAGTCTGTACTAATGTGGGGGGGTGTTTTGTCCTGGGGGGTCTATACTAATGTAGGGGGGTCAATTTGTCCTGGGGGTCTAAACTAATGTAGGGGGGAGGTGATTTGTCCTGGGGGGTCTGTACTAATGTAGGGGGGAGTGGTTTGTCCTGGGGTCTATACTAATGCGGGGGGTGATTTGTCCTGGGGGTCTAAACTAATGTAGGGGGGTGATTTGTCCTGGGGGTCTGTACTAATGTAGGGGGGTGGTTTGTCCTGGGGGGTCTATACTAATGTAGGGGGGTAATTTGTCCTGGGGGGTCTGTACTAATGTAGGGGGTGGTTTGTTCTGGGGGGTCTATACTAATGTAGGGGGGTGATTTGTCCTGGGGGGTCTAAACTAATGTAGGGGGGTGGTTTGCCCTGGGGGGGTTTAAACTAATGTAGGGGGGTGATTTGTCCTGGGGGTCTGTACTAATGTAGGGGGGTGGTTTGTCCTGGGGGTCTATACTAATGTAGGGGGGGTGATTTGTCCTTTGGGTCTGTACTAATGTAGGGGGGTGGTTTGTCCTGGGGGTCTATACCAATGTAGGGGGGTGGTTTGTCCTGGGAGGTCTATACTAATGTGGGGGGGGTGATTTGTCCGGGGGGTCTGTACTAATGTAGGGGGGGCGGTTTGTCCTGGGGTGGTCTAAACTAATGTAGGGGAGTGATTTGTCCTGGGGAGTCTGTACTAATGTGGGGGGGTGTTTTGTCCTGGGGGGTCTATACTAATGTAGGGGGGTCAATTTGTCCTGGGGGTCTAAACTAATGTAGGGGGGAGGTGATTTGTCCTGGGGGGTCTATACTAATGTAGGGGGGAGTGGTTTGTCCTGGGGGTCTATACTAATGCGGGGGGTGATTTGTCCTGGGGGTCTAAACTAATGTAGGGGGGTGATTTGTCCTGGGGGTCTGTACTAATGTAGGGGGGTGGTTTGTCCTGGGGGGTCTATACTAATGTAGGGGGGTAATTTGTCCTGGGGGGTCTGTACTAATGTAGGGGGTGGTTTGTTCTGGGGGGTCTATACTAATGTAGAGGGGTGATTTGTCCTGGGGGGTCTAAACTAATGTAGGGGGGTGATTTGCCCTGGGGGGGTTTAAACTAATGTAGGGGGGTGATTTGTCCTGGGGGTCTGTACTAATGTAGGGGGGTGGTTTGTCCTGGGGGTCTATACTAATGTAGGGGGGGTGATTTGTCCTTTGGGTCTGTACTAATGTAGGGGGGTGGTTTGTCCTGGGGGTCTACACCAATGTAGGGGGGTGGTTTGTCCTGGGGGGGTCTATACTAATGTAGAGGGGGTGATTTGTCCTAGGGGGGTCTGAACTAATGGAGGGGGTGATTTGTCCTGGGGGGTCTAAACTAATGGGGGGGTGGTTTGTCCTGGGGGGTCTGTACTAATGGAGGGGTGGTGGTTTGTCCTGGGGGGTCTGTACTAATGGAGGGGGGTGGTTTGTCCTGGGGGGTCTGTACTAATGGAGGGGGGTGGTTTGTCCTGGGGGGGTCTGCACTAAGGGAGGGGGGGTAGTTTGTCCTGGGGGGTCTGTACTAATGTAGGGGGTGGTTTGTCTGGGGGGTCTGTACTAATGGAAGGGGGCAGGTGGTTTGTCGCGGGGGTCTGTACTAATGGAGGGGGGTGGTTTGTCCTGGGGGGGTCTGTACTAATAGAGGGGGGGTGGTTTGTTCTGGGGGTCTGTACTAATGTGGGGGGGTGGTTTGTTTTGGGGGGGTCTGTACTAATGGAGGGGGTGGTTTGTCCTGAGGGGGGTCTGTACTAATGTAGGGGGTGGTTTGTTCTGGGGGATCTCTACTAATGGAGGGGGGTGGTTTGTCCTGAGGGGGGTCTGTACTAATGGAGGGGGTGGTTTGTCCTGGGGGAGTCTGTACTAATGGAGGGGGGGTGGTTCTGTACTAGCGGAGGGGGTGGTTTGTCCTGAGGGGGCCTGTACTAATGGAGGGGGGTGGTTTGTCCTGAGGGGGGTCTATTCTGATAAAGGGGGGTGTTTTGTCCTGGGGGGTCCTATACTGAGGGAGGTGTTTATACTTAGTGGGGGGTCTGTACTGAGGGAGGGGTTTATACTTAGTGGGGGGTCTGCACTGATGGAGGGGGGTCTATACTTAGTGGAGGGGGTCTGTACTGAGGGGCAACTATAGTTGGTGGAGGAGGGGTGACACCAAGTTTTACCGCACCGGGTGACACCAACCCTAGTAACGCCACTGCAACCGCGGGCTCTTGTTTCCCCTCTCCCTCTCCTCCTCGTGCGCGCTGCTGTACTAGTGAGTGGCGCACTATGTTTCTTTCCCCGCCTTCATATCGCCCAGGGAAGAAAAAAAAAAAGGAGCAAAGAAGAGGATTGTGGGACATGTAGTCCCAAGGACTGGCAGCCCCACTGTAACACAGAAACTGCAGCCCACACAGCATGCTCAGCTGAATGTGTGAGAGAGAGACAGGAGCCCAGGAAAGCTTTCAGGGAAGTACACCCAGGACTCCAGAGGGTGAGGACAGTGGTGAGGGAACACCATCAGAGAACCCCGCTGCCCTGCACCACATGAGGGAAAGCCACACAGCCTGGCGCCATCCCTGGTGGAGAAAGGAATGGAGTCATTGCCAAAATATAGATCTGGGCTCTACCCAGCGGAGTCACCACGGGCAATTCAGAGTGAGCTGACTCCTGATCAGAGGAACCGTTGTTTCTGTATCGCTGGGTCAGGTGAGAGGGCCGATTGGCCATTATTTACTAACGTCCATAGGAACTGCAGTCTCTGACCATTTCTTGTAACATGTCTGCAGTCTCTGATCATCTCTTGTAACATGTCTGCAGTCTCTGACCATCTCTTGTATCATGTCTGCAGTCTCTGACCATCTCTTGTATCATGTCTGCAGTCTCTGACCATCTCTTGTTTCATGTCTGCAGTCTCTGACTATCTCCTGTAGTATGTCTACAGTCTCTGACCATCTTCTGTACCATGTCTGCAGTCTCTGACCGTCTCCTGTAGTATGTTTGCAGTCTCTGACCGTCTCCTGTAGTATGTTTGTAGTCTCTGACCGTCTCCTGTACTATGTCTGCAGTCTCTGACCATCACCTGTAGTATGTCTGCAGTCTCTGACTGTCTCCTATATTATATCTCCAGTCTCTGACCATCTCCTGTAATATGTCCGCATTCTCTGACCATCTCTTGTAACATGTCTGCAGTCTCTGACCATCTCTTGTAACATGTCTGCAGTCTCTGACCATCTCGTTTCATGTCTGCAGTCTCTAACCATCTCTTGTAACATGTCTGCAGTCTGGCCATCTCTTGTAACATGTCTGCAGTCTGACCATCTCTTGTATCATGTCTGCAGTCCCTGACCATCTTCTGTACTATGTCTGCAGTCTCTGACCATCTCTTGTATAATGTCTGCAGTCTCTGACCATCTCTTGTATTATGTCTGCAGTCTCTGACCATCTCCTGTAGTATGTCTGCAGTCTCTGACCATCTCCTGTAGTATGTCTGCAGTCTCTGACCATCTCCTGTACTATGTCTGCAGTCTCTGACCATCTCCTGTATTATGTCTGCAGTCTCTGACCATCTCCTGTATTATGTCTGCAGTCTCTGACCATCTCCTGCACCATGTCTGCAGTCTCTGACCATCTCCTGTACCATGTCTGGGCAGAACAGTGGTGTAGTGGGTAGCACTCTCGCCTAGCAGTAAGAAGGGTTGCTGGTTCGAATCCCAACCACGACACTACCTGCCTGGAGTTTGCATGTTCTCCCTGTGCCTGCATGGGTTACCTCTGGGTACTCCGGTTTCCTCCCACACTCCAAAGACATGCTGGTAGGTTAATTGGCTTCTGTCCAAAATTGGACTAGTATATGAATGTGAGCTGGGGACCTTGCATTGTGGGCTCCTTGAGGGTAGGGACCAATGTGAGTGTGCGATGTATGTGTTGAGTCCTGTGTAAATTGATAGCGCTATATGGGTACCTTAAATAAATAGGGATAATTGTAGACACGCACCCACACTCACTCAGGTTGAACTGGATGAACTGGTGTCTTTATTCAACCTTACTAACTACGTAACTATGTCTGCAGTCTCTGACCATCTCCTGTACCATGTCTGCAGTCTCTGACCATCTCTTGTACCATGTCTGCAGTCTCTGACCATCTCTTGTATTATGTCTGCAGTCTCTGACCATCTCTTGTACTATGTCTGGGGGCTCTTTCTAACAGATTCTCTAACAGAAGCCCTCTCTGTGTGCATCGGAGAGACCCCCCTCCAGGTCTCATTAGTGTACGCTCTTCCTGTGTTTTCTTTATTGTTAAAAGATCATGGGAGGATCCCAGGGTAATGAAGAGTTCTTAGGGGAACAACTCTGTGTTTGAGTCGTTGCCATAGAAACATTTGTAAAGGGGGTTGATAAGATGACCACGCCCACGTGAGGGCGCCAGAAATATTTCTGCACGCAGGCGTCTGTGACCCTAGGATCGGCCCTGAAAGCACTTGTGTGGTTTAGACAATCATTTTTTGTACATTAGGTCTTCATGGTTGCCACCTTTTCTTCAAGCCAAGCCCGAACACTTTAGCGTCGCACTGCAATTTTTTTTTTTTTGTAGTGTGCACTATGCATATATTTTGTTGTTAAATAACATTTCAAATCATATGGAGTTAATCCACCATCATTCACAATTTTTTTTTACATATGAATTAATAGAATCATAGGGGGAGGTTGCACTGCATTTTTAAAAATTTTTTTCGAGGTGTGGGAACACATATCAGTGCTAGCAACAACCCAATAGTGTGTTTATTTATCAAGTTTTTCTCTTTTTTTTATCTTAAAAAGGACAGGGAGTGCTGATAAGGGGGATCTCTCATCTAATGCAGCACCCCTTCCCTACAGACACCCCATTAGATCAGAGTGTCTTCATATCAGTACCCCCTCGTAAAGACCTCTTAGAAAGTCTGTAAGAGGAAGGGGGTACTTATATAAGGTGATTCTGATATAATGGGGGGGTCTGTAGGGGAGGGGTGCTGCCTGCTGATCTAATGATCACCAGCCATTAGATCAGCAGTCAGCACCCATTAGAGATCCCCATTAGCTCATAGTCCCCTTTTATCAGTGCCCCCTCCTT
The DNA here is from genome assembly GCF_042186555.1 of Aquarana catesbeiana. Lineage (NCBI taxonomy): Eukaryota > Metazoa > Chordata > Amphibia > Anura > Ranidae > Aquarana > Aquarana catesbeiana. The sequence goes on from NC_133329.1 coordinate 310,468,081, forward strand.
TCTTAGAGACCTCCATTAGATAGAGAGATCCCACTTATCAGAGCCGCTGTTAGAAATCATGGGGCCCCATACAGCCTACCTGACGAGGCCCCTTTGACCCCACCACTGGCCCTGCTCTCAAACACACCACTGGCCCTGCTCTCAAACACACAGTGCAGAATTCAGGGGTGTGCTTTGTACAGAGTACAGAGTTGAGAGTGCAGTACACATGGACTGCATAGATTGAGCAGTGTACTGCTAACAGAGTGCAGTGTTGAGGAGTGCACTACGTACAAAATGAATAATTCTGCGGTGCGCTACATTCAGAGTGCAGGGTTGAGGATTGCGTTACATTCTAAATGCGGGGTTCAGGAGTGCATTACATTCAGAGTGCAGGGTTCAGGAGTGCGTTACATTCAGAGTGCAGGGTTCAGGATTGTGTTACATTCAGAGTACGGGGTTCAGGAGTGCTTTACATTTAAAGTGCAGGGTTCAGAATTGCGTTACATCATGAGTGCAGGGTTAGGGAGTGCGTTACATTCAGAGTGCAGGGCTTAGGAGTGCATTACATTCAGAGGGCGGGGTTCAAGAGTGCATTATATTTAGAGTGCAGGGTTCAGGACTGCGTTACATTCAGAGTGAGGTGTTCAGGAGTGCTTTACAGTCAACGTGTGGGGTTCAAGAGTGCTTTACATTCAGAGTTCAGGGTTCAGGAGTGCGTTACATTCAGAGTGCGGGGTTCAGGAGTGCATTACATTTAGAGTGCAGTGTTCAGGAGTGCGTTACATTCAGGGCGCAGGGTTCAGGAGTGCATTACATTCAGAGTGCGGGGTTCAGGAGTGCATTACATTCAGAGTGCAGGGTTCAGGAGTGCGTTACATTTAAAGTGCAGGGTTCAGGATTGCATTACATTCAGAGTGTGGGGTTCAGGAGTGCGTTACATTCAGAGTGTGGGGTTCAGGATTGCGCTACATTCAGAGTGCAGGGTTCAGGAGTGCGTTACATTCAGAGTGCGGGGTTCAGGAGTGCGTTACATTCAGAGTGCAGGGTTCAGGATTGCGCTACATTCAGAGTGCAGGGTTCAGGAGTGCGTTACACTCAGAGTGCAGGGTTCAGGAGTGTGTTACATTCAGAGTGCGGGGTTCAGGAGTGCGTTACATTCAGAGTGCAGGGTTCAGGATTGCGCTACATTCAGAGTGCAGGGTTCAGGAGTGCATTACATTCAGAGTGCGGGGTTCAGGAGTGCGTTACATTCAGAGTGCGGGGTTCAGGATTGCGCTACATTCAGAGTGCAGGGTTCAGGAGTGCGTTACACTCAGAGTGCAGGGTTCAGGAGTGCGTTACATTCAGAGTGCAGGGTTCAGGATTCAGGTTTGCTTATGTACAGAGTGCGGGGTTCAGGTTTGCTTATGTACAGAGTGCGGGGTTCAGGTTTGCTTATGTACAGAGTGCAGGTGTGCATAAATACCGGGCAGTTTATAACGTCCCCAGCTCTCTTCCCAAATTTTTGTCCCCCCCAGTGCAGAGCGCCTCTCTCTTTCTCTTCCAGACCTTTCCCCTCCTCCCTGTCCAGTGCAGTGCTCCTATCCCCCACAGAAGAGAAGTACTGTACCTTACAGCAAGTCAGGCTGCCAAGTGGGCTTCGGGAGATCCTGCAGGCGCGAGGCTGGAGTGTGTATACTCCGCCCCCTGCTTCTCCTCCTCCTCTGTTGTAGATGCAGGGAGAGCAGGGACGGTTGTGTGTACCGCTGGGAGAGAAACCGCAGCCGCTGCAAGCTAAGAAGTGCATTGGGAGCCGGAGTTAGGGGGCGGCTTTTTTCCTCCCCATATGCATGCTTGCATAACTACAAAAGCGTGTCAACGGTTGTTAGGACACAGGCGGTCCTAGCAACAAATGACTTCAAAGGCAATCATCGTGGTGGCTTGGGGTGGAGAGGCGCCAGGTGGGGGAGAAGCCAAAGAGTACAGATAAGCGCTGTGCAGCCGACAGAAGCCCTCCCTGGATCGGCACTGGCTCCATCCTCAGAACAGAATTCAGTGACGGTTGGGACTGGAAGTATGCTGTGTGTTCGGGTTTCAGGTGGAGGCAAACCTAGGCATAAGTGTCAAAACCCGGACTGTCCGGTTCAGTCCCACACAGGTGGCAACCCTAGGCCATGGCAGGGACTTATCCTTTGCCTATGTACTGTCTGCTAAAAGTTATCCCTCTTTTCTATTTCAGACAGTTGGAAAGTATGTAATATTCATTATTTATGACATGACCTGGTAACTGCTCTACAAGAAAGTACCGTAATTCACAAAACAGTCAGGTTCACTGGTAAAAAAATGTTGTAGAGGAAATATGAGTGAAAGATTCTGGGAATGTACTCGATATGATTTCTGATTCATGTGTTTATGAGGATCCAACAACATGTCTCTGTCTCCCCTTCTGCAGCCAATCTGCAGATATAGCTAGAAGTCAGTCATTTCCTCCAGGCTTTATCCCTTGGCAGAGTGTGAGTTAAGCAAGTGCTTTATGTTGCAGGTGTTAAAACTCCAAGGGTCAGTGTCAGATATTAGAAGCAGACATCAGAGAAAAGGAGAGCAAATTCTTGCACTGGATCCCAATGGCTATAAATCATTGGCTTTTGTGATCCTGACAGTTTGCAATACTAGATGCTTAAAGTAGAAATAGGGACCACTGGGGGCCTGATCCTAACCCAAACACTGCTAATTAATGATCCGAATGAGACGTTATCAGGGTTGCTTTGAGCCTTGCTGTCAAACACAAAGTGTTTCCGCAGTGATACACAATGTTTAATATTTTTAGAGTAATGTTATATAACAGAAAGGAATGTAAGAATGTCCAAGATCTAGCCTGCACCCAGGATCCTATACACTTTTACATTGGTAGTCAGTGTAAATACCCCCATTACACTAGGGGTTGGTGTAAATGTCTTTGTTACATTGGTAGGTAACGTAAATGCCCCATTACATTAGGAGTCAGTGCAAATGCCCCCATTTAACTGATGGTCAGTTTAAATGACTCCATTACATTGATGGTCAGTGTAAAAATCCCCATTACAGTCAGTTTAGAAGCCCTTGAAATGATGTGTGTGTGTGTGTGTGTGTGTGTGTGTGGGGGGGGGGGGTTATTCACAGACCACTTATGTGTAGCACTACCCCCGTAGAGGTTGCAAATGACAGGGTTTCCCTCTTCTGCACAGCCAGGCATACAACAACTTTAGCTTTTATCTGAACACAGTGAACAGTCTTTGAGCTTTGTTTTTTCTGTTTAATTAGGGGGTAATAACGTAGATGGGGATAGAGATTATGGAATGCCCAACTTGATAGTCACAAAACCAGGGACAACTCCCTATACAGTGGAACCTTGGTTAACAAGTAACGTAGTTAACGAGCGTTTTGAAAAACGAGCAACTTTTTTTTTTTTAAATTTTGACTCGGTTTGCGAGTGTTGTATCACAAAACTAGCAGAATTCAAGCTAATGGGGTGTGCAGTACCGCATTTGGCCAGAGGTGCAGGGGCACCGCTGACACTCGGAACAGTTCGGAGCCGTTCGGAAATACTTGGAATCACTCAGAAATACTCGGAAACACTCGGAAATACTCAGTTCCCAAATGATTCCGAGCCTTTCCGAGGCATTCCAAGTTCAGCCGAGCTGTCCCCGAGTATTTCCAAGGCTCTCCGGCGCCCCCCACCTCTGGCCACATGCGGTATTGCATGTAATTGAAGTCAATGTGGAACGAATTATCTTAGTTTCCATTGATTTCTATGGGGAAACTCGCTTTGATATGCGAGTGCTTTGGATTACAAGCATTCTCCTGGAAAGGATTATGCTCTTAATTCAAGGTTCCACTGTATAAAGCTCCACTTGATCCTTCGTACAACTCCAATAGATCCTCTGTACAACTTCAATTGATTCTTGCTTAGTACTAATAGCTAACAGTCTCTGTTAGATCAGCAACAGCCCCTTACAGGCTAGGAATTCTCAGTCCTTTTGGAAAGTAGCACAATGTGTTGTGAACTGCATCCTGGAGTACCTCCAACTCCCTTTTTGTAGACACCTGACCCAGCTCTACCAATGCAGAAAAATGCTAGCCCACCTGGCTGCCTCTTCACCAGTCTACCCGATTGAATTTCTTCACTAGTCTACCCAACTGACTCTCTGGAGAGGGAATTTACACTGACCACAATAACAGGAACATTTACACTGACCAGTAATATAATGGAGGCATTTACTCTGACCACCAATTTAATGGGCACATTTATACTGACCCCTAATATAATAGGGGAATTTACACTAGCTACCAATGTAACAGAGACATTTACGCCAACCCAAAGTGTAATTGGGGCATTTACTCTTGCTGCTAATGTAATGGGGTATTTACACTAACCACAAGTGTAGCAAGGCATTTACCAAGGACCACCAATTTAGCCAGGCAATATTGACAGCGGTGGACCATTTCAAATGTCAGAGTAGGAAATCCAACGTGTTCTGTCTGAGCTGTACAGCTAAACTTGAGCATGGACAGTGGACCATGCTTGTGCAATGTGTGCTGGCACTGTGATTGGTTTGCAGCCTTCAACAAAGGCTCATGTAACTGTGCGGCAATGCAGGAACACAGTTAGGAAACAGTTGTTCCTCTGTAACAGGACGATCATTGAACAAGGACCTTAATGGTATGATAACCAGTATTGTTTAAATAAAAGCTACATATTTAATGTAAAAAGATCAGAAGCCACTTTTAAATAATATGTAATATGTATATGCTTATATGAAATTGGTTTGCAGCCTTTTTTAGAGCTGAGGCTTACAGCAGAAAAACGCCCAAAAATGCCTAGGTGTGAACAGAGCCTTAACTTGGCCTGGGATAGGAACCAGGAGTTAGTGATATGTCAAATAACAATGTTGATCAGAGGCCAACCCAGCAGGAAAGGGAGGCCATACTGACCACCGTAATGATCAGCAAGATAATCGGTGGACCATAGGATGGGAGCACTGCACGGGGGGTTTGCCCTGGTGTCCATAATATAGTCCATCAGGTGCCAGGGGCCACCAAGATAACAGTGTTAGATTGTCTTGGGGGTTGCTTTTAGACTGGTTTAGTTGCAGGTGAAGCACTGCCCAAAAACCAGGCTCCATTCAATATAATGTGATAGTGGAATCATTCTGTTGGTAGAGACACCTGAAGCAAAATTCTATGTTCATTGCAAAGGTACTCATTCTGTTTAATACATACAGAAGTATATTGTTTTTTTTTTCTTTAAAACATATTGTACAATTTGCAGTGAACAGACTAGGGATAAATGAAACTATTAAAATATTACTATTCACATTTATCAAATTCTATATAATATTGTTTAGATGTCCACTCCCTTGCGATTCAGTGGTTCTCATGAACCTATTCCTTAACATTTTCTCTGCTGGGAAATGTCTCAAGCATAAAACTCCCTTGGCCCCTGTGACACAGGAAAAGTTTATAAGAAAAATGTTTAAAACGTAGAGCAGCTGCAGGCAGCAAAGAGGATAGAGAAGGTGACAGTTATCATTGCTCCAGGGAACATATGGGGACGGGGATAGTGACCTTCTCCTGTCAGGTCAATGGAGCCATGGGAAGACAGGTGTGACATTGCTATGTCACCATTCCTAATGTGTAATGTCACACACCTCTCTGACAAACATTTGAAGACACGAGTAATTAGCTGCATTCCCCTATTGCACACTTTCATGGCAGTATGTGTTCCAATGCTGTTCTTGCAAAATAATCTTTTACTTATTGACCTATAACCCCAAAAAAACTGCCACACTAGATAACTGGTAAATGAAGAGATATGTTGTCTTTGGGACTTAATTAGCACCGAAGGGCTCAAAAACCATGCATATGCATTTCTATTGCTCTTAGCCTCCTTCAAATTCTTTTTTCTTTGCGGCTGTGATCTGACTTTCTGTTAGAGGGTGGCTACATTTGTTCTCTATGGTTTCACTGCATGTAGGAGCGTAGCTACCCTCCCTTGCTTGCTCTTGATATGGCTTAGGGACTATGGGCTATGTAGTGTTCATAGAGCAGTGTAAATGATTGCAAGTAATGTGCACTGATCGTTCCAAGCACACAGAAATGAAGGGGAAAAGTTTTGAAGCTTGTGGAGTACATTACAAAGACAGAAAAAGAGCGTAAGAAATGATTTAATGAAAAACAGATTACAGGGTCATTAAGCAGTACATGTGATTGAATTTTTTGGGGGAGAATTAGTCTTTTGTTTAGTGGAACTTTAAATTTATATTAGCCTAAAATTAAAAAAAAAGAAGTTATACTTACTTGCTCTGTGCAACAATATTGCACAGAATGGTCTCTTACCTCCTGTTCTGGTGTCCCCCACTGGCACTGTCTGCTCCACCTCTCTGTCTATGGGCGCACACAGTTCGCATTGGGAGTGCGCCCCCTCAGCACCGCACTTGCTGAGGCGCATTCCTGATCCGATAAGCTCCGCCCCCGCCTATGGCTTCTGCCATTTGGCTACCTGTGTCTCCTGTGAGACCAGGAGGAGAAGGAGCGATGCTGCAACTGGGTTCGGGAGGGTGAACAAGTAGTAGGATGTTTTTTACCTTAATGCGGATAATGCATTCAGGTAAAGAATAAACTTTTAGAACCACTTTAAAGCCCAATTAAAGTCACATAAATTAATTTGCAGTTAATAAACATTGACATATCCTTCATTTCATTCTGGATCTTCTTACGTGTCAAGGACACAGGGCCGGTGTCATCATTAGGCGGGACAGGCGTCCGCCTAGGGCGCCAGGATGGAGGGGGCGGTAAAATCCTGGCTGACACAGTGACCCCGCACTGCTGGCTGCTATAACACACCTCGCCGCACCGAGCAGATTGGAGTTATATTGTGGGATGCGGGGTGACAAGCCAGATTATAAGGAGGGTGGGGATGAGGATAAACAAGCAGTGGCAGAGCAGGGGGTGGAGTCTGTGTGGGCAGCTGCGGGAGGAGCGTCTTCTCCCCCAGGCAGCAAGACTTGTACAGTGTGGAGTGGAGATCAAGGATAACTATTCCCCTCTAGCTCCAGCAGTCCACAGCCTCTGGCATCCTGTCACAGTGATACATTGAGAGCGTGGAAAGCCAACTAGCTTGTGCATCGGGCTGTGTTCTGTCTCCACTGTCCTCCTAACCCCTCCCTCACTGCACTACTTGTCCAATCCAATACTCCGCTTTCCATTTGTGCCCGCCCACACTCCAGCCACATGCATGCAATGCACTGTACTGTGCTGTGAGAGGAGTACTGTTTTCAAACAATGGCTGCTACAGCCCTGGGGGAGACCAGCCTGAATGGGAGAGAATAATTGGTGAGTGAGACCCCCAGTATAACCCCCCTCTTTGTTCCCACCCCTTTGTGCTATTCACCTTCCTCCTCCCCCCTCTCTTCCTCATCACCTTCTTCTCTCTCTCTCCCCCCTAGGCTAGGGCCTAGCCTGCCTGTATACTGTTCTAGCCTGTCTATATACCATCCTAGCCTATCTGTATACCATCCTAGCATGTCTATATACCATCCTAGCCTGTCTATATACCGTCCTAGCTTGCCTATATACCGTCCTAGCCTGTCTATATACTGTCCTAGCCTGTCTATATACCGTCCTAGCCTGCCTATATACCGTCCTGGCCTGTCTGTATACCATCCTAGCCTGTCTATCCAGTGGGGACGGAAAGTATTCAGACCCCCTTATATTTTTCACTCTTTGTTATATTGCAGCCATTTGCTAAAATCATTTAAGTTCATTTTTTTTCCTCATTAATGTATACACAGCACCCCATATTGACAGAAAAACACATAATTGTTGACATTTTTGCAGATTTATTAAAAAAGAAAAACTGAAATATCACATAGTCCTAAGTATTCAGACTCTTTGCTGTGACACTCATATATTTACCTCAGGTGCTGTCCATTTCTTCTGATCATCCTTGAGATGGTTCTACACCTTCATTTGAGTCCAGCTGTGTTTGATTATACTGATTGGACTTGATTAGGAAAGCCACACACCTGTCTATATAAGACCTTACAGATCACAGTGCATGTCAGAGCAAATGAGAATCATGAGGTCAAAGGAACTGCCTGAAGAGCTCAGAGACAAAATTGTGGCCAAGGTTACAAAAATTTCTTCAGTTTTTCTTTTTTAATAAATCTGAAAAAATGTCAATAATTCTGTGTTTTTCTGTCAATATGAGGTGCTGTGTGTACATTAATGAGGAAAAAAAATGAACTTAAATGATTTTAGCAAATGGCTGCAATATAACAAAGAGTGAAAAATTTAAGGGGGTCTGAATACTTTCCGTCCCCACTGTATACCGTCCGATACCGTTCTATACCATCCTAACCTGCCTGTATACCGTCCTAGCCTGTCTGTATACCGTCCTAGCCTGCTTGTATACCGTCCTAGCCTGTCTGTATACCGTCCTAGCCTGTAGCCTGCCTGTATACCGTCCTAGCCTGTAGCCTGCCTGTATACCGTCCTAGCCTGTAGCCTGCCTGTATACTGTCCTAGCCTGTAGCCTGCCTGTATTCCGTTCTAGCCTGCCTGTATACCGTCCTAGCCTGTAGCCTGCCTGTATACTGTCCTATCCTGCCTATATACCCTCCTAGCCTGCCTGCATACCCTCCTACCCTGTCTGCATACTCTCCTACCCTGTCTGCATACCCTCCTAGCCTGTCTGCATACCTGCAGGCCACGGCTGATGTGAGGAAGCGAGCCGGTGCAGCCACTATTTGTCTTCAGGCCAGGTGCAGGTGCGGGCCTGCGGAACATGGCAGAAGAAATAGTGGAGAGGCACCGCAAACATCTACCCCACCACCTTCACCGTATACATGGGCAGGGCAAAGGGGGTGCAGTCAGGGGCGGAGCCAATGGGGCGGCAAAATTAGGTTTCACCTAGGGTGTCAAAAATCCTTGCACCAGCTCTCTGCAAGGACACTCCCCAACAGTAGGCAGAAGCAAACAATAATGGTAAGCTTAGGAAAAGCCTGAGGAAAGCAGAACCATCAGGCTGTCTACAGCCCAGCAGAACTAAATTTAGGCTAGGGACAATACTGGTTAAAGCAGGGTCCCTACATATGCTAGCTGAGGAACAGCCAAACTCCTGAGCATAATTAAAGCCTGGTATACATGTACTGTAAAGTTTTTTTTGTTCAACCCACCATACTGAACATAAAAAAACCTGACAGATCTCCGCACTAACACACGTGATGTTAGTGCTGCGATCTCCCACTCTATGCCTTTGTGTTCTGAAGGGAGACTGCCAGCCCCCCCTCCCGCTAGAACACACTGATCACGGATGCTTTCCAGCATGTCCCTTTGACTAAAGACAGTTGTTAGACCGGCTTCTATCAGAGAGACAGCTGTGCACACTAATCAAATGTCAGCCGGTTCCTGTTGAACCAGCCAATATTCGACCTGTGTGTACCAGCCTAACCTATGTAGCTCTAGCCCAGCAGGAGCCGCTGGATCTTGATTCCCCCTATTCCTGCACAGCCAGTCAACATGCATTTCCAACTTTTTTTTTTGTTTGTTTTATTGGGGGGACAACTTGGATAGGGTATATGGATTATGGGATGTCCAACTTGACTTGAAGAACAACAGATGAGGACAAACCTCCTTCTCTATGTACACAAAAATGAAGATCCTGGAAAGTACTCCCTCCGGAATAATCGCAGTCTCTATGGATCAGTAGCAAAGTTCTTTTCGAACCAGGAGTTCTCAGTCCCCTTTAGTGAAATAGCAAAGTCCCAAACTGTATACAGGAGTGTCTCCTCAGTAGTACCTTACACAGTTCTGACGCTTGCAGATACTACCAGCCCACCTGGTTTCTCTGAAGAATGCCGCAGGACAAGGGATTGGGATTTAGCACAACGCTGTCCCTGGAAAGTATGCTATGTCTGTCAGTCTCTCCCCTTGTATACCCCTGGGTGTGCTGAAGTACTCACACAGTTCTTTGCTCTCCGCTGCACTGGGCAAGAATCCTGTTCAGACCTCCAACTGATCAGATCTTCCCATGCCAGTCTGGATGTCTTCTGTACAAGACCCAAAGGTAATGGAGAGCCCTCTCTTAGGCTTCCTCGCCTTCATTTCCTCAGTTCCAGCCTGGAGGTAGGGCCTCCAGACCCGGGGTCCCCTCCGAGGCCACACGACAGCAACCTCAGCACTCCATCTTCCTCCCGACTTCCCTGCTGCTTAGGCTTCACCATATTTCAGGGCTGACCCAGCCACCCTGCCAGTGCCTTCTGCCTGGGGATTGGCCAGATTCCCTCAAGTATGCAGATCAGGACCTTCTACCCTCCGCCCACTAACTTCCAGAAGCTTCTCCAAGCTTCCAGAACCAGGGGAGGTACCAGAGACCTTCCCTGCAGAGCCCTTCTGCCTGACCTTACAGACTCACATAGCTACCATGAGTCAACCAAATATATTTATCTACAACAGTTGCACACTAGACGGTGCTATACCTATATTACAGAGAAGGGGATGGAGATGTGTTAGACAGTTCTGTTACTGAGACCTGATTATTGAGAGCACTGGGTCAAAAGTTAGCCATACAAATTTTGATTTTGCTTGCTCAGTCTGCAGGAATTATTTGAAACCAAGCTGTGTATGGCTAGCATAACTCTGGTGCCTTTTAGACTGCACAGTTATATTTAGACACCCTGCACAACAAATGTGACAGAAAAGTGGAGGTAAGACTATGATTGGGGTATTTGATTACATTTTACAAAATCTGAGTAACTTCACAGAATGGTAGCCACGAGAAGTATGGCCAAACCTAGAGCCAACTGCGCAGCCCCTTCTCCAGCCTGGCTCTCCAGCGAGTACTGTAGGAGCAGAGCAGAGAGGGGTGACTGGCAGTCACTGGTCTCTGCTTGGAGCAGACTGAGAACTGATCGACCAGAGGTCATGTGATCACTCAGTTCTCAGTGTTAGAACTGAAGTAGGACAGCTGCAGCCTCACACTAATGTGGCAGCATAGAGGCGAGTATGGAGGTTTATTTTTGTTTTTTTTATAAACCCATACTTCTACATTCATGTCCAAAAAACAACTCTCATTGGTTTGTACATGTGGGGTAATTTGTGGGGCTAAGATGGAGCCTTTATTTGCTTTGTTCACTTCATACTTTTTATCAGGAGATCTGTCCATGTGCATTGGCTTTAACAGCAGTGTTATTTTACAGATGATACAAATCTTGGCTGATTCTCTTTATATGGTTACAATTAAAAAAATATTACAATATTAAAAAAAAAAAAAATCTTATGTTTAAAAATCTGGTATTTATATATGCGTGTTTTTAATTTCTCAATTAAAAGCACAATCGGTAGAAAAAACCAGATCTTCTCTATGTAACATCAGGGCACATGTCATTTATTAATATCTTCTTTATTTCACAACACACCCAGCATACATCACTTCACAGGCATTAGAAAAATGCAGCACTATATAATCTTGTATTTGTGTAGGATATGTGCTTTGTGGAAAACCAAAAAAAAAAAAAAAGGAAAGACTGATGTTTGTAATTATATCCACAATACCATGAAAAATAAAAATGATCTTATCAATTCATAATTTACAATGGTAACAATGATTCTGTTAGCCACCCCCCCCCCCCCCCCCCAAAAAAAAAAAAGATAAAGCAGATAACCCATTTGCAATATTAATAAACCAAGCTGTATCAGAAAGAGTTATAATCTAACTCCAGCCAGAATAATTCTATTTTATTTTTGCTTAAGTGGGGAAAAGTCAACATTTCTTTTGGGGTTTTATTTCTGTTTGTGACCCTGTTGGTGAGATTTCCCTTACTTCCTGTTACTGTGACACTAATTCAAAAAATAAGGGGTTATGGTAGTTCATGGAATAGGAAGGCACAGATAGCAATAACAATATTATCAGTGGTTCCAACTCTTCTTCACTCTACCACACTTGTGTTTTGCTTTTCTCTGTGTCCCCACTGAAGTTTTTTCCCCATTATTTCCTGTCCTGAATCTATCCAATAGCAACACAGATGGCAATAACAGTTGAGTCTTTAACTCTTTCCACTGTATCCAAAGCAAAATTACATTTTATGTGAAATTGTTCTTAACCACATCAGGGAGTAGCTTCTCCATTTTTCTGCTGTAGGCCCCTTTCACATGGGTACCCTCCACTTTGTCTCAGCGGGAGATCCTAGATCTATCCAATATTGAGTTAGTTCAGAACTTATGTGACATTCATGTCTCTTCTGTTTTTTTCCCCCCCAACATGTGATGGAGAAAAAAGGGTCTATGTAATCCCTATGAGCAGGCAAATGTAAGTGAATGCACATCTACCTACATCCACTCACATCCTGTCAGGTCTCAAAAGCAGGCCTGGATGCAAACTTATTGCATTTGGTCCAATGAACCTGAACGGAACCAGCTATAAATCAATGTAAACAGAAAAACATCTACTGACATCAAGCCGCTCATATGGATACATTAGGGGTTGATTTACTAAAACAGGAGAGTGCAAAATCTGGTACAGCTGTGCATGGTAACCAATCAGCTTCTAACATCAGATTGTTCAATTAAGCCTTCACAAAAAAAAAAAAAAAACAAACTAGAAACTGATTGGCTACCATGTGCATCTGCACCAGATTTTGCACTCTCCAGTGCAGTGCATTTCTGATCCATCTGATCACCGGTCAAAAATGGCCCAATGAAACACTGTGTGAAAAGTGCCATAAGGGGGTACTGTTGAAAGAGATTATAGAATGCCTTCTGAATGACTGTAAACTGCACAAACCATTGTGTTTATATTAAAAAGGCATTCCAACCACACTATAAAGCAAAAGACAGATATGATATGCAAAAATGCTTTCAAAACATAAAATCATTTTTTTTATATAAGCAGAGCTTTGGTTGTTTTTCTTCTCTTGTCTCTGCTCTTCAGTTTAAAAAGTTAAGGTTAAGGAATTAAAGGCTAAATAAAGAATTGCACTTTTTGTCTCTTTATACATATAAAATGAGAAATATTGCATTTTGCCACTAGATGCTGCTAAGTATCTCAGTGCCATCTAGTGGCAAAATGTTGTATTTTTAAACCAAAGAAAGACATTCATTCGGCACAGGAAATAGCCTAATAACATTTGAATTGCTATGAATTTTTTTTATACTCTTAAGTGTTAAGTTTTGGTAAATGGTGTGTATATTATATGCTGGCCTACCCTTATCTATACCAAAACTATGCACATACTTACCTTACACCCAGCTTCCGCCCATGGGTCCTAGGTGAGGGGGATGTAACAGTTGTTCTGGTGGGATTACAGGGATGCTCAGGATGCCAAACCTTGCAGGAAAATACTCCTGTGCTACTATGCAAGTCTCACTAGAAGGACCAAGACATCACCTCCTCCTATTCCTGTGTAGAAGCTGGTTGTAAGGTACAGTATATATGTTTTTTAAACTTTTATTCACAAGTTTGTCTTTAAAGCAGACCTTCAGTCATTTTTTAAGCTTTCCATCTATTAAATCTTCTGCCCTTATTGTTTTAACTTTAGATAGTAAAACATTTTTTTCTGCCAGTAAATACCTTATACCGCCCACTTCCTGTTTATTGTCTGGTAAAAAGCCTATGCTTATGACATCTTGCGCAGCTCTGTCTCTAACTCTCACAAGAGTGTGCCAGGAAGGGAGGGGGGGATGAGTGATAAGAGGACCAATGAAAGCTGCAGGGCTGCAGAGCTGGAGGTGTGCCTCAGTGTGTCTGTGTAAATCCAGGAAGTGAACAGGCAGCAGCTTCAGCTGCCCACAGTTAAAATGGTTACAGCCAGACTCAGTGGAGGGAGATTTCTGCAGCATATTTGGCAAGTAAAGAATGACAGTATATATAAAATATTATGCAAAGTGGTTGGAGGGAAGCTTCAGAATGGCAAAGATGTTTTTATTATAAATTATGTGAGCAGACTGCAGTTAAAATGGATTGTGGGGTTTTGGCAGGGGATCACTATTTTAACCATATAATAAATGCAGCCTAGTTGCGCTAGTCTACAAACATAGTCTACCATGATCTGCTCGCAGACGGCTCTATGGAGGAAAACTTGGTTATTTTAATAAAAGTAATTGGGAGAAGAACTGTCTTTTCTGTATAGTGGGCAGGGACTATCAATAACCCGGAGATTGGGTTGTGTCTGGATAAATATCATCTTACACAGGAGGTTACAATGTAATTTAAAACTACTTACTCCACCAATCCTCTGGTCCTCTTGGCCCTCTGATCATGAAGATTTTAAGTAACTTCAACATCTGAGGAACATTACATGAGATCAAACCAATTGTGGCTTCATTTTCCCATTAATAAAATGTCACTGTTAATGTAACAAAATTGCCAGTGTGAGTCTTGTATATTTGTTCTTCTCATTCCTTTATTTTTAATGTCATTGTCCACATTCTCTGCAGTGCTGACAAATTTGCTGGCATCGTATAAATAAATGATGATGACCTTTATGCAAGGCAGTGTACTTTAAAACATATACAAATTATCTACATCTGAAATATGAAAACACTGATGGTATACAAAGGGCAAGAAAGGCTCATTTAAAAGATAAGACGTTTAAACGGATTTAAAGCTAAATCCAATCTACATTTAAGTATATTAGTTTTTGTTTTTTTGGTTAATAAGTTTATAAATGGACTTTTTCAATTATTTGTATAAAATCTTTTTTTCTTTTTACAAATTAGCATTTATTACAGAATACATCTATTACACACAGTGCTGGGACAAGGTCATCCAGTGCCCAGGGCAAAGAACTTCACCCCCCTTACCCCTGGTTTATTATACATGAGGAAGTGTCTTTCTGAGACACAAAAATATTTTAAACATTGTAAAATAGAATAGGTTTCTACCAGCGAATAAATATAATAAAATAGATTTATTTAAATGAAAATAGAATTCATCTAAGGCCCCTTTCATGCAAACGGACCGTCTATCTGTTTTTCTTCCATCCGTCAACGGACGACAATGCATTCCTATGGGCAAACGAATGGCCATCCATTACCATCCGTTAACCTCCACTTCTATTTCAGCCGTTTTTTTAAAACTTAGGCCACATCGAGATCCGTGAAAACGGATATTAACTGACGTTAACGGACAATGTCCATCAATGTCCGATCAGTTAAGATCCGTTTTGAAGAAATCATTTTTTTATTGTTTATCTGTGAACTCAACCTATGACCCAGGTAGTAGTTGGACAATAGGAAGTACATCCCCAAGGAGAACCATGGCCAGAGATGTCTCCCAGGAGCAGCTCCTAGTCACAATCTGCTTTTTCTTGCGCTCCTTTCTCCACATATAGGAAAATATGACAAACAATGTCACGCTGTCCCAAAAATTGTTGGAATCCATCGCACAACGCAGATATCACACACAAGGACAAGGACAAAGGAACAACACAGAAAGGACAAGTCACTCACTGAAAACTGCAATGCAGCATGGGAGGAGCAATGCTTTCTGGGTAATGTCATCAAAGCCACAGAAACTGCTGTAAACGGATCGAAACAGATGCAAAAAACGGATGTAAATGGGTACATTTACGGATGTAAATGGATGTTAACGGAGCGGAAGACTGATGAAAATGGAGATTAACGGAACGGAAGATGGATGAAGACGGATGAAGCAATGGATAAGAACCGATACGTTTTTAACGTGGCTAAACTGACGGTGCCCGTGTGAATGAGGCCTTAAGCGGCCCCTTCTTTCCCACCCCTTTATCCTGGCTCTGAATACTGACACAACCAGAAATGTGGTTGAATTATCATTGAATATATGACCATATGAGACTTTAAAGTATATCCTATAGGTTATCATTAATCTCTGTGTCCCTGTACCTTTACCTTGTGACTAATTCCTATAAATACCCTCATATCTAACCTCATATCTCAATGTGATATCATCTTGATGCATAATTTTGTAATATTTCAATGTATTTCTGTTTTATTTGATCTGTTACACTACCCTACTTGCTATGCTCAATTAAATTTGTACCCACAGATATGAATGTATTGCCCTAAACTGAGGATGTGGCAGTTTAAAGCCACAAAATAAGTTTTTGGTGAAATAAAGCAATTTGATGTTCAATGAACTAGACAACTCGGATCCATCCTTAGATCCACAACAATGGGCTCCTTTGCTGCTTGAATCATCAATGGGCTTTTTGAGATCTTTTCCAGCTCACAACCAGAAACATTTTTGCAGAAAGAACAATCAGTACTGTACTAACACAGCCAGGAATATGTCTGCAGAGACACAATCAGTTCTGTACTGACTGGGGATGAACTGCCAGTTTGGCCTAAACCAGAGATTTTTGTCTGTTAGGAGGTTTGGCGAATAGCTGCTGTTAGAAAACCATGGGACCCCATACAGCCATCCTAACAGCCCCCCCCCCCTAAATAAACACAGTTTATTATGCTTCAGTTAGGAATGATCACGGTGAGTGATCAGTCTCGATCACTAATTGTGTTCATTCAGGAAAGGAAGGTACTGGTAAATATAGCATATTTATATAGCATATTTACTGGAACCTTCCCCCACTCTCCATCCTGAAGGATCCTATTGTGTCCTTGCAGCTGTGTGGGAAGAAAAGCATGGAAGTCGGCAGCATAATGGAAGGAAGGGGGGGGGGCACACAGGGGAGCCTGAGCAGCAGGGGAAATGAATGCTATACAGGGATGGTGATCGGTGTGACGGAATGTCCCACACTTCTCTTGAGTGCTTTCGTCATATACCGCATCCTCCCAGTCTGAATATAGGTATCAGATATTCCAACCGCTCCCAACAACAAACAAAACAATACTCGTTTGGTTGCTGAACATGGACTGATTATTGAAAACACAGGTACACAGGTAATACTCTGGACAATCCCCCAACCTTTGAATTCCGGGTGGGGTAGACTGTTCAATCAGCAGTGAGAACTGTTGGAGGAATTCATCCCCACCAATCTCACAGCTAATCTACATACACATCTCATAATATCCAAGGCAGACAGACACAATAGAACAATATATATATATATATATATATATATATATATATATATATATATATACACACAACATTCCAGTGTGGCTGTACAGTGAGTCCGATTAGTACAGATCAGACTGGATTTCTCAGTCACCCTGTGACCCTATTAGAGACACAGGGTGAATTAGACATAGGAGGTGCATGGGGAGCTGAAACAAGGTTTTCCCAAACACCCCAAGGGATTCTGGGTTCCACAGGCCCCCCCACCCAAAGTGACTCCGTCACAGTCGGCATGGCAGGGGGTACAATTACTTGAACTGATCCCCTGTATGGCCCTCTCTGCAGCAGCTTAAAGCCAGCGAGAGGGAGAGGAGAAGAAGCCAGATTCCAGTTGCTGCAGAAAGAGAGCAATACAGGGGATTGGTTCCAATAATTGCCCCCCCCCGCCGTGCCGATCACCCTACCTGCCTACATGACATGAAATTGACCCAGCTGCTTGGGCCCCCCTGCTGGCCTGGGCCCAGTGAAAGTTATAGCGTCTACAAACTATGATATATACACTGGAATTTACGCAGATATGGCTCTACACTGGTAATGGGACTGTGATAAGGTGGTGCTCACGCTGGCGCTAACAGACACTATCTGGGAGGGTCACTAACTGACACTGACATCACTAGTGACACTAATACAGTGATCAGTGATAAAACTGTACACTGTTACTGTACTAATGACACTGGCTGGGAAGGTGTTAACATCTAAGGGCAATCAAGGGGTAACTGTGTGCCTAACAATGTGTAATGTGTGTAATATGTACTGCTTTCACTTTACTATCTGGCTGATTTTTCTCCCTGCTTTGCAGGAAGAAGAAATAGCCAGATTGCTTTTCACAGTACACAGATTTCTGTATTTTTATAAACACAGAACTCTGTGTGTGATTGGACACAGCTGATCAGCTGATTTTAGCCAAAGTCCTTGGCTGAAATCAGCTGCCAAACTCATGCTGTGTCCAATCACAGCACAGGTTGGCAGGGAGCACACGAATGCACACCCCAAACCCAGAAGAAGGCTGATCACATACATGTACATGATTGTGTTTGTACCTGCCGCCTGTTCACAGTATATTTACTGTGAACAGTCGGCAGGTGGTTAAACAGCACACTTTTAAATTTGCAAATGTTGGTTTTGTTGTAGTATCTTGTGTACATTGTAGAGGCGGGCATATTATTTAAAATGTTTTTGCATTTTTAATATTGCCCTTTAAAGTGGTTGTAAACCTCATTCTTGAAATCTGAACAAAGCACATACAGTATATATGTAGTGTTTACTTATCTCTCTCCAAACCTCTAAATGTTGTTTCTCTCTGGTGTTTCTTTCCTCTGTTATCAGCATGTCTCACGTCTGAGACATTTTCCCGACACATGAGATGAATTTGTGATGGGGGAGGGAGCTCAGCACAACAGCTTGTCTATTCACAACATAGCTCTGCAGTCTTCCTTTGCTTCTGTTTGCTGTGCAGAGAGGGTGTGTGTGCTTTTCCTTCAATCAGCTCTCATACAGTGTAACTGTAGCTCTCCACCCCCTCCTCTGCTCACAGATGCAGACAGATTATAACACGATTCTGCTCTTTTGAAGGGTTGAAGGGAGGGGAATACTGTAGATAAACAAGTAAAACTTATATAGGAGGATTTGTTTCAGCTCTGTGTATCTCCTGAGGCCAGTCACTTCACTGGGTATATGAGAGGGTTTACAACTACTTTAAGCATTATTAAAATCGCTGCTCCTTGCCAAACTGAACTTTTAGAAAATGTTCTTGGCTTTGGTACATGTTCCCCAGGGTAGTGTTTAGCCCACCATGCCATTTGATATTACAATCAGTATTGACAAAACCAAGAATATGTCCACAAAGGCATAACCAACAGAATTGTAGAGAATCAGTGTCATTTTGCTGTCCTGAACCACCTATACCTTAAACCAGCCATGACAGGAAAACAAAATATGCTTTTAACATTTTTATACACATTTTCATGAATACGTTTTCATGCATTTTAGAATGACTTTGTTATGAAAAAACACAATGTGGAAAGCCTATAAAAAAAGAAGATTAATACTCATCTGTCCAACGTGCGGCAAACCAGATCTTATTTTCTTCAAGAGATATGGGCACCACTTCTATCTGACACTTCCTACTGTGTCGGATGACGTATCACTTGCATGCTATGGTTACTGCTGCCAGTTGCTATATCTACAGAACACAGTAGTGATGCAGGGGTCAGCAGGAAGAATTACATAGTACAGCAGGGGGCAGGTTTTCTGGCATACCTGGACATAACAGATAGCAACGGTGGCCATAGTTCATGAAGAAAAAGCAGAAGGTGGTTCACATTGCAACCTGCTGCACTGAAAAAAAGTACTGCGGTCAGTATTTTTTTAATGCACACCACAGAAAAGCTGCATTGGGAACTGACACCATAGAAAGTATGGCGTTTTTGCCTTGTCTATGCATTGAGGTTGTGTTGTAAATAGCTTCCAGCACAGCCCCATTGCATCTTTTGATAACAAGCCCTAAGGCTGGATTCACACATATGCATTTTTTGTGCTTTTTGCATTTTGCAGATTTGCACTACAGTCCATTTAACATGCTTTCCTATGGAACACGTTCTGTAGTGCAAATCTGAAAAATGCAAAAAGCACTAAAAATGCATAGATGTGAATCCAGCCTTAGTGTCTTTAGGAAGATACCATTTCTGCTAGTAATAGAAGAGGGGGTATCCCTCCTCTAAGTTATTCAGAGCTATTTATTACACATAAAAACACAATTATAAATGGGAGTGATTTCACAAAGCCTAGAACTTAGGGTTCCCCTGCTGGCTACAAGTAGCAAATATGAACTACACATATAAACTATTAAATTGGACCTTCAGTCATTTTTTCAACTTTCCATCTTCAAATCTTCTGCCCTTGTTGTTTTAACTTTAGATAGTAAAACATTTTTTTTCTGCCAGTAAATACCTTATACAGCTCACTTCCTGTTTCTTGTCTGGTAAAAAGTCTAGGCTTATGACATCATGCACAGCTCTCTCTGTGAGAGTTTGCTAGGAAGGGCCAATGAGAGCTGCAGAGCTGGAGGTGTGTCTGTGTAAATCCAGGAAGTGAACCGGCAGCGGCGTCAGCTACCCACAGTTAAAATGGATGCAGCCAGACTCAGTGGAGGGAGATTTCTGCAGCATATTTGGCAAGTACAGAATCACAATATACAGTGGGCACGGAAAGTATTCAGACCCCCTTAAATGTTTCACTCTTTGTTATATTGCAGCCATTTGCAGTTCATTTTTTCCTCATTAATGTATACACAGCACCTCATATTCACAGAAAAACACAGAATTGTTGACATTTTTGCAGATTTATTAAAAAAGAAAAACTGAAATATCACATGGTCCTAAGTATGAAGACCCTTTGCTGTGACACTCATATATTTAACTCAGGTGCTGTTCATTTCTTCTGATCATCCTTGAGATGGTTCTACACCTTCATTTGAGTCCATCTGTGTTTCATTATACTGATTGGACTTGATTAGGAAAGCCACACACCTGTCTATATAAGACCTTACAGCTCACAGTGCATGTCAGAGCGAATCAGAATCATGAGGTCAAAGGAACTGCCTGAAGAGCTCAGAGACAGAATTGTGGCAAGGCACAGATCTGGCCAAATTTACAAAAAAATGTCTGCTGCACTTAAGGTTCCTAAGAGCATAGTGGCCTGCATAATCCTTAAATACAAGACGTTTGGGACGACTAGAACCCTTCCTAGAGCTGGCCAACTGAGCTATCGGGGGAGAAGAGCCTTGGTGAGAGAGGTAAAGAAGAACCCAAAGATCACTGTGGCTGAGCTTCAGAGATGCAGTCGGGAGATGGGAGAAAGTTGTAGAAAGTCAACCATCACTGCAGCCCTCCACCAGTCAGGGCTTTAAGGCAGAGTGGCCCAACGGAAGCCTCTCCTCAGTGCAAGACACATGAAAGCCCGCATGGAGTTTGCTAAAAAAACACCTGAAGGACTCTAAGATGGTGAGAAATAAGATTCTCTGGTCTGATGAGACCAAGATAGAACTTTTTGGCCTTAATTGTAAGCGGTATGTGTGGAGAAAACCAGGCACTGCTCATCACCTGTCCAATACAGTCACAACAGTGAAGCATGGTGGTGGCAGCATCATGCTGTGGGGGGGTGTTTTTCAGCTGCAGGGACAGGGCAACTGGTTGCAATATAGGGAAAAATGAATGCAGCCAAGTACAGGGATATCCTGGATGAAAACCTTCTCCAGAGTCCTCAGGACCTCAGACTGGGCAAAAGCTTTACCTTCCAACAAGACAATGACCCTAAGCACACAGCTAAAATAACAAAGGAGTGGCTTCACAACAACTCCGTGACTGTTCTTGAATGGCCCAGCCAGAGCCCTGACTTAAACCCAACTGAGCATCTCTGGAGAGACCTAAAAATGGCTGTCCACCAACGTTTACCATCCAACCTGACAGAACTGGAGAAGAACTGCAAGGAGGAATGCCAGAGGATCCCCAAATCCAGGTGTGAAAAACTTGTTGCATCTTTCCCAAAAAGACTCATGGCTGTATTATATCAAAAGGGTGCTTCTACTAAATACTGAGCAAAGGGTCTGAATACTTAGGAAGATGTGATATTTCAGTTTTTCTTTTTTAATAAATCTGCAAAAATAACAACAATTCTGTGTTTTTCTGTCAATATGGGGTGCTGTGTGTACATTAATGAGGAAAAAAATGAACTTAAATGATTTTAGCAAATGGCTGCAATATAACAAAGAGTGAAAAATTTATGGGGGTCTGAATACTTTCCGTCCTCACTTTATATAAAATAATATCCAAAGTGGTTGGAAGGAAGTTTCAGAATGGCAAAGATAATTTTATTACAAATTATGTGAGCAGACTGCAGTTCCTTTTTAAGGCCCCTTTCACATGGATGGACCGTTTAGGTCCGCCTGTGAGCTTTTCAGGCAGACCCAATTGGACCATCCATTACACTCTATGGAGCGGTGGATAGTAACGGACATGTGTCCCTCTACACCCGCCACCATCTAATCCGATCCTGTCTGTTAAAAACAGATGGATGGGGAACCATTCCCCATCCGTATGACGGATCGTATGACAGTCGGATGGAAACGGACAGGTGGTCCATTTCCATGCGACAGCCCATAGAGGACCTGTCATCCGCCTGCTCAGCGAGGATCAGTGAAGAGATCCCCTGCTGAGCATGCGGATCCATTGGCAGACTCCACCAGTGTAAAAGGGGCCTTAATGTTTACCCAATTCAAAAGAAATACATTTTTTATAAAAAAAATTTATAACTGATCAGAAAAAAAAGGAAATATAAAGAATAACATTTTTTTAAAAATATTTTTCAAAGCTAGAAAAAAATGTACAGAGAGAAATTGTAACCACACAATATATTAATGTAAGTTACTGTAGATAGACCATTGATATGTTTATACATTTTTTTCAGAACTTATTTTGCCTTGCTTTGCGTTTATACAGTGTATGAAATATCTGTGCCTAGAAATCATGTTTTATTGATATTTTGTTAAATAACAGATTTAATTTGTTTGTAGAAAGAGGGGAAAATTTCTTCATCCAATTTGATGATTCTTCCACATAACTCACATTTATTGCCAACCAAATTATCAAAGAGCTTTAGAAGATCAGAATCAGATGAAGTTTCTGTTTGCAGTTGGGTCTGCTTGGCTCATCTTAGCATTCCAGATGTTGTAAGAGGAGTTAAGGCACCCAAATAGTCACCAAAAATGACTTCGTCATGAATCATGAAGGATATTAGAGCACTACATTCTGTATACAGTATGTTTATTTACTATTGTAGCATATAAGTATTACAACTCTATAAATAGTATGTAATTCTAGAAATTGTAATTTATACGTTTTCAGCGTGTCTCTTTAGTTAGTGGTAGCACTCAACACAGGACTGTAAGGTTAGAGATGCTGTATCAATAAGGTAAGTATTAACTTTTCGGCCTTATACTTCACTTTGCAGCATTGCAGAGTTGGTCAATAATTAAATTATGTTTAGGCTATAATCCCAGTTGTAAAATTCTCACCAATTAAGTTAAGCCGCATGAAAACAGTCTTAAAGTGTCACTAAACCCAGGCCCCTGCATTCACTATATCTGGTCTCCCACAGTACACAGAACATGGAAATGCAATTATTTTAGTAAATATAAACGGCTAAACACCCTTTCTCATCAGCAGTATATAGCAGTCTTGTGACCTCTATCAGTGTCTGGTTAAAACTTGTAGGAGGAGTTTTCATTCTGAACTGATTTTCCTATGAGGCTGTAGGACCACTGACCCTCTGTCTGGACAGTGTTGATTGGCTCTGTGCTGATCACATGTACCCTCCTAAGAAAAAAAAAAACTCTCTAGCAATACATACCAAACAGCATATTAAGAGTAGCCCCAAGGCTCTGTGCTATCAGGAGATTGGTTGGGGACAGTGGAAGAAGGGGAGGATCAAAGAGGACAGGATGAAACAACCTTTTTTCTCAAATGTTGTTTGTGAAAAAAAGGCTCTGTATGAACAGCAAGGTAACATGCTGACTCAACATCTAAAACTACAGGCAGTGTCAACTCATCAAGAAGACTCCAGGCTATTCCAGGCTTGAGAATATATAGGATGTTTTTCTGGAGTTTTCTGGAGTTCTCTTGTAGTTCTCTTGTAGGTAAAAAGACATTCCAGTCTCAAGACGTCATCTGAGGCGCCTCAGATGACGTCTTGATGACGAAACGCGTAAGTCGTGGCCTCGTGATATGCACACGTCAGCACCTCTCTCTTCCAGCTTGTGTTAGTTCCGGTTTCAGCTGTCGGGCGGTGGAACGCACGCCTCACCACGCTGCCCCTCGGCTGTGAGCCGGTTATCGGAACACTGTTTGTAGCTCCAGTTTTATGGATTATCCTTAAATTACTTTTACCATTTTTTTATTATATGGATTTTCAAAATAAAACTTCTACTTTTTATGGATTCACACTATGAAGTGTTTTCTTTTCCCACTTCATATGGATGCCTGTTACTGGGGATAACACTACGCCGGAGCAGGATATAGCACCCCTGGACGGAGGATCACTTCCCGGTTCCGCCATCGCAGGACTGTCTGCATATGCCTTTTACCCCTGCAGGGGTTAGGCAGTCCGGTAAGTGCAAATACGAGTGGGGGTGTAGTGAAGGACGGGACATCAAAAGTTGAAGGCTGTGACTGCGCTTTCCCTTCACCAGCGGGACACACTTTTAGGACTTTTTTGTGGACTTTTTCAATTAATTTCTTTTAATTATTGATTCCTTTTTGTTTTTGATTTTCATGCACATATGAACTGTCTTGCATTGATTGCCTTTATTGTGATTGGTAACGCACACAGGCGGGGGTTTTCTTACATTTTTTACATTTTTTTATATATATTTTTTATTTTTATTTTTATTCTCAGTTTTCCACTTTTTATGTGTTTCACATTTTCTCCCTAAAATAATTGTTTATGTGGATCACTATAATTGTTTACATATTGGATTCGGTTCCTCTGCCATTTTTTAAGATATAGGTATCACTTTTTACACACATTTAATTTACTGTATATGGGATTTTTTGCATGTGTTTTAGAGCACTCTGCACATTTTTTTTTCTATTATACTCAACAGGTGGCCCATTCACACTCACGAAATTCAGTATTTTTACATGCACAATAATATTTTCTTGATATTTTTGATACACTTGTTTATAAATTAACACTTTGTAATTTTGGAAGAACCATCACCTATACACATTTAGTTGGACAGCGCCAATTCCCCTGCTTAGAATAAAAAGTCAGATGGAGCATACACACAGTCACATATTTCCGACGGAAAGCTCTCATCGGTCTTTTGCTGGCCGAAATTCCGATCGTGTGTACGCGGCATAAGACTGGGCTAAAAAAACTGAAAAACAAGAGAATGTTACAATGGACCCAAACAAAATGACTGAAACTGGGTTCACACTATTACGAATCCAATTTGCATGTCAGGAGATTGTGACTGGCTCTGTATGGAGCCGGTTCACACATCTCCGGAACGGCTCCAGAGTGGATTGCACAGGAGTACTGTGCGTCTTCTGGTCCATTTCAGGTCCGAATTCAGACAAAAATTTGGACTGAAATCTGACCTAAAATGGTGAACAGGGATGCACCGGACCCCTGTTGTGAGCCACTCTGCGCTTCAGTGTGAACCCAGCCTGAAAAATAAAAACAGACTGCTGGGGCGACACAAGCTATGTGATAGTATCACTTCAACGTGCCCCCTGCCTTTTCCAAGCTCAATTCTATTTTAGTAGCTAGGTCAACTTGTAAATATGTTAAGTAAAAAGAGAGCTAATATATTCCCCCAGGAGTACTGGCAACCACAATATCACTGAATATTCCATACTTTAAGTGTAATAACAATCAATAGCGTCCTGAGTTTTCTATTTTGTGTCACCCTTTGTACTCCTGGATTTCAAACATTACACAAGACATATTTTGCACACCTATTAGTTCCTTCATCTTGCAGCATGCTGTTCAGCCTGTATATGCTCATAAGTGACAGCTTTATAGCCTCTCTATGCTTAGGAAGAAGGTGTCAGGACGTGACTCTTTTATTTGTGACAGGCAATTCAAGTAGACCCTCCTCAGTGAAGGGTTCTTATGCTGCCAGAAAGACTCCAATGATTTCTTTAAGAGAATATATGCAGCTGTTACCAAGAATTTACTGTTCTCCTTTTATGACTAAAACCCTTTTGCTGTCTTCAGGGTACACAAGTCCCTTAGGTGTCCTGCAGATGGTTAAATACTCCTGGCTTGTATGCCTGTACCCTTCATAGGGGGAATTAATGTATGGATGGGGAATTACTTTCAGTTATATTGGAAATTTTGTCATTGTGAAGGTAACGGATAGTTCTGTACATACATAGATTTGCATACATTAGGCTACATTGAAATGGGAAATTTTATGCTTGTAATACCATGCAACGAACACCACTGAATGATGGAAGCCACACAAAAACTTTGTAGGGCCACATCTAGTCTAAGGGCTCTTATATGGGTTGTGGTTGAAATGCTACACAGTCATTTGGGGACTTTGGGGACCTATTTTATAGGATAAGTTCACCTTTGTACACTTTTTTCTCTCTACATTCCAGCTCCGCTATGCACCAATATAGCATTCATGTACTTGTTTTGCAAAATGATCAAAGCTTTCCATTAAATCTACAGTCACTTACTTTTTCTTGTCCTAATCCATGTTTCCAGACATTTCCATTAGTAAGGTCTTCTTCCTGATCAGACTTTAGATCATGACACAGGAAGGAGTTGACCAGCTGACCTCATTAGCACACACCCTGCATAATCCACCCTCCCATTCCCAGGTGCACGTTTTTTTAAATGAAATGCAATCAATCAGTGATCACCCTTCTCACTAAATACACCATCAGATTGCATAGTGTATGGCCATCTTTATGATGAGGGGTGAAGGGTGAAGATTGGGCCCTTAGCTTCTAAGTGGCCCTGCGCCTGGACGGGTAAGTGAAACCCCTTTATTTTATTTTTGTGGTGTGTTCCAGCGATTGTAACAATCAGTCAAGCTAGCTAAAAGCTGGACACCTGTGTGGGGTGACTAAAGTTCTGGGCTAGCTGTGGGTGTTTGCAAAGGTTACCTTTTTTGCTTGTGTCTGGCTGTCTTTTACCTGTATGATGGCGAACGATTGTGCGCCATGGCGCACGTGCGTTCGCAAGATCGCCGCTGGGCTCAGCAGTTTGTTTGTTTGGCAGCCATGGCACACGCGGCTTCGCCGTACATGCAACGTAGCCTTTCTCTGGGCGCACGAAAATTTGTGTCGCACATGAATACAGTCACGCTTGCTCGCCGGGACCGTGCATAGAACGTTCTGGCGCACACCCAGCTTATTTAAGCTGTGCAGGCCAATCGTGTGGTGCTTCCAGAAGGCAGCTGTGGGACACAGAGCAAGCTCTGAGCAGACACTTGCAGTGGTTCATTTTTCCTTACCCGGGTCACGCGAGTCACCAGGTGTTGCTTGGCAGGCTAAAGGTGCTTAGCAAGATTGTTGCATAGGGGCTTGGTGAGCCCTATTAAAGGGTCTCCCTTCTGAGGTGTTTTAACTACACCCAAGTACTCTTTGTTTGCGGCATTGAATGTCTTTCAAAAAGAGGAGTGGGACTAACACCATATTGAAGGGCACACCCATGTCATCAGTAGTTCCTGATGAACCTAGTCGTATCCCTAGTGTTGCATCCCCTGAAAGACCAGAGGCTTCTGGACAATCTGAGCCGCAGCGCCTATCTGTATTGTGCCTACAGTCAACGCTGCCTCTTCACCCTTTATCACTAAGGATGAACTGTCCTCAGCCCTAGCCAGGTTACAGCACAGGATTGCCGGCATGATTGCCTCCATCCCACAGGGTGGCAGGAAGCGTGACAGATCCCCCTCCCCGGAGTCTCCTAGACTGGAGCTGGAATGGGTTGAAGATGGGGAAGAGCTGAAAGCTCGGGATTCGGTGGAGTGCGCGACAGATGAGTCTGCTTCCGAGTAATCTGGACAAAAAGATATCCAGTCGATGTGTGCCTCTCAGTCACAGAGGCTTTTGATCCTGACTCTGACCAAAATGGTTCATTCTGCCTTTAAATTCCCTCTTGCAGAGGTGACTGAGCCCCCCTGGTCCACTTTGGGATCTCTGAGACCCAAGGTCTCACAGACTTTCCCACTACCCCCCTGTTGGAACAGGCGGTGTATGCTGATTGGGAACATCCTGACAGGACTTTTTTGCCTCCTGAAAGGTTTTCTCTTTTATATCCCATGGATGAAAAGTTCGTGAAAAAATGGAGCATGCCAGCCATAGATGCAGCAGTCTCTTCCTTAAACAAGAGCTTAACTTGTCCGGTAGATAAGGCACAGGGCTTAAAAGACCCTGTTGACAAGAAATTGGAATTATTATTAAAAGCTTCCTTTTCTTTGGCCAGTTCAGCTATTCAACCAGCTGTTGCAGCAATTGGTATTTGCCAGTCTGTAAAGGATCAGGTCAAACGGCCAGATAGGCCTAACCAGGAGGATGATCTGCCTGAAAGTAAGACAGATATTCCTCAAGCACTGTGTTTTGCTGTTGATGCTTTAAAGGATTCAATACAGCAGGTTTCTCGTCTGGCTCTCTTGTCTGTACATATGCGCAAACTTTTATGGCTTAAGAACTGGTCAGCCGAGCTTCCTTGTAAAAAGTTATTGGCAGGTTTCCCATTTCATGGGCTCTCCTTTTGGACGCCCCCACTCCATCCGGTGGGGGGCAGGCTGCTGCACTTTGCGGACATTTGGAAAACAACAATTTAGGACGAGTGGGTCACCTCAATTATATCTCGCAGTTACAAGTTGGAGTCCAGCGTTCCCTCGGATCCTCCAAAAAGAAACTTATTGCTTCAGGCACTACATCATTTAGTGCATCGAGTAGTGATTGTAGAGGTTCCTGTATTCGAAAGGGGCACAGAGTTTTACCTGTTTACGGTTCAGAAACCAAGCAGGGACACAAGGCCCATTTTGGACCTAAGGTCCCTGAACAAGTATCTATTGATACAGTCCTTTTGGATGGAGTCTGTCCACTCAGTAGTAACCTCACTCCAGTGGGGAGACTTTTTAGCCTCCACTGATATAAAGGACGCATATTTACAGGTACCTATCTTTCAGCTTCATCAGAGGTTCCTAAGTTTTGCAGTAGAGGAACATCATTTTCAGTTTGTGTCCCTACCCTTCGGGCTTGCTACAGCTCCCCTGGTGTTCACAAAGGTCCTAGCACCAGTACTGGGTCTTTTAAGGGCCCAAGGGATCCTGGTGCTCGGGTATCTGGACGACCTCCTACTCAGAGATCACTCAGTACAGGCTCTAGAACAGAGCATAATATAGACAGTGAGGTATTTGAAAAGCTTAGGCTGGATCATAAATACCAAAAAGCCAGCCTTGAGACCAGCTCAAAGTCTAAGATATTTAGGTCTGATTCTAAACATGGGTGGCAAGCAAGAGTATTCTTGCCACCCGTAAGGATCTGTGCCCTCAAGGATCAGGTGCGTCAGATAAGGGGCACCAGACAACCCTCCATTCGGCTCTGTATGAGTCTTCTAGGGAGGATGGTATACGCCTTTGAAGCAGTGCCCTATGCCCAGTTCCATTGCAGGCCTTTACAACAAGACATCTTTTTGGCTTGGAACAGAGGAAGAAAAGCCCTGGATTATCCAATGTGCTTATCTCCTCAGGCATGCTTAAGCCTAAACTGGTGGTTGCAGGATCAGAACCTGCGGAAAAAAGGAAAATCCTTTCTCCTGGTAACTTGGAGAGTACTGACTGACAACCATTTTGTTTCTGTAACACAGACAGAAACAACCTATTAAGGAAATTCCATTAGACTTGCTGTCACGCAAGCTAGCCTTCCTTGCTATCACCTCAGCTAAAAGGGTGTCGGAGTTGGTGGCCCTTTCATGCAGGGAACCGTACTTGATCCTTCACCATGACAGAGTCGTGTTACGTCCTGTTCCATCCTTTTTGCCAAAGGTGGTGTCAGACTTTCATTTAGATCAGGACATTATTTTGCCTTCTTTTTTCTCTCAGGTTCGTTGAACAGAAGAGAGACGACTGCATTCTTTGGACGTTGTCCGGGCAGTTAAGGTTTATCTGTCTAGATCTGTGGAGAGCAAAGGATCAGACTCTTTTTTTTTTTTTTACCAAAAGAAGCAAGAAGGGGCAGGCAGCTTCCAAAGCTTCCATTGCCAATTGGGTCTGCCAATTGGTCATTCAGGCCTTCGGTCTGAAACATAAAGCTCCTTCCTTTAGGGGGAGAGCTCATTCTATCAGGGGTGTAGGAACCTCCTGGGCTTTTCGCCATCAGGTATCTGTGGCTCAGATTTGTAAGGCTGCCACTGGTCTTCAGTGCATACGTTCACAAAATGTTATCAAGTGGATGTTCGAGCAGCCAAGGATTCAGCTTTCGGCAGCAGTGTACTGTGGCCTGCCGTATAAGTTCTGATGGCTATTGTTTGGCAGGGTGTCTCCCTCCCCTCAAGACTATTGCTCTGGGATGTCCCAGCAGGTAATGAATATTAGCCTGACTCTGTGTCCCATGATGTATGAAAAAGAAAATAAGATTTTTACGTCATACTTACCTGTAAAATCCTTTTCTTTGAGTACATCATGGGACACAGAGATCCCTCCCCTCTTTTTTGAGGATTTAGTGCTTGCTACAAAACTAAAGTACTTCCTGTATGGGAGGGGTTATATAAGGGATCACTTCCTGTCTGAAGACCTTTGGTTTACCCTAATGATGGAGTATAACCCAGCAGGTAATGAATATTAGCTTGACTCCGTGTCCCATGATGTACTCAAAGTATTCTACAGGTACGTATGACGTAAAAATCCTATTTTATACTCAACTAGGTGGATGCAGCCTCAATCAGATACTGCATCTGTCCCCCCAGCTCTGCAGTGAGAACTGAGTGATCAAACACCGCTGATCGCTCAGTCCTCCCCTCTACTCTGAGCAGAGAGCCATGACTGTCAGCCAGTGGATGTCTGGTCTCTCCTCCAGCGCTCACTGGAGCGCTGGGTTGTGGAGGGGGCAGGAGGAGCTGGCTCAGCCTCTTGGCAGATCACTGAGATGCTGAGCCAGAAGCCGGTCCAGGCTTCTGGGCAGATAGCCACCATATGGTTGGGATCTCTTCCGAGCCAGGATCGGCTGAGTGACGTCAGCCGCAAGCAAGCTTGAACTCACTGTCGGACAAAAACTGGTTACAGGAGTGCAGAACGAACTACACTCCTGTAATCTATAGAAGGAGTATTGCCAAAAAGCCTTGACCATACTTCTCCTTTAATGATGTATTAGTGAATACAGAGCTGCAGTATTTTGTGCCTAGAGTTCAGTTTTTTGTTAGGCTGTGTTACCAAACTGCCTTGTGTTTAACGAACTTCCTGCTCTCTCTTGCAGGGAGGAGAAGAAATTATAAAAACTGTGATTGTCCAGTGAGCCCCAGGACAGGGTTTATATTCAAAGTTTGTTAGCATGCAACAAACCATTTGAAGTTCAAAGATCCTGACAGTAATCACTCTTAAAAGCTCTCCAGACAGTTCACTCTAATTACATTCACTAACCACCAATAACATGCACTTAAAAGGAGAATGCAAACATAAAATTGACCTTGGTTTTGACCATTTGTTTGGCATATCTTCCCTTTTTTTAATAGTTGTCTTCTTTTTGAGTTTCTACATTTTATTTTATGATTATTGTCTGTATTGCTGCTGTTTGTCACATCCCTGGCTCTACTCATTGCTCCTGCAGGCTTTGTGTTATACATTTTTACTCTGGTTAGCTGTCTTTTGTTTCATATTCTCTCTTTTCTTACTTCTCCCTACCCCTATATTTTCTTTTCCTACTAGGTATCCACGTTACTTTATCTCTTCTCTACCTGCTGCCACGTGTAACATTGCCAGCATCTGTCTCAGTGATTAGTCTCCTATAGGTCCTAAAGATGGCCATACACTAGTAGAAGATTAATAGAAAATTCTTATCAGTACATTCGATGTCTTGACAAATGTCGTTCGAAAGTACTGTACTTCAAAACTTCATTTGCTTTTAACATTCTATTTTGGATTGAGTGGACTTTCCAAAAAAAGCCACATATACTGTTAAGCCGCGTACACACGAGCGTAATGTCCGACAGAAAAAGTCAGACAGAAGCTTTTCATCGTCTATTCCGATCGTGTGTATGCCTCATCTGACTTTTTTTTACGAAAATTCAGAAGGACTTAGAAATGGAACATGTTCTAAATATTTCCGACGGAACCAATTCCTATTGGGAAAACCGTTCGTCTGTATGCTGTTCTGACGGACCAAAAACGACGCATGCTCTGAAGCAAGTACGAGATGGAAGCTATTGGCTACTGGCTATTGCATTTCCTTTTTCTAGTCCCGTCATACGTGTTGTACGTCACCGCGTTCTGAATGGTCAGACTTTGGTGTGACCGTGTGTAGGCAAGACCGATTGAGCAGAATTCCATCGGAGTTCCGTCGGAGAAACCTTCGGAGTTTAGTCCAACGGCAAAACCGGTCGTGTGTATGCGACATTAGAAATGTGTCTTTGAGAAAAATGTTCCATCCTGCTCCTTTTAATTTTCTCATCACTACAGTTGAAAATGAAAGTTGATTTGATCCAACTAATGATTAGAAAACCAAATTAACATTCTTAAAATTTAAATTTTTTAGCAAAATTTTACTAGTGTGCGGCTAGCTTAACTGTCCCTCCTTTGGAAGGATTGCCCCTCTTTTAAACCCAATTCCCTATGTCTCTATTTCCTCCCCAGTTTTCCTTCTTCTTTATTCTGATGTATAGACCTCTACAAAAATGTTCTATGTAACTAGCGTTTTACTGCAATAAACATTTTTTTTATGTGTATATTCTGTATGATCTATGTAACCAAGGTATAGCAGGGGTATGTTCTTTGTTTACACTCTTTGTGTTAAAAGGTGTTTCCCTTTGCATCAGTGCTCGACATCTCAACATAGTGTGCAATTCAAAGACAATATCCAGATCTCTCATCACCTGCTGGTGAAAATATGTGTAGACACCTTAACTTGATTTTTGTCTACAACTGTTTCCCACCAATGTACTTATTAGTAATAATTGATGATTGATTCCAAACATTCCCTCAACACGTGCCTTCAGTTTGCTACCTTATTGATCACTACTGCGCCCTTACATTTATGCTAATATTGTGCTCTCATTTTCCAGCAGCCTAACTGTTGGTTACCAGGAAGAGGACTTTGATGCCCGCTGGACTAGAAGGTTGACTATTATCCACCCCTGACCCCAGGTGCACCCTACTGACTTGAGAACATATCCAAATTGATCATTGTTGCTTTCTAAAGGGACCAAGCCCTGAGGAAAACCACCAATACCAAAATATCACCAGAAAGGCTCCACATCTTGTTACCATCCCACTCTTCCACAAACCCTAATCCACCAAACTGCGATGACATTCTTATGCCCCGTACACACAGTCGGATTTTCCGACGGAAAATGTGTCATAGGACCTTGTTGTCGGAAATTCCGACCGTGTATAGGCTCCATCACACATTTTCTATTGGATTTTCCGACACACAAAGTTTGAGAGCAGGCTATAAAATTTTCCGACAACAAAATCCGTTGTCGGAATTTCCAATCGTGTGTACACAAATCCGACGCACAAAGTGCCACGCATGCTCAGAATAAATAAAGAGATGAAAGCTATTGGCTACTGACCCGTTTAGAGTCCCAACATACGTGTTTTACGTCACCGCGTTCAGAACGATCGGATTTTCCGACAACTTTGTGTGACCGTGTGTATGCAAGACAAGTTTGAGCCAACATCCGTCGGAAAAAATCCTAGGATTTTGTTGTCGGAATGTCCGATCAATGTCCGACCGTGTGTACGGGGCATTACTGTTATTGAACCACCATCTGATCACATAATAAACAAGGGAGGGCAGGTGGGCCAATTTTCTCCTCTCGTTGTCCTTTCTGGAATTATCTCCCAGCAACTCCAATATCTTCTCCCCCTCACTGTCAACCGTAGGACCTCCTATGTCTACATTTTCTTCTTACATTTTTTTAACTTTTTACTGCGTCTCTTTCTCCCCTCAGTCATGTAGACCCCCTGTTAATTTTTTTCCTCTGGGTTTGGATTTACATGCTACAACATTGTACTTGTGCAGCTTACTCCACAGAAAACCATTTGTTCTATTTGTTTGCAATCAATCACATCATTGTGTGTGTGCAACTGAAGCAATTGCATGAGCAGTTTGGCATCACACTGTATGTAGAGTACCTGTTTGAAGTTGAGACCATATTACCTTGCAGGTCACCACCAAGTAGAATGATAAAGCCTGTGTATTGCTAACATGTCAAAAATATTGTTGCTCATGCTGAAAAGCAGAAAAAAATACATTTGAATGAAAAACTTTTTTGGACCAAATTGGCCTATCCCTAATGCGTGTTCTGCAGTGCACACAGGCCGCTTAAAGAATGGAGCCCTCTATGTACTCACTGCACACATTGGGGATTCAATTCAGAAAGCCCTCCTCTGTCAAGGCAACATCAGCTCATCACTTAGTGCTCTGATTCTTTGTTCTGTTGAGGCTTTTTATTTTTTACCTCTTTGAAGGGGCTGCCTGTGTGCAGCCCTGATGGCCAGTGTGCTACTTAGAGCTGCTTTGAGACTGGGGAAGAGAATCAGGGTAGATGGGACTTTTCCAGTGACAGGTCCCCTCCCATTCTTATCATGGGGTGCACTGCCTTCTTCAGGCCTCTGCCCGCATCCTAGGGTGTGTATACAGTTGCCAGGATGCAGGTTGTTGGTACACTAACTTCAGCCATGGCCAGCTCCATCTCATCGCATGGACAAGCAGGAGTACCTGCAGGCTTATGAAGATGTGTTTGAGAAATACAAAGGTATTTAGCACAGAGAGCACCACTCCGGCTAGCAGATCAGCACACATAGAAGGGAACTCACCTGAAATAGCAAGATGTGAGAGCTGCAGGAAAAAAACGCACACATTCACATGATACACTGTGATTTGAAAGTGAGTAGAGATTTCTTATGCGCCATGTGTGCTAGGTGGAGTTGGGAGCTGCAGGATGGAAACTTGTAAAGGTTCAGCTCAGCTCCTACACGGGGTAGTCAGAAACTGACATCTGCTGTTAGCTGCCTTTTTGGGGGTGGTGGGAAGAGAGCTCTATGCTGGAGAAAATTGAGGGTGGGTGAGAGAGCTCCACACTCGGAGGGATTTGGGAATGGGGGAGAGAGCCTTGTATTGGGAAGGTGGGGGGAGAGAGCTCTGTACTGGGAGGGATTTGGGAATGGGGAGAGAGCTCTCTATTGCGGTATTTGGGGGTGGGAATTTTTTTGTTGTATACTGGCCTGTGTAATAACTACTTCTGACAGCAGTACAATTTGCATTCCTGTGCCCTGTTATGCAAGCCTTAGATCTGTGCAATGTGCACTGTGTGATGTGCACCCTTGGGCCCTGCACTCTGAGTTATGCACTCCTGAGTCCTGCACTATATACACTGAGCCCATCTTACAGTATATTCTTGCACATTGGCCCACTGCAATTAGAAAACACCCATGATGGACAATGTGCTGTAGATATTATAAAAAAACCAATCAGCGCAACAAAATTAATAATAGGAGAGAAAAGTGCAGTGCAAAACAAACACATATGAAATAATATATACCAAAGTCCTCAAAAAAACTGTCTCAATGAGTCCAGTGACAAATATTGTGACAGATGAAACTTCTGGGTGGCCAAATGGGCCGAATCACACCACCAGAAGATAAATTAGCCGCTCACCTCACCTCACCTGTATGACCCCTGAACCAACAGGATAATATCCAAAGGCAAAGGTATCACTGGTGCATATACAAGACACCAGTATCCAAATATGGGTCAAACAGAATCATATGAGACAGCTGCGGTTGATGTCATCTCAAGGCTCCTCCCCGTACGTGTTACGTCCAGGGAGGGACTTCATCAGCGCTGAGGACTTTTGTATATATTATTTCATATGTGTTTGTTTTGTGCTGCACTTTTCTCTTATTTACTATAGATAGCCCTGATTTCTTTACACGCTATACATAAATGCCCAGAGGATTGTCAGCATTGGTACTGGGATCATGTTGTGTCAGGTTCTATACTATGAAGCATTACCTGATCACCATATTTTGTACTCTAGACACCAGTACTTCAGGCTCATCATGGTGTTTGGAAATGTGTTATAATCAAGGAAACATTTGTTCTGTAAAATATGAATCTGCAATTCCTGACCCCTTCTGTAAATGCCAGTTGCTTGATCCTTTCAAAACACATTATATACCAGAAGCTGTAAAAAGTAAACATCATGAATAACAAGAACACATCTAGATTGAATCTTATATAATATATTAGGAATGCTATTGTACATTGTGGTATATAATCAATGATCTCCACTAACAGTTATTTGAGCAATGTAATGATCTTGTCCTATTGAAGATAATGAGCAATTGTAACCCAGACAGTGTAGTTTGATGCAGAGTTGTGGAGCAGAGCCATCTGTACCACACAGAACAGGGTGTGCCTGTTATAGGATTATACATTTTTGGCATATACATAGGTATGTTCTGCCAAAAAATTATGTCTTCAAGAACCCTTGTTCACTCAATTAGCTTTTTAGAAGTGAATGGAGCTAGAATTCATTCCATCAACACAAGGGGGTTTATGGACTAGGTAGCCAAAATCTTAAATGTCAGATAGCCACAATGGGATTGCAGGAGATGTGAGCTTGGACCCTGTTAGTCAGGAAAGGAATGGGCAGACATTCTGATCCCTTGTGGGATTAATGCTCTAAGAGCTGGAAGTTGGCAAAAGGTGACAAGAAGGTAGCAAAAACTGTAAAGTTCTGTTTAGTCTGAAACTTGAATTTGAACATTTTGAATATACTGTATTTAACTACCTGAGTGCTGAATCAAGACTATCAGAAGGCTAAACTGTTTGGATGACAAAGGTAAGCTTGTTCTAAATTGTTAGTTCAATACAAACTTTGACTGAATATACTATTAATTGCCAGCATGCATCTGACCAGTTTTGTGCATTAAAGGGATACTTTTTTGGATTCAATCAATTGTATTTTTTTTAAATGTTTCATTTGTAAAGTTGTGTTTTATTTTTTTTAAAGCTATTGTTTGAAAGTTTATGTACATTCCCTTTGGGGCTAGGAGCCTGAAGCAGTGCAGACTCATAGTTCGGATATGTAACAAAGCTGGTCTATGACTAATGACTGGGGAACAATCTGATTGGTTTTCAGATAATGTGATTACTGTGACAACCAATCACAGTGATCACATGAACATGTTTACAAAACAAACCCGCCAGCTGAGCTGTCATTGCGCCTCACACAGAGTGGGACTGGGGCTTTTAAATTTAAGTCTTACAAAAAAAATTATTTAAGGTTTAAAAAATTAAATAAGCTATTAATTGCAAAATGCAACATATTTGTACGTTTTACAGCTTATAATAAAAACATAAGCAAGGAATTGATTAAAATAGGGTACCAGAGGGGCGTGGCCTGACACAGCATGGAGTAGGACGTGCATTCCCTGAGCTCCGTCCATTACTCCTGCTGTAATTACTCCTGAACCTTATATACTGACCCAAATGCTGGATCAATCCCCCTGAGACATCTATAACACCCAGGACTACCTTCTGGAGCGGTCAGATAAACAGCGGCCCGAGCGGAGCGGCGATCCTCCATACGGCGGCCGGATCCAGGCAAGTCCGCGGCTTCGCCCTACTCCTGGAAGTCCGCGGCCATCTTGGTCCACCCCTGCCTCAGGCCTCTCCTATGGTGGCTGTGCCCTGCTGCTGCTCAGACACTGGAAAACCTTCTGGGAGATCTAGAACACTCTCATCCCCACCTGCATAGTCTCTCTGGACCCCTAGTACCCTGAGGGGAACAGCGGCCTCATCTAGGCTGGGAAGTGGTTTAGACCTACATGTGGAGGCCGGCGGCCATCTTGGCACACCAGCAAATCCAGCCTGTATTATATCTGCAGCTTGCTGCATTTGTGCTAGCCTGTGCTCGACTTCTGTTGGGGTTCTTTCACACTCCCCACCACAGCCTTAGATCACCAGCACCCCAAACGGAGTAGCAGACTGTCAGGTATCTGCCATATAGGAACAGATTCTACCCCCGGCCATATTGGGGACCTTGAGGCCCTAAACAACACTCTCTCTTGTCCCATAGTCTGCTAAGTCCGTGAACACCAGATTGGGTACTTGCTGGGTGATACCCCCGGTCCTCACAGCATGTCACCAACTAAGTCACAAAAGGCGGCTGCGGCAAAACTCGATCAGTACCGCCGACATGACAAAGAGGGCATGGAGGAAGATGGAGCCTCTGAGAAATCTGAGGGGGGTGAACGAACAGCGAGTGATACTGATAAACTTCTTGAGGCAATCACCTTTTGCAGAACTTCCCTCACAGCACAAATTGAGGAAGTCAAGATGGACATCTCCCTTATTAGGCAAGACTTTCAAAAGCTCAGGGACAGAGTGAAGGAAGCTGAGACCAGGCTGAGCACGGTGGAGGATGCCATTCCACCCCTACAAACATCCTCAGACCATGTGCAACGGCAAATACAACAACTCCTTAATAAACAGGATGATATGGAAAATAGGCTGAGAAGATGTAATATACGCCTGATCGGCCTACCAGAGGGGTCCGAGGGCAAGGACACTACTACATTCTTGGAACAACTTTTGATCAACACCTACGGGAGAGAAGCATTTTCCCCTATGTTTGTGGTGGAGCGGGCACATCGCATGCCAGCAAGACCCCCCCCGCAGGAAGCTCCTCCTCACACGTTCATAGCTAAACTCCTCAATTATAAGGATCGAGATGCAGCTCTGAGAATGGCGAGGGAGAAGGGCAACATCCCGATAGGGAATGCTAAAGTAGCCATTTTCCCAGACTTCTCGGCGGAGGTGCAACGACGTCGGCAAAGCTTTACAGAGGCCAAGCGGAGGTTGAGGAACTTACAATATAAATATTCCATGCTCTTTCCTGCCCGCCTCAGAATAGAACATGACGGCCGGACAGTCTTCTTTGAAGATCCTGAGGAAGTGATTGCCTGGCTGGAACGTCGTATTGTTCCTGAACAAGCAGACTGACCAAACTCCAGATAAGTACATATAACAGTCTAATTAGAATGTCTACAATCATCTACAACACAATTTTTCTTCAAAGTCGCACAACTATACCGTTTCCTGAAGCTACATGGAACCCCTTTTTCTTTCCTTTTTTTTCTCCCCATTCGCCCCTTTTTTTTTTTTTTTTTTCCTATATCCTTCTGGAAACTGTGCACCCTCTGATGTGAACAATCTATTACCATCCACAGCAATTGTGCGACTGCGACATGCAACCGTACATGAACCAGCGCAAATATAAAGTAACACTTGTTGTCATTTACAGTATATAGGTCCACTTACTCTCCGGGGCTCCGGAGGGGCAGAAGTCCTAAAGTCAACATGCACTGTGCAGCGAGACTTTACCCCACACAATGCTGGGAGGCAATACCATGTTTTCTGGAACCTTCTATGGCACTTGTTTGTTGCAGTTAACTGGAAGCAAGGGGATCAAGAGACCATGCCATACTTTGTACAACTGATGTGGCTGATACATTTAGTTCTACTCAGTCCCCGTGGGCTTATCCAGATGTTTTGCATTTTGCCCATAACCAGGAGGATGAGAGGCCTCCCAGTTAACCACAAGTTAAGGGAATATGCCCGCACCAGTTCGGGACAGTGCAGGGCAGGGAGGGGGGTGGGAGTTCATTTGTTTGTAATCTGGTTAAACTTAATTACGCATATTAGACATGGAAAACAGGTAATATCTTGAACGCCATGTACAGGTGAATGTTTATTTCTGTTGTGTGTTACAGGATTGATACAGCTATATTTTTGTATCAGAAAAGTATGTACCTTACACATAGAGAGCAAACTGCTTAACATAATTGTTTTAATAGATATTAAAAAGTTTTGTTTATGGCATCTCTGAAGTTTCTCACGTGGAATGTGAGGGGCATGCGCGAGAAATTTAAGCGTGCAGCAGTCTTCACATTCCTCAAGAAACAACATGCTGATATAATAGCACTGGTTGAGACACATATTGAGGGGAGCGTCCAGATGGCACTTCGCCGGCCATGGGTTGGGTGGGCGTGTCATTCTACCTACACATCCCATTCCAGGGGAGTTTCAGTATTGATAGCCAAATCAGTACATTTTGAGCTATGTGAGTTGTCCACTGACCCATTGGGCCGCTATGTCTTCATCCTTGCTAAAGTGTATGGAGAACCCCTACTTATAATGGCTTTTTATGTACCACCACCATTTAACATCTCCATAATTAAAGAGGGACTATCGTTTATGGCACGTCATTCGGCCATATCTGCAGTTTGGTTAGGTGACTTCAATACTACACTAAATCCAACTTTAGACAAGCTGCAACT
Source organism: Aquarana catesbeiana (assembly GCF_042186555.1). Taxonomy (NCBI): domain Eukaryota; kingdom Metazoa; phylum Chordata; class Amphibia; order Anura; family Ranidae; genus Aquarana; species Aquarana catesbeiana. The sequence goes on from NC_133329.1 coordinate 310,508,223, forward strand.
TAATCCGCCTACTCTCAATACTCCCAATGAGACTAGGTTTTCTAAGCTCATTTCTACCTTCCACTTAATAGACACGTGGCGCTATAAGTTCCCACAGGCCAAATCATACTTATGTTTTTCGTCTTCTCATGGTTCTATGTCCTGTATAGACTTTGTACTCATATCCCACAGACTGACACCGAGACTATTAGAGTCTGCATTTTGCCCTAGAATACTCTCGGATCATAGCCCTTACTGGATTACATTAAATATCCCTATAGCAAGGCCTCCACGGTCATGGCGTTTGAACCCTTTTTGGCTCTCTCTTTTACCTGAAGATAGTGAGCTTATGGATAAATTGAGAACATACTTTGCGGAGAATGACAAGTCAGCATCGCCTTCCGCAGTATGGGACTCCTTTAAGCTATTTGCTCGCTCCACATTAATTACCGATATCAATAAAATTAAGACGAACTCCTCCAGTGCCCTCGGTAAGGTGCTGGAGGATTTGTCCTCTGCCGAAAGAGACTTTGCCAATACCCCGACCACCGCAAATGCAGATCTGCTTAAAATGCACACTAGAGTAGTTACCCAGCTGCAATACCAGAAAGCTAGGCAAAAACTATTTTTCTCCAGACAAAAAATGTTTCAGCATGGGGAAAAAGCAGGAAAGTTACTGGCATATCTGGTACACAGCGAAGATAGACCCCCAGTGGTCATCACACTACACGGCCCCGGAGGGCAACAAATAACAGACCCACCCAGTGTAACCTCTATGTTCAGAGATTTCTTTGCTGACTTATACAAAACGACAACCCCTACTGAGACACAATCCATGTCCATCTTTCTTGAGAAGGTGATTTTCCCACAGCTGACAGAAGAACAAGTAGACCTACTAGAGGCACCCCTTACTATAGACGAAATCACAACAGCTATAGCCAGTTTTGCTAGGTCCAAATCCCCAGGATCAGACGGATTACCAATTGAGTTTTATTCCCAATTTAGCGAACTACTAACTTCTAAACTGCTAACGTTATATAATCATCTTTTTGAAACAGGGACTCTACCCCCATCTATGACAGAGGCAACAATAGTCCTTATCCCTAAACCAGGAAAGGATCCGGGATACCCAGAATCCTATCGTCCAATATCCCTTTTACAGGCCGATATTAAAATATTAGCCAAAGTACTATCCATTAGGCTTAATCAAGTCATTCTATCATTAATACATACAGACCAGGCAGGTTTCATGCCTGGCCGCAACACCTCGTTTAATCTCCAGAAATTATATATTAATATACAGGCTACACACGAGGAGGTTGGCTCGCGAGTTGTGGTGACTCTAGACACAGCAAAAGCCTTCGACTCAGTGGAGTGGAGGTATCTCTGGAAATGCTTGGAGGGTTATGGCTGTGGCCCGAAATTTATTAAATGGGTTCAATTACTATACCAGGCACCTAGAGCCAAAGTGGTAGCTAACGGGTGGTCGTCTCAGATGTTTGACCTCAGCAGAGGCACGAGACAGGGCTGCCCCTTATCTCCATTATTGTATGCCCTCGCAGCGGAACCCCTGGCGATATCCATCCGAGCAAACCCGGAGATCAAAGGACTAAGCCTGGGCTCTTTAATTGAAAAGATTAGTATGTATGCAGATGATACGCTACTGTATTTAGCGGATTCAGGCCCTTCATTGAGTTCTGCACTCAGCACGATTGAACAATTTGGAACATTTTCAGGACTGAAAATCAATTGGGACAAGTCCCAGATTTTACCAATTGATAGCTTTCCACCCCCAGAATCCCAAGCCAGGCTTCCATTAAAGAGAATTGAGGTTATTAAATATTTAGGGAATCATATATCTAGATCCCCTGCAGACTATGTATCCCTCTCATTTCCATGATTAAAAATAAAATACGGGCTTGGTCCAAACTACCATTAGGAATCTGGGGTCGCATAAACTTAATCAAAATGGTCTTACTCGCTAAAATACTGTATGTTCTTTGGCATACTCCAGTTTACCTACCCCTGAAACATTTTAAATCCCTAGAGTCCCTCCTTAAGCCATTTGTGTGGGGTACCAACAGACATAACCTAGCATGGCAAACTCTTAAGAATCCGACTGAGCTAGGAGGCACAGCTCTCCCTGACTTCAATTTATATTATATTGCATCGCAATTGTCACAACTTTTCCACTTAGATAAAACGGACAGTGAGAGATTTCTTATGCTCCTATGTCCAAAGTGGGCACAACACACCAAGGACCCGATATATGCAATAGCTTCGGGTTCGGGGGGAGATGGAGCTAGGAGAAAATAAACATACCATGCTGTACCACTACAGGAGAATATGGGACTTAGCCGCCTCTAAACTTGAAATTCCGCAGTTCAATGATTACACGCCGATATGGCATAACAAGAACCTTCCTGAGTTTAACAAAATTCATGACACATTTTTATGGTCTAAGCAGGGAGTATTTTACCTACACCACCTATTAAAAGATGGACATCTCAAAACCTTTGATTCACTTAAAGAAGAATTTGCAATTCAGAATCAGATGTTCTTTAGATTTCTACAAGTCTGTCATGCGACACAAGCACAATTTCCTGACTCCCGTCCAAACCCCACTCCTAATGTTCTCATGGCAGTAATTAAGAGCACAGACCCCCATAAATTGATCTCAGCTTTTTATAACATGCTCTCCACCCCTGTATCTACTAAAATAGCGTATGATCTCAAACCAAGATGGGAAAGAGAGGTGGGACCAATGAGGATGAGGAGTGGGGGGAGGCACTGGAGTCTTGCAAAGCTGTATCCCCCAAATTATCAGACCGTCTGTCGCAGCTTTACATTATTCACAGGGCATATCTTACACCCCTTAGAGTGGCAAGATATAAACTAACACAATCCACTACATGCCAGATGTGTGGGAGGGAGACAGGCACTTTTTTCCACTTAATCTGGACATGTCCTAGGATTCAAGGCTACTGGGAACAAATTGTGACATTTCTGCACGACACAATGGGCTCACCCCTAGCTCTAGACCCAAAACAATGCCTTCTGGGTATAATTCCAGACACAATAGACAAATACACAAAAACATTTCTACATGAAACACTTTTTGCAGCAAGAAAGGTTATAGCCAAAAAGTGGATGAGACAAGCGCCTCCCAGGATAGTGGACTGGAAGGTGGAAGTAAATCATACCTTACCGTATAAAAAATGCATATATATTAATAGAGGGTGCCCTACCAGGTACAACAAGATATGGGATCGATGGCTGCAAGAATCTGATACATGTGTATAACACAACTCAATTGATATAGAATGATTTACTGGATATGCGTTTGGATGTGTAGTGTTTACGTGATAAGTGTATATACCCTGAATATCCCTACAAAACAAGCATATAGTATTTACTATCATCTGTATTGGATTTACAATAATTGAAATAATATTATGTATGCACCTGTTAATCAATAAAACCTTGTTTGATTTAAAAAGAAAAATAGGGTACCAACCTCACACAACCTACATGGAAATTACAATAAAACATGGTTCCTATAGAATGCTTTATAATACTCAGATGTGGGAAAAGCATTACTCGTAACTAGCAATTCATTTATGACATTCTGGTTGCTCACTAATTTTTTGTCCCCCATTCCCTACCCTACATCGCCCTTTTCTCTTTTGTTTTCTTTATTTACACATTTTAGAAATAAATACGAAGGAAGTGAGTTTGGTTTTTCCTTTCTTTCCTCTTAACTTATTACAGATTTTATGTTTTTTTTATGTGTTTATTTATTTATTTATTATTTGTGACATTTGAACTATATTGTTTATTATTTAGATACAGTATCTCACAAAAGTGAGTACACCCCTCACTATTTTGTAAATATTTTATTCTATCTTTTCATGTGACAACACTGAAGAAAGTATACTTTTCTACAATGTAAAGTAGTGAGTGTACAGCTTGTATAACAGTGTAAATTTGCTGTCCCCCCAAAATAACTCAACACACAGCCATTAATGTCTAAACCGCTGGCAACAAAAGTGAGTACACCCCTAAGTGAAAATGTCCAAATTGGGCCCAAAGTGTCAATATTCTGTGTGGCCACAATTATTTTTCAGCACTGCCTTAACCCTCTTGGACATGGAGTTCACCAGAGCTTCACAGGTTGCCACTGGAGTCCTCTTCCACTCCTCCATGATGACATCATGGAGCTGGTGGATGTTAGAGACCTTATGCTCCTCCACCTTCCGTTTGAGGATGCCCCACAGATGCTCACTAGGGTTTAGGTCTGGAGACATGCTTGGCCAGTCCACCACCTTTAACCTCAGCTTCTTTAGCAAGGCAGTGGTCGTCTTGGAGGGGTGTTTGGGGTCGGTATCATGTTGGAATACTGCCCTGCGGCCCAATCTCCAAAGGGAGGGGATCATGCTCTGCTTCAGTATGTCACAGTACATGTTGGCATTCATGGTTCCCTCAATGAACTGTAGCTCCCCAGTGCCAGCAGCACTCATGCAGCCCCAGACCATGACACTCCCACCACCATGCTTGACTGTAGGAAAGACACACTTGTCTTTGTACTCCTCACCTGGTTGCCACCACACACGCTTGACACTATCTGAACCGAATAAGTTTATCTTGGTCTCATCAGACCACAGGACATGGTTCCAGTAATCCTTAGTCCTTAGTCTACTTGTTTTCAGCAAACTGTTTGCGGGCTTTCTTGTGCATCATCTTTAGAAGAGGTTTCCTCCTAGGACAACAGCCATGCAGACCAATTTGATCAAGTGTGCGGCGCATGGTCTGAGCACTGACAGGCTGACCCCTCACCCCTTCAACCTCTGCAGCAATGCTGGCAGCACTCATATATCTATTTCCCAAAGACACCCCCTAGATATGACGCTAAGCATGTGCACTCAACTTCTTTGGTCAACCATGCCGAGGCCTGTTCTGAGTGGAACCTGTCCTGTTAAACTGCTGTATGGTCTTGGTCACCTTGCTGCAGCTCAGTTTCAGAGTCTTGGCAATCTTCTTATAGCCTAGGCCATCTTTCTGTAAAGCAACAATTCTTTTTTTCAGATCCTGAGAGAGTTCTTTGCCATGAGGTGCCATGTTGAACTTTCAGTGACCAGAGAGTGAGAGCAATAACACCAAATTTAACACACCTACTCCCCATTCACACCTGAGACCTTGTAACACTAACGAGTCACATGACACTGAGGAGGGAAAATTGGGCTAATTGGGCCCAGTTTGGACATTTTCAATTAGGGGTGTACTCACTTTGTTGTCAGTGGTTTAGACATTAATGGCTGTGTGTTGAGTTATTTTGAGGGGACAGCAAATGTACACTGTTATACAAGCTGTACACTCACTACTTTACATTGTAGCAAAGTGTCATTTTTTCAGTGTTGTCACATCAAAAGATATAATAAAATATTTATAAAAATGTGAGGGGTGTATCACTTTTGTGAAATACTGTATGTATTCCATTTACTGATACTGTGTACACTGCAGTCATATATGAATATGTAAAAGGGTTGAAGTGCCACATATGTGCCTATTATTATATAAGATTAGGGTCATTTAATCTGTAAATGCTAGTATCCCCAGTCATATTGAGAAAATGAATCCTGCTGAACTCTGGTAATATTTTTATCATGTATACAGAATGGTAGGAATTGTATGGCAGCCCAGTCTCTGTATTTATATAGACACCATATACTTCTTCTTTTACTTCCATTGCATCCTGAAAGTTTGGGGCATAGTCTAATATCTCTGTAAAAGATATAGCTGCCAAAAATTCAGGCCAAAGGACTGAGTCTTAAGAACCAATATCTTTTTTCAGGTTGTTCAGTTCGAATATCTTTAGCTGAGTTTTTGTTTAAATGTTAAAATTCTTTCCGATTTAGAATACTAAAACGGCTTCCTGGAAAAAACAGAAAACACAGCATTCGAAACAGAAAACTGTTTGGACCAATTCCATATGTTGTGAAATAAAACTGTTATTGATGCAGTCATTCCAAATGTGATTATATAATCAGACAGTTATTTTTTGCAACATCTGTACATGAAGCAATTGTTTTCTTCTTCCCGGTCCCTTATAACTTTAAAAAAATATTTGCGTGAAAATGAATGGTATGAAAATCATTTGATGACAATGCACTATAGAAGTTAAAAAACTAAAAAAAAAAACAGTTGCAAGAAAACATTTGGAATCAATGGTCTGTATGATTGGCTCCTAATTTTGATCGGATTAGAAAATAACAATTATAACTTAACTTAGCATATAACTTATGACTTATAAGATCTTATTTATCAAACATAAATAACATTTTATTAATAGTTAAAACAGTCAATGTCAGGGTTGTGTACAAATAAATCTTTACATTAAGTAAGTAGTATAATGCCTTTTATTGGTGAAAACCTAAACTAAAACACTTTTTGTATAGCATTGGCCAGACCGTCACAATATTTAGGAGCTTTTTTAATACTGTTCTTTTCTCTGTTCTATACTTGAAAAGTGTTGCTTTAATAACCTGATGCAAACCATGTCACTACATTTCAATTGGAGTGAGGATAAGAATCAGACTTGTTCAATTCAAAATATGGATTTGTTTTCAGTCACTGGTTTTGGATTATAAATCTGCCTGACATTTTACAGATACAACCTGGCATCCATTTGCTTGCTAATGAGTGGTAACTGTCCAGACACTTTAGCCTAGTACACCAAATTAGCTGTCCAGACACTTTAGCCTAGTACACCAAATTAGCTTCTTTTTTCGTTCAACCCGACGGGCTGAATGAAAAATAACTGAAGAGCTCAGGAGGAGCCACTGTACTAGCAATCCAATGTTAGTACAGCGATCTCCCCCACTGAGCTATTGTGTTCTGACAGGGGGGCGCCCCCCCCACCACCACCACCAGATCACACTGGTCAGCGCTCTCAGCCATTGGCTGAAAGCACTTATCAGATGCCAATCAGCAGACTTTTTTTGGTCATGTCCCTTCGACAGAAGCCAGCCAAACGGTCGGCTTCTGTCGGACCGCCTGCCGTGCACATGAGTTTAATGTCAGCCAGTTTCTATTGAACTGGCTGATGCCGCCTGATGTTTGGCCCATGTGTATGGCCCTTAAGGCAGCACAGCAGCTCAGCACCCATAACTGCTTCCAGTATGCTTCACACTTGGGATTTGATGTTCATATGCATTGCTTTATTTTCTCCAAGCCTAGCGCAGTATATAATTACCCAAAAGTTTAGGTCTTGTCTAATCATTCCTTTAGTGCTTTGGAACAGTTTTAATCAAATTTGAGATAAGCAGAAAATATTTTGAGAACAGTGGTTTTCCTTGTGGTAACCATTCATGAACTCTATTCTGGCTTAGTGTTTTCCTCAAACTACATGAGATAAATAAGGGTTGCTTTGACTGACTTCATTCTGAAAATACAACTTGTCTAATTGTCATGCTGACCCCCTTGCCTTAATACTTTCTGAATTGATTATTCAGAACAAATAGTTAGTTAACCACTTAAGGTCCATCCTCCTTTTGAATTTTAGGTGTTTACATGTTTACAGTTTTTTTTGCTAGAAAATTACTTAGAACCCCCAAACATTATATATGTTTTTTTTTTCTAACACCCTAGAGAATAAAATGGCAGTTGTTTCAATACTTTTTGTTGCAACGTATTTGTGCAGCGGTCTTAAAAGCGCACTTTTTTTGGAAAAAATTAAATTTTTGAATAAAAAAAATAAGACAACAGTAAAGTTAGCCCAATTTTTTTTATATTGTGAAATATAATGTTACGCCAAGTAAATTGATACCCAACATGACACGCTTCAAAATTGCGCCCGCTCGTGGAATGGCGTTAAACTTTTCCCCTCAAAAATCTCCATAGGCGACGTTTAAAAAATTCTACAGGTTGCATGTTTTGTGTTACAGAGGAGGTCTAGGGCTAGAATTATTGCTCTCGCTCTACCGGTCGCGGTGATACCTCACATGTGTGGTTTGACCACCGTTTTCATATGCGGGCACTACTCGCGTATGCGTTCGCTTCTGCGCGCGAGCTTGTCGGGACGAGGGGTTTTTAAAAAAATTTTTTTTTTTTTTATGATTTATTTTACATTATTTTTTTTATTTTTACACTGTTTTTAAAAAAAATTGTGTCACTTTTATTCCTATTACAAGGAATGTAAACATCCCTTGTAATAGAAAAAAGCATGACAGGTCCTCTTAAATATGAGATCTGGGGTCAAAAAGACCTCAGATCTCATATTTACACTAAAATTCAATAAAAAAAAAAAAAAAAGTAATTGAAAAAAATGACATTGAAAAAAATATGCCTTTAAGAGGCGTGGGCGGAAGTGATATTTTGACGTTGCTTTGGCCCAGCAGTGTCATGGAGATGAGTGGGCGCCATCTTAGCCTCACTTGTCTCCAGGCACAGCACTGAGCAGGATGCGATCGCCTCTGCCGCTACGGACGGCTCCGGTAAGCGGCGGAAGGCACCGGATCGCGGCGGGAGGGGGGCCCCTCTCCCGCCACCGATAAAAGTGATCTCGCGGTGAATCCGCCGCAGGGAACACTTTTATCAGAAAGCCGACCTCTGCACGAAAACAGCTAGCTGCTGCCATAACAACGATGTCCGCCGGCAAAGTTTGGACGTACATCGGCGTGCGGCGGTCAGCAAATGGTTAAGGAAAGTTAGAGAAAGATCAGAAGGCCTTATCTACATACTTATTCCATATCAATGTATTAAAGCAAGTGGGCCATCATGGCATCCAGGCAACTTGCATTTTTGGATAAAGTGGTCACCAAAGACACCTTAATGTTTTTCACATACTCAGACGCACAGCAAATACAGCATTGTCCATCTTGCTCTTCTTCAGCTGGCTGCCTCTTCCGAGTTCAGGCAACCAGCTACCAATGACACGCCAGTCTGACCTTCTGGCTGCTCTGTGTGCCTGGTCATGCCGCCACCCATGATGTCATCCCAGTATTATTTGTCACCTAATAAGGATTATAGAGCATGACCTGTGACTGGTCTTGCAGGAAGTTCACAGCTAGAGAGTGCAGCAGCAGTGCTGAATTTTCTCTGTTTCTAAACTATCTGCCTGATTGGAGTCTGCCAGAGGCTAAAGTCTTTAGATATCTTTTGTAAACTTTCCACTCTTAGTTTAACTCAAAGGACTTGTATCTTTTTTCAATCTTAATATAAAACTCTTAGATCCCTTAAAATGTCTTTTGATCAGACTACATTACATTTCAACAGAAAACTGGTATGATGTTCAGGTAATCAAGTGCAGTGAGTTCCTATATATGGCAGGGCAGGATCAACTCAACTCTTCAACTGAAATGAGCACATTAGGCTCACTGATTGAAATATCATACTTCAATTATTCTCCTTTTAGGATGTCATCCTAGAGGTTCACATACCTTTCTCATAAGTTAACCTTGATTTGTACACCCTCTTCCACCCTCTTAAGGATTAACTGAAAACTCTGTGACCACATTTTGCAGTTAACAATAATTTTCAACTTGTGCTGCATGTCAGATTTATTTTTATTGTTTGTTTTTCTTTGGTAGATTTTTTTTAATACACACCATGCATATTTTTGCCACAAGACCAATATTTTTGTTTTAATCTGCTTTTTGTCTGTTTATTGCACACCATTTTTAATGACTTGTACTATTGCAGATGCTTGTACTAAAATATTTGTGCCTATTTATCCTTATAAAAGGGATATATATATATATATATATATATATATATATACACACGATATTACCAAAAGTATTGGGACCCCTGTCTTTACACACACATGAACTTTAATGGCATCCCAGTCTTAGTCCATAGGGTTCAATATTGAGTTGGCCCACCCTTTGCAGCTATACCAGCTTCAACTCTTCTGGGAAGGCTGACCATAAGGTTTAGAAGTGTGTCTATAGGAATGCCTGACCAGCCGGCTCCATTTCAGGTTCTGGTTCCATTTTGGGCCCTGGTGTTATCTCTTCTTCAGTTCCTTCAGTAAGAGGGAGGGGTGCATCAACTGGAGCAAGTACTTCACTGAGTTCCATCTTGAATTCTTCAGCTTCCAACAGTGGACCAGTAGCTATGGCCTCAGTATAAGGCATGTCCTAAACAGTATTCTGGTTCAGCTGCAGGATCTAGAGGATCATCTTCCATAGGGTGGACCCATAACCAATCCAAAGGTACTTCCTCATCATCATTTTCCTCTTCTAGAGATGTGAGGGTACATGGTTTTCTATTCCGAGACCTCAATATTGGAGGCTGAGATGGCATGGAATAAGGGACGGAAGGTACCCGTACAGAATCTTAAATAGGCAATATGTGATTCCGATGGCAAGTTTTTAATGGCCCTGTCTTCCCTTCCAGTCTGATCTGATATATAGGAAGTCCTGGTCTGATAGTTTATGTTTTCCTGGCACTCCTAGATTGCGTAACAACACCCAATCCCCAGGTTGCAGATCTTGAACCCTTACTTTAAGATCAAAGTTCCTCTTATTCCTTTGTTCTCTGATGTGAGAGGCTTCCTATGCTTATTCATAGGTTACCTTTAGATTCTTCCTTAGCCTATCAACATAGCCCTTGTAAGAGGCTTGAGAGGTGTGATCAGTGGAGGTTCCAAGGGCCAGTGGAGGTTCCAAGCCTCTCTCCCAAACATCAGTCTGAAAGGGGAGTATCCAGTAGCATCATTCGAGGTACTATTGTAGGCGTGGACTATTGCAAAAATATGGTCTCCCCAATGCTGTTTCTTCTCTAGTGGGAGGGTTCCCAGCATGTTCAAGAGTGTACGATTAAACCGCTCTGGCTGTGGATCACCTTGAGGGTGATAAGGGGTAGTTCTCGATTTGTTTATGTTCAAGAGTTCACACAGTCTGCGGACCAATCTACTTTCAAAATCCCAGCCTTGATCTGAGTGAAGACGCTGAGGGAGCCTGTAATGAACAAAGAACTTCTCTGCTAAATTCCTGGCCAATGTGCTGACTTTTTGATCCCTGGTGGGGAAGGCCTGGGCATATCGGGTGAAATGGTCTGTCACAACCAGGGCATTACTCCTCCCACTCAAATCAGGTTCCAGGCACAGAGAATCAATTCACACCAACTCCATAGGTCCCTGACTTTGTAAGTGACCCATTGGAGAGTCTTCCTCTGGATACACCTGCCGCAGGAGCGACAGTAACTTTCCACCTCAGTCCTCATGTTTGGCCAATAGAATCGGTCCGTGACTAGTTTGAAAGTTCTATCTGGGCCTAAATGACCATGGTCATCATGAAGTGTGGTTAGCACAGTCACACAATGTTTTTCCGGGAGGAACAGCTGGCTTACACCTTCAGCCTCTTCGGAGGGGCCTCTTCAATACAGGATCCCCTCTTCTATTTACATTGTCTCCCATTCTCTATGAATCACCTTGGCGCCCTCAATGGGACTATCCGTCAGTATCTGAGGGTCTTTAGTTGACAGCGATTTGATTATTAGGTTTCCTAGCGGATCTTTCCGCTGGTCTCTCCTCATTCCCCCTTAGTCAGCTGAGGCAATTCTTGGCTGCGTACTTGGGTCAGGTTGCAATAATGTTTTGGTATGCACTGCTTCAGCTCCTAGTGCCCCTCTGTGCTTATACTCCACCCCTTTGCACACTGCTTGTACTCCTTTGAGAGGTAAATAAACCCAACTTCTCTGATCATTATGGGTGAAGTGTGGTCTTTGGGAGAGAGCATCAGCATCTCTATTTCCTACTCCTGGCCGATATTTCAAGCTGAATTGGAACTCCAATAAAGCGGCTAGGCACCGATGCCAAGTGGCGTCCAGCTTGGCAGAGGATAGCAAATAGGTCAGAGGATTGTTATCCGTTTTCACCACAAAGGTGGCTCCATACAGGTAGTCTCAAAGTTTGTCCACTACAGCCCACTTGAGGGCCAGGAATTCCAACTTGTGCACTGGGTAATTCTTCTCAGGGGGAGTAAAGCTGTGACTCACATATGCTACTGGGCAGAGCTTCCCTTTCGATCCTTTATACAACACTCCCCCAATAGCGTCTCTACTGGCATCCACATGTAATTCGTAGGGTTTCGAGGGGTCAGCGTAGGCCAGCACCGGAGCATTGACCAAACTCCCCTTCAGCTTCTCAAAGGACCTCTCACACTTCTTGGTCCACTGGTCCTGGATAGATTCCTTTGGCCTTCTGCCTCCTCCTTTTGGGGTATTTTGTTGCTCTCCATCTGTTTGCGTCTATAACATCTCGTTCAAGGGCCGAGCTATCTGGGAAAAGTTCTTCACAAACCGTCTGTAGTAAGAACAGAAACCCAAAAACGATCTCAACTCGGTGATGGTGGTGGGCCGAGGCCAAGAAGTGACCGCCTCCAGTTTTTGTGGGTCAGTGGCTATCCCTTCTGCAGATACCACATGCCCTAAATAGGTGACAGAGGTCTGGTAGAATTGGCACTTCTCCAAGGACAACTTCAACCCCTCTTTGTGTAATCGTTGGAAAAACATTCTCCAATCGGGCCTCATGCTCTTCCAAACTTTGACCAAACACAATGATGTCATCAAGGTAAATCAGTACTTCTACCAGGTTCATATCACCCACTGTATTCTCCATCAGTCGCTGGAACGTGACAGGGGCCCCGGTCAGTCCTTGAGGCATCCGATCAAACTTAAAGAATCCCAGTGGGCTAATAAAGGCAGCCTTCTCCCTGTCTTCTGGGTGCATAGGGATTTGGTAGTACCTACTCTTCAATCCAACACACTGAACCATTTTGCCCCAGATAAACACTGCAAGGCTTCTTCTATGTGAGGGTTGTGTATTGATCAAGTATAGTTCTTCGATTCAAGGTTCGGTAATCAATGCACATTCGTAGGGACCCATTCTTCTTTCTCACCACCATGATCGGGGAAGCGTAAGGGCTTCGGGATTCTTTAATCACTCCTGACCTTTTTAGTTCAGCTAGTTGTTCCCGAAGGTCTTCCAAATCACATAAGGGGACCCGTCTCGCCCTTTCTCGAAATGGCTTATCCTCAGTCAATCGGATGTGATGTTGAGCACTCTTAGCACAGCCCACATCAAAGTAATTTTTCGAGAATATCTTCTCCCGCTGATCTATCTGAGCTCCCAAACAGGGGGGAGGTTTGGGCAGTGAGTAGTTGTGTTTCTTCCATCTCCCATTTGGGCTGTCTCATTCTTCTCTACCGGGGTAGCAACACTCACTTTCCTGATCACCATTCAAGGCTTTAGGCTGATCGGGTGACTAGTGACATTCCGCACACTAACAGGAACTCGCCCTCCACTCCCTAATAGAGCCCGAGTGGATATAGTTTCTGGAACTAAATCTAGCCCAACTTCCTCCCCTGCGGTGCAGCTTCTACCACCACATACGGACCCAGTTGGTCCCAGGATAACTTGACAGTGGCTTTGAGACAGGCCCTCTCTCCAGGTTGCAGCACCCTTTCTTGAGTGTCCACTCACCACAATCTCCCCACTCCTTCTGCAGGTGCCGTCTTTTCTTGCAATATCCTCTGAAATGCTTGCCTCAACTGAGGATGGATTTTCCCAAAAGGGGCACCCTCTTTGGCCAAGGGGGTGAGTAGTCTTCTCACTAAGTTGGCATTAGTTCCTATCAGCAAAGAATTTCTTCCAGCTCCAGGCGGTCAAGGGCATACGACGGCTAATGTGTCGAATGTCTCTGGCCTTCCAGCTAAAGCAGAGTCAAAGGTTATCTTGATAGGTATGTAACCATTGTAAGTGCTTGGGTATAGATGCCCTCCACTTGGACTGATACTATAGGGGAAGGCCTCACTAAGTTCTTGAGTAGGTTCCCACCAGGTGCCTCTAAGGCATGTGCTCTGACAGGCCTCCTTGGAGGCAGTGTTTGAGATTTAACTGCTTGTATAGGGAGGTGTGCATTGATTTCCTGTCCCCTTCTTCCATTTTCCGGGGATTTTAATTTTGGGTCGTGCTTGAGCACAGGCGGGGGGCGAGAGGACTGATGACTTGTGTTCTTGTTTTTCTTCCAATTTCTTTTCTGATCCTTGGAGCTCAGCCTTCCCTTGGGACTCCCAACTAGCTCCCTCATTGAGGTCCCTTGAAGTTTCCCACCAGCTTGGGGAAGAGGAGTTTCTGCAATGCTCTCAAAACTTCATTGAGGAGTTGAGGGCTGTCTTGGGACACCTGGCTAGGAAATGTCCGGCTTCCCCACATCCATAACATCTCCTCTCTTGTCCTGAGTACTGTTTTGGTTTGCTTGCACGAGTCCCTTGCTCCTGAACTTTTGCTTGGGTCTCCATTACTCGCATCAGTGCGTGATACATTTGAGACTGAGCCTGTGCTACCTGTGCCATCAGTTCCGTTGGCCCTAGTTCTACAACTGGTTTATGGATGTCAGCGGGAGTCAACCCCTTGGGTTCAGATTCGGTTCCAATGTCATCATTGGAAAACTCTATTTCAGCATGAACAGCGCAGGCCACTACTTTCTTTCTCTCTTTGACAGGATGACTGCACTGTATTGAGGGGAGGATGGATGGGATGTATCACAACCTCCTTCCCTCAGTAAGAGCATTGAAGATGGGTCGTGGCTGGGTCTTCCAGCATGACAGCGACCCGAAACACACAGCCAGGGCATCTAAGGTGTGGCTCCCTAAGAAGCATCTCAAGGTCCTGGAGTGGCCTAGCCAGTCTCCAGACCTGAACCCAACAGAAAATCTTTGCAGGGAGCTAAAAGTCTGTATTGCCCAGCGACAGCCCTGAAACCTGAAGGATTTGGAGAAGGTCTGTATGGAGGAGTGGCCAAAATCCCTGCTGCAGTGTGTGCAAACCTGGTCAAGAACTAAAGGAAACGTATGATCTCTGTAATTGCAAACAAAGGCTTCTGTACCAAATATTAAGTTCTGCTTTTCTGATGTATCAAATACTTATGTCATGCAATAAAATGCAAATTAATTACTTAAAAATCATACAATGTGATTTTCTGGATTTTTGTTTTAGATTCCGCCTCTCACAGTTAAAGAGTACCTATGATAAAAATTACAGACCTCTAGATGCTTTGTAAGTAGGAAAACCTGCAAAATCGGCAGTGTATAAAATACTTGTTCTCCCCACTGTGTATATATATATATATATATATATATATATATATACAATATCTCACAGAAGTGAGTACACCCCTCACATTTTTGTAAATATTTTATTATATCTTTTCATGTGACAACACTAAAAAAATGACACTTTGCTACAATGTAAAGTAGTGAGTGTACAGCTTGTACAACAGTGTAAATTTGCTGTCCCCTCAAAATAACTCAACACACAGTCATTAATCTCTAAACCGCTGGCAACAAAAGTGAGTACACTACCCTAAGTGAAAATGTCCAAATTGTGTCCAAAGTGTCAATATTTTGTGTGGCCACCATTATTTTCTAGCACCGCCTTAACCCTCTTGGGCATGGAGTTCACCAGAGCTTCACAGGTTGCCACTGGAGTCCTTTTCCACTCCTCCATGATGACATCACGGAGCTGGTGGATGTTAGAGACCTTGCTCTCCTCCACCTTCCATTTGAGGATGCCCCACAGAAGCTCAATAGGGTTTAGTTCTGGAGACATGCTTGGCCAGTCCATCACCTTAACCCTCAGCTTCTCTAGCAAGGCAATGGTCATCTTGGAGGTGTGTTTGGGGTTGTTTTCATGTTGGAATACTGCCCTGCGGCCCAGTCTGTGAAGGGAGGGAATCATGCTCTGCTTCAGTATGTCACAGTACATGTTGGCATTTATGGTTCCCTCAATGAACTGTAGCTCCCCAGTGTCGGCAGCATTCATGCAGCCCCAGACCATGACACTTCCACCATGCTTGACTGTAGGCAAGACACACTCGTCTTTGTAGTCCTCACCTGGTTGCCACCACACACGCTTGACACCATCTGAACCAAATAAGTTTAGCTTGGTCTCATCAGACCACAGGACATGATTCCAGTAATCCATGCCCTTAGCGTGCTTGTCTTCAGCAAACTGTTTGTGGGCTTTCTAGTGCATCATCTTTAGAAGAGGCTTCCCTCTGGGCCGACAGCCATGCAGACCAATTTGATGCAGTGTTCAGCGCATGGTGTGAGCACTGACAGGCTGACCCCCCACCCTTTCAACCTCTGCAGCAATGCTGGCAGCACTCATACGTCTATTTCACCAAAGACAACCTCTGGATATGACGCTGAGCACGTGCACTCAACACCTTTGGTCGACCATGACGAGGCCTGTTCTGAGTGGAACCTGTCCTGTTAAACCACTGTATGGTCTTGGACACCATGCTGCAGCTCAGTTTCAGGGTCTTGGCAATCTTCTTATAGCCTAGGCCAACTTTATGTAGAGCAAAAATTATTTTTTCCGATCCTCAGAGAGTTCTTTGCCATGAGGTGCCATGTTGAACTTCCAGTGAGAGCGATAACACCAAATTTAACACACCTGTTCCCCATTCACACCCGAGACTTTGTAACACTAACGAGTCACATTAAACCATGGAGGGAAAATGGCTAATTGGGCCCAATTTGGACATTTTCACTTAGGGGTGTACTGACTTTTGTTGCCAGCAGTTTTGACATTAATGGTTCTGTGTTGAGTTATTTTGAGGGGGCAGCAAATTTACACTATTGTACAAGCTGTACACTCACTACTTTACATTGTAGCAAAGTGTCATTTCTTCAGTGTTGTATATATATATATATATATATATATATATATATATATATACTTCCTATGAGTGATGGCAGTAAAGTTCCATGTGGCAGATCTGTTTTTCACTAGCTAGTTGGAGCTCATTAACTGTAATCCGTTTGGTTGCAGATGAAACAATAGATTCCGAGTGGTGAAGACCTAAGGCATCTGAGTACAGTGTTCCAGCAATGCAGTAAAGTGTTCTTGGGTAGAGATGTGTGTGCACTGTTTTCTGTAATGGTGGTAGTGAATAGATAAAGATTGAGCAGCTTGTTCTCTCACCAACAACCGAAATCGATATGCAGTCTTCCAGACAGGAACATGGATGGTGACACTCCGGCATTGCATCCTCTGTCTCAGCCCTCTGTAGTGACTTTCTTGACACGTCCGCACTGATGGGTAGGCGCTGTAAATGATGCTAGTAACTGGATGTCCGACAGCGGGTAGAAGGACTAGGCCCCACAGGCCTCGTGGTTGGAGTAGCGTTCCACGTGGTAGGCCGCGACCTCTCTCTCTGTCACACAGAGAGGTCCGTCTTGCGTCAGGCCCCAGGAGGAAGAGCTAAGCTCCTTTTATCATCCCTCCCAGCAACCTTCAGGCCACTGCAAGGGTCCCTGGAATTTGTAGTCTTAGAGTAAATGGATACATAGCAGCAGATTAAAAGAGGACTACACGCCCCATAACTCTCTCTGCTGGCACACAGGTATGAGGTCACTGGCTGCACGAATAATCATGGGAACAAACAATGTTTAGAACACTGGAGGGTACGAAGCTTTCTGATAACAGTCCATATCACTACATCTTTGTACCTGCCCATTCTAATTTCTTGCCCTCCTGAGTCCTGTCCCTGAGTTACTTACTATATTGAAAATAAAGTAAGAAAAATGTTTTTTGCCTTAATATCAACCCTAAATCACATTGCTAAATGCATATTATACTTGTTTGTAGGTTAAATACTGAAATTGAAATACTGAAATATTGCAGTTAAAACTGTAATTTTGTAACTTTTGGAAATGCCAGTAAAAACTTGTTGTGTCAGTAAATTTTAATCTGGTAGATTGGCAACACTGGAGTGTCTTTACCACTTCACAATAACTTTACTGAGAAGAAACAGTTCTGTGGTGTATTGCCCTAAACTTCTTGTGTACATTCTCTATGTTCAATGGTCCTAATTCACCACACTAAGACTAAGTCCCAATTCACACTGGTGCAATGCAGGAAACCCTGCGATTCAGTGCCGGTTCCTGTTTCGCACCTGAATCACACACTGGTTCACACTGAGATCTACGACCTGAATGTGATGTCTGTCATCGCAGAAGTGTAAACCCAGCCCCAAAAAAAATCCACTCTACCCATGAAAGTAGATACATGGGTTATATGAAAACAATACTGTAAAAAGGACACTTTACTGTTTTATTATGATTTTTTTTATTTGTACAATATACCAAAGCATCCTAATGTTTAAAGTGGTTCTCTGGGAGAAAAAATGAAAAGTCAGCAGCTACAAATCCTGTATCTGCTGACTTTTAATAACAGGACACTTACCTGTCCAGGGATCCAGCACTGTCCTCACCCTGGCTTCACTAGCCTTTGGGTTCTCTGAACCGGCTGCGCTTCCTCAATGGTCGGGCAATCTTCTGGAACATGTGACCAGTCCAAGAAGATTGCAGGGAGGGGGAGGTAGAGGAGAACTTCTGCGGAACTCCCCTTTTTGGGTGAAGCTTCACTTTAAGCAAATATTTTTCCCTTTTTACAGGGATGCACTATATACAATATGTGCTCTACTCACTATTCTGACCTGTTATGGGTCTATTTAGAATGGGATGCATTTAGGCTTTCAGATTGCATGATTTTCTTGGTTCATTTTCTGACACCATACTGTGTTTGCAGCAACCTAGTAATGCCAAACATAATCAACAGCCCAAAAAATTAAGATACCTGTAGTATTTAACAGGGGTATGTTGTAAATCTAGTGCGTCTCTGATTTGTATTGTTTAATAAAAAGCACAGAACTAATGACAAAGGTGATGTTATCCTAATTAGCCAAAGTAAATTAATTAGGAGACACATTAACCTCTAAACCTGACTTTACCAGATATTTATATCCTAATCAATTAAACTCCTACTTTATTTAATTAACCTGCGTAATGTAATCCATAAATCTAGAAATGCCTATCCTATTTATCTTTTTATGGCATTGGATATGACTATCTGCAAAGGATTAAGCCACATACCGGTGACAAAAAGGATTTATGACCACCTGAAGTGTTCGAAATCACAAAAAAAGGATTCAACTTGTTAAAAAAAGAACTCTGTGCCAGTGGGCATCAATTATTCCCTTATATATTGGTGAAAAGGAAAGGATCTTTGCGCATCCTTTGCTAACAAGTCATAGAGGAGACTGCAGAGGGCCCCAGCAAAGCAGCAAATGCCTTAAGGATGTGTAGATGGCTAATGTCTGGTTGGTTTGAGTGTTGTGGCTTTCTATGCCACATCATGCCAATAGAGGAAATATAACAAGCACTTTAAATTGTTGATGGCAATAGTTATTGGACATGAAATATCCAGGTGATTGCTGATGGTTGATTGTTGTTTTTGAGTGAAGAAAGTAACATTCTATATTAAACCGAGTGTATTGGGCCTGCATACTGCAAATTTGAAGGCATTTTTATTGTAGGCAACCATAGCTTTTGTAGTCATGGTAAATGGCAACTTTTGTAGCCATGGTAAACGCCAGCTGCCATTCGAAGAAAAAAAAAAAGACTACTACACCCGATGAAGGCTGCCACAGAATGACGGATCCACCACCTCCTGCCGCTAAATAAACAAAGGGATGTGGCCACCCGGTGATGTGACTGGATGACCCTGATCCCTTGTGATGTCATAGACCACACATGCTGGGTGGATGACGTCACAAGGGGGTGAAGGCCACTCTGTGACATCATCGGGTGGCCCCACCCCTTTAATTATTTAGCGGCAGAGCTGTCATTCGGTGGGTGTGGACCTTTTTTTTTGGGTCGGTGGCCGGCTTTTATCATGATTGATGATGAATCTGCACCAGGAGAGATTGTTTTTATTTTTGTTTTTTTTAAATAAAGGATTGGGTGTTTGTTTTTATTTACTTTTTAACACTTTATTGGTAAATGAGTAGGAGTATATTGTACCCCTACTCATTCACTTGGGGGAGCGGGATCTGGGAGATTTCTATAAGTCACCCCCCGCACCACCACAACCAACGGACCAGAGTTGTGGGGAAGAGGCTTTCTTCCTCATCAACATGGGGACCAAGTGCTTTGAGAGGGAGCCCCCCTACCCCAAAGCACCCTCCATGTTAAGGGTATACGACCTGGAATGGTTGGGGGGTCGCTCCCTCGGTCCCCCCTTTTCCTGGGCTGCTGGACTGCATGTTTGGACAAGGGTCTGGTTTGCTTTTTGGGGCGGCCCCATGCCATTTTGTTTTTAGATTTTGGCGTGGGGTACCCTTTATCATCCATACCAGACCTAAGGGTCTGGTATGGATTTAGGGGGGACCCCACGCCGTTTTTTAAAAACATTTTGGTGTGGGGTTCCCCTTAAAATCTGTACCAGGGCCTGGTATGGATTGGAGCACTGCTGAAAGCTGAAGAGTTATCTGTTCTTAAGGACGCAATTGCTGGATTGCTCCTTAACTACCAGCTATTCACTGGCTGTTAAGGACACCGGAAACTGCCCACTCCTTAACAAAAACTCTACCACTCCTAAACACTTTTGAAAATGCTCCTAAACACTGCCAAAATGCTGGCAAAAACGTTAAATATTAGTGTTTTATATCCATTATTTTTAAGGTGTCTACTGTGCATGATAGAGCCTAAAGACAATGTACAAAGTGGAGAAGCCCATGTCATCCATGGCACAAAACTACACAGAATTCAGTGGGGAAATGGTGTGTTATAAAAGTAAATTGTGAACACATACTGTAGTACACAAGTATCTAGCCAAAATGGCCACTCCAGCAGTTTAATGGCAGATGAGATTTAGGGGCATATTTATAAACTGCTTATGGAAGCATTTGTCATTCAGCCTAAATATAAAACACATAAAATGCAGGCCTCTTGAACCCCTTGGGAAAGAGATCCCTGACTGATGGGGGCATAACCAGGGCGGAGTAAGGTGACTATGGGGTCACTGCGGATTGGTGGTGGGATTGGACGGGGTTGGGCCTGAGCTCACTAGTGTGGCGCCCCAGGGAATTCTGGGTCTTTTTGGAAGAAGATTGGTAAGAGCTGGACCTGACCCTGTCCCTCCAACCATGGACACCGAGCTCCTCCTGGCCAGGGTCCGTGAGCTGGCTCTCCAGGGTCAGGCTGAATGGCTCTTTGCCCTCCTGTCCCCTGAGGCGCCTTCTCCTGTCCCTCCTTCTGATCCCCCTCAGGATACCCCACGGCATAGGTCCAGAAGATGGGCTCGCCCGCCTTCCCGCCTGAGCCCTAGTCCCTCTAGGGCCACGTACAGCGCTCCCCCTCCTTCTTCCCCCTCCGCTCCCCCTGTGGCTGCAGGTGTCAGTGCTTTCCCAGCGGGGAAGCGTGGCGCCTATGCCCACGCTCGGTGCCCCCCCCTCGGCGTCCATTATCTCCACACAGTAAGGCCGTGACTCGGGCCTCCTCGCGCTGCCCCCGCTTGCATAGCCCCCGCACTGGTACCCGCCCCCCCTCTCCCCTGCCTGCGTTGTGGATCGAGGCTGGGCTGGAGCCGTAGCGCTCCCCGGCTTCTTCCCACCTGACACGCCGCTGATCGTACCTTTGCCCACCCCTGTGGATGGCGGGGGGGTTCCGGTCCGTCGGTCCCTGCGTTCCTCCGCCCGGAGATCTTCCGGGAGGACGGGGCGGAGGGGACGGCTCCGTTCACCTGGCCCCTCAGCTTCCTCCGCCTCCGTCAGTCCCGGCCCCCTGGATGGGGACTCCAGGGACTCGGAGCCGGATCGGCTCCCCCTAGTGGCAAGTACGCTCCCTGCTCCAGGCTGGGTGGGAGTTTTAAATTCCTCCGCACATCTGGCTGATACTGTTAATGATATGCAGCATCTCACAGCCCCCTGCTGGGCTGGGGGTCGCAGTGCGTCGGGTAGCGTTGCCACTGACTACAGAATGGTGCTAACTTGCCCTGCGCCCTCCAGGGCGGGAGCACCATCGGATACCAGGCCGTCCCGTGCGCAAGGTCTATCATTAGGGACTCCCCCTGCGCCCGCACGGGTGGGCGACCGGTTCCCCCCCCAACAGCTCATGTTGCTGCGTCTAGGATAGGAGATGGCACCTCTGCGCCCAGCAGGGCGAGCAATGTGCTCATAACCCTTCCTCCTCCACCACTCCGTGCCCACCGACATCCTCCTGCGCCCTGCAGGGCGGAGGACGGTCGTGCACCTTTGTCCATCCCGTCGCTGGGGCAGATGCTCTCCTACGTGCCCGACCAGGCCGGAGGTGGGATGCCTGTCGCGGTTACCCGGCCTCGTCTCCCCGCGCCCGACAGGGTGGGAGATTTCAGCTCCCGACCCGGTCAGCCAGATGGAGCCGGTAGGTGTTCCTGTCGCTGCTCAGCCGCCGTCCTTGGCCAGTTGGACTCTTCCGGGTTGTTGGTTGGACCCCCCGCCCCTGGACCTGTCCATGGGTCGGGACAGCCCTGCAGAACACGGCCTCGCGGGTCTTCAAAGTGCTGGCCTCCTCCGTCTCCAGCCTTCCAGAGTCGTTCCGGAATCGGATTCGTCACCGGGCCCGGCGGCTGGTCGTCCATCATCGGTGATGCCTCCGCGAATAAGTGAGTATGACTGCAAGTTAATTTGGGGTAGGTCAGCTGACGCTTTCGTATCGGGCCCGGAGGACCGCTTAGCGTCGGTCGTCAAATCGGTTCTTTCCGATATGGGAGTTTCGGGCTCGGCGCCCAGCCCCACCTTTGCTTATGGGGGTGCCTTGTGGGCGGTTGCGCCTACTGGCACTCATCTGACGGAGGAGATGAAAGACAAGATATGGCGACGCAAATTTGTCGATTTTCTCGCCCTCGTCCCGCCGGATAGGGAGACTATCGACAAATCTCGATGGGTTGACGTATCGGCTCAGGGTGACAAGCCAAAACAGCTTCCTAGGACTTTTGGGAACTGGCTGCAAGGGTTTTGCGCCTACGCGGGAGTGCTCAGTGAGCGGTTCCCGGAGTTGGCAACTTCGCTGTTTTGCTATTTAGACCTTATTTGGGGTGCATACAAGGTTTATGGGGGCCAGTGTTGGTTCCATTATGATACCCAATTTCGCCAAAAAATGGCAGCACGAAGGGAGTTTCGTTTTGATTGTCAGGACGGTAGCCTGTGGTTGCTGCTTATGTGGCCCCACAGGCCTTCGTCCTTTCAATCCGCGGTCGGCGCTCCTCAATCCGGAGCATCGGCCGCTCCAAAAAAGGATATCTGCTGGCTTTTCAATGAAAGCCACTCTAAGTGGTACTCCGCCTGTCGTTTCAGGCATGAGTGCTCCAGTTGTGGGGGGGCGCACCCGCCAGCCGGTGCTTTCGAAAAGGCAAGCAACCGCTTCCCAGAACGGGAGCCAAGACTGACCTTCCTAAACCGGAGGATGCTGGTGAACGTCTTAGAGATGCTTCCCTGGCTCGACTGGTACCCCCTTCATAGGGAGGCCCTGATTCTGCGGGACGGCTTGGACCGTGGTTTCTGGATCCCCTTTTCCCCGTCAGATGCCCCGACCATGTCTCCAAATTTAAAATCAGCGGTGGAATTCGAGTCCGTCGTTGCCGAGAAGCTTCAGAAGGAATTGGACCTGGGGCGAATGGCAGGCCCCTTTGACCTTCCCCCTTTCCACAACCTGAGGGTATCTCCCCTCGGTGTGGTTCCCAAAAAGGCGGAGGGAAAATTCCGTCTTATTCATCATTTATCCTACCCTTCTGGCTCCTCGGTGAACGACGGCATCGACAGGGAGGAATCCAGGGAACATTATGCGTCTTTTGACAGGGCGCTCCAGCTGGTTAGGACAGCGGGGCAGTCCGCCCTTCTGGCATAGGCGGACATCGAGTCCGCTTTCCGCCTCCTCCCGGTCCACCTGGACTGTTTCCATCTCCTGGGTTGCTATTTTCAAGGAAGCTATTTTTTTGACATGTGCCTTCCTATGGGTTGTGCCATCTCGTGTTATTTCTTTAAACTATTTAGCAGCTTCCTTGAATGGGTGGTCGCCCAGGAGGCTGGTCTTCAGTCCCTGTTGCATTATCTAGATGACTTCCTCTTCGTGGGTCCAGCGGGCAGTGGGCAGTGTAAACGCCTACTCTCTGTTTTTCAGGATTTGTCGGCTTTTCGCCGTTCCACTGTCCGCTGACAAGACTGAGGGCCCCGTCTTGGTGTTGTCGTTTCTAGGAATAGAGATAGACACAGTGGCAATGGTTTTTCGGCTGCCTAGTGACAAGCTGACCAGGCTGCTCTCATTGGTTCGCTTGGCAAAAGGGACGAAAAAATTACAGTTGAAACAGCTACAATCGTTGCTGGGTCACCTGGTTTTCGCCTGTAGGGTCATACGGATGGGGAGAGCCTTCTGTAGGCGCCTGTTGTGGGCCACGAAGGGCGTGACGGCCCCTCACCGCTATGTCCGGATCACCAAGTCCATGCGTGACGACTTGGGGAACTTGCAGACTTACAACGGGCAGTCGTGCTGGTTGCGGGAGGAAGTGCCGAACCCACGGCTGGAGTTATATACCGATGCAGCAGGCTCCTGTGGGTTCTGCGATTTCTTTCAAGGGGAATGGTCTGCTGAATGTTGGCCAGTCTCATGGGCCCAAATGGATTTGTTGCGCAACCTCACCCTACTGGAGCGGTTTCCGATTATTGTTGCCGTTGAGCTTTGGGGTGAACGGTTGCGCAATCACCAGGTTGTCTTCTGGTCGGACAATATGAGTGTGGTGCAGGTAGTGAACAAGCAGTCAGCCAGTTCTCCTCCAGTCGTTTCACTGCTACGGTTTTTAGTTTTAAAATGTTTACATTTCAACATTTGTGTTAGGGCCAAGCATGTTCCGGGTGCCTCAAATGATATTGCCAATGCTCTTTCTCGCCAACAGTTCATCCGTTTTCGAACCCTGGCTCCGTCGGCTTCTCTGGAGGGCCTCCCCTGTCCGGCCCACCTATGGAACCTCGTTTCCGGTGCTTGCTAGAGCTCCTTCGGTCGTCGCTTTCCCCGCGGACGTGGACGTCGTACTGCCGGGTCTGGCACGAGTGGGGCGGTGAGTTTAACATTTCTTCTCCGGATGACAGACGTTTGACTTTATTTGCCTATCTAGTTTATTTGCTGGAGAAAGGTGTCTCGGGCTCTACAGTTTCATCTGCTTTGTCGGCATTGTCATTCTGGTTCCAACTCC
Organism: Aquarana catesbeiana; assembly: GCF_042186555.1. NCBI lineage: Eukaryota > Metazoa > Chordata > Amphibia > Anura > Ranidae > Aquarana > Aquarana catesbeiana. The sequence goes on from NC_133329.1 coordinate 310,533,277, forward strand.
TTGGGTGGGAGGATGTCACTAAAGCTTTTCCGGTCCGCAGGTGCTGCGGGGTTGGAAGCGGTTTACTCATTCACCTGACACTAGGCGTCCTATTTCTATCCAGATCCTTTCTGGCATTCTGTCCCTGTTGCCGGACGTTTGCTCATCGGGGTTTGAGACCCTTCTGTTCCGCGTTGCCTTTTCGTGGGCTTTCTTTGGTGCCTTTCGCATTGGCGAACTGGTTTCCAAATCTAAGTTGTCCCTGGGGGCATCTGGTGGGAGGACGTGTCGTTATCGGATCGCAACGTGACTGTTTTGTTGCGTACATCCAAGACCGATAGTTTCAGCAGTGGCCGCCGAGTAGTCCTGCATCATTGCGGTGGCCCATTTTGCCCGTGACCCTGGCCCTCCCATTTGTGTCTGCGCGCCCTCCGTCTCCCACGTTTTTCGTGCATGCCGATTCATCCTCCCTGAGTCGGTTTCAATTTTTACGAGTTTTCCGTCGTTGCCTGGAGGCTTTAGGCCTCCCTGCGTGTGATTTTTCGACCCATTTCGTTTTGCATTGGTGCTGCGACAGCCGCTTCTGGTTTGGGGTTCTCCGATACGGAACTTCAGCGTCTAGGTAGATGGGAATCATCTCGTTTTTCTTTGTATGTTCGTCCATATCTGCTGTGTTAATTTACAGGTTCCTTCCCGGCTCAGATTTGGATACTGGGTGATTCTTTCATCTACTGGGTCGCTCGCCGTGCAGAGATCCGCACCTATGGCAGAAACTTGGGCTTCTCATACAATTTGGCAAGAGTCCACTGGATCGGGTTACGTGGGTTGCGTTGGCCTTAAGTCCTTCCGGAATGTCAGCGACTTTGCGCCCACGTTTCTGGTCCCATTATCCTGTTATACACGCTGGTGGGAATGATGTTGGTTACGCGCAATCTGTGGACATCATCTCAGCTATTAAAAGTGACATTGCCCAATGTTATGCTTCATTTACCAACTTGATCTTTGTTTGGTCAGAAATTGTGCCTCACTCTGTATGGGCGCGAGATGTCCCTGGCCCCCGTCTGGAACACTTTCGTTGGAAAGTCAATGCCTAAGTGGCTAAGTTCATTCGTCAGATCGGGGGTGTTGTGATCCGCCACAAAGACCTAGAAGGTGACAAAACCGATTTGCTGAGAAGGGATGGAGTTCATCTCAATGATATCGGGTTGGACATCTTTAACCTGGGCCTTCAGAGGGGTGTGGAACAAGCGCTGGCTGTGGTGGGGCGCCCGTCAGTAGCTAACTGACAGACGGGTGGCGGTTTTTGGTGACCTTGCCAGCAAACATGGCTGTAATAGGTACACCCTTCATGTTAATTGGGAGATAGATGGCCAGTCCGGCACTTATGGTAAGGACAGGCCCCTCAGTTATCTCCCTTTCACCATTTGGAATTGGGTGCTCACAGTGCAACTGTGACTGGCACTGTTGGAATGTTTAATGTTATATGTTCAAGTTAATAAAAGCTGTGGCCTTGCCCTTTCCAATATTAATGGTTGTAAGCGTTTTTTTATTGGATGGGACGAAGGGGTAAGGTTAAAAGTTGGCTGTAAAATGGTATGGTATGGGACCTGGGCTTATTGCACCTCAGCAGTCAAGAACCATGCAGCTCTTTTTAAGTTCCAGAAAGCAGAAACTTTACATATGCCTAGTGGAATATTGACCAATTGCACTTGTGGCCAGTGAATGGGACAGCATATTAGAATTACTGTATGTCCCTAAAGAAGACCTTTCCCCCTTTTCATTAAAATCACATAAGCATGCAGCCCTGTGTGCTCATATAAAATAATCTTACATTCATTAGTTACTTTTCGCTTTGGCCTACAATTAATGTTTTTCCACTTTTTGGTTGAGTGAGGCACTGGTGATGTAACCCTGGCCTCACATCTGCATCCTGGGAAGTTCCTATCACATGTTTGAGGAGGCAGACCCAGAGTTCTAGACAGAGTTCCAGAATATACATAGTTGCCAACATTCTCTTAAAATTTTTAGAAACCCTTTTTGTAGGCAAGGTATTTTGGCGTAGTTTAAATTATGCTAAATATTGGGTGTGGCTTAAAGGGGTGTGGTTAAAAAGAGTCTGAGATGATTTACATAGTAGAGAAAGTGGTAATATATAGAAAATGTAGGTAGGGAAGTGTGCAGAGGTTTTAGTAGTTTGTAGGGCAGTGTCCAGAGGTCAGTAGTATGTTGGCCAGGGGGTTGGAGGGGATGGAGAAGAGGGGGGTTGAGTGTAGTTGGGGTGGGAATGGAGAAGAGGGGGGTGAGCAGAGTTGGGGTAAGGATGGAGAAGAGGGGGGTGAGCAGAGTTGGGGTGGAGATGGAGAAGAGGGGGGTGAGCAGAGTTGGGGTGGAGATGGAGAAGAGGGGGGTGACCAGAGTTGGGGTGGAGATGGAGAAGAGGGGGGTGAGCAGAGTTGGGGGGATGGAGAAGAGGGGGGATTAGCAGAGTTGGATTGGGGATTGAGAAGAGGGGGGTGAGCAGAGTTGAGGGGATAGAGAAGGGGTTGAGCAGAGTTGGGGTGGGGATGGAGAAGAGGGGGGTAAGCAGAGTTGGGGTGGGGATGTAGAAGAGGTAGGCTGTTCTGGGCTGATGTGAGGGCACACACTGGGACAGGGCGGTGGGGGGGACATGCACACAAAAGTGTACATGGCAGTGACACTGAGGAGTCATGCTCGGCACAGTCAGCAGATAGCTTTCTATAGAAGGACTCACTGCAGTTGTAGCTTTTCTGGTGGCAGGCATGGGTACCTGCCTTGTGTTTCTCTCCCTGTTCACCACCTCGCCGCCCTTATCTTCAGTATTTCAGAGATCAGCCGAGTGGAAGGAGATCGTCCCACAGCTTTATGATGCACACCAGACACCTAGCCCCTCCTCAGTCGATTCCACCAATCACAAGCTGAGCCAGGACTAGACTGGAGACTGAAAGGAGTGTGAGTGGTGGGCGTGAGTCAGTGTGACGGGAGGGGCACAACGGGACCCCTGCAGCTACGCCATTGGTGTTACCTGGGTGTGGTGCGCACCCCCATAGCGATGCCCTATTTTTCAGGATTCTGCCAGGACCAGCTCAGACTGGAACATCCTTCTGATTTCTATGAATGTCCCAGGCAAATCAGAACTGTTGACAACTATGGATCTAAAAGGAGATGGATTCATCTACACTTGGTGAAAATGGGCACCGTGAGAAGAATGGAGAGGAGGAGAAAAATCAGGTACACAAAAATTTAAAAGCCCACATTTATTTATAAGCATCTGTTTGTATGTTGATATTGCGAAACATTTTAAAACTGCCCTTGTTATGATGTTTATGATAAGGGTGAAGTTCCTCCTTATACCTGATAAATAAAAGCTTACTTCCTAGGCCGTGGAAATAGTATCTCCGCATGTCACCCATCAAAATCCTCTTCTCAGTGCTGTCAGGATTTAGTGATGCTAGCAAAAAGAATACTTTTGCTTTATATTGTTTTTATGAATTACCTACATGCTTAACAAATGCAGTCACAGGTACTGGGTAAAGTCACGCAAAAAGGTAATTTGCTTACATATTTCTTCCAGCCTTTCAGGTTTCCATATGTGAAAAAGGAAAAAGTTATGGTTAGGGTACCATTGAAGTAATTCTTTTCTTTTCCTGTTGCTGCATTACAGTATTCGTACATATTGCTCCCTTTACTAAATGATTATAGAACGCTCCCTGGCTTATATCAAGCGGCACTATCAGCCTGAGAGTTGTTCCTCTCCCACTGTCTCCTGTCAGCACAGCCGGCCTGTGGAAGTCACACTTACAAGCTGCTAACGTTTATCTGTGTGTTAGTGTTGTGTTATGTGAGGGACATGTGGTGGCACTTCCCTAGATGATGGATAATCACTTACACTCCATCATTTTGCAGCCTCCATGGGTCACTCACACATAAGTGCCTGTGCATTCTTTGTATTGGGGATGCCGGTTACTTTCGAGCTCTGTGACTAATCTTGGCTGAATTGTCTGGCATGTGGGTTTATTTCTCAGGCTCTCTTATTGCTTCGCTGTCATAGTGTCTCCATCTATTCTGGTGATCTGGTAATGATCCCAGAAAGGCAGCTTGCTGTGTCAACATATTATTGCTACTTTCTTAATTAATTTTTTTTTCACCTTAGTACATCAAAAATATTTTATTTCTAGTGGCTGAAGAATCTGAAATATAAAAACCAATTGGTAAGTCTAGGATGAGAACCTGGCACGGGCATTTGTTGGTTGATCCTCCAATATTTGTTTGTTCATGTCTTCCTGCAGTTTACATTTCAGTGAAAGTTACCACATTTCATGAAAGCGACAACTGGCATCAAAGTAATTGAAGTAATATGGTAATTTACAGGTAGAGATAAGTAAATTGATAGGGCCAAATCAATATTGAATCTCCAAAAAATGAATGAACACCCAAATTTCAGCACTGAATACAAAGGAAGAAGGTGCACCAGCCCACTGCATTACCGTATAACATCTTTAATAAACATAGGGATGCAAACATTAGTCCCAGTTCACACTAGTGCAATGACAGACATCGCATGTGATTTGCACCACACTGCTGTGCATATCACATGCGATGTCTGTGCAATGCGATTTCAGCCATACAAACTGAATGGCTGAAATCGCATAGCATTCACACCAAAATGGTGAAGGACCCTTTTTTTGGTCCACACTGGAATCGGATCGCATGGGTGTGCACGCCTATGCGATCAGATTCCTGCACCATTTCACAGTTTGCACTGCGATCTGCGAACCAATCTGGGGGTTTCATTAACTTTACATTGACACCCCCAGAGGTTCGCAGATCTCAGTGTGAGCCAGTGTGTGATTTAGGTGCAATGATGCGGGAACCCGCACTGGATTTGCAGGGTTCCCGCATCGCACCAGTGTGAACCGAGCCTTATACTCACAAAAGGAGAAATATTACAGGCGTTAATACAAAAACCACCAGACGCACAACCATTGGGTAGGATGCAGCTGACGCATTTTGAGGGACATGCCCTCTTAATTCGAAGTAACTCTATCCCATGAACTACACGATTTAAATAGTTTTGATTAGTCCAGCTAGACCCAGATTAGGTGGAGGGGTGAGGACAATCTTAACAAAACTTGACCCTTAACATGAGACCATGCTGGACCTTGCAATCAACTAAAATGAAAAAGCACCAAAAGCCAAAAAAATAATAATAATAATTAAAAATTTAAAAAAAAAATCAACCCAAATTTCAGCAAACATTGCTCGATTTACTGCATAGATTGAATTGCTTCACCTCATCATTAAAATCAACTGGTCAATGTGTCTTTTGAACCTTAACTAATTCACACCTGTTCACACCAGTTCTGTAAAAGCCTTTGTACAGGCCCTCCTCACACAGAGAGTGAGGAAACCAATTGGAATTCCCTATTTACGTGATTAGTGGTACATGTTATAATTACATAAACTGCAAAGTCATGCATTTTTCTCAGTAAGAACCCATTACTTGCGGGGGGAAAGGGAGGTTAATGTTTTTTGATAATAAACACTGGTAAAATCGGTCTAAAACATAAACAGAACTGGAATCCGACCTTGAAAAAGAGACTGTAGCCACACATCCTCTCTCTCTTGGCTACTACAGGAGAGCAACATTTTTCTTTATTAGGCTCTCTAACGTGACAGGACCATAGAGTATGATGATACACGTTCATAGGACTATGGGTATACCATCTAATCAAGAACTAACCATAAAATAATACAAATGTATTACACATTATATGGATACTACCCCCACTCATCATAGCTTTAATGCTTTTTACTAAATGTAAATATTAATCTAAGGTTTCAAAGGAATTCATAACTGTAACCCATCCATGGATCTTGCTACATCTAAATTGTATGGGCTGTGCTGTGTGTTGCTATTTTGTTATAATGACTGCAATCTTACTGGTTCAGTGTACAGCGCTGCTTGAAATGTGAGTGCTTAATCATCACCATCATATATGTTCACATTGCCTTTAACCAAATAACTGCACACCTGCCTTCAACTGAAATAACAGTTTTAGCAATGTTCTGTGCAAAGTTTTGCTGGCCTCCTAATTTGGACTGAGCCTTCACAAGTTATAAACATTTGATGCTGCTGTTGGTTACGTACTTTACAGAAAAAGTATCCTATGCACATGGCTCTGGAAATGATCATCATAACATTTTTGATGTTCCATAATGTTGAAATATTGCATTGGTCACTCTACACTGTTTTTAAAAGTAAACCTGTCAGTAAACCACTCAATTCAAACTAAGCAAATGATGAAAAAAAATATCAGTAGACAGGCTGCTGACTTAATATACAACTCTCAACTTAATGGTCAAACTTAGCCCCAAAAGCTCCCGTCTCTAAAGCTTCATAAAGGTAGTTTAGTGGTTCTTACTCCTAGAAGCAACAGAAATCAAATGATGGGGGGAATGGAACTTATCTCCTAATAACAATAAAACAAATTGAAACAGGATTCTCTGCATTATGGAACCTGAAATCAAAGTGGTGAAATTGATTTTACGCATCAGATGGCATGCAGCTAACATTATCAGTAACTGTACCTCAATTTCATGTTTTGATTTCACAAAACAAAAAAATCTCACTAGTTGCAGCTTGCGTGTATTTTTGTGATTTGCCTTTTTTAAATGAAATCCGATAAAATACTTATGGTTTTCATTTAGCTGTTCTGCTCTTATCTATCCATTCCATATGAACAATAAAACAAAGAGTCATACCGGGCCCTTAAAGAACTGGGGATGATGATGATTTCTGCATTCTGGCAGAAGGAGTACAGGAACATGTTGGGCAATCCATTGGGGGATCTAAGGTCAAATAAAGGACAACTCCTGGACTAAAGAGAAATGCTGCTAAATTTTAATAAAATCGTTAATTTATGCCCCGTATACACGAGCGGAATTTCCGTCGGAAAAATCTCAGATGGTTTTTCCAACGGAATTTCGCTCAAGCTTGGCTTGTATACACACGGTCACACAAAAGTTCTCTGAATTTTCGACCTTCAAGAACGCGGTGACGTACAACACTACGACGAGCCAAGAAAATGAAGTTCAATACTTCGGAGCATGCTTTGAATTGTTTCCGAGCATGCGTGTTTTTTTGTGTGTGGGAATTGCATACAGACTAACAGAATTTTCATCAAGAACATTTTCCATCGGAAAAATAGAGAACCAGCTCTCAATCTTTTGCTGGCAGAAATTCAGACAGAAAAAGTTGGATGGAGTATACACACGGTCGGAATATCCGACCAAAAGCTCCCATCACACTTTTTTTGATGGAAATTCCGACCGTGTGTATGCAAAATTACAGTCGAATTTGAAAACAGAAAATGCAGAAAACATTTCAAACAATGGATCCTTGTAATGTAAATCCAAGTGTTACAGTAAAATTAATGCACTCACATTTAGATGAATAAAAATTATCACATCAACAGTAATCATAACTAATATAAATTTCCTGGTTTACAGTCCATCTTGGCCTTACAAGTTCCCACCTCCTAAGTTTCCTTATAGGCTTTCATAGCTGAACCACAGGCAAACTGCTAAATAACTTGAGAGTGACAAGCCTACTTTGTCACTCTCAATAATACTCTGTCCTCTAGTCCTGGTTGTCTCTTATCTACTTTTAACTCTCTACTTTCTCCACCACCCCCTCCACCTAGTAACTCACTTACTGCTCATGAGATTGCCAATCACTGCAAAAACAAGATTGGAGCAATTCATGGGGCATTTCCACTGCACAGACATCTATCCCACCTAATATACCCTGTACAAATCCTCTCTCAACACCTTCGTTTTTGACCTTGCTACTACCAAAGAGGACACTAAAATTTTCTCAGAAGCCCTCCTTACCACCTGTTCCCTGGATCCTGTTTCCTCACAACTACTATGGTCACCCTCTTCTTCTATCCTTTGCTCCCTCACTCACATCTTCAAAACCTCCCTCTCTATTTGCACCTTCACTGGACCCCATCAGCCTGAACAACTTAAGACCCATCTCTTTGCTCCCATTTGCATGAAAACATTTAGAACGCTTAGTCTACAATTGTCTGAGCTCCTACCTCACTGACAACCTTCTTGACCCCTTAAAGTCTGGCTTCCGCTTTCTACACTCCACAGAAACTGCCCTACTGAATCTCACTAATGATCTACTAACTGCTAAAACCAATGGCCACTACTCAATACTCATACTACTAGACCACTCTGCAGGCTTTAATACTGTTGAACATCCCCTCCTCCTCAAAAAAACTCCACTCTTTTGGCCTTCAAGACTCTGCTCTTTCCTGCTTCTCCTCCTACCTATCAGTGTTACCCATAACTCTGTTTCCTCCTCTCTACTTCCTCTTTCTATATGGGTACTTCAAGGTTCTGTCCTCGGACCCTCCTCTTCTCCATTTACACCTTCTCCCTTGGTCAATTAATAGACTCCCATGGCTACCAGTACCATCTCTATGCTGATGACACACAAATCTATTTCTCTACTCCTCACCTCACTCCTTCAATCTCCTCTCACATTACTAACTTACTAACTGACATATCAGCATGCATGTCACACCACTTCCTCAAACTCAGTCTTTCTTAAACTGAGCTCATGATTTTTCCTCCGGCCCATCCCTTGCAGTTACTATCTTTTGTTTCAGAAGCCCCTCCCTATTAGATTGTAAGCTCACAGCAGCAGGGCCCTCCTAACCCTCTTGTATTGAATTGTATTGTTGCTGTATTGTCTTCCTTTGTATTGTAAAGCGCTGCACGCACTGTTGATGATATATAAATCTTGTAAATTAATATTAAAATAATACACAGATAAAATACATATAGGAAAACGGTTTTACCTACTGAATGATTTGTACTTTTGTCCATCTAGTTTGAAAATTTCAAACGCCATGGTAGTTTATTCTTTCTTCCTGTCAGTGTGTATCTGCCTGCCCGAACAAGGTACAAGCAGACAGATACACTGTTTGCTTGTACCTTGCAGGAGTCCTGCATGGCACGCGTGATCTGCTGATTGTGGGTGCAATGCTTTACAGGCTCCAAGTAAAAAAATAAATAAATGCACATTTTTTTACCTGCAAAAAGGTGTGCATTTATTTTTTAATTTGTTTTAAGGTGAACTTATTCTTTAAACAGCTCTGACCCACAGCACAGTCTGTCTAGCACAAATGGGGATCTGTTTTTTTTCTGCTGCAGTATTACTTTAACTTACAGGTCCCCTACTTACCCCCACACATTGATTGGACAGTGAAAGGAGAAGCAGCACCTCTCTCTGTCACACTGCTTTCTCCTTCTAACAGCAGACTCCTTGTACTGCAGCACACCTTAGCAGACCCTTGTGCAACTTTTTCCACCCCCTCTTTGAGCTTTTCTGCACAGACTGCGCAGCAGACCGTAAGAGGCTGAAGCCAAGACAAATTCAGGTACTTCCACTGCTTGCATTAAAAAAAAAAACACATATAACAATGATCTAATGATTACACAGTTGCATTAGGCTAGGTGCACATTGATGCGGCTCTGCAAGCTACATTTTTCATTTGAATGGGCTGCCGTGCCTCCTGAAACACAGTGAAAAGGTCCCTGCACCATTTCTGGAATTGCAGCAAACTGCATTGCGATTTCCAGTGTGTGGGGCGTGCCATTAAGATGCTCACATTGAGCGTGTTTTTCTGTGCGGGTGGTTGCAGCTGCAGGAATAGGTGCAGACCTATAGTGGGAACCACCCGCACAGATGTAAACCTAGCCTATATGTGTGTCTTAACTATCTGAAATTCAGCTTTAATGTGATGAAGCAGGTCATTTCTGAATTCTAAAGGAAAGGTTCCCATGTTTGGGACAGATTTACTTTAGCCACTTGCCAACCGTGCTATAGATGAATGACAGCTACAGACCTGGAAGCCTGCCGTGCGCCCACTGCAGAGCATGGGTGGCATGCTCTATGATCGCTATGTCACTAGGACACAGCTGAGCACAGATCGGGGGAAAAGGGCCTTTTACTACATGATCAGCTGTGTCCAATCACAGCTGATTACGATGTAAACACAAGCCGCTAACCGGCTTGTGTAAAAAGGAAATCTACACTGATAATTAGGACACTGATTATCAGTGTCCTGGTTATCAGTGCAGTCCCAAAGGTGCCCACCAGTGCTGCCTATCAGTGCCCACCAGTGCTGCAAATAAGTGCCCACCAGTGCTGCCAATCAGTGCCTCCTCATCAGTGTCATCTATCAATGCTACCTATCAGAGCCCATCAGTGCCACCTACCAGTACCCATCAGTGCCCATCATTCCCGCCTATCAGTGCCACCTATCAGTGCCCATCAGTGCCACCTCATCAGTGCCCATCAGTGTAGCCTCATTAGCACACATAAATGAAGAAGAAAAATTGCCTGTTTACAAAATTTTATAACAAACTATTTTTTTAACAATTTTCGGTCTTTTTTCATTTGTTTAGCAAAAAATATAACACCCAGTCAATGCAGCCTCATTAGTGCTTCCTCATCAGTGCCCACCAGTGCCCACCAGTGCCCATCAGTGCCGCCTCATCAGTGTCACCTTATCAGTGCCCAAAAGTGCAGCCTAACAGTGCATATCAGTGCAGCCTCATCAGCACATATCAGGGAAGGAGAAAAATTACATGTATGCAAAATTTTATAACAAACAATGAAAAACATTTTATTTTTTTTTAACAATTTTCGGTCTTTTTTCTTTTGTTTAGCAAAAAATATAAAACCCAGTGGTGATTAAATACCACCAAAAGTAAGCTCTATTGTGTGAACAAAATTGATAAAAATGTCATATGGGTACATTGTTGCATGACCGCGCAATTGTCATTCAAAGTGTGACAGCACTGAAAGGTGAAAATTGCCCTGGGCAGGAAGGGGGTAAAAGTGCTCGGTAGGCAAGTGATTAATGTGTATTCAACTATAACCCCGGGTATGTGCAGGTACAAGGGCCCACACAACTGTTTCAGCCATGTTGTTTTGTATGGTGTTTTAACATAAGTTCTTTGTCCCCTGTAGCCTTTAAGGATTAGGTCACTAATTGAAGTCTTGAGCCATGCTAAATGAAGATGTGGTTAGAAAAAGCTGTATGTGTCTGAAGGCTTGGTCTGTCACAGCGTCTGTCTGCCATTCCTCTGACCGAGACATTCTGCCACGTGCGTGACCACAGCAAGGACAGCTGCCAGGAGACACAGTTCTCTGTAGGTAATGAGTTTAGGTAAGTTCAGTTTTATACTGTAGGTAATTCAGTTTTATACTGCATTCTGAAAAAAATAAGTTTCCTACACAGAGGACATCTTGCAATAAAGAAAATGTAAATACGTTTGTTTGAAATTAACCACCTAAGGACCAGCCTTGTTTTGGAATTTAGGTGTTTACATGTTTAAAACAGTTTTTTTTGCTAGAAAATTACTTAGAACCCCCAAACATTATATATTGTTTTTTTTCTAACACCCTAGAGAACAAAATGGCAGTCATTGCAATACTTTTTTTCACACCGTATTTGCGCAGCTTGGAAAAAATTCACTTTTTTGAATAAAAAAATAAGAAAACAGTAAAGTTAGCCCAATTTTTTTTTATATTGTGAAAGATAATGTTACGCTGAGTAAATTGATACCCAACATGTCACACTTCAAAATTGCGCCCGCTCGTGGAATGGCGTCAAACTTTTACCCTCAAAAATCTCCATAGGCGACGTTTAAAAAATTCTAGTTGCATGTTTCGTGTTACAGAGGAGATCTAGGGCTAGAATTATTACTCTCTCTACTTATCGCGGCAATACCTCACATGTGTGGTTTGACCATCGTTTTCATATGCGGGCGCTACTCACGTATGCGTTCGCTTCTGCGCGCAAGCTTGTTGGAACGGGGCGTTTAAAAAAATTTTTTTTATTTTTCTTATTTATTTTATATGATTTTATTTATTTATTCTTACACTGTTTAAAAAAAAAAAGTGTCACTTTTATTCCTATTGCAAGGAATGTAAACATCCTTTACAAGGAATGTAAACATTTTGACGTCGCTTCCGCCCTGCAGTGTCATGGAGATGAGTGGGCGCCATCTTCCCCTCACTCGTCTCCAGGCACAGCTAGAGGACAGACGCGATCGCCTCCGCCGCTACCGACGGCTCCAGTAAGCGGCGGAGGACACCAGATCGCGGCGGGAGGGGGGGGCCCTCTCCCGCCACCGATAAAAGTGATCTTGCGGCGAATCCACCACAGAGACCACTTTTATCTTGTAGCCGACCGCCGCACGAAAACGGAGATACCAGGGTTATGGCAGCTAGCTGCTGCCATAACAACGATATCCGCCGGCAAAGTTAGGACATACATGCGGCAGTCGGCAAGTGGTTAAGACTGTCGATATCTTGAAGCCATTAGTCACAATCAACTGGACTTATTCCGAAACGCATAATATTGGAAAAAATTTATAAACTGAAATTTGATAGGTATTTGTAATTTGTTTCACTGTGTCACCTACTTGGGTCTGTATCTTCTATAAGCTAGGATGTACTATTGCATGTTTGTCTGCATTTATCATAAAGATGATGCAGATTGTATGTGCACTAATTCATGCTAAAATAGAACCAAAGGCAAAACTTTTTTTTTTTTTCATTTTACGGAGGGTTATAAGCAATGTCAGTTTTTTCCATCTATCTCCCATAGGGGAGATTTCCCTTCACTTCCTGAAAGAAGCTCCTCCCACTGATGTTTCCCTGTACATGGACTGCAAAAGAACTGGGTCCTGTGACAGCTGTATATCGATTATGAAAAAAGTTACTTAGATTTTTTTTTTTAAATTAAAATAAATACAGTGCCATCATCTATATACATTAAGATAACATAGAATCAATTGATTAATTGAAAGAATTGGTTGGGACTTTGTATGAAGCACAGCTAAGAAAGTAGGGGTATAAAATCATGTGATAATGGATTCCAAGAAGATATACATTAAATAAGGGAGATAACATGATAGACATGAGTAGCACCTTGACAATTTATTATACATAATGACAACATAATTCATTGGTAATAGATGCATTGGTATATGGTAATAAAATTGTTCCATTTCATGAAAGACATAATTATGTTAATAATACTAATGATTGATAATAAAATTCATAGCGTTCATATTGTTGAATCTCAGAATCACATGATTGTGATAATTATGTCTTTCATGAAATGGAACAATTTTATTACCATATACCAATGCATCTATTACCAATAGATTGTTTATGAATTATATTGTTAGTATGTATAATAAATTGCAAGCACCCCTCTCAGTGATAACTGGTTTGTCTCATCCCTCTAACTGTTACATCTGCAAGAGAGCTTGTTCTTTTGAAAAACACACAGACTTTCTGGCAGAATCACCAGATGAAAATAAGGGAAGAACGCCTAAAAAAGAAATTGAATACAGCCATCACATTTATGAATTGGTAATCTGCAATATAATAAATGTTTGCTTTTGGGTTTAATACTGGTTCAAATAGCATTGATTGGCCTGGGTAAAAAAATACACCTCTAATATACATGTAAACTATAAAAAAAACTGTCTGTAACAATGCATAAGTTTCAGCTTGTTGGCAAGAAATGTTTTTTTTTTATATGATAGCAACCTACAGTGCTGTGAAAACGTATTTGCCCCTTTCCTGTTTTTTTTTTTTTTTTTGCATATTTCTCACACTTAGATGATTCAGATCATTAAACAAATTTTAATATTACACAAAGATAACCCAAGTAAATCCAAGATGCAGTTTTTAAATTATTATTTCATTTATTAAGGGAAAATAAGCTGTTCAAACCTGCCTGGCCCTATGTGAAAAAGTAATTGCCCCTTCCATGCTGAATCATGAATGAACTGTGATTAGCCACAATTTTTCACTTGCCACAGCCAGGCCTGATTACTGCCGGACCTGTGAAATCAAGAAATCACATAAATAGATGCTGTATAACAAAGTGAAGCACGCTAACAGATCACAAAAAGCCAAACATCATGCCACAATCTAAAAAAAAAATCAAGAACAGATTAGAAACAAAGTAAAGTACATGTATCGGTCTAGGAAGGGTTTCAAAGCCATTTCTAAGGCTTTGGAACTCCAGTGAACCTCGGGGAGAGCCATTATCCACAAATGGAGATAACTTGGAACAGTGGTGAACCTTCCCAGGAGTGGCCAGCCTACAAAAATTACTCCAAGAGCATGACGACGACTCATCCAGGAGGTCATAAAAGAACAACATCTAAAGAACTGCAGGCCTCACTTGCCTCAGGTAAGATCAGTGTTCATGATTCAACAATAAGAAAGAGACTGGGCAAAAATGGCATCCATGGGAGAGTTCCAAGGCCAAAGCAACTGCTGACCAAAAAGAACACAAAGGCTCATCATCTCACATTTACCAAAAAACATCTTGATTATCCCCAAAACTTTTAGGCAAATATTCTGTGGACTGATGAGACAAAAATTTTACTTTTTGGAAGGTGTGTCCCCCGTTACATCTGGCATAAAACTAATACAGCATTTCATAACAAGAACATCATACCAACAGTTAGACATGATGGTGGTAGCGTGATGGTCTGGGGCTGTTTTGCAGCTTCAGGACCTGGACGACTTACCATTATTGATGGAACCATGAATTCTGAGATCTCCCAGAAAATCCTAAAGGAGAATGTCCAGCCATCAGTTTGTGACCTCAAGCTCAAGTGCACTTGGGTTATGAAGCAGGACAATGATCCGAAACACAACAGCAAGTCCACCTCCAAATGGTTCAAACAAGGAAAAATTTAGATTTTGGAGTGGCCTAGTCAAAGCCCGAACTCAAATCCAATTGAGATGCTGTATCATGACCTTACACAGGCCGTTCATGCTGGAAACCCCTCCAATGTGGCTGCATTAAAACAATCTGCAAAGAAGAGTGGGCCAAAATTGCTCCACAGCAATGTGAAAGACTCATTGCCAGTTATCGCAAACGCTTGATTGCAGTTGTTGCCGCCAAGGGTGGCACAGCCAGTTATTAGGTTTAGGGGGAAATTAATTTTTCACATAAAGTCAGCCAGGTTTGGACAGCTTTTTTGCCTTAAAGCAGAGGTCTGCCCACCGCTGCAAAAATTAAAAGCCAGCAGCTACACATACCGCAGCTGCTGGCTTTTAATATTAGGACACTTACTTGTTCTGGAGTCCAGCGATGTCAGCACCGCAGCTGATGTTTGCATCAACTGTCGGGTGCTGCTGCCGCCATTGTGGGTAAGGGAACCAGGCAGTGTAGACTTACGGCTTCATGCTGGTAACCCTACTGCGCATGCACGAGGCTTCGCTCCTCCTACTGGCCCGGCGACAGGGGGAGGAGGAGGAAGCCGGGCGGTGACCTCAATAGCCGCGGCTGGGGCTCCCGGAAGTGGGGACGTAATACCTGTCAAAGACAGGTATCCTGTCCCCCCTCCCCCCAAAAGGTGCCAAATATGGCATCGGAGGTGGGGAGGAGACAAATGAGCAGAAGTTCCACTTTTGGGTGGAACTCTGCTTTAATAAATGAAACCATCATTTAAAAACTGAATTTTGTATTTACTGAGGTTATCTATCTAAAAATGTGTTTGATGATCTGAGTCATGTGACAAATATACACAAAATAAAAAATCAGAAAGGGGCAAATACTTTTTCACAGCATTGTATATATCGCTGCTGTAATAACCCAGTTTTAGCAGGACAATATTTAATGCGTTTTTACTTTTCAGTATATCTAATTTTATTTTATAGCATTAAATGTGCAGATACAGTATTATACGGGTAGTCACTATGGGAGTACATATGACACTCCTGCTTGCTATAGTGCCTTTTCTTTGAAATTAAAGTTTACCCTTTCACACACCCCTAAATTCTCCTCCTGTCCCCCTGTAAATGATCTGGACGTCCCTGGCCCCTTTTCCATCCACCCTTAATTGATCATCCTGATCCACTCCCTGTACAACACCCATTGATCTGGCTCCCTCTCTTTCCACATGCATCTGTCATTGATATGAACACGCACCTCCCATTAGTGTGCCTAATTCCTAGATTACAGGCTCACTCCCCACCTTCCTCACTGCCTCACTTCCCCTCTCTTCTTCTTCACTGTGTGTCCTGCTGTCTGTCATCTGCTCACCTCCTTCATTTTCCTGATGAGTATTCTCTTTCTTCATTCTCCTGATAACTAATCTCCTTCAGTATGCTATTATAGACATCAGTGGAAATGCCTAAATGGTTGTGATTAATCACTGTCTTCTATTAAATCATCAGTCAATCCAAAACTTATATTTATTCTTTTGGTGGATGCTTAAGCATTAATCTGCTTCACAGTTTTATATCTCTCAGGGACTCAATTGGTGAAATATCTGTGCTTGAGTTCCTGGATTGGGTCCCAAATGAGGGGCAAAATTGGGTGGGGACACCCTGAACTCTGAGGTGGACAATAACAGTTATGAGGGGATCACACTGTTGGAATAGCAAACATATAAAAAGACAGTGGATGACTCAGCTCACCAGACTCCACCTGTAAATGCCATTTCACTTTTGAATAGATGGGCCCTTTACCTTCCCCTTTTTTCAATTTATATCTTAGAAAATCAATACAAATAATTAAAAATGAAAGTGTGATAAAATAAGCTTAAGCCGCGTACACTTGATCGGATTTTTCAGACGGGAAATGTGTGATGACAGGCTGTTGGCGGAAAATATGACCGTTTATACGCTCCATTGGACAATTGTTGTCAGATTTTCCGCAGACAAATGTTGGATGGCATGTTGGATCAGCTATGACTAAGCATCTATCCATGATGTGAAACGAGTTAGCTGGTTTTCTCTGTCTTCTATGCACAAGATCTGACTGTTTTTGGATCTTAATTGTTTAAATAAAGATGCCTTTAGCGGGGTGTGGCCGTCCAGGATTTTTTCCTTTCTTCCAAATGTTGGATGACAGGCTTTAAAAGTTTCCGCGGACAATTGTCTGTTGTTGGATTTTCCGAGCGTGTGTACACATGTCCCTCGGACAAAAGTCCAAAGTACAAACACGTATGCTCGGAAGCAAGGACGAGCCAGAAGCGGTCGGTCTTGTAAACTAGCGTTCGTAATGGAGAGTTAACATTCGTGACATGGCAAATTATGAAATCTCGAAATGCAGCGCACATTCTCTTCTTCTTTAATGGGATAATAATGAAGCTGCTTTGCTGAAGATACTGATGGAGTTATTGCAAACAAATTTTAAAAGGCTTTTTTTTCTAGTGATATCAAGAATAATATTATTATGCATTTTTAGTTACCACAACACCATTATCCTGTAGTTTTTAAGATTAAAGATACAACTATGTTGGTGTCCCTTGTCAATTTTACATTGTCTTTTTTTTAAATGTAACTACTGCCTACTCCCAAACTGTCATTTGAAGTAAAACACATAGCCAAGTATTATTCTCCACAATTTTTTTATTGTGCATTAAAAAAAGAAAACGAATAAAATTAGACATGCTATCTGCCAATAGAACTTAAGCAAAAGGTGCATTATATGCATCCAAAAATATAGAAAATATAACAAATCAAATCATTATTTTTCAACCAAAAAATAAAATAAAAGCCTCATGTATGTGTCCTGCTTCTTCATATAGGGGGTCAGCAATGGCAAGAGTTGGTGAAAGCAGGGGTCCGTCATCCGGAGATAATTCCGAAAATCATCTGGATTATTCTCCTGGCGCTCCCGCAGCAAAGGCATATGACATAATTGGTCATGATTAATAAAGCAACCAATTTTTGGTCCAAGAAATCCTCCTCCTCCTGTACCTGGACTGGACTTGGGTCAAAGCAATAAATCCAAGGCCAATAATAAATAACACGTTATCTCCTCCGATTCCGCAACATGTCTGGTTGATGAGCGGCCATTCAGAAACGTACTGAAAAGCATGAAATGAAAAGCGTGAACTGAAAAGTGCTAAATGAAAAGCACAAAATGAAAAGCGCAAATCAACGCTCACCAAACTTCTACTAACACGAAATTAGCAGAAGGAGCCCAAAGGGTGGCGCTAAAGAGCTGAAAAACCACGTAGTACGTCACTACGTTCATGGTTTGTTGGCCGACATTTCCTTGTAGTTTTTCCGTTTGTATGCAAGACAAAAACCAGGCACACGCCTTCGGACAAAAGTCAGAGGTTTTGTGTGTGGAAAATCCGATCGTGTGTACGAGGCATTAGAGGGCATCTAATTACTACTTGTGGTGTACTCATTAAGCTCATAGTGTCCAGGGCAGTTTCTGCTTTATTACAATTTTATAATAAGAATATTGCTCTCACTTTGAAAAGAATTCTCAAAAACCACAAGCTTCAACTAAGTAACGACCTCCTGGTTAAATAAATACCCAGTAAATCCTCTGCTGTTTCTAGATAAATCATTAGAGCCCTATTCTTGACTTCATCTCCCAGGATGTTAAAAAGTGTTTAATGTACAGCACTTGGATTACTGTAGCACAAGAAGGTCCCCATAGTTGACCTTACCCCTCAGCATGCAACAGTTATAGCTGTCATATACCAGCGCTCTTGGAAAATATAGCCATGGCTCCTTGTCTACTCCCAAACACTCGGGCAGGGTGTGTGCCTATATTGGGATTTTCTAGTAAATGTACGTAATTCTTCCTTGCAAATCTTGTTATTTCATCCCCTGATCATAAGTGCTCATACTTTCAGCTATTTTTCCATCATACATGGAGGGGGAAGATTTTGAACTATGATATGAGAAAAATAATCCCCATGGTTTTGCTTTCTGAAAACCCTTTAATCCTGAACATTAAGCAGACATTTCCATGCTTTTATCTAGGCTACCCCAGAGTCCTTCTTCTCTAGAGTTCCTGTGTTCTGTCAAAATTTAGATCAGAACTTGTTTGGGCAGTTCATACACCCAATACATTACTGTTACGTTACACTGCCTTTGTCTGACCTGATCAGAGTCCTATCAACATGTCCACACTCACTTACACTATCTCTTTCTTTCTCTGCATCCCTGCTACAAGGAGATAATATGGCATCTATGAGAATGTGTTACCTTTCAATAGACATTCTATGCATTCCATCAAATAATTTGTGTGGGTATTCATTGACAATGTTTTTTTCAAGATTTTAATAAATTAGGATTTAGAGAGATCTACTAAACAGAATGGTTTTTGAATGATGAGGTGTACTTGTGTGCCACTGCTTGATGAATGCCCTATGGTAGCCATTAGATATGTTCCAAAACACATTATACAGTCATCAAGCATTTTGTTCATTAGAGTAACCAAGAGGCAACATCACTGATGCAAAAGCTTGGGTATAGTAAGTATATGAGCATTGTTCAACTGAAGTATGCAGGTCCCACCAATAAGTCAGATTGTAGTACTATTATTACATCTCATACTTATACAGAACAGTTAAACAATTGCAAAAAAATGGCATCTTTCTGGTAAAAGAGATTTTGATTTTTTACTAACAATTTATAAACAATTGACACTGTCTGCAGCACATACACTATATTACCAAAAGTATTGGGACACCTACCTTTACAACGCACATAAACTTTATTTGCATCCCAGTCTTAGTCCGTAGGGTTCAATATTGAGTTGGCCACCCTTTGCAGCTATAACAGCTTAAACTTTTCTAGGTAGGCTATCCACAAGATTTACAAATGTGTCTATGGGAATGTTTGATTATTCTTCCAGAAGCGCATTTGTAACGTGGATGAGAAGGCCTGGCTCACAGTCTCCACTCTAATTTTTCCCAAAGGTGTTCTATCGCCAGAGATTGCTAGCCAGGTCTTCTCATCCACATCAGTGCCTGACCCCACAAATGCGCTTCTGGAAGAATGATTAAATGTTCCCATAGACACACTCCTAAACCTTGTAGACAGCATTTCCAGAAGAGTTGAAGTTGTTATAGCTGCAAAGGATGGGCCAACTCAATGTTGAACCCTATGGACTAAAACTGGGATGCCATTAAAGTTCATGTGCGTGTAAAGGCAGGCATCCCAATACATTTGGTAATATAGTGTACGTGATTCAGCTGAGTGCTAGAATCTGGCACATGCACAAGAGATGCCTTAGCACTGAGTGCCCTGTGGCTGGGGAAGGAAGGTGCCAACAACAGAAGAAGTTTTTGGGAATATAGCAGTGGCAGTTGTGAGTGGCAATAGGGCAAACCCTATATGTACCCATAATATGCAAGAATGCAATGTGTAAATGCTTATTGTGGAGTGTGCTCTTGCTGAGCTTACAGATTCACATTACGATTCTATAGGCACCAGAGAATGATTGGGTATAAGATGTCTTTTAACTCAGTTTCAGCCATAAACAGGAGTGGTACACAAGGGTTCTTCTTTAGGCTATGCAGGAGAGTGGGGTGGGGGGTTAGACATGCTTCGTGCAGACTCAGTACCAGCTAATCTGAGGAAACAGTATTGATATTCTAACATGCCCAACAACTTTGTCACTGATGTTGTGAGCTGGGAATATATGAAGCTGACTATGGGCATGAGATTATCTCCCGATCTGTCCATCCAATTTCTACAACACCTCTATAGATTAAGTGCTCTGCTCTTGTTATTTTTATAAGATGAATAAAGTAGCTATGAACTCAGATCAGATGGTATCTTGAAGAAATATGTTTTAAAAATTAATATAATTAAGGTTTGTGTAATCCTGGTTAAAGGTGTTTTGTTATATCTGATCAATAAGTGCAAAAACTGTGGCCCTGCATTGTAATGATGTGTATGCTTTATGAACTCAGGTTCAATTGTTATGCCTAGTTCCTCATGCGTGTTAGGAAACAGTTAACAGTTTTGGTCATGTGATCTGGGGGTGGGGAGCTGTGGAGAGTTCTGTAAGATGGATGCTGCTGAATAAACACCAGGCTCATGTTAAAGCTCTTGCTGTCTGCCTATTCTTGGTGTTAAATCATCACATGGTACCAGAAGTCGGGTCAGAAGAATCATGGCAGCAAACAGCAACACAAAGAACATTCCATCCCCGGATTTGGAATCAGGGAATGTATCTGAAAACTGGTCACAATGGAGGGAGCTGATAGAGCTTGTGTTTGCAGGACCAGATGCAGACAAATGGTCTGATCAGCAGAAAGCAGCTCAATTTCTGATATGTGTGGGACAAAAAGGACGTGATGTGTGCCGAGCCTGGCAAGCAAGTGGGGAGATCACTGCAGAGGACAAAAGGAAAACAGAGGTACTGTTTGCAAAGTTTGAGGCATACTGCAACTCAGGGAGAAACTCCACAGTGCAAAGGAAGAGGAAGCAGTGTGGAGGTGAGTCTGTGGATGATTGGGTAACAAAGCTGCACTTGCTTGCCAAAGACTGTGCTTTCTATGATGCTGGAGATATGATAAAAGACCGCATTCTGATGGGCAGTAAGTTTAAGGAAGTTCAGGAAAAGCTGCTGCAGGAAGAAGACTTAAATCTTGAGAAAGCCATAAGGATTGCCAGAGCATATGTCAAGAAAGGACATGCAGGTACTGGAAGGAACACAGCTCCAGATTAATGCTATAGAAAATCACAGCAGCAGATATTGGCAAGAAAGAACACACAAAGGAATAAAGAACACCTATGGCACTGGGACAAGTAACAAACAAGAAGTGTGTGGATATTGTGGAAACATGCACCATAAAAATAGTGTATGTCCGGCAAGGGAGCAGATATGCAATAAATGCAAGAAAAGAGGACATTTTGCCAGGGTGTGTAAACTGTCTTAAAAAACACGTTCTGTACATGCCATAGAGGACAATGATGACAATGCAGGGTCAGACTCAGACTGCACCCCAATATATCATGCAGCAGTACAAAAAACATCAGTCTGTAGATGAAGCAACTGTAACATTACAGATAGGGGCTAACAAAACTCCAAGCACATTCAAAATAGATACAGGAGCACAAGTAAATTGTGTGCCAAGCCACATATACCTGGAACACCTCAGTAATGAATCCCCCTTGGAGACTCAGGACCTACCAAAACTAATGGGATATGGTGGTGAAAAGCTGAAAGTAATGGGTCGCTGTCATGCAAAATGTTCATACAAGGGATCTGAAAAGGTTTTACAATTGTTTGTGATAGAAACACAGCAGTGCTAGGTCTCAGAACAAGTAAAGAGATTGGACTTGTGAAGATCATAATGACTGTGGATGGTGGGCACAGAGGTCTAACAGAGGCTGACATTAAACATGGGTACTGTGATCTATTCAAGGGCCTGGGGTGCCTCCTGGGTGTAAGCCGCATACGTATAAAAGAGGTGCATAGCCTGTCGTTCATGCCCCAAGGAGAATACCTTTAACTCTTGTGGATAAAGTCAGACAAGAACTCACTAGGATGGAGCAGCTGGAAGTAGTAAAAAGGTCACAGAACCATCGGAATGGGTCAGTTCTATGGTTGTGGAGGAGAAGAAGAACACAGGTGCAATTCGTATATGCATTGACCCACGTGATTTGAATAGAAGATATAGCGCACAAGCTAGTAGGAGCAACAGTATTTAGTGTACTAGACGCCCATTTGGGTTACTGGCATTTGCGTCTTGATGAAGCCAGCAGTTACTTGACCACTTTTAACTCCCCTTTGGGTCGATGGCGCTTCACAAGGGTACCATCTGCACAGGAAATATTTCAAAAGAAATCACACAAATTGATCGCTGGTCTACAGGGTGTAGTTGATGATTTGCTGGTCTATGGAAAGGATCAAATGGAACATGACAAAAACCTTACTGCTTTGCTCAATTGGTGTTGTGAGAAGAATCTTACACTCAATCCAAACAAAATGCAAATTGGGGTAGAAGAAGTTACATATTTTGGACACCTACTAACCAAAGAAGGCTTGAAGCCTGATCCAAAGAAGATTACAGCAGTTCTTAACATGAAGGCCCCAACCTCCATAAAGGAGCTGGAGACATCACTAGGTATTTTCAACTATCTATTCAAATTCTTTCAGGGCCTTGCTTAACAGATAGAACCGCTACGTACACTGCTACAGAAGGATGCTGTTTGGTGTTGGGATGCAAACATGGAAAAGACTTTCGACAAAGTGAAAAAACTGATCACTAAACATCCAGGGCTAATACTGAATTTTTTTTTTTTTTTTTTAATTGTTTATTTATAACAGGGACAAGACCCACACGGGCCGACAATAAACAGGGTACAACATTGATCAATATTAAATCACTTTATGATATTGAAAGAACTTTATCTATAATGACGTTTACAACTGAGTAACCCCAATAAGTAAAATGCGGTGTCGGAGTCCATGTTTGACCGATCCCATAGTTTTCTTTTTTTTTTTCTTCTAGACGGTCCCCGTATTTGGGGGACATAGGATGGACAAAGTAGCCTAATTAAAGATTAGGAAAAAATGAGAAGATGAAAATAGACAAAAGAGTAAAGGGGGGGGAGGGGTGTAATTAGGGTCCCTCAACCATGGATTGTCGAAGGTGCTCACTTGACCCGTGTTTGCAGTGGACTACCACTAAACCACTGCATATCAAAAATGGGAAGGAGGGGTATCCAGAGTAGTGTGTATTTACACAGCGGCGGCGGGGTCTCTCAGTGCTTGACCCTCTGCCGAATATATGAACATGGTCCACATTTGCCATGTTTTTGAGAATGCTTCTTGCCTGTTTTGTGCAGTAAGGATAAGGTCTTCCATGTGTCTAATTTCTTCCACTTTTGTAAGCCATGAGGAAATTGTCGGTGGGTGTGTGGATTTCCAATGTAGCGGGATACAGGCTCTGGCTGCATCTAATAGGTGTCTAATCATGGACTTTTTGTATACCTTCTCAGGAATGTTGGATGCATGGAGGACTAAGAATGCGGGGTCATCCGGAATGTTATGTTCCGTGAACTTCTGAGTTACTTCTCTCACCACACGCCAAAAATTATTCAAGATGGGACAGGACCAGAAGATGTGCGTCAAAGTCCCCTTTCCGTTCCGAATCTCCAGCACAGATCCGTTGTTGCCGGAAACAATTTGTGGAGTAGTGCTGGGGTCCTCTACCACCTCGAAAGGAGTTTAAAATTTGTCTCCTGAATTTTGGCACATATGGAGGACTTGTGTGTAAATCTAATGATGCGCTGTCTCTTGACTGTGTTGAAGTGACAATTTAGTTCCAATTCCCACTTGAGCAGGCCTGGGGGTATAAAATCTGCCCGTGGAGTATTCAGTAAGTTGTAGGCCAGTGAGAGCGTATGTGTTATTGTTCCCGAGGTGTCACAGAGCGGCTCTAAGATTGTGAGGGATTGGTCACTGGTGACGGGTGGTTTCAGAGAATTGAGAAAGTGTCTTAATTGACGAGATCTCAAGAAGTCTAAGCGAAACGGGCCCGCGGGATCAGATAGTTCTGCTAACGTATTCCACCTTCCCCCAGTACTGAAGTGGGAGGCTTGATGTAAGCCCGCCTCGCTCAGCCTCCGAAAGATCGCATCGTGTATACCTGGCGTAAATCCGGGGTTTCCCAGTATGGGGTAAAGAGGCGAATTAGGTGAGGAGACAGACTCATTGGATATGAGACGTGAGCAGACTTTTGTTGTGAAGTCTATCATGGGTGGCGTTTGATTTCTGCCGGTAGGAACATGTAGTACCAGGAAGCTCTATTTAGGGGGATCTAATACTGAAATATTTTGACGTAAACTGTGACACTGTACTTCAAGTGGATGCATCCCACTTTGGGTTAGGTGCTGTACTGACTCAACAAGGACATCCTATGGCATATGCTTCACGAGCACTGACCGCAACACAAGCCAATTATGCCCAAATTGAGAAAGAGATGCTGGCTATTGTGAATGGATGTGAGAAATTTCACCAGTACATATATGGTCGCCCGGTAGTTGTGGAAACAGACCACAAGCCATTGGAGTACATCCTACAGAAATCACTAGCTTCTACACCTCCACGTCTGTAGCGTATGGTTATGAAATTACAGCAGTATGATCTCATAGTAAAGTATAAGCCTGGAAAGGAAATTCCAATGGCAGATACCCTGTCTATGGTGTTTCTAGAAGGACATGAAGCACGGGATGAACCTGAGTTGGAAGAAGAACAGGTACATACAGTACTAGCGAACATTCCAATATCGGATGTACGGCTGGAGAAGATAAGACAAGACACCAAAAAGGATAAAGTCCTAGAAAAACTAACTTGTGTCATGTGTAATGGCTGGTAAGAAAAAAAAAAAAGAAGCTGTGTCCTGAACTACAGGAATTCTGGCCTATGAAAGATGAACTATACATTCATTCGGATATCATATTTATGGGTGACCGTATTCTCATTCCTAACTCACAGCAGGCAAAAGTACTGAAACAAATCCACCAGGGGCATTTGGGCATCACTCTGTAAGCGCAGAGAGCGGGAGTTGGTCTACTGGCCTAATTTGGACTTTAATATTCAGACACTTTTGAAGAAGTGTGAAACCTGCCAGACATTTCAAAAACACAAAGCAAAGGAACCTCTTACACCGTGGAATGCTCCTTCACGGGCATGGCAGAGACTGGCTACAGATATTTTTCATTTTGAGGACAACCATTACCTTATAGTAGTAGATTACTACAGCAAATACTTTGAGCTAGTGCAGCTGAGAAATTTAAAAGCATCAACAGCCATATGGGCTTTCAAAACAATACTTTCAAGACATGGAGTGTGTGAAGAACTTGAGTCTAATAATGGGCCACGATTCTCATGTTCTGAGTTCCAGTGCTTCCTGTGTGAATGGGGAATCAGGCACAAACCCACAAGCCCCTATCACCCACAGGCCAATGGTCTAGCAGAGAAGTATGTTGGCATAGCCAAATCCATTATACTGAAAGAGCAATCATCAGGGCAGGATGTGTACCTAGGACTGTTTTGTATATTCTCTTTTTTATTGGTATAGGTAATTCAGGTTAAACAGCCTTGTTAATTATTACATTTTTACAAAAGTTGGTATCTCCGCCTTACATTTTCAATACATTAATCTATATTAGACATACTATCCCTCATCACAAAACCTGAAAAGAAAAACTCAAAGTTTAGTAGATAATTAAATAAATCCCATAACCACCTCTCCCTATCCCCTTCTCTCTCTCTCTCTCCCTCCCCCCACCCCCCATGCATCCACCTTCATGACTCCTCTTAACACTCCACCATCATAATATATTCTGATGATTTTTTAAACTCTAGCCACCTCTCCCATACACGGTTATATGTTTCCATGGAGTCTTCACTTCTATGTATTGTTTCTTCTATTGATCTCAACCAATCTATTTTTACTATCCATTCTTTCATTGAGGGGGGATCAGGAGTTCTCCACACTCTTGGGATCAGGCTTTTGGCTTCTTGTATTGAGCTATTGCCCTATCCATATCATGGAACAGACATATCCACGGCTCTTTCCGAACATGCTCTCCTGTTATTTGGTAAATGTTATCTATGATCCTTTCCCAATAAGGCTGGATCTTCACGCAGTCCCACCATAGGTGTGCAAAGGTCCCCAGGGTGCCACATCCCCTCCAGCATGTTGGTGAGGTCTCTACACTATACTTCTATACTTCTGTACTATTTGCAGGACAACATACCATCTCACCATCAGTTTATAACACATTTCTATTGTTCTAATATCCCTAGAGGTAGAGCACGCTACCCTAAGAATCTTACACCTATGTTCCTCATCCCGCAGGTCACCTATTTCCTCTTCCCATTTCCCCAAATAGGGTGGGTATTTAGGTTCTGTTTCTTCTACAAATATTTTAGATATTTTAGATATACTCTGGCCCAAGCACCCCGGGGAAGAGAGTAGCCTCTCCATAGGCCTTATATTACCTCTTCCTCGTAGTGGCTGGGGGAGTGTCTGTGAAAAGTGCTGTATTTGTGCATATCTCCATCTATCTAGTGGTCTGTTTTCCCATGTTTGTGTTAATTCAGAGAAAGTGCATAATCTATTTCCTGTCATTACATCTTGTAAAGTTATGTCATCCTTCTTTGCCCATCTAATAAAATACATGTGCTCATCTTTCAAAGGTTTAAAATAATTTGTGTCTAGTAAAGAAATTAAAGGGGAGTTATATTGCCAGTGATATAATCTACTCAAACCATCCCATATCCTAAAAATGTTTTTTGTTAGTGGATTTGTGCTATTTGATAATTTGCAATATTGATGTGGGAGCCACACCCTTTTCCCTAACTTTACTTTGCTTTGGGCTTTTTCAATATTCACCCACCCTTTCCCATCTTTATCATGTATCCAACCTGTTATCTGTGAAATAATAATTGCCTGATAATATTTTTTAAAATCCAGTGCTGATAATTCCCCTAATTGTTTCCCCTTTACAAGTGTTGCATATGAGATTCTAGGGTGTTTGTACTTAGGACTGTTGAACTATCGTGCAACACCCATTGAAGGTTTATGCTCACCTGCACAGCTGCTAATGGGTAGAACACTGAAGACCACAGTGCCTATTGCACCACAGAAATTGCAGCCTCAGTCTATTCCACGGGATCAAGTAACAGCTCAGAGGATCATAAACATGAAAAGGCAAAAACTGTATTTTGATAAATCTACAAAATGTCTTTGTCCACTCTCTGCTGGGCAAGCTGTGCGACACAGAGTCACTGGGAATACATGGGAACCTGCTCGAATTGTCAAAGAAGCTAATTCACCAAAATCATATATAATCAAGACCAAGTGTGGACAGAAACTGAGATGAAACAGGCATCATCTTCGTCCAGACACTGCTGCGGATACATCATTAGAGGAACCGGATGACAATGGAGATAAAGAACAAGCCCATGATGGCACAGGAGTCCTAGTGCTATCCTGTGCATTCTGCGGTCTTATCTAAAAGAATGTTATCATAAAGTTTGTAAAACTAAAGAACATCTCCTGTTATGGGGATGGGGGGGGGGGGGGGGGACTGTAGTTCTAACATAGGTATTGTCCTATGGTCCGCCTAAGACAGGAAGTGTGTCACTACAGGATCATTGGTGAAAATAGAGGAGAAACAATCTGAAAAAATAAAATTAAAAAAACATATGCAGGCACCACTTCCAAATACCGTTAAGCTGCAATATTTTGTCCTTGGGTTTAGGTACACTTTAAGTTAATCTAGCATGAGAGATATATGAGAGCTACCATTGATAACCTCATTCTAATAGCGCCATCTGACTGTTATCCTTATATGGAATAAGTATGCAGATCCAAAAATCTGTGACTCCTCCTCATGCCAGTTCCTGTGTTCTTGATCTTATGTTCATATTGAAAATACTGCCCTCCTGAACCTTATTCACACCTTTAAAGTGAAATTAAACTTAGTACTCAAACGTTTCCTCCTCTGCAATCCTAATATACATATTTCTTGTGTAGCACCCTCTAGTGTGTTCTAGAAGTAGTTGTTAGCGTAGGAAAATTTTGGCTTGGCTTAGGGCACTTCCCCTTGGTCTGGGAGTTTGTAAAAACTTCTAGAACTGAAGGGAGGGAGTAAGGAGGGGCTGCCATGCATATTTATGAGGATCTTGACCAATCCCCAGCAAAAGGGGGCTGGAAGGGTGCAGGCCAACTCATAAATAGACATGAGCCATGCCAGCAGGAGCAGTCAGGTGGAAGATGGAGTTGGAGTGCTGAGCAGGCTTTCGGTGGCCCTTGAGGGTGCCCTCTAGTTTGGGGGGGAGTGAACTCAGGCCGGGATCTGGTGCTGGAAGGTCCCTTCTACAACACACAGGAGGTGGCTTTCCTGGAGGCATGGGAGCAAGGAGAAAGGACAGCAGAAGCAGGTCAGCACATCTGGGAGATGGTGGGCTGGTGGGCTGGTGAGTGTCAGTCTGGAGGACTGTGAGGATAAGTTAGCCTGGAGGGCTATTGAAAGGGGCAGCTGCAGCCAGGTGGGTTGGCAGTGCCTGAAGTGGTGGTGTTGGGATCAGTAGCCAGAAGGAGGAATGTAAGCTGGACACTGAACTTTGCTACACAGCCAAGGGGCCTTGGGTTCCTGCCTGTACTAGGCTATTGCTTCGATCTGACTGAGTGATTGTTAGACATTTTCAGTGTACCAGCTGTGTTCTGAAAGCAAGTGAGTGCTGGAGGAAGAGAAGGAGCTGTGTAAAGAGACTGTATATAGGGAGAGTTGTCCCTGAAATTTGTTCTGAAGTCAAATGGGCATCCCATAATTTCCCATCCTTATCCAAGTTTATTACCCTCAATGAAACAAAAAAAAAACAAAGTCACTGACTGTTTTCTCACTTAAGAGTGCCTGTGAAGATTTGGTGTGTCTGGCTGTGCAGGGTGGGTGATCCCTTTCTACTTGCGGCTTCTCAGGTGGTGCGCTACACTTGTTTATACCTTCTGTAAGTACTGTAAACCTTTGCCATTTTAGCAATATCCCTGTATATTGTTGCCACCTATGTAATTTGTTAATTTTATTCCTCATTAACAGCTCATTGGCTGTGCCTTGATCTACAGAGTGGCTTGCTAGAGTGGCGTAATGCTCCATCTCCAACAACAGGCGATGCCTGTTTCTGTACCATTGCCTGTTATTCCTTCTTCTGTCAGTATTGTGCAGTCTGTGATACCTAGTGCCTTGGTGGGGAGTAGGCCGGGTAGCGTTTGTTGGTTCCTGGGCTCGCTGGCTGCGCCTAATGCAGTGATTGCAGGACAGGAGGGGTTAGTGGCATGGATGCTTCAGACCTGGCTTGCAGGATGCAGGGATCTGTTAGTGAGCAGCGTTGCTTGGGTATCCTCCTCACCGGTGGTTTCGCCTGTACCTGCATGGATGATGGCGGGGGGCCACGGGACACCCATCGCTGGAAGTATATACTCACTGCCTGTGCTCCCCGCCGAGGCTCCTGCGAGCACACAGGTGGCGGCGGACAGAGCTGCTGGATCAGTCGTCATGGGCCATGTATTGGTCCTGGCTGACAGCGCATCGAAGACTGCGTTGGAGTCCACAACATCGGATGGGGCCTCGGATGGAGTGCGTTTGTCTGAGTCAGCGAAATGCGAGATTTACGTCTGCTTCGAGGGCCCTTTAGGTGCGCATCTTAAGCCGGAGATGAGAGAAAAAATCTGGAAGGGGGAATATGTCGAGATATTTTCCCTCCTGTCGCTGGAAAAGTTTAATTTAGATAAAGTTAAACCAGACGAAAGTAAAAAGGAGGAGGAAGAAAAGCGGTGTTACCCCTTGATTCTTAGGACATTAGGAAATTGGCTTCAGGCGTTCAACATTTTGGCCACTGTGATTGGGGAGAAGGCGCTGGAGAGCTGTTCAGCTCTTTTCTGCTATCTGGACTCTATTAGTGAGGCCCAGAGGGTGTACGAGGGGGTAGCTTGGTTGCACTATGATGAGCAGTTTTGTCAGCGTAAGGCAGTTAAACCCTCACCAAGGTGGGACCACAAGGACTTAAGCTTGTGGATGAAGCTGATGACCCAGACAAGGACCGTTCCCCTAACCTTTCAAGGTGGGGGTCGGCGGTGCTACTACCTCAACACCATCGGCCATGAAACGGAAAGGGTACTCCTGGCAGTTCAATGAGGAACCTGCAGATTCGGGGGATCCTGCCGTTATCGTTGTGAATGCTCTGGATGCGGAGGTTCACATCCCTTGTCCAAATGCTTTAAGCAGGGTAAGGGGAAGTCAACCGACGCTGGAAAAAGGTAGAACTCCGGTGAAGGTGGGAAAAATGGCGCCATTTCTCAGTAGGTATCCAGACAGGACCACTGCGCCGTTTTTGTTGCAGGGTTTTACTGACGGTTTTAATTTTCCTTGTGCATTGTCCACTGTCCCTCCGGTGGTGGACAATTTCCACTCAGCAAAATTGCACCCGGAGGTGGTTTCGACAAAAATGGCCAAGGAAGTGTCCCTGGGTAGGATGGCGGGCCTGTTTTATTTCCCTCCACTGGCTGATTTGGCAGATCTTGTTGGCCATGCTACAGCATTTGTGTGAGGTTTTTGGGGTGCTATTGGCACCTGAAAAAACAGAAGGTCCGATTGAGGAACTTAAATTTTTGGGTATCATCATTGACACGATTAGGATGGAATGTAGGCTTCCTGTTGATAATCTGGAAGATCTTCCTGGTATGGTTACCCATGTTTAGAGCTGCAGGGAGAATTGTGTTCCCTGCAGGCTCTTCTGGGCAAGCTCAATTTTGCCTGCCCTTTATATCAGTGCCCCGTTACATTATTGTATTCACTCCCCCCTTACATAAGCAACCCCCCCTCAGACCGGCCTGGCGGCGCTGTCACTGACCTCCTCTCAGGTACACCGTGCATGGCTCAGTCAGATGGCTCCAGCAGCTTGGCGGCTCAGGTTTTATTGTATAGCCTCCTCTCCACAGTCCACAAATGTCTGTCTCCTCCCGTGACCCCCATCCCAGCGGCGCTCCTACTCTTGACTCCTTTCTAGAATCACATAAGAGACTGCAGCCATGATACAAGAGGTGGACAGAGGTGCAGACATACCACAGGAGATGGACAGAGATTGCAGACATACTACAGGAGGTGGACAGAGACTGCGGACATACTACAGCAGGTGGACAGAGGCTGTGGACATACTACAGGAGGTGGACAGAGGCTGTGGACATACTACAGGAGGTGGACAGAGGCTGTGGACATACTACAGGACGTGGACAGAGGCTGTAGATAGACTACAGGAGATGGTCAGAGACTGCGGACATACTACAGAAGGTGGACAGAGACTGTGGACATGATAGTGTCCCCCTCACTCCCTCACAGTAGCCTCCTCTTTTGTCCACCATCATATTACAGTCTCCACATCAGTGTGTCCTGCTCCTGTGCTGTGCCCCTTTCACCTCTCCACAGGGCAGCACATAAGTGTCCTTCTCTGTGTCCCTGCATGCCATGGCTTCACCCCCCAGTAATGCCATGTCTGTCATCCTCTGTCCCAGTAATGTCATCCTCTGTCCCCAGTAATGGCATCCTCTGTCCCAGTGTCACACTCTACTCCTCACTCACCCCTCCTCAGCTCCTCCGACTATGGCGAGTGCACGAGGCGCGGCGCCGGCCGCCGTGTCACAGCCAGGAACGAGTGGACTCTAGCATCTATTCAAAAATGGCACCAGGCGGTACCATTATGTTACTGCGCATGCACTGCCCGGCCGAGCGAGTATAAGCTTTCCAGAGCCCAGAGCGTTCGGAACGACGCATGCGCAATTACATGGACAGCTCGCAGCCATCTTTTTTATGGGCACCGCTGCCCGTAACGGACATTTACGGGCACCCTGAAAATGGGCTTAAATTTATGGGCTGCCCGTAGATCTAAGGGCGGTTGGCAACACTGGGGTAAGGTGGGAAGTCAAGTGTGGTCACAGCAGCCAGTAAGTCAGCAATACACGTGTCATGTGGTTTACAAAATTTATCAGCAACACTATCTTCTGTGCTGTGTTTTTAATAGCATAAAATTGCAGACACATCATAACCGGAGTGATCTTTGCACAATAAAATTACAGATAAAGCCTAGTGGTTCCATTAGAGAGTTCATAGCACAGTTCGAATTTTGTCTGTCACCAGACTTAGCTGGAACACCTTCATAACTCAAACAGCTTTAAAACATTATAGTCAGTGTGTATATTTTACTTTCATCAGACTTTATTTCTATAGTAATAATAGACTGTCTGGTGTTTTACACATAATTATGAACTGGCTCTGCAAGGAGAAATTAACTTTCTGCTGTGTATAGCTGGCTTCCTCCTCAGTCAAGAAATTGCACTTGAGAATTCTTAGTACATGTTCCACTAATGTGGTATTTGCTTCAGTCAATACCAGTAAATGAACTTCAGACCTCCAGCTAATGCAAAAATTTTGTTGCTTGGTGGCCAAACAATAGCAGCCATTTATAGAGTTTTATTATGCCAGGAGAATTTGCCTGCCCACTTACACCTATCTATGAAGGATTACCCCTGTCCATCAGTACTTGGGCCTAACTGGAGACACGTAGTGGAGACTCTTCTGATTAAATCAGAATGTAGAATGCAGCTAATATGAGTTGTTGTTAAGCAGCTACTAACGGTACAGCACAAGTTCTTAGCAGGTTTATTATTTATTACATCTGGGGTTTGATTTTTTTTGTGCCCGGGAAAAACTTAAATGTCCTTCTTAAAGGACATGTCACCCACAGCAGTCGCCCATCCTGAATATGTATTGTTATCCTGTCATTTTATGTTCTGTGCCTTAACGCCTTATTTACCAGCTAAAATGTACACCTTACCTGTACTCCACCGCTGAAATCTAACCCCCAACCCAACCTATGAAAATAACTCTTAATACCTGGACTATGCTAAACCCTAATACCTAATCCTTACCCCCCCCCCCCCCCAAAATATAATCCTTTAATGCCAAATCTCATTTAAAGCCCAGTTTGCCTTCATTGCTCACATTGGGGCGGTGGCATATCTAGGGGGTATGCCCGAACCGAGTAGAACCACTTACAGGGTGCCACAGCATAATTTACAGTGTGGCAGCAATGTGCCAGTTCTTGGACTGCACCCTACATTCAAGATGCCTGCACTGAAAGAAGCCTCTGTGCAAAGTCTGATGGGGCGCTGGCAAAGGGAGGTCGGCACAGACAGTTCTATTGGATGCATCACGGCCCAATCATCAGAGATGCCGCAGTCTGTCTTTAATACCCGGAAGAGAATATTGGGTATCAGAGAGAGAGGGGTTCCGGCTTTGCACAGTGCTCTGAGGCAATGTTACTATGGGGACAGTGCGCTCTGGTATGCACTGTCCTTATGTAGAGAGAGGGCTGCATGGGACTACAGGACAAGTACATGGTTTATTTTTGTCTCCAAATTTATCCACTTTTAGGCAATCCCTGAAAACTTTCCTCTTCAGAGAAGCCTATCCTGCCTCCATCTAACAACTGCACTATTTTCTCCATTAGCTCATCCCCACAGCTATTACACTTTTGTATAACTTGACCCTCCCTCCTAGATCGTAAGCTCTAACGAGCAGGGCTCTCTGATTCCTCCCTGTATTGAATTGTATTGTAATTGTAACTGTCTGCCCTCATGTTGTAAAGCGCTGCGTAAACTTTCGGCGCTATATAAATCCTGTATAATAATAATACTAATATTTTTACTATGCCGAATGCCCCACAATACCAACAGGGAAAATAAGGGACACCTTCCATCCAGCCACTGTCCACTGACTGCCAATGCTGGGGGGGCAAGTAATTGTTCCAGCCAGCCACTAACCACCAATTCTGGGAGATTTATTGTTCCATCCAGCTATTTACTACCAATGCTGAGAGGGTTATTGTTTCAACCAATTGTTACTCACCGATGCTGAGGAGAAGGGGTTATTGTTCCAGCCAGCTACTGATTACCAATTGCTGGGGGTAGCTATTTTTTTACAGCCAGCCAGTGACTACCAGTGCTGGGGTTTTTTTTTCAGATATCCACTGAAAAGCAAAGCCGGGGGGGGGGGGGGGGGGGTGTATAGCCAGCCACTGACCACCAATTCTTCTGACCATTGTCTTGATTCCTGGTTAATAATTGAATATTTTATTATTATATAAAGTTCTTTTTTAAAGAGGAGGTCCAGCCTGGGTGAAAAAAATTAAAAGTCAGCAGCTACAAATACTGTGGCTGCTAACATTTAATATAAGGGCAGTTACCTGTCCAGGGAGCCCACGATGTCAGCACCCCAGTCGATCTTCGGATCAACTTCCTGGTGCTGCTGCCGCCATTCCTGGTAAGGGAACCCAGTAGTGAAGCCTTTCTCCTTCCCCTCTAGCAAGGGGCATGCTCTCTGAGCGACGTCATTGAATGGCCACGCCCCATGCCTATATAAGAGGCACCGGACAGCAGGGAACATAACAACGGAGGAAGACAGCTTCGCGGCAAGACCAGCTTCTTTTTTGTTTTTTAGCGGGTAACCGGCAGTGGCGAGGAAGAAGAAGATGAAGACAGTGATGCAAGGAGGAAGAGGAAGAGAAAGAAGAAGAAGGCAGCTGCGAGGAGGAAGAAGATGATGATGAAGACACCGGGAGATGACAGCTCGTGGAGAAAACGGTGGCGGGGGAAGACAAGGGCACCGGGAGAGACAGCGGTTCAGAGCTATTTTACTAATAAAGGAATTGTCAAAAACTGGCTCGTTTTATGTAACTTTTCACTGCTTTTTAGGTAAATGGGTAGGGGTACGATGTACCCAGTACCCATTCACATAGGGTGGGGGGCCGGGATC
This sequence comes from Aquarana catesbeiana, assembly GCF_042186555.1. Taxonomy (NCBI): domain Eukaryota; kingdom Metazoa; phylum Chordata; class Amphibia; order Anura; family Ranidae; genus Aquarana; species Aquarana catesbeiana. Next base: position 310,568,495 of record NC_133329.1, read on the forward strand.
TGGGAGTCCCCTTGTTAAAGGGTGCTTCCAGATTCTGATAAGCCCCCCGCCCGCAGACCCCGCCAACCACCGGCTAGGGTTGTCGGGAAAAGGCCCTTGTCCTCATCAATATGGGGGTAAGGTGCTTTGGGTGGGGGGCAGAGCCCCCCCTGCCCCAAAGCACCCATCCCCGCCATGTTGGTCTAGTATGGTTCAGGAGGGGGTGACGCTCTCCCCCCCTCCATTTTCTGATGTCCTGGGTGGCGCCTGAGGGGCCTGGTATGGACTTGGGGGGGAACCTCATGCCATTTTTGTTTTGCTAATTTTTTTGCTGGCAAATTTTTTTTTTATATTCAGCTTTCACCGGGAACCCCACTGACAGCTGATAACTCATCAGTTGCTACGGACGTGGCGGCCGGCTTCCCGGCCCTCTCCTTACCAACCAGCTTTATACAGTGTGTTTTACAGTGCGTTTAAGGAGACAAAAAAAAGTAAAACGCAAAATGCATGAAAACCGCATGCAAAAACACATAAAAAATGCTGGTTTAAAAACACAAAATGCAATGAAAAACGTGCATGAAAAAGGCATCAAAAGCATCCACATAGGTGTGAACCTAGACTTTAATAAGATAATAAATTAAATGTATACTCTTAAAAAGTAATATGATTTTCTCTAACATAGCTAGCACTATATAGACAGGCTTGTCTCCATTTTGAAAAAGGCCACACAAAAAAAGCAAAAGCAATTTAAGTTAACAATGTAATAAAAAATGTATAAGCATGAGCTATCTCCAGTGAAAACTGCATGTCAAAATGATCAGTAGAACCTGAGACTCAGGTGGCTGAAATTAAATACAATTTTAGTTTTGGGTACAATGTGCAATACCCATTGGGGCTATTTAAAATCATTTCCTGTTCCCTTGATACTGGTAGAGGAAGTGAAGTGAAATCTCTATGCAAACACAAACAGAGATAAAAACAACTGTTTGGTAGAAAAAAATGTTTGCTACCTTTAGGGTCGTGGAGCTGTTGCAAGGTTCCAGGTGTTACCTTAATCCACAGGTGTGTGCAGCCCATTGCATTAGGGCAGGGGTCTTCAAACTATGGCCCTCTAGTTGTTCATGAACTACAATTCCCATCATGCCTTGTCATGTCTGTGAATGTCAGAGTTTTACAATGCCTCATGGGATGTGTAGTTCTGGAACAGCTGGAGGGTTGTAGTTTGACGATCCCTGCATTAGGGTGTCATAGTTGCCAACATTGAAAAAAAAATATATGGGACACTTTTTTGGCTGTAGGCGGGGCATTCGTTTGTAGGCGTGGCATAGAAAAAATAGATAAGTGCGCTGCGGCGAAAAATGGGCGTGGCTTACGTGAAAAGTGGGCATGGTTTATGTGGAAAAGTGGGCGTGGTTTATGTGGAAAAGTGGGCGTGGCTTATGTGAAAGTGGCCGTGGCTTAAATGGGCGTGGCTCAAGAGGGTGTGGTTAGAGTCTGAGATGAATGAGGGATGGAGAGGGAAAGGGGGAGAGGGAAAGGGGGAGAAGGAAAGGGGGAGAGGGAAATGACGGGACAGCAGCCCCAGATCCTACACAATAGAAATATGTGTATTCTAGAAAGTTTAACAATCAGCAGATAAAGATACTCCAAACTTGCGCAGTACGGGGCTTGGAGCTTTCAGCAAGACACGGCGACGACGCCGTGTCTTCTGCTCGCTTCAGTGGAGAGGGGAGGGGCTGTGCAGCTAAAGAAGGCGCTTCATTGGCTGCACGGATTGAGCCCCCTTCCCCTCTCCACTGAACACTAGAGGAAGAGAGAGCGGCGGCGCCGGCCGCCATTTTGCTGGAGCCCGCTGCTCCAAAAAAAAAAAAAAACAACATTCCCGATTTTCCTTATGGAAAATCCTGATTCGGGACACTCTCTAATCGGGACGAGGGTCCCAAAATCGGGATCGTCCCGGGAAAATCGGGACTGTTGGCAACTATGGGGTGTGTACCCAAATGCTCAAACACACATGCCTTTCGCTGCAGCCTCAGCTGTGCTGGACAGTGAATGAATAGGAAGTGCTCTGTGCTGAGTGGCTTCCTGTTCATTCACAAAATTAAGCATAGTAAACACAGTTTACTATACTTCAGTTGTGAATGGACACAGTCAGCGAGTGTGTGCATTTAGAAAAGGAAGGGGCTGGTAAATACGTATTTACTAGCCCCTTCCCCCACTCTCCATCCTGAAACATTCCCCGCAGCAGCTGGGGGAATAAGAGAAGAGGGAAGCCAGCAGCACTGTGGGGTGGGGTTTCGACAACAGGGGGGGGACGGGACACCTGGACAGTAGGGGGAATCAGCAAAGCACGTAGTAATTTTGTGATTTTGGGTGTGCACACCCCCTGTGCACACCTATGCCTTAATCTTAAAGCATCCAGAAAGAAAATGAACCACACATGCCATCTCAGTGTTACTGTGTAATATCCCAAAATGGAAGCCAGCATACTGAAAGTTCATTGTTTAGTCAGTAATGGCATTCGGTATACGGAGATTTAATATCCTGCAACAATCCTACAAGACCTGTATTGTTTTGTTGACTCAAAGGGATTGTTTTACTAAAGGCAAATAGACTGTGCACTTTGCAAGTGCAGTTGAACTAATTTCCCCCAGAGTTTAGTGAATATGGTGAAGTTTCACTTTGTAAACAATACCCAATCAGGTGTAAGGAAAAAAAAAAAACAGCATTTTTGCATGCACATGATTGCATGATGGAAACCACCACATTCACTAAGCACTGGGGAAAATGAGTGCAACTGCACTTGCTAAGTGCACAGTCTGTTTGCCTTTAGTAAATCAACCCCAAAGGATCATTAAGGCCCCTTTCACACTGGGGCGGTTTGCAGGCGTTATTGCGCTAAAAATAGAGCCTGTAAACCGCCCCTAAACAGCCTCCGCTGTTTGTTCAGTGTGAAAGCCCGAGGGCTTTCACACTGAAGCGGTGCGCTGGCAGGAGAAGAAAAAATCTCCTGTCAGCCGCATCTTTGTGAATACACCGCTCCTGCCCATTGAAATCAATGGGTCAGCGCGGCTATAGCCGCGCTATACGAGGGGTTTTAACCCTTTTTCGGCCGCCAGAGGGGGGTTAAAACCGCACCGCTAGCGGCCGAATACCGCGGTAAAAGAGCGCTAAAAATAGCGCTGTTTTACCGCCGACGCCCCCTACCGCCCCAGTGTGAAAGGGGCCTAACAGTCTTACAACTAAGTGCAAGTTTGTATGCATCACTCACTGCCAGTATAAAACCCATGTACCACACAAAGGCAACACTTGGACTAAACTTTAGAAACAACTCATATAATTAAAAAATGTAATCTGCTTCCTGCTTTATGTAATATTAGAATACCATGTGCTTTAAAATGAATACCTGAGGTGAAGTGTCAGGCTGTGGCTGTTATTACAAAAAGTGTACAATATCAATGAATGCCAAGAAAGTCACTTGTACATATGGTACCAAATGTATATTACCTGGTTTTTGTTATATTTCCTTTAAATGGTTTGCAAAGTAATAGAAAACTTACAACACTTTCCCTTTTCAGAGTACCAGGTGTTGGTTGTATTTTATATCACATTGAATTTACTACATTTCTTTATTGACCAAGGTAATTACTTGGTTAAAATATATGTCTTTTTCAGGCCAAGAAGTTAATAAGAACCTTACATCCACCTGTAGCAGTTATATAAGTAATGAAACATATAAATTCTTCTTATTTGCAGATTTTCAAGTAAGTTAGATATTAATGTACAATATATTTTTTTTATTTTTTTACCTTTCTGCTGCCTTTGTCGGTCTTTTTATGTTCTTGGGATGCTTGTCTAGGACAATGCCTGGATCATTTACATACCCAGTGATTTCATAGCACAAGGGACCTGCTTTGTTTAGCACTTACTTGACTGCCAACATTATTATAATATTCTCACTCTTAAAGCCAGTGAAATCCCTTTCCCCTGGGGCTGAAATATTTAGGCTCATGCTTTAAGGCCATATAAAATACCGGGTTCTAAATCTGTACTTCAGACTATTTTTACAAGGAAAGAACCAAGGTCAGAGTGTCAAGGCGTAATAGAGGAGAATCGTTACGAAAATATCCATCAGTTGGACAATGGACAACTGTGTGAGGCAGTCGGAGTTTCCTCGTTATAGGAGTCAGCAACTCAGCACCTGCCTAAATGATCCTGGACGGAGAAATGAAGTGTTTTGATTGGTTACTGTCCCACTGCTGATTTATAATGAGGTCTTCCTGTAGTAACAGCTGATGAAAGGTCTACATTAGACATGTAAATCGAGGGCCTGTAATAGTGGTGCCCCTTAGGCACTGTATCTGTTCTTTTTCCTGTCCCAACCATGCAGTTTGAAGAGTGATCTAAAATACACTAATAACAGTCAATGAGCAGATGTGTGTATACCTAGTACAGAACAGGAACCATGTGCTCTGCAGGGATTTCACAGGCGTGATCAGATGGAGCACAAAAGAAGGGATATGGAATATATCATGCGCCGTAATGTATTCTACAAAGGACAGAAGGGTGACCTAGAAAAAGAGAAAAGCTAGAATGGCTAATTATTATTTAGAGCTATTGTGGCATGCTCAGGGGGAAAGTGAGGAAGTCGTATTTTAGTAAATTCGTTGATTCATTGAACAGTCTCTCAACAGGGGTGGCAGAAAATGACAAAGCATTCAAATTCCAGGTTTCTTTAAAGAAGAACAGATGGACAAACCAAAATAATTTTCATAACATCTGTAAAACTTTAATCAAGGTTCTGCTTCTTTATCAGACAGCAAATGCACACTATCGTTGTCTAAGGCAGGCCAAAGACGACGAGAATTTCGTAATTTGCACTATTCCCCCATGAACACAGACAGTGCTGACAGGGCAATCCCTCCTGCCGAAACAATTTAATTCTCGGCGGGGGTGAGGGATGCAATCCCCACCAGGAAAAGACAGTGATTATTGATATTTTTCAAGCAAAATCCAGCAGGCTGGTTGTACCCAAGTTGATCGATCAATCAGCTTGATATATTCTGTCTGCCCATACAGGGTTAGAATCTCGGCTGGTTCAACAGCCCGTTGCCAGCATTACTATTAGAATCTTAGAGCAAAGTAGCTTTCACTTGCTGAACACTTATGAATGGCTGCTATTACTCTAAATATGAATTTATCACAGGTACTTTAAAATATAAAACATCTTTCTTTTTACTTTCTTCAATTTATTTTTCTCCTGTTATAAAAAGAAAAATAAAGAAATTATAAAAAAAAATAAAATAAAATATAAAACATCTTATTTAAAATTCAAAGACCATCGTTTCATCCAGAGAAGCAGTTGCTGGAAAAAAATAAAATCTAGTAAATCGCTTCACACTACTTGGAAAAATATTTAAAGTGTATGTCCAAGCATTACCCAAATTTACCCTCAATATTCCCTCTCACCCTTTACAACATGTACCATCCTTATTTATTTTCTTTTGCCTCATTCCTGTAGCGAGAAACAGATATTATCACTCTATGTGATATCATCCCCAAGCTTGTAAAATTCTCGCAGGGGCAGCTGCACACCTATATAACTACATCTCACAAAAGCCCTTTTTACTACACACAGAGTGTGTTGTAGGGGTCTGTAGGTGAGGGATGTAATCTGAAAGCAACCCTTAAGCAATAAGGGCCCACTAGATACCACCCCCACCTCTTGAGAATGAGCAAGGAGTACCCCTACTCATTAACACAGAAAAAAGTTAACCGTAAATAATGACACCTACTCCATTTTTTACCTTTACCTCATGCAAAACTATACTCTCACAAAAGCTTATGGCTCAAAAACGCTGATAAACGCTGAATAGCCGCGTTTTTCAGCTTTTATCAGAGTTATGCCCCGTACAAGTGGTCAAACTTTCCGACAGAAAATGTGCGATCGCAGCTTGTTGTCAGAAATTCCGACCGTGTGTAGGCTCCATCGGACAGTTTCCAACGGAATTTCCGACACACAAAGTTTGAGAGCAGGCTATAAAATTTTCCGACAACAAAATCCGATTGCGTAAATTCCGATCGTGTGTAGACAATTCCGACACACAAAGTGCCATGCATGATCGGAATCAAGCAGAAGAGCAGCACTGGCTATTGAAATTCATTTTTTCTCGGCTTGTCGTAGGTGTTGTACGTCACCGTGTTCTTGACGTTCAGAATTTCCAACCAACTTTGTGCAACAGTGTGTATGCAAGACAAGTTTGAGCCAAAATCCCTCGGAAAAAATCAGATGGATTTTGTTGTCAGAATGTCCGATCGTGTGTACAGGGCATTAGGGCATTTTTACAGCTGAAAAATGCCTCTTAGAAACCCACTAGTTCTGGGTTTTTTTCCTGCCAGAAAACGGCCCTGCCAAAAAACACTAATAGCAGCCCATATGTGCATGGACACATAGGATAATATGCTGGGGAGTTTACTGGCTGCAGAAAAAAATGTCTGAAGCCAAAAACAGCAGCTGTAAAAACATTCAGTGTCCATGAGGCCTTATTACAAAAAACAACAAAAAAAATCCACAATGTACATCCACCATCAATCACGACATCCAGCAATGCAGATCCATGTCAATCATGATGAATGGTGCTCAACACCCACCAAAAGAAAAAATCCCAATGTCTAACAAACACAACTGATTCTGTTGCTGACTCACTGCAAATGACATCTCCTGTGGCCCCCATCTCTGAAAGTAAGCAAAGGGACAGGGTCTCCTGGGTGACATCACTGCCTCAATATGGCCATGTGGCATATTTGGTCAGTGTTTTTTTTTTTTTTTTTACATGGCTGGGTATTCCCGACCACTAAATGAATGGGTCCAGGTGACGTCACTGTTTTCGGACCAAACCTTGACTTCATCCCTGAGATATCTCCTGAGAATAATAGTTGGGTAATTAATGCCCATCCTTACACAAATTGACCAGCAGCGTGAACTATGCCTGACACAGCAGAACACTGATCGTTATACCGGGCAGCTATGGGCAGCCCTGGTACCATGTGACTGCTGTAGCCAACCAGCGATCATATGGACAGTAGTAAACAATATGTAATTTCCTGGCATCATTGTATACTACTGTGTGATCTCTGTGAATGGTCACAGAGATCACATGGTACAGGGCCATTCACAGCAGCCCTGTATCATGTGATAGCTGTGATCAATCACAGCTATCACAGTATTTGTCAATGGCTGCACGAATGCAGCCGGAAAGAGTGAGAAATTATTGTTTTTACAGCCATCATGGCTGTAAAAGAAATCACAGTGTAATAAAGAACTACATATCCCCCCTCCAGAGTAGTTCATTGTCGCTATGGTGGCACTGTACTGCTAGGGTGACAGTGTTAAAAAAAATGTGTAAAAAAATAATGTAAAAAAAGTATAATTTTTTAAACTTACTGTCACCAGTCAGTGTCCCTAATCACTGCCTCCCACTCAAAGTGTCCCTAATCACTTCACTGGGTACAGTGTCCCTGATCAGCACCACACCAGTTATGGTGTCTGTGATCACCGCCACACCAGTTATAGTGTCCGTAATCACTGCCACACCAGTTATGGTGTCAGCGATCACCACAACACCAGGCCCCATGTCCCTGATCAACACCACACCATTCATATTGTCCCTAATCACTGCCATTCACTCTCAGTGTCGCCAATCACAGCAGCACCACTGACAATGTCCCTGATCATGGCCACACCACTCATTATGTCCCTGATTAACAACACCACACCAGTCATATTGTCCCTGATCACCAACTCATCATTTACAGTTTCCCTGACCACCACCACACCAGTTATGTTGTCCATGATCACAGCCACACCAGTTATTGTGTCTCTGATCATTGCCACACCAGTCCCAGTGTCCCTGATCACTGCCACACCAGTGCAGTGTTGTCTCTGCCAGCTGCCTATACCAATCCTGGTCTGTTTATTGACCACATTTCTACCTGCTGCCTGGACCAATCCTTTGCCTGCTTGCTGACCATGTCTTAGCTTGTGGCCTGAACAAACCCATTTGTTCATCTCCCTGACTACATTTCTATGAGACATCAGTCCCAGCCATCCTCTGCAGATAACTGCACTTCTGTTGGTTTTGACACAATTGGTTGATTTGTGTGATACACGACATACAATGTCTGGTATATATCCAGTCCAGACACTGAAAAAGTCTCACACAAGTGATATCGCCATACTTAGGAGGAGTAGCAGAATGTGTTTTGGGGTGTAATTCTAAGTATGCCCATGCTGTGTGTGAGAAACATCTTATTAAACTGCCAACTTTGTGTAAAAAAAATGTATTTTCATTTTCATTTTGCATGTTCCAAACGCTAGAGGCAAAATAAAAGGAATCTTCAAAAGACTGACCATGCCTCTTAAAAAATCCCTTTGGGGTATTTGCTTCCAAAATGTGGTCACTTTATCAGTGTTTCCACTGTCCTGGTGCTCCAGGGCCTCCAAATGTGTAATAGTTAGTCAGAAAATGAGATGTGTAATTTATGCCCCTAGAAAGCCTGAAGGTGCTCCAGAATGTGTATTGGGGTGTATTTCTAAGTATGACTATGATGTGTGTTAGAAATATCATGTTAATTTTCAACTTTGTGCAAAATAATATGTTTTTTAAATTTTCTTTCCTGAATATTTCAAACACTTGTGGCAATAATTACATTTTTAAAAACCTCACTATGCCTTTCAGAAAATACTTTGGAGTGTTTACTTTCCAAAAATTTGGTCATTTGTGGGTTTTCCACAGTCCTAGTGTGCCAGGGCCTCCACAATTGTGATAGGTAGTCAGGAAATACCGTATTTATCGGCGTATAACACGCACCGGCGTATAACACGCACCTTAACTTTAAGAGGGAAGTTTCAGGAAAAAAACTTTCCACAGACCCCTGAGCCCCCTGCATAACACACAGTCCCCCTGCATGGTACACTGAGCCCCTTGCATGGTACACTGAGCCCCTTGCATGGTACACTGAGCCCCCTGCATAACACACAGACCCCCTCCATAACACACTAAGCCCCTGCATAACACACAGACCCCCTGCATGGCACACTGAGCCCCCTGCATGGTACACTGAGCCCCATGCATGGTACACTGAGCCCCCTGCATAACACACAGACCCCTTGCATAACACACAGATCCCCTGCATAACACACAGACCCCCTGCATGGTACACTGAGCCCCCTGCATGGTACACTGAGCCCCCTGCATGGTACACTGAGCCCCCTGCATAACACACTGAGCCCCCTGCATAACACAATGAGCCCCCTGCATAACACACTGAGCCCCCTGCATAGTACACTGAGCCCCCTACATAGCACAGTGAGCCCCCTGCATAACACACTGAGCCCCCACATGGTACACAGACCCCTTTCATTATAAAGCCCCCTCCTCCTATGCACTCCCAGGAGACCACCAGTCTCCTGGGACGGCATTGCCAGCATGCTCTGGATCGGAGCTATTGAATACCTGCATTGCCATCGCTGCCGGCCCCTTCTCGTGCGCTGCTCCTCCTGTGTCACTGGTGGATCCGAACACCTCCATTGGCGCCGTGGACCCGGTCATGTGACAGCTCTCCTCTGATCCATTGACGGTCACATGACCGCTCTCCTACTCCAATCACACGCTACAATCGAGGAAGGGGGCGGGGTGGGAGGAGGAAAGCGGCGTTGGTGGAGGGGTTTGAATTGCCATATAATGGCATGAGGGAGCGGTGTGTGGGAGGGGACTGGCAGTAATGTTATTTGGAGTTGTCCTGGCAGTGCTGTCCCAGGGCCAGGAGAGGCAGACGCACCGCCCGATCCCCGCCCCCCCCCGTTGGTTAAAAAAAGAACAGATATCGGCGTATAACACACAGGCACAGTTTACCCTCTGTTTTCAGGGTAAAAAAGTGCGTGCTATACGCTGATAAATACGATAGATATGTAATTTATGCCCCTAGAAAGCCTGAAGGTGCTCGTTGGATTTTGGGCCTCTCGGTGTGGCTAGGCAGTGGAAAGTCTCACACATGTGATATCAGCACACTCAGGAGGAGTAGCAAAATGTGTTTTGGAAGTATTTCTAAGTATGACCATGATGTGTGTTAGAAATATCGTATTAAATGAAAACCTTGTGCTCAGGACAGGAATTTTCAAATATATGTATACTATAGTTTGTAGACTCCATAACTTTCACACAAGCTAAATAATATACACTGATTTAGGTTTATTTAATCAAAGAAATGTAGCAGAATACATTTTAGTTTCAATAAGTTTTTATTGAGAATTAATAACAACAAGGGTAAACAGAAAGAAAGGAAGGATATTTTTTTTTACAGGTAACAATCGTAAACATAGACATTTGACATTATTATTGCAGTTACAAATTTGTTGAATGGATTTCACCTTGGTTGGATCCTAAATGGAACCATATAAGTATATAGTAACAAAACAGGATTAATCTTCTGGTGTGTTTATTATCGTACAACTCTTTACCACCTGGCACCCCTTTGGGAACACTCTGCGTTCTGGTGGGTGGATGCACATTCAATTAGTGTTTTAATATATTTACTACTCCTTTGTGTTCCGAGCTGTATATTTCAGAAGAAGTTGTATTAAGCTATTGATATAATCTATGTTTATGTATAGTTATTAGTACAAGGAGTGAGGGATTAGAAGCAGTTTTAATGAAGAAAAGATAACTAGTAAAGGTACATGGGGAGTATAGGAACTGGGTGTGGAGTTGGGATGTGTCAACATCTGCCTGTGATATATGTGTGTTCTTTAAATTGTGGCATTCTGTTGGCCTGCTGGACATGATAGGAGATTTTCACGAGTTACCATATTTGTGATACCAATTTGTCCAAGATTTCCAAGTCAAGCGGAATACATTTTAACCTAAATTTATTAAGAAAGAGTAGTTATTTGCAAGATTTCATAACAGAAACTAAGAAAAACGTATTTGTTTTTTTTTCCGTTTTCATTTTTTTTGTTTATATAGCAAAAGATTAAAATTCCAATGATTATTAAATAACACCAAAAGAAAGCTCCATCTATCTCAAAAAATGACAAAAATTTCATTGGGGTACAGTGTTGCACGACTGGTTAATTGTCATTGAAAGTATGACAGTGCTGAAAACTGAAAAATGGCCTGGACTGGAAGTGGGTGAAAGTGTCCGGACTTGAAGTGGTTAATCCTCATCCCCCACATATACTTTCACAGTAAAGTCCTCAGCCCCCACCCCCCCCCCCCCCCCTTCACATCAGAGTCCTTCTCCCCCTTTAATATCAGGATCCTCAGCCCTTCCTTTCAAATTTACATCACATTCTCCACTCTTTTCACACCCTTAGCCCCTCCCCTTTTACACCAGAGCCCCCCTCCCCATCCTTTTCACATCAGAGTCCTCAGTCCACTGTCCCCTTTTCACATCAGAGACCTCAGTCCCTTCCTACTTTCACCCCGCATTTCCTTTTTACAAGCGAGTCCTACCTCACAATCTTCACTACAGCACAGCTGTGGTAGCATGGCCGTGGACAGGAGGCAAAATTCCTTCCCCTTCTGAATGCTGGGGCTGCCCAAATGCCATCCACCCTGGATTAGATTCATGCATTTCCATGGCCAGCCCACCTTGGCAATGGCTAACTCAGGTGTGGTGTGGCAAAAAAAAAGTGACACCCATTCCAATCTACAACTAGCCTTTGCAGTAAGGTGCACATGGAAGGGCAATGTAATGTGGTGTGGCACCCCTATCTAGCTGAGACAGCACACCAGAGTGCAGTGGCACCCTAGTTGAGAAATGCTGCACTTACCGTTGTATGCAGTCCTAGCTGTGTTATATTTGTCAGAACATCTGTCACTGTAATTTTTATTAGACAGCTTGGTCTCCATGTTAATGTGGAGAAAAATAAAGACATTTACTAAATACTGTCAGTAGGCCTATAAAGTTATCTGAGTACAATACTTTTTCCACATTGTCTCTTTTAGAAAGCATTTTTTTCATTAAAATCTTATAAACACAACCTAAAGTGTTTTTGTATGGTAGCTTTTAGGATAACATTTTTGAAGGAACTTTAAAAGCCTTTGAGTTTCAGATTATATTAATTTACTGTTGGGTATGTAATCAATTTAAAACAGAAACACTCCAAACTCTTGATGGTCCAGATGTGGAGGTAGACCCATTGTTCATAATAATGTAAAGCTTTCTTTAGGTAAAGATTGTTGTAGTTTAAGAGGCTTTTTGGGAGGCACCCTGACTGAAGTTGGCAGGTTGTCTATTAGGGGGATTGTCAGGAGTTTGGCAACCCTCTGATGTTATCTCCCTGCGGGTGTTAGTAGCTTAGTGGAATTTCTGGGGGCACATGTGGATTCTGGGGTCTCTGAATCTCCCACACCAGCACATCTGTGAGGAATTTACTTGTCACTTTCCATGCATGATAGAGGGTACTGCATCACAGAAACTCCACAGTTATTTCCTGCTCCAGAACCTCTTATGTCAACCTGGCATTAAAGTGAGTCATCTGGATTGTAGAACTCATTTTCTATAGCCATGTGTTTCATTCCAGTAAAAGACGGTAGAGCAGCAAGGTTGTTGAGCATCAGTTTTTCTTCAAATTAAAATGAAATGAAAATCATTTAAAATGAACAAATTACAGTAATCTAAAGCAACCAGAAATCATTTGCTGGCTGACACAAGTAAGCTACAATCCAAAATCTGATTTGTGGCTGTGAGTAACTGTCTTCTGCACATCCCTGTTGCCATTTGTACTGCGTATAGAATACGTCTAAAAGTACATTAAACCAATTTGTATTTGCAGAATATACTGTTCAGAAGTGTTTTTGTGCCTCAACAGCTTGGGGCAATGATGAGAAAAAGTTTGAGCAATATGGAAGTATGAGTTATTGACTAAAATACATATGTATAAATCACTGCATGTAATACAGAAACATGTATTAAAGACTCATAAAGCAGTGCATTTATTAGAGAGGCATGGATGAAAGAGTGTAAAGATAGCATGAGTCATTGCTAAAAATAAGGCATAAGGCACTGTTTGTAATAAAGAAGCATCAGGCACTGCATTCAACAGAGGTATGAAACTTTGCAAGTAGTAGCACTGGGGGAGAGTTACTAAAACTGGAGCACTGAGAATCTGGGGCAGCTGTGCATGGCAGCCAATCAGCTTCCAACTTCAGCATGTTCAATTAAGCTTGGCAATAAAACCTGGAAGTTGATTGGTGTCTATGCAGAGTTGCACCAGATTTTGCACTCCTTGATTTTAGTAAATAACCCTCAGGTGTATAGATTTGACAGACAGTAAGACCCCTTATCACACTGGGGCGGTTTTCAGGCGCTTTAGTGCTAGAGATAGCCTCCCATTCATTGCAGTGTGTCTTTTCACACTGGGGTGATGCGCTTGCGAGACCTTTTCGAAAAGTCCTGCAAGCAGCATCTTTGGGGCGGGTTGGGAGCACTGTATTTAGCGCTCCCAAAACGCCCCGCCCATTGCAATGAATGGGCAGCACTTCCAAAGCGCCTGCAAACTGCTTTGCAAATGCAGCAAAACTGGAGTTAGTACCCTTTTTTGGGGTAAAAACCGCCTGCTAGCGGCTGAAAAGTGGTGAAAAGCCCCGCTAAAACACCCCGCAAAAACGAGGGGCGCTTTAGCGCTAACGGCCAGGCAGCTCACTGTGAAAGTAGCCTAATGTTGAGAGGCATGAGGCACTGCATGTAGCAAAGAGCTATAAGGCACTGCATGTAATAAAGTGATGTGTAGCACCAGGGCCGCTGATAAGACAGTACAGCCAGTCCTGTTGTACCGGGCCCAGCCCTATCAGCTTAACAGGGGGGCCTGGGCACCTTTACCGTTAATTTCTGCAAACTAAAAATCCAAGCTTTCTAAAGCCACGTAGGAGCAGCGATCTCACTTTGATAAGATGCTTTGGGGGCTAGAGGAGATATCTGGGGTCTAATAGATCCCAGATCCCTCTATAAAGAGGACTTGTCATAGCTCATGTTATTACATGTTCAAAGCCTGGTCAGGGGCTGGGCCAGGAGTAGGGTCGAGTGCAGGGCCAGGGGTAGGATCGAGGGTGGGTCAAAGAGGGCCCCATAATTTCTAACAGTGGCCCAGAACAGAGAAGTGTGAAGCACTGCATGTAATACTGAGGTATGAGACATTGCATGCAAAAGAGTGTCCTCTTCCCCTTTCTAGCACAACCCCCCTTCCTTCTAGCACAAGTCCTTTCCCCTCCCAAGTCATGCTAACACATATTCTCTTATCCAATTCCTCCCAAATGACTTCTCCCAGCATACATTTTTGTTACCTACACCTCCCCCCCCACACACACACAAAGGTCACCCTGTTCCCCAGTAGAATTGTCCATTTCTCTTTATGTAACAGACCTCAGATCAGCACAGCTTACTGCAGGGGGACGTCCCTCCCCTTGTTGTGCATGATAATGTCAGAGTTGAGGAGGAGCCTAATGGAAGCTTTGCTGTGTATTTGTGTGACAGGCAGTCGGTGGGGAGAGGTGCCGGCTGCCAAAGAGTGGGTGTTCATGGTGTCTGGGATCTGGGGCACCCCGCAAGAGATGCTGGGCAGGTGGCTTGTGTGCCCATGGCTAGAGCTTCCCTGCAAAGTAAATTAGTAGAGCCAAGTGCCAGGCTCAGCTCAGAATCTGAAGAATTCTGGGACTTTGTTGAAATCCCAGGACAGTCCTGTGGAATATGGGATGGTTTGGAGGTATGATTTGGGTGCAGGTAAGGGCGAGTCATCACTACTGCAGAGTGGAAGGGACCCAAAAAATTGAGTAGCTCCTTCAGGGGTAGCTCTACACATGTAATACAAAAATATGAGGCACTTTGTGCATGCATCTGCATGTGACGATCAGGCATGAAACAGTGCGTCTAACAGTGAGGCAATAAACAGTGCATGAAATAGAGAAAAGTGGATGAAATAGAGGTAAGTGGAACTGCATGTAACAGGTACTAGGCACTAAATTTAACAGGTGTAAGAGATTGGATAAAAAAGAGAATCATAAAGCAAAAATAATGAAACACACTGCATACAATAAAGAGGCACAGGTTTTCTGAGATTAATAGAAAGCATGATGCACTGCAGGCATAGGCGTGCACACAGGGTGTTTACTATGTTTCAGTTTCTCGAATGAACAGGAAGCCGTGCAGTACAGAGGACTTCCCATTCATTCACTGTTCATTACACTGAGGCTGCAGAGAAAGGGATTGGGGAAATCTCTGCCCTCAGTTAATTTCTCTGTCTGAAAAGTGAGCGATCAGGGGGTCTGTATGGACCCCTGATATTTTACCAAAGCCCCTCAATGGGACTGCTAAAAAAAATGTAAAAAATAATACTGTGAAAAAATAATAAAACAACTGTAAAAAATAATACAAAATAAAATAAAAAAAAAAAAATATTGACACCGTCCAATGCCCTACTGACACCACTCTCTGCCCTACTGACGAAGTCCACTGCCCTACTAACAGACACCATCCACTGTCCTACTGACATGTCCACTGCTCTACTGACACCATCCACTGTCCTACTGACATGTCCACTGCTCTACTGACACCATCCACTGTCCTACCAATGCCGTCCATGCTTTAATACATTTTAAAATGCGACTCTGGGAATGTATTATTCTGTGTTCAGTTGCTACTGGATCATTATGCCTTGGATCATTAGGGACTTACACAGTGATGCATCTGTAGCTGTGTGTGAAAACAGAAAATTGTTCATGAAAGAAAAAAGTCATAAACAGAACATTTACTACATTGTAAACCCCCTAATGACCAAAACGATAAAAGATTCAGTCACCATCTGGACCTGAAATAACGTATTCCCGGAGCCCTCAAGAAGATGGTAAAAACACGGAAACCCTTTTCTAATAAACAAATGGTTTCCTCAAACTTGCAAGCATATTGACTAGTTTTTGTGGCACTCCTCACCCACTAACACCTAAACATATCCAAAAAGGAACCAAATCATTGATGGTCTTTTCCAAAAGATGAGCACTCACAGGAAGACCCTCCATAACAGTGAACACGGTGCCTCTAGAACCATCGGAATTAACCTTTAGAACAATTAAAGCAGTATTAAACCCAAACGCAAACATTATTATATTGCAGCTTGCCAATAGATGTGATAACTATTTGTTTCCTTTTTAGGCTCTTTCTTCTATTTTCACCTGGTATTCCAGCCAGCAAGTCTGTTGTTTGTCACAGCACAAACTGTCCAGCAGAATGTGTCAGTTTACATGGATGAGATAAACCACTTAGAGCCTTTTCACACTGCTCGCGCGGCCACATTAGCGGTAAAGTGCCGCTACTTCTAGCGGCACTTTACTGCTGTTATAGCGGCGCTTTTCGGCCGATAGCGGGAACTTATAACCCCGCTAGCGGCCGAGGAAAGGGTTAAAACCACCCGCAAAGTGCTACTGCTTGTAGGACTTTTTTTTCAGTCCTGCAAGCGCACTGCCCCAGTGTGAAAGCACTCACACTGGGGTGGCTTGAGAGGCGCTTTTCAGGCGCTATTTTTAGCGCTAAAACGCCTGAAAAGTACCTTCAGTGTGAGGGGCAATGGCGTCCCTAGGGGGGGCCAGAGGGGGCCCTGACCCCCCCAACATTATGCTGTGCCCCACCATGTGCCCCCCCCTCCCCCAATTAAAAAAAAAAAATTTTTTTTTTTTACAAAAAATCAATGTCTAAGAGGGAGAGAGTCCCCAGTCAGCTCCTGTGGGTGATTCCTCCCCCCTCCCTCTGCTTGCTGACACTGCATAATGCGAGCGCTCACACAACCACGGCCGCCCGATCTTCTCCTTCCCCTGCATCCTCATTGGCAGGGAGAAGAGCGAGTTGCAGGAAGGACTCCACCAGGACTCTCAGTTACTGAAAAAACAGACTGATTTCTCCCATCCTTAGGACAGGAGAACCAGCCTGTAAATTCCAAGAGATGCCAGACCAGCGCTGTCAATAGCAGGGGCAGGACAGCAAGAGGAGGCTGGTAAACCCCACAGTGGCAGAACACCAGGGCCCGGAAGCAAGACAACCTTTGCAACCCTGTTAGTTCTCCCACTGCTTTGGATCCTTATACTTTCTTGGTATGCTGGTGACATATATCTCTTGTTTTCTGCCACCCTGGGGGGCCCCAATACAGTAGGAAGGGAGCTCACTGCAGAACATGTGAAAGGGCTGTTGTGGGGTCATAGTAAAGGGCCCCAGTATATATTTATATATCTATATATAGATATATATCTATATATAGATATAGATATCTATATCTATCTATGTATATATATATATATATATATATATATATATATATATATATATATATATGCATTTTATAGTTGCCCCCCCTACTTTTGTCCCTGTCCCCCTATGTGCCCCCCCTAAATATGAAATCTGGAGACGCCACTGGTGAGGGGATAGGAGTCTTTTTTAGAAGCACATGATTAGAGCCTGAGGCTCTAATTGGTTTAAAAAAAGTGTGGCCTCAGGGTGCAGAGCACTGTGTCCTGAGCCCACCCAGTTGTGTGACAGTAGCGAATTAATATCACTATTGTCTTCCTGATTCTCCTCCTGTCCAATCAGGAAGCAGTTCCTGAGACTTGTCACCCGATTGGCCAAGAGGAGAAGCGATCCACCTGAGGAGGAGGAGACACAGGGAAAGCCGCCACCCAAAGGAAGCAGTGCCCACGACAAAGATGGGTTAAGTGCGGGGGCTGGTGACTGGTATATACCACCAGCCGTCACTGCTGCTAAATACCTTTTCTCATCAGCAGTATATAGCAGTCTTGTGACTTCTATCAGTGTCTGGTTAAAGCTTGTAGGAGGAGTTTTCATTCTACTCTGACTGTCCTATGAGGTTGCAGAACACCTGGTCCTCTGTCTGGATTGGCCCTGTGCTGATCACATGCACCTTCCCAAGAAAAAAGACTCTTGCAATACACACTAAACTGAGCAGAGTGACTCCAAAGGCTCTGTCTTATCGGGAGATGGATTCGGGACTGTGAAAGAAGGGAAGGATCAGAGAAGACAGGATTTTTTATTTTATTTTTATTTATTTCAGGTACTTATATAGCACCGTCAATTTACGCAGTGCTTTACATATAAATTGTACATTCACATCAGTCCCTACCCTCAAGGAGCTTACAATCTACGGTCCCTAACTCACATTCATACATACTAGGGACAATTTAGACAGGATCCAATTAACCTACCAGCATGTCTTTGGAGTGTGGGAGGAAACCGGAGTACCCGGAGGAAACCCACGCAGGCACAGGGAGAACATGCAAACTCCAGGCAGGTAGTGTCGTGGGTGGGATACGAACCAGCGACCCTTCTTACTGCTAGGTGAAAGTGCTATCCACGGCACCACTGTGCCGTGGATAGCACTGCAACAGCCTTTTTACACAATGCAGAGGATTAAACCTTTAGGTTTCACAGTGAGTATAACAAGCATGCTTTACTGCATATACAGACTGATTTTACTGTCGTAGGTTTAGGAACACTTTAATACTGTTTTAAAGCTAGTGTAGAAGCAGGCGACATATTCCATAATAGTAATCTTTGACACAACAGTACACTCATTACCCAATTTTTATTCAAATGCACTTCTTGCCTTTTTCTTTATAACTGTCTATATTTCTCCCACAAATACTTTTGCTAGTTTTAGATATAGTACTCAACTTTATGGAAAGATCGTTTATCTGAAAAACCTCAAGACCTTAGTATGGTAGATAATGTTTCTTGTAGGGAATATTGCATGTCATTAAAAAGCATACGATATGGAATTTTATCCTATGCAATATGTTGAGATATAATGGTTTAGCTATGGGTCACTAGCAAGCAATGCAAGAGGTTTGAGTAGTAATGTTGATGTTCCATGACAATGAGTAGAAGTCACATAACTGGAAGGCTTCTCTGAAAAACATGCCAGCCTTAGCAGAACCCTATGGACAGATAAAGGTCCCATTCAGTTTTTTGAGCTTACTTATACATGTCCCAGGATATTGCTGTGCTTTAATAAATGTGCCTTTTAAAACAATTTAAATAAAGGCAGTTTCTGGCATGACTCACAAATTATAATGCAGAAATTATTACATCCAGGTACACATTTGGTTATGCTCAGCGTAGCATTGATGATTGTTTGTAAATTCCACTGGTAATGTTCGCTGTTATTCCTAGCCACTTACCAGTTCATTCCATTTGTGATAAATATGACAATGATTTTGTATTGTTTACACAGGTTGGTAATGAACTCCCCTAAACTTCAGAGAGGAGCATGGGAGGGAGCAGATAGATGGAAAGCTCAGCCTGACACTAAACACACAGCATGGGGGGACCAGGCAAGGGAACAGAAGGGGGGGGGGGTGATTGCCCTCTTTGATGTTAATGGAGGGGTTCTGACACTTATTATGGGATGGCATGCTCATGAGCTCCTGACATTGATAGAGAGAGAGGGAGCACATTTGACATTGTGCTACTGACCCCTTTGACATGGGAAGATTATACTCAAACAACTTATATATATAAGCAGGAGGGAGCACAGTTAGCGGTATAATACACACATAAAAGGGTCTGCATTCCATGCCACAAATTGCTGGGTCACTTCATATGCAACTGTCAAAAGAAGTATATTCACAGAAAGCATAATTATTTGATCTACTGAAGTAGATTCTTTACTTTTAAAATATACACTAATGCATTCTGGGAAAAAGTCAAACACTGTATGAAAACAGATTATACTTCATAAATGAAACCACTACAAATCATGTAGGGAATTATAGTTTAAAGGATATCTTATCCCACAAAAATAATAAATTGCAGCTTACTAGGGATGGCCTCGATGTTTGCGTTGAACGTAAGTTTGACTCGAACATCAGCTGTTCGTTTTCTCATAGAACAAACGAACATATGGGGTGCTCACGGCAAGTTCGCCCACCGTGGAGCGCGCCATAATGCACTGCGAGATCACAGTGCATTGATGGCTGCTGATTGCTCAAAGCATGCACCTGACCTGCATGCTTTGGCCAATCACAGCGCGATGTGCTATGAGAGCCATGATTGGCCAAAAGCAGGGTGCCTTTGGCCAACCATGGCTCAGGGGCTAATTCCACACCCCTGCTGCTTACACGGCAGCCGCATATAGTGAATGAATAGAGATTAGGCAGGTATTTAGTGTATAGTGCAGTCAGTGTAGTATATATAAAACAGTTCAGAGTATATAGTGCAGTCCGTGTAGTATATATAATACAGTTCAGAGTATATAGTGCAGTCTGTGTAGTATACAGTATATAATACAGTTCACAATATATAGTGCAGTCAGTGTAGTATATACAATGCAGTGGAGAGCATATAGTACAGTTAGTGTAGTATATATAATACAGTTCAGAGTATATAGTGCAGTCCATGAAGTATACAGTGCCTTGAAAAAGTATTCATACCCCTTGAAATGTTACACATTTTGTGATGTTACAACCAAAAACGTAAATGTATTTTATTGGGATTTTATGTGATAGACCAACACAAAGTGGCACATAATTGTGAAGTGGAAAAAAAACGATAAATGGTTTTAAATATTTTTTACAAATAAATATGTGAAAAGTGTATTGTGCATTTGTATTCAGCCCCCCTGAGTCAATACTTTGTAGAACCACCTTTCACTGCAATTACAGCTGCAAGTCTTTTTGGGGATGTCTCTACCAGCTTTGCACATCTAAAGAGTGAAATTTTTGCCCATTCTTCTTTGCAAAATAGCTCAAGCTCTGGTCGTTTGAATGGAGAGCATCTGTGAACATCAATTTTCAAATCTTGCCACAGATTCTCAATTGAATTTAGAACTGGACTTTGACTGGGCCATTCTAACACATGACTATGCTTTGATCTAAACCATTCCATTGTAGCTCTGGCTGTATGTTTATGGCAATGGTGGCCCGTCCCTAGGGGGCACCTGGGCGCCAGCCCCCCCCTCCCCCTGTAGTCACCAAAAAAATTAAAAAATTTAAACGGCCCCTTTAAGAAAAAAAAAAGTCCTTTAACCACTTAAGCCCCGGACCATATGGCTGCCCAAAGACCAGAGCACTTTTTGCGTTTCGGCACTGTCGCTTTAACTGACAATTGCGTGGTCTTGCGACGTGGTTCCCAAACAAAATTGATGTCCTTTTTTCCCCACAAATAGAGCTTTCTTTTGGTGGTATTTGATCACCTCTGCGGTTTTTATTTTTTGCGCTATAAACAAAAAAAAGCCACAATTTTGAAAAAAAAACGCATTATTTTTTACTTTTTGCTATAATAAATATCCCCCAAAAAATATATAAAAAACATTTTTTTTCCTCAGTTTAGGCCGATACGTAATCTTCTACATATTTTTGGTAAAAAAAAAAATCGCAATAAGCGTTTATTGATTGGTTTGTGCAAACGTTATAGCGCCTACAAAATAGGGGATAGTTTTATGGCATTTTTA
Source organism: Aquarana catesbeiana (assembly GCF_042186555.1). NCBI lineage: Eukaryota > Metazoa > Chordata > Amphibia > Anura > Ranidae > Aquarana > Aquarana catesbeiana. Next base: position 310,589,979 of record NC_133329.1, read on the forward strand.
TTAATTTTTTTTTTTTTTACTAGTAATGGCAGCGATCAGCAATTTTTATCGTGACTGCGACATTATGGCGGGCAAATTGGACACTCTTGGCGCGATTTTGGGACCATTCACATTTATACAGCGAACAGTGCAATTAAAAATGCATTGATTACTTTGTAAATGTGACTGGCAGTGAAGGGGTTAACACTAGGTGGCGCTGTAGGGGTTAAGTGTGTCCTAGGGAGTGATTCTAACTGTGGGGGGAGGGGCTATGTGTGACACGACACTGATCACCGCTCCAGATTACAGGGAACTGTGATCAGTGTCAGTGTCACTATAGGTAAATGCTTGTTTACATTAGCATTTCCCCGTTCTTCCTCTCTGTGAGACAATCACGGGTATCCCCACGGACATCGAGTCCGTGGGACCCGCGATCACACTCACGGAGGTCACAGCGGACGCAAACCGCTTCTTGAAGGGCAACATACAGGTACGTTAATCTGCCTGTACGTGCCCTTCTGCTGATGAATATCAGTGTGAGCCAGTCGGCAAGCGGTTAACTAAGTGCACTGTGTTCGGGCACAACTAAGTGCACCCTGATCTGTGATGCTGAGCTATTTACTCTGTCCTGTGATGCTGGGACTGTATACTCTGTCCTGTGATCTGAGCTGTATACTCCTGACACTATGGGAGGAAGCAAGTGGAATACAGGGGACGGAGTGGGTGGATTCTATAAGGGGCGAGAAGTGGGAGGGGTCAAAAACAATGGGCGGGGTCTGGCGCCCCCCCATTCAAAAACTTCACCAGCCGCCACTGGTTTATGGTCATTATCCTGCTGGAAGGTGAACCTCTGCCCCAGTCTCGTCTTTTGCAGACTCTAATAGGTTTTCTTCTAAAATTGCCCTGTATTTGGCACCATCCATCTTCGCATCAACTCTGAGCAGCTTCTTTGTCCCCACTGAAGAAGAGCATCCCCACAACATGATGTTGCCACCACCATGTTTCACGGTGGGGATGGTGCGTTCAGGGTGTTGCGATGTGTAGTTTTTTGCCATACATAGCATTTTGCTTTCAGGTCAAAAAGTTCAATGTTGGTCTCATCTAACCAGAGCACCTTCTTCCACATGTTTGCTGTGTCCCCCACATGCCTTCTTGCAAACTGCAGATGTGACTTCTTATGGCTTTCTTTCAACAATGGCTTTCTTTTTGCCACTCTTCCATAAAGGCCAGATTTGTGGAGTGCTTGACTAATAGTTGTCCTGTGGACAGATTTAGAGTTACCATAGGCCTCTTGGCTGCTTCTCTGATTAATGCTCTCCTTTCCCGGCCTGTCAGTTTAGGTGGATGGCCATGTCTTGGTAGGTTTGCAGTTGTGCCATACTCTTTCCATTTTCGGATGATGGACTGAACAGTCTCTGTGAGACGTTCAAAGCTGTTGTTTGTTCACTAAGGTTCTCTAACAAACTTCTGAGGGCTTCGCAGAACAGCTGTATTTATACAGAGTTTAAATTACACACAGGTGGCCTCTAGTTACTAATTATGTAACTTCTAAAGGCAACTGGTTCCATTAGATTTTAGTTAGGGATATCAGAGTAAAAGGGGCTGAATACAAATGCATGCCACACTTTTCAGATAATTATTTGTAAAAAATGTTGAAAACTATTTATCATTTTCCTTCCACTTCACAATTATGTGCCACTTTGTGTTGGTCTATCACATAAAATCCCAATAAAATATGTTTATGTTTTTGGTTGTAACGTGACAAAATGTTGAAAATTTCTAGGGGTACAAATACTTTTTCAAGGTACTGTATATAATACAGTGGAGAGTATACAGTGCAGTCCGTTTAGTATATATAATACAGTTCAGAGTATACAGTGCAGTCCGTATAGTATATATAATATAGTTCAGAGTATATAGTGCAGTCAGTGTAGTATATATAATACAGTTCAGAGTATATAATGCAGTTCGTGTAGTATATACTGTATAATAAAGTTCAGAGTATATAGTGCAGTCCGTGTAGTATATATAATACAGTGGAGAGTATATAGTGAAGTCCGTGTAACATATATAATACAGTTCAGGGTATATAGTGCAGTAGGTTTAGTATACTGTATATAATACAGTTCAGTGTATATAGTGCAGTCCGTGTAGTATATATAATACACTGGAGAGAATATAGTGCAGTCCGTGTAGTATGTATATTACAGTTCAGAGTGTATAGTGCAGACCGTTATATTATATAGTGCAGTCCGTGTAGTGTATATAATACAGTGGAGAGTATATAGTGCAGTCAGTGTAGTATATATAATACAGTTCAGAGTATATAGTGCATTCAGTATAGTATATATAATACACTGCAGAGTATATAGTGCAGTCATTGTAGTATATATAATACAATGAAGAATATATAGCTGGAGGAACATATGCAGATGGACTGTTATCCCCATAAGTCAGAGAAACTTTGCAAGAGAAAGATAGCAGCAACCTCAGTTTTAATGTCAGGAGCAGAGAGGTACAGTCTCAAAACGTTCCTACAGTATGGCTGTCATATGTGGGAAACCAATAGATACACCTGCAACCGAACAGACAGCTCCAGTGGCCATCCCAAATCTGAGAGATGGAATAGCTCAGTTCTAAAAAAAGAGTTTTCCTTGTTGAAGTCAGGCAGTGGGGTGGTAAAGTGGAATGATTCCCCATCCAAGAACCAAAGATGTGGACAAAGAAGCTGAAGAGATAGAACTTCCTGATATGACTGGAGGAAGGCCTAAGAGCAGGCCTCAGCTGAACTTCATTTATATACTAGAAGAGTGTAACTGGGGAAAGACACAGTGAGGGAACCCAGTGGTTGCCCCCTAATAGAGGTGATACAGTTATGACAGTGGCCCAGTCCTAGGACAGATTAAAGCTACTACCAGAAACCAACAAACTGCTGAGTGAGTGGCAGGGCCCTCTTTAATATTGATTGGACCCTGGGAAAATGTTTTCTTGGCCCCCCCCCCTTAAAATCAGTTTACTGTATCAGATCAGGCAGTGATTGCGATTGGTTGCCAGAGGTTACAGTGTATCATTACTGTTACAGTGTATCATTACTGCTTCCTGACTGGTAGCTAGAGGTTACAGCACACATTACGGCTCACTGATTAGTTGCTAGATGTTACAGCACGATTTCTGCTTGTTGATTGGTTGCTAGAGATTACTGTACAGTAATACTGCTCACTGATTGGTTGCTAGAGGTTACAGTACATCATCTCCTCACTTCAGGGGACATGATATACATATGAATGCTGCCTTTATTTACATATCTATGCAGCTGGATGCATCTATTTACATATGAATGCCGTCGCTATTTACATATGATTGCCAGTTATTTACATGTAAACACAGGGTCTGCAGGTGAGTCATCTCTACACAACAATAGGGCAGAGCTGGGCAGCATTAGTAGCAGCACTTCACACTGAGATATCAGGACACAGTACGGGACTAAAATTTAAAAGGACAAGGGAATTTAAACTGGGATAGTTGGCAAGTATGAGGCAGGTGCTTTGGGCCCACAACAATGAAAGGGCCCAGGGCAGCTGCCCCTTTTGCCCTGCCTTAAAGACGGCCCTGGTGAGTGGTCCTGTCTTGTCCTAAAAGGGATGGTATACTGTACTGCTGACTAATGTTCCTCATGACTCATCAATGACCTGCCAGTTGGTGCTGTCAAGTTCCCAGGCCCTCTGTAAGGCAAAGAGAATCTACATTGAAGCAGGATACTGTGAGGACCACAAATTCATCTAGTTTATGATCCAAGCTATGCATTTGGGTCTGTTCCAGTTGGTTGAACAAGTCTGCCACACTGTGTGGTATGTTCAGTGTCAAAGGGTGCTGAGGATCAAATTCCACCTCTGACTTGCACTTGTCTGTCCCACTGGAAGTACTGACCATCAACTTTCTTACAATTTACATGTCAAAAGATAAAAACAACTGCATTCTAGTCAGAGTGGATCACTTTACCATTTTTGCAGTGGCAGTACTGACCTGTGACCAGACCACCAAAACCCAGATGGTGTGGAAGCAACTTGCCTTCCTTGTGACTGCCCACAAGAGTTACATTCAGAATACATTCAGAATAGGGACCCGGTTTCAAAAGCGAGTTCGTCTTGCCACTTGTTGGCAATAAGAAGTCACATAAAACCCCATACTACCCATAAGGCAATGGGGCATGTGAGAGATTCAGTCATACCCTGATACAACTGCTTAGAGGAAGGAGCAAGGAGGGTTGGAAGTGTCAAACTTTGAGTTTCCATCTGGGGACAGAGTGCTATTCTGATGTAAAGGCGCGCACCAGAAAGAAATATTGCAAATGCTGTGGTAAGATGTTCCTGGATTTGTCCTACACCAGCCTATTCCAGGGGTGCCTGTCTATGATATCCAAAGAAAAGGAACCAGAGAAAATCTGAGACCAAGCTTCTCACACTCATTGAGACCTACAGGGCCCATAAAGGGTTTTTTTTAAGAACCAGTCCAAGTTTGTGAGCCACAAGTGTCTCTGCCGCCAGTGGTGGCTACATCATGCTCAATCACCATTATCTCCAAGACTCCCAGGGGAAGCCATGGATTCTGATGCTCAGCCCAATGTTCTCCAGCCTCAGGTCCATGCTCCCGCTGTGAAGCCCTCTGATCCACTGTCTTCTTGTCTCAGAAGATGAAACCGAGGCTAAGTCCCTGAGGCACCCCCAGAGATCTTACTTCAGGAGACCCCATGTACACTTTGCACAGGCTAAATTTTAATGGTCTGCAGATTTGCAGAGAACATCAAGTTAAATTGGGGTGGAGTGTAGCCAAGTGCCCACTTATTCACCTTGCTTAGATGCAGTCACAGCCCCCTTTTATCCCCTTTTCTCACATCTCCCTGAATTCCTGGATACCTCCAGGGAAGATATGTTTCTATACTCTACAGTATACAGCAGCTTACAGAGGGCACCTGGTGAGGAAAAGGTTGCTGGGCAAATGATCTGAAGCCAGGTGAGATATCCTCCACTGTCTGAACCAGTGTGCGGGCAGCTGGTCTAGATTCTAATAGCACACATCTGCTCTAAAAGACCCAGCTACTGTTGTGAATCCCTCTGCTAGATTTCTACTACAGTACTCCAGTTCCAGTGGGGTGACACTTTGTATTTGAGCCTTAGATTTCTCCAACTGTTTACCTATGTTACCAGAGCTACCTACCTTTTTTTTTTTTTTTTTTTTTTTACACGTCTTTATTCACGTTGTACATTTTGTTTTTCTAGTCCTTTTCTGTGCTCTGGCCCTGGGCCTGCCTCTCTATCAGCTCTCGGACTGAATGTATCACCTTTTGGCTGTCCTCCATGCTAAACTGGTCCATGATTTTTTTCACCTTGCAGTGACAATTATGTGCATTGATGTTTGCACTCATACTTGTATGTAAGTATGAGTACCCAGCAGGTGACTCCATTATGAATTTTATAATAAAAAAAATGTTTTTCTTATATATATCCTTTACATGGTCTTTCCACAGATGCAAAAATGCTTTGGTTGTCTCCTGATTAAGGGGACGCTGCTCCAAGAAATGCGTAGAGACTCCAGTTCCTAAATACTCCAACTTGAATGTGTATTGCATATATACTTTCAATGGTGCAAAGCGGAGTTCCGGACACTTTTCTTTTTTTTTTTTTATTGATCTGAGCATAATGCATTATTACATTAAAAAAACGATGATAAAAGTTTAATAGTGGATGATGCTAAAATGTATATTTTATACTCACAAGTTTGTACCTCCTGTTCTGGCCGTTGCCATCATGATTGTGGGCACGTGAAACCCAAACGATAACTGTACCTGGATAAGCGTTGGAGAGGTGCATGCTGGGTAACCACATTTCCCAGGAGCACAGGCGAGGGAGTAAGTGACGAGGAGCTCCGCGGACCAGGAAGTGGCAGATTAGGAGGACTACATAGCAACAGGGCATTTCTGGTAATTATGAAAAAAAAATTTCCTCCAAATGTTTCTTTGGAATGTTTCAGGGTGGAACTCTGCTTTAATGTGGTTATTTTTATGACACTTTTTATATCCAATCTGTTTGATTTTTAACTTTATATAGACTAAAATGTATATTTGTTTACTATCTGTTTTATGACATTATTTTTGGCACAACTCAGTAAAGTCCCTTGGGCAATTTAATGTTGGTGTTGGATTTCTATATAAGGGACTGAGTTCTGCCAAGCACATTTGACCAATCTCTTACCAGAGCAACCCTGGACTTCATAGTGAGCGATGCTGTCTATCAGGATAATTGCAAGTAGCTGTGTTTGGTAAGGTTTTACTGAAATAGTGATTTTGTTCCACCCAAAAATGGATCTTCCGCTTATCCGGTTCCCCCCCCCCCCCCGGCATCACATTTGGTGGGGGGGAGGGGGAGAAGATACCTATCTATTACAGGTATTTGCTCCCACTTCCGGTGAACGTTCGCCACAGTGATCTACGCCATATCAAGCCCCTCCTCCATCCCCCCCGCTGTCTTCTGGGAGACACACAGGTCCCAAAAGACAGAAGGGACCAGTCAGAACACACAGCGCAACTCGCGCATGTGCAGTAGGGAACCAGGCTGTGAAGCCGCAAGGCTTCACTTCCTGATTCCCTTACTGAAGTTGCCGGCGCCTGCACCCGGAGCCGAGGGACAGGACAGCTTTGGGTGAGGGCATTGCAAGTGCCCTGGACAGGTAAGGTTCCTTATTTTAAAAGTCAGCAGCTGTAGTATTTGTAGCTGCTGACTGCTGAAAAATATTCCGGTGGAACTCTGCTTTAAACCTGTTTTCCATTGTTGCTTCTAACTTTGCACCTGTCTCCTAAACTTCAAGTTACAGTTACTCATTGTCTGATTTTATTCTGCCAGTTGCCCACTCTTGTAGCTCATAATGCATTTTACATGTATTTTAAATGTGCATTAAAGTACATGACTGTGATGGAGGTGTGCGCAGAACACCCATGTAGATCAAGAGTGGCTTTCGGGTCCCCTGGGCAAGTGGTTCTTTATTTGGGGCCTCAACAAACGGGGAGTCACATAAGGGGAAAGCCAAAGGACAATGATCCGAACACAGTGAGGCACAGGCTGCAATCTGGTACAGCAGGGGTTACGTCTAGGGTCACAAGGCAACAATCCAGACACAAGGGACAGGCAGCAGTTTGGTACAACAAGAATTTAGTCCAGGGTCACAGGACAACAATCCAACCACAGTAAGTAACAGGCTGCAATCCGGGAAAGCAGGGGTTAAGTCCAGGGTCACAGGTCAACAATCCAGGCACAACAAAGGACAGTAGTTCACAGGGCAACATATTTTGTGACATCACAGTGTGGAGAGGTGGACTCTTGGCAATCATGAGGGGATACAACTGTAGGCTGAGAGTCAGAGGGACACAGGAGACTTCTGGATCTGATTCAGGCACAGTGGACAAGTTCTCGGCAGCTTGGGGAAATTTTAGTCTTCAGATAACAGCTCAGAGCCAATGGGGAACTGCATATCCCAGTGGTCCCACTCATTGCATACACAGCAATAGTTGTATTTAACTATTGGTAACACAAATAGTTCTCCTCGCACTCTACAGTCTCTCACTGTAGATCTTCACTCACTGAGCTCCCAGTCTCACAATAGACTCTCAGACCACTGGATCCCCTGAGCTCTTCCATTTACATAACTCGGTTAACTTTTCCCACTTCTTCACCGCCCAGGTACTGGCTCCAGCTTACTCACAGTGGTCTCCAGTAACAAGGTGGATGGTCCCTTAGTGGTGACAGCTTCCTCTCTACCTCCGACCACAACTGGTTCCCCGTCTGGCTGAACCGTTACTCTCGGTTGGACTCCAATCCTGCAATCCCAACCCTTACGCTGCTTCTCCTGCTTCTGGATAGGCCCTCAGACAGCCTAGCAGCCAGATGTCCCCGGGATAAGCCTCAGGCTTCCGGCCTAGCAGCCCAGGGCAACATAACACATGTCCACCCAGACAGCCAGGGTGGCACAGAACCCCGATCACTTGACTCCACCCAAATAAATATGCTTTCCCAGCAGGCCAAGGGGCTAAAGAAACCCCCTGCCAATTGGCTGAGAAACCCCATCCATTTATAACCTGAGCTTGCTAAGCCCTTGTCTATCTAATGTCACCAGCATAACGCCACCTAGCGACAGAAGAGAGAAGGTGCAGCAAGTCCAGAACTAGAGAGGAATCAGTAGATCTAGTAACAATTTACCAGGGCAACTTCCGCCTGGCAAACTAAATTTACTTGCAACCCTGCCTAAACACCAGGGTGCTACATCCTCCCCCTGCCTAGGAAACAACGTCTCGGAGTTGCCATAAAAGAATTTAACTCTCAAGCGTGAGAGTGGATGTCCTGGCAAAACTGGGATGGGTGGGGAAACAAGGAGAGAAAGAAAAAAATAATAATAACAAGACATGTGGCGTACCACATGAAATAAACAACAGTGTATATACATAGGCAAGTGGCATCTTACACAAGGGCATATAAATAGCAGATAATATATACAATTTTACGTGTGGCATACCACCCGAACAATATAGAATATATATATAGTATCTCACAAAAGTGAGTACACCCCTCACATTTTTGTAAATATTTTATTATATCTTTTCATGTGACAACACTGAAGAAATGACACTTTGTTACAATGTAAAGTAGTAAAGTAGTGAGTGTACAACTTGTATAACAGTGTAAATTTGCTGTCCCCTCAAAATAACTCAACACACAGCCATTAATGTCTAAACCACTGGCAACAAAAGTGAGTACACCCCTAAGTGAAAATGTCCAAATTGGACCCAAAGTGTCAATATTTTGTGTGGCCACCATTATTTTCCAGCACTGCCTTAACCCTCTTGGGTATGAAGTTCACCATAGCTTCACAGGTTGCCACCGGAGTCCTATTCCACTCCTACATGATGACATCATGGAGCTGGTAGATATTAGAGACCTTGCGCTCCTCCACCTTCCATTTGAGGATGCCCCACAGATGCTCAAAAGGGTGTAGGCCTGGAGACATGCTTGGCCAGTCCATTACCTTTACCCTCAGCTTCTTTAGCATGGCAATGGTCATCTTGGAGGTGTGTTTGGGGTCGTTATCATGTTGGAATACTGCCCTGCGGCCCAGTCTCCGAAGGGAGGGGATCATGCTCTGCTTCAGTATGTCACTGTACATGTTGGCATTCATGGTTCCCTCAATGAACTGTGGCTCCCCGGTGCCGGGAGCACTCATGCAGCCCCAGACCATGACACTCCCACCACCATGTTTGACTGTAGGCAAGACACACTTGTCTTTGTACTCTTCACCTGGTTGCCGCCACACACCATCAGACACCATCTGAACCAAATAAGTTTATCTTGGTCTCATTAGACCACAGAACATGGTTCCAGTTATCCATGTCCTTAGTCTGCTTGTCTTCAGCAAACTGTTTACGGGCTTTCTTGTGCATCATCTTTAGGAGAGGCTTCCTTCTGGGATGACAGCCATGCAGACCAGTTTGATGCAGTGTGTGGCGTATGGTCTGAGCACTGACAGGCTGACCCCCCACCCCTTCAACCTCTGCAGCAATGCTGGCAGCACTCATACGTCTATTTCTCAAAAACAACCTCTGGATATGACGCTGAGCACGTGCACTCAACCTCTTTGCTCGAGTGGAACCTGTCCTGTTAAACCGCTGTATGGTCTTTGCCACCGTGCTGCAGCTCAGTTTCAGGATCTTGGCAATCTTCTTATAGCCTAAGCCATCTTTATGTAGAGCAACAATTATTTTTTTCAGATCCTCAGAGAGTTCTTTGCCACGAGGTGCCGTAATGAACTTCCAGTGACCAGTATGAGAGAGTGAGAGTGATAACACCAAGTTTAACACACCTGCTCCCCATTCACACATGAGACCTTGTAACACTAACGAGTCACATGACACCGGTGAGGGAAAATGGCTAATTGGGCCCAATTTGGACATTTTCACTTAGGGGTGTACTCACTTTTGTTGCCAGCGGTTTAGACATTAATGGCTGTGCGTTGAGGTATTTTGAGGGGACAGCAAATTTACACTGTTATACAACCTGTACACTCACTACTTTACATTGTAGCAAAGTGTCATTTCTTCAGTGTTGTCACATGAAAAGATATAATAAAATATTTACAAAAATGTGAGGGGTGTACTTACTTTTGTGAGATATATATATATATATATATATATATATATATATATATATATATATATACAGTGGGGACGGAAAGTATTCAGACCCCCTTACATTTTTCACTGTTTGTTATATTACAGCCATTTGCTAAAATCATTTAAGTTCATTTTTTTCCTCATTAATGTACACACAGCACCCCATATTGACAGAAAAACACAGACATTTTTGACATTTTTGCAGATTTATTAAATAAGAAAAACTGAAATATCACATGGTTCTAAGTATTCAGACACTGTGACACTTATATATTTAACTCAGGTGCTGTCCATTTCTTCTGATCATCTTATATATTTAACTCAGGTGCTGTCCATTTCTTCTGATCATCCTTGAGATGGTTCTACACCTTCATTTGAGTCCAGCTGTGTTTGATTATACTGATTGGACTTGATTAGGAAAGCCACACACCTGTCTATATAAGACCTTACAGCTCACAGTGCATGCAAGAGAAAATGAGAATCATGAGGTCAAAGGAACTGCCTGAAGAGCTCAGAAACAGAATTGTTTGCAATTGTTGCAAGGCACAGATCTGGCCAAGGTTACAAAAAAATTTCTGTTGCACTTAAGGTTCCTAAGGGCACAGTGGCCTCCATAATCCTTAAATGGAAGACATTTGGGATGACCAGAACCCTTCCTAGAGCTGGCCGTCCGGCCAAACTGAGCTATCGGGGGAGAAGAGCTTTGATGAGAGAGGTAAAGAAGAACCCAAAGATCACTGTGGCTGAGCTCCAGAGATGCAGTCGGGAGATAGGAGAAAGTTGTAGAAAGTCAACCATCACTGCAGCCCTCCACCAGTCGGGGCTTTATGGCAGAGTGGCCCGATAGAAGCCTCTCCTCAGTGCAAGACACATGAAAGCCCACATGGAGTTTGCTAAAAAACACCTGAAGGACTCCAAGATGGTGAGAAATAAGATTCTCTGGTCTGATGAGACCAGGATAGAACTTTCTGGCCTTAATTATAAGCAGTATGTGTGGAGAAAACCAGGCACTGCTCATCACCTGTCCAATACAGTCCAAACAGTGAAGCATGGTGGTGGCAGCATCATGCTGTGGGGAGGGGTGTTTTTCAGCTTCAGGGACAGGACGACTTGTTGCAATCGAGGGAAAGATGAATGCGGCCAAGTACAGGGATATCCTGGACGAAAACCTTCTCCAGAGTGCTCAGGACCTCAGACTGGGCCGAAGGTTTACCTTCCAACAAGACAATGACTCTAAGCACACAGCTAAAATAACGAAGGAGTGGCTTCACAACAACTCCGCGACTGTTCTTGAATGGCCCAGCCAGAGCTCTGACTTAAACCCAATTGAGCATCTCTGGAGAGACCTAAAAATGGCTGTCCACCAATGTTTACCATCCAACTTGACAGAACTGGAGAGGATCTGCAAGGAGGAATGGCAGAGGATCCCTAAATCCAGGTGTGAAAAACTTGTTGCATCTTTCCCAAAAAGCCTCATGGTTGTATTAGATCAAAAGGGTGCTTCTACTAAATACTGAGCAAAGGGTCTGAATACTTAGGACCATGTGATATTTCAGTTTTTCTTTTTTAATAAATCTGCAAAAATGTCAACAATTCTGTGTTTTTCTGTCAATATGGGGTGCTGTGTGTACATTAATGAGGAAAAAAAAATGAACGTAAATTATTTTAGCAAATGGCTGCAATATAACAAAGAGTGAAAAATTTAAGGGGGTCTGAATACTTTCCGTCCCCACTGTATATAGTGAGTGTTGAGTAAACATTAATTACACTCAGCCGAGAGCAGCAAAGCAGTGTAAATACACCCTATGATATATCTAAACATGAGTACAGATGAAACCGGGCCCCACCCCCATCCGAGGGTGACACCCAATTTTCCATAACAGACCTAAAGAAACATACTTAGCAATTCCTATAAAATAGTTGTATAATGTGAACAATGGCTCACTCAGGCTGGCACTCTCACGCCACTTGGTGGCCAGCATATTCATAAAACAGTCCTTGTGTACTTTCCAGTCCATTACTAAATTTTAAGGTGAGAACTTGCCCTCTTTGCCACTGCTTATTCTACCTGACTAAACATCCCAGTGTCTTTGGAGCCCCAAAGTCCTTCAATCCTTTACTCAGGGTGGAACAACATTTCCCAGCAGTTTCCCTTCTTCATAAGGACAACTCCGGGGAGAGAGTGCATGGCTGCAGTCAAACAGCAATTGGCCATGCCATGGTGCAAGGGACCGCACTTCCTGAAAGCGAAGTCCATCAATAGGTCCCCTTCCATGTGAAATCTCAGCCTGTCCACACAACAGCCTGTCCACACAACACGCTGAACGTCAAATTAACATGTTACTCTTCAGAGGGAGGCACACTAGAGATTCCAGAACACTAGCCAGTGTGACTCAATTAGGCACTCCTTGCAACTGCCGGCAGAACACAGTCCCAGCAGTACAGCCAACAGGAGTGTCCCCACTAGCAACATTTCTGCGAAGAAGGTGGAGTGGCTTCCAGCATGGCATCCTGACTCCACAGAACACACATTTGTAATCCACATGGTATACAGTTCAACAGCATTTTACCAGTAGTACCTGGGATTCGGTAACCGTAGGGTTTTCCCCTCTTGTATTTACAGTGGTAATTTGATACCGAATGTCTTTCATATTTGGCCTGCGGATGACAACACAGTCGGGATTCCGTCCCCACTATATATATAGTGGGGACGGAAAGTATTCAGACCCCCTTATATTTTTCACTCTTTGTTATATTGCAGCCATTTGCTAAAATCATTTAAGTTCATTTTTTTCCTCATTAATGTACACACAGCACCCCATATTGACAGAAAAACACAGAATTGCTGACATTTTTGCAGATTTATTAAAAAAGAAAAACTGAAATATCACATGGTCCTAAGTATTCAGACCCTTTGCTCAGTATTTAGTAGAAGCACCATTTTGATCTAATACAGCCATGAGTCTTTTTGGGAAAGATGCAACAAGTTTTTCACACCTGGATTTGGGGATCCTCTGCCATTCCTCCCTGCAGATCCTCTCCATTTCTGTCAGGTTGGATGGTAAACATTGGTGGACAGCCATTTTTAGGTCTCTCCAGAGATGCTCAATTGGGTTTAAGTCAGGGCTCTGGCTGGGCCATTCAAGAACAGTCACAGAGTTGTTGTGAAGCCACTTCGTTATTTTAGCTGTGTGCTTAGGGTCATTGTCTTGTTGCTCTAGGAAGGGTTCCGGTCGTCCCAAACGTCTTTCATTTAAGGATTATGGAGGCCACTGTGCTCTTAGGAACCTTAAGTGCAGCCGAAATTTTTTTGTAAGCTTGGCCAGATCTGTGCCTTGCCACAATTCTGTCTCTGAGCTCTTCAGGCAGTTCCTTTGACCTCATGATTCTTATTTGCTCTGACAGGCACTGTGAGCTGTAAGGTCTTATATAGACAGGTGTGTGGCTTTCCTAATCAAGTCTAGTATATAGTATAATCAAACACAGCTGGACTCAAATGAAGGTGTAGAACCATCTCAAGGATGATCAGAAGAAATGGACAGCACCTGAGTGTCACAGAAAAAGCTCTGAATACTTAGGAACATGTGATATTTCAGGTTTTCTTTTTTAATAAATCTGCAAAAATGTCAACAATTCTGTGATTTTCTGTCAATATGGGGTGCTGTGTGTACATTAATGAGGAAAAAAATGAACTTAAATGATTTTAGCAAATGGCTGCAATATAACAAAGAGTGAAAAATGTAAGGGGGTCTGAATACTTTCCATCCCCACTGTGTATATATATAGTTTCTATATAGATATATAGATATATCTATATAGATATATAGTGAGTGTTGAGTAAACATTAATTACCCTCAGCCGAGAGCAGCAAAGCAGTGTAAATACACCCTATGGTATATCTACATATCAGCTACAAAAGATTAAAAGAGTAATATATACTCACAAACATAATTGATAAAAACGCATTTCATGACAAGTGTCCTCCACTAACATGAAGGTCTATTACCCACTTGCCGACCGTGTCACGCAGATACACTGCGGCACAATGGCACTCCTGGGCGAAATCCTGTACGGGTACGTCCTACTCGTTTTCAGCCACCAGAGGGCACGTTCCTGCTGCATGGCGGGGGACCCGATGCACGAGCGCCAGCACAGGGATTTGCGTGTGTATCAGAGCCAGGAAAGTAGTGGCTTCTGTTAGACCGCCTGTCATACACCATGGGCCGAATGTCGGATGGTTTATATTGAACTGGCTGATGTTGCCCGGCATTCGGCCCATGTGTACTAGGCTTAAGGCCTAATTTGTTAACTGTGCTGTCCTGTTCTCTCTCATGCCACTGTGTAGGAATTGAAGTAGGCAATGCAAACACAGACAAAGGTACCATTTATAAGTGCACATAAGTTTGAATGAGCACGGAAATTGATTAAATGTGTCTTTTACACCTACACTTGAACAAGTTTAAGACCAGCCAAACTCAAGTTTAACCAGTTTACCAAATTCATCAACGTCCAAACCTGTGAGCAACTTAAACTACAACCTGCAAATATAAAACACCTGTTAAACAGGTGACCAACATTAATAATTTGTCAAATAACATGTCATCGCATTAACCCCTGCTCTGTCTTAGTAACGGGATATGACATAGTGTGATTTTTCATTCAATTTTAAACAAAATATCAGCTTACAAATGCTAAAGATTCTTTCATTAGCTCCAGATGACAATTTCAAGGAAAAATACAAAAAATATACACGGAAAGTGCAAATTCTTGTGACTGGTCTTCTCATTTATCACAATTTGGTACAGGTTATTCAGCTATAGAATTTCTGGGCTATTCTTGCTAAGAGTGTAGATTTGACCCCAGCTAAAAGAGCTTTAGTACATTTCAATGAACACAATTTAAAAACTGAATGAAAATATGTGAACTGGTCCTAACCACTAGTCAAATTCCATGTGTATTTTTCCAATGCATATGACCTTTACAGGTTGTTTATCCTAATGAAAAAAGCACTAAAGTTAGACCCTGGTCCTGTAGGGCAATGAACTGTAACAAAGTTTTGGCTCACTTTTGTTGAGATAACAATGTCAGATAAAAAGACAAAAAAAGCACATATGGGCAAGGCAAATTGCCCTGCAAAAACATTACCCTTAAAGCGTGTTCTATGCCAGAAGGACCTTTACACTTCTTTGCATGGAAGTTCAAGGTCTGCTTTAATGACAGCTTCCATCTGCCAAAAAATGTTTCTGTGGGGTGCTGCCTCCACCATTGCCGCTGAGGGAACCCGGCCGTGAAGCCTTGCAGCTTCACAGCCAGGTCCCTACTGTACATGCACAAATTGTTTCTTACTGGCCCAGCAGCAGGGGGAGGAGGAGGGGGCCGTAAATTCACATACCTCGCAACACTAAGGTCCGACGCAAGTGGGGCCAAACTACCTGTCAAAAAGAGGTACTGCCTCCCCCCCCCCCGTAAGGTGCCAAATGTGGCACCGGAGGGGGGGGGGGGGGGAGACAAGCGGAAGTTCCACTTTTAGGTGAAACTCCACTTTAAAAACGTTTTTGGGTCTGGTGATCATGCCAAAAAGGTCCTTAGGAACTTCCTGATATGGTGTGCCAATGCTCTGTCCCTGTTTCCTAATTGTACTCCTGTGTTGTCACCTTGTTACACATGGTTTTGATGAATACTACAAATGGCACACCTTATGCAGGCATGGTCCACTGTTTTCACCATTAGGAAACCCACCCTAATGGCATGCAGTCATCCTTTGGGCACATACATTAGACATTAAGTGGCTACAAAAAACTGCATTAGAGCAGCAACACTGATATGCGAAAAATTATGAAAAAAGGCAATATCAAATTTTACTTTGCCCTACAGTATTCTCTTCGGAGTTTATGTGATAACTTATTTGCTATATTGGTATTTGTATTTTATCTTTGTGTATTTTGATAAAAAAGTTATCCCACCTAACACAAGCTCCTCATTACCAGGATGTGTCAGCATGCATTGTAGTCTAACCACAAATTTGCTTTCATGTTTGGTCAGAGAGGGCACAGAACATCGCTCTGATTCATCCCCGATGCACTGCAGAAAGAAGAGCAATTAAAGCGGGAATTTTAAATCCCCAGACTACTACATGGGCTGCGCGGACACTGATATCATATCACCCACGGAGGTAAGTACGGCAGGGATTGGGGGAGAGGGGCGTGGGCAGGGTGTAAGGTTGCTAGTTCACCTTTTCATTTTTTCTGAAAAGGTGAACTAACCCTTTAATGAAATCCCTGGTCACATGACACATCTTTAAATAATGATCTTGCTTCTGGACTACAAATGGGAAGATTCTTCTTCAGGTGCCTATGCTGCTGCCTGGTGATGTGGACACTTCCCACTGACTGTCTATTGGGAGATCCTCACCAGGATCTGAAGACCCCAGCAGCAAAGTGTGATAATGTTCTGTCATGGGGTTGCAACAAGACAGGTTGGGCCATGTAACAGTGAATTCAGGTGAATTAAAAAGTGCTTTGAAAGGGTTTTTCTTTTAATTTGTGAATGGGAGGGAAGTAGGAGAAAGGCCAGAATTTGCCCAGAGATGGACTTAAAATGCATTTTAAGTGAGTAATACCATTATTAAAATTACCTTGTAAAGACAAAAATGTGGGCACCTGCATTAAAAGCTTTCTTTTAAAGGTACAGTCTCTGTAGCTACATGTTAGCTTTTCAATTAAGTGAATCAATGTGGTTAATTTATTACAGGTGTAAAGATGGTATACTTTGCTTAATGTCCTCTTAGAATAGCAGACAAGGTGGAGCTTTGTTCACTTTGAATACAAGGATATTAAAATTCAACACCCTGCATTTTTGCTTGCATCTGATTGGATATTTGTTAAGTGACCAGTCTCTACTCCTTTAATAAATCAAGCCCACTGACCTAATAAGTAATACAGGATGGGATTACAGACTTTTCAGCCATTACTTGCTGTATAATTGTCTAAATCATTGATTTTCTAATTAGTGAACAAGGATAAGTTCAGCCTGAAACCGCAGGAAACTGTCACATGACAGTAGGCTGCTGTCCCAATCAGCTGTGGCCATGGAATCCCCCGCCCTGCAGTCACAGGTAACAAAGAGGTAAGAATGCTTGTGACATCATTGACCCAATATGTGTATGTGTGTATGTGTGTATATGTGTGTATGTGTATAAAACATGTCTGTAATTGGCACTTGTATGGGAATCTTAATATTTTAAATAGTATGCAAGGAAATATCGTAGTTATTGTTAAAATATTGAATAGGAATTTATGATTTGAGAATACAAAATACATTGCGATTTTTACAGTCTGTTCAAAGGAATGCATCGATATTAAAAAAAAACAGGGGATCTTTCGGCTTTCTAAGGCTGGACTGAGATATGAGCTTCTTTACAGCCTCAAAAATCAACCTCAATTTCTTGAAAATCTCTTGATGGATCTGGAGCAAAGGGTCTTTTTGCCTCTTATGCCCCGTACACACGGTCGGACTTTGTTCGGACATTCCGACAACGAAATCCTAGGATTTTTTCCGACGGATGTTGGCTCAAACTTGTCTTGCATACACATGGTCACACAAAGTTGTTGGAAAATCCGATCGTTCTAAACGCGGTGACGTAAAACACGTACGTCGGGACTATAAACGGGGCAGTGGCCAATAGCTTTCATCTCTTTATTTATTCTGAGCATGCGTGGCACTTTGTCCGTCGGATTTGTGTACACACGATCGCAATTTCCGACAACGGATTTTGTTGTCGGAAAATTTTATATCCTGCTCTCAAACTTTGTGTGTCGGAAAATCCGATGGAAAATGTGTGATGGAGCCTACACACGGTCAGAATTTCCGACAACAAGGTCCTATCACACATTTTCCATCGGAAAATCCGACCGTGTGTACAGGGCATAAACTAAAACAACCTTTACAGGACCCAAGCAGTAAGTCATTAGTGTATCTTTTAATACTCTAAATTCCACCAGCTGTGAACTATTCAATCAGCCTAGGGATATTTTTGCAAGCAATCTCTGCTTTTGCAATATATAAAATTGTGTTTATTGTGCCAATATAACCACACTAAATAACCTTGATACGAAGTATATTTTACATTTACTGCAAGAGGCAATTCTGAATTAAAATGTGCATAAAACATGGGCACTATTGTAGGTGCATTGGTTTATCCAGATTTATTGTGGCTCTGGCCCTGTCATGCTGTTCACATGCAAAATGATCCGTTCCAGCACAATACACAAGAACAGGACATAAAGAATGTGAGAGGCCTCGAGAAGGTAACCATGTGATCATCCTTTGTGTGCGACTATAACTTGTTATCACAGGCGTGTCCCCTCATCCTCCTGTGCTGACCTCACTAACTTCTTTCAGTACACTGGGGACCTTAAATATTGAAATGCTGAACTTCAGCTAATGCTTTCCTATATCATATAACTGTTTTTATATCAGCTATAATGTACAGTATACCTACTGTATGTCCTGTACTTGAATGATATAGCATTACTACATAATAATCTTGCAATCTCAAAACAAACCTTTGTGTTGCTAGCAGTCCCAAAGTCTTTGTGTGTTCCATGTTGGTAAACTGTCCTGTTGCTGTAAGATGCATGATACTAATGGTGTGCCACTCTTGTGCTATATAGAGTCCCCTCTGGTTGTCCATATCATGTACCAAAAAACTCTCACCTTGGTCATGGAAAGCTTATCCAACATACACTGAATAATGCATATGGATGCTCTATAAAAGAAAAATATAACACCCTCAGACGGTCTGACCACAAGGAAGTAAATGATCTACAGTTATGTTATGGAAGCTTCCTGAGAACAGTTGCTAAACTGTGGGTCTGCTTTATTGGCTATGAAACTCCAGACAATGCATTCTTTTACCATGTACTCCCCTAATGATCTCATCTAATGTTCTAGAACCAGATATACAGTGGGGATGGAAAGTATTCAGACCCCCTTAAATTTTTCACTCAATGTTATATTGCAGCCATTTGCTAAAATCATTTAAGTTTATTTTTTTCCTCATTAATGTACACACAGCACCCCATATTGACAGAAAAACACAGAATTGTTGACATTTTTTCAGATTTATTAAAAAAGAAAAACTTAAAATATCACATGGTCCTAAGTATTCAAACCATTTTCTGTGACACTCATATATTTAACTCAGGTGCTGTTCATTTCTTATGATCATCCTTGAGGTGGTTCTACACCTTTATTTTTAGTCCAGCTGTGTTTGATTATACTGACTGGACTTGATTAGGAAAACCACACACCTGTCTATATAATACCTTACAGCTCACCGTGCATGTCAGAGCAAATGAGAATCATGAGGTCAAAGGAACTGCCTGAAGAGCTCAGAGACAGAATTGTGGCAAGGCACAGATCTGCTGCACTTAAGGTTTCTAAGAGCACAGTGGCCTCCATAATCCTTAAATGGAAGACGTTTGGGACAACTAGAACCCTTCCTAGAGCTGGCCGTCCAGCCAAACTGAGCTATCGGGGGAGAAGAGCCTTGGTGAGAGAGGTAAAGAAGAACCCAAAGATCACTGTGGCTGAGCTCCAGAAATGCAATCGGGAGATGGGAGAAAGTTGTAGAAAGTCAAACATCACTGCAGCCCTCCACCAGTCGGGTTTTATGGCAGAGTGGCCCGACGGAAGCCTCTCCTCAGTGCAAGACACATGAAAACCCGCATGGAGTTTGCTAAAAAACACCTGAAGGACTCCAAGATGGTGAGAAATAAGATTCTCTGGTCTGATGAGACCAAGATAGAACTTTTTGGCCTTAATTCTAAGCGGTATGTCTGGAGAAAAGCAGGCACTGCTCATCCCCTGTCCAATACAGTCCCAACAGTGATGCATGGTGGTGGCAGCATCATGCTGTGGGGGTGTTTTTCAGCTACAGGGACAGGACGACTTGTTGCAATCGAGGGAAAGATGAATGCGGCCAAGTATAGGGATATCCTGGACGAAAACCTTCTCCAGAGTGCACAGGACCTCAGACTGGGCCGAAGGTTTACCTTCCAACAAGACAATGTCCCTAAGCACACAGCTAAAATAAAGAGGGGGTGGCTTCACAACAACTCAGTGACTGTTCTTGACTGGCCCAGCCAGAGCCCTGACTTAAACCCAATTGAACATCTCTGGAAAGACATAAAAATGGCTGTCCACCAACGTTTACATCCAACCTGACAGAACTGGAGAGGATCTGCAAGGAGGAATTGCAGAGGATCCCCAAATCCAGGTGTGAAAAACTTGTTGCATCTTTCCCAAAAAGACTCATGGCTGTATTAGATCAAAAGGGTGCTTCTACTAAATACTGAGCAAACGGTCTGAATACTTAGGACCATGTGATATTTCAGTTTTTCGTTTTTAATAAATTTGCAAAAATGTCAACTATTCTGTGTTTTTCTGTCAATATGGGGTGCTGTGTGTACATTATAGAAGAAAAAAATGAACTTAAATGATTTTAGCAAATGGCTGCAATATAACAAAGAGTGACAAATTTAAGGGGGTCTGAATACTTTCCGTCCCCACTGTAAGTGTTTCTCATACATACTCTGATGGCACAAATGTCTCCTTGCAGTTAAAGTAAACCATGCTGTTCCTCTTGCTATCCATCA
This sequence comes from Aquarana catesbeiana, assembly GCF_042186555.1. NCBI lineage: Eukaryota > Metazoa > Chordata > Amphibia > Anura > Ranidae > Aquarana > Aquarana catesbeiana. Next base: position 310,610,826 of record NC_133329.1, read on the forward strand.
AGCAACACCTGTGCACAAAGGCTGTTGTAAAAACTCAGACTAGGTATTAGATTTTTCATGGGAAAATCAGTCTATCACAGTCTTTTTGGATACAATGACATCCTTCCTTTCATGATTTGCTGGAACTAATATTTTTTTAGGTCAGGCAATAGAGAGAAAAATATTTCCAACCAATGGAAAAAAGGGAGACGAAGGAGGCTGAAATGAAATTGAAGTAGATTTTTACAGTTTTACAACTATTATTTAAGAGCTCACAACTGCCTCTGTCCACATGTACTATTTGGAAGTATAGCAAAAGGAAAGGCATGAGTCACTTTAAGGCAATATGGCCATTTGTTGTGTCCTATGAATGGAAACATACATTCACTATATAAGTAATAATACTAATTATGTAAGCAAATATATGAAGTAGCAATAAACAAAAGTAATAATGTTAGAGCCGGTTCACATTGGGACGACTTGTCAGGCGACTTAGTCTTATTCTGTACAATGGAACCGTTCTAATAGGAGCGACTCAAGTCGTTTTGACTTAGAAAAAGGTTCCTGTACTACTTTGGGGGCAGCTTGAGGCGACTTGCATTGACTTCTATATAGAAGTCATTTTGCAAGTCGCCGCTGCTGTCTTGTGCAGGTCGCCTGAGGCAGTAGCGATGCAAGTCGTGCTGCCTCAGTGTGAACTGGCTCCTAAAGTATTGTTTAGTTTACTATTAAACAAACTTTTCAAACATACTCTACTCATATTCTAGAGCTAAACCCATAATGTGATCTTGTCAACTTAAGGAAAATTAGAAAACTTCAAACTTGTTGGACTGAGGCTTTCTTCTGCACACTGAAAGTTTTCTTTTCACTATAAATGACATTTACTTAAATCCACTATCTTCAGATATTTTTAGAGCTGGAATTCCAATGTATTCCTTGTTTAATAAAATTAAGTTCTGCTAAGACAAATGTCTTACTCCATCCCTAAATTCTTTCTAAAATGTAATATTTTGATTCATGAACATATATCATTGGATGTACAAACTTCCATATTAAGAAGAGACCTAGGGCCTCCAAATCTAACAGACAAATTATGAAAATATTGTTGTATCATTGGCCCTGAAGAATCTAGACATAACCCCAGCCCTCCTCTGCCTTCTAATCTGGTCACACAAAACCAGAATACAAATCCATTATATCTCTGAGTGAATGCCCAGACACCATCTAAGCACGGCTCAAGAGCTTCAATATTTCTCTAATGATGTGAAACCACAGCTTCACCCCGAGCATAATAACTCATTCCAAATTTCATTAGACCAGCAGGAACCCATGATTAATAAATCATTTTACATTTCACTACATTTGAAGCAATCCATGATGTCAAAATCAACTTATACTGTCAGAACTTCATTGATTTTCCAAGTTCAAGATTTACTTTTTTTTTTTTTAATCCCATTGGAAAGTATGATGAGAGCTTCTTCCCTAAAGCAACTTTGAGTTCTGTTCTAAACCTGTACGGTACCTAAAACTGCAATGTGCTGATTCACATTCCTAAACCCCATACTGTTATGAACCTTTCTTCACCTGAAGCCTTCTGTTGAATGATGCTTGAGGTTGATTAATTATGTATGCGTATTCTCATGTATATAATTTATGGATCTGAAAGTTATGCAAAAATCAAATATAGAGGGTAATATAGTTTTGCAATTACAGGATTGTGAACCGATTTGGAGTCCTTGGGCTGAGGCTTTCAGACCTCTACATTTAAACTATAGGAATGAGATGCAAGTGTTGCTAAAATAAATTTAGATTCAAGTGAATAAGTGATTTATGCAAATTTTAAAATGTTAAACGATTTAGATTTTATTTGTGAAAAATTGTAGTGCCGTATTACATTGGTGATCATTGTGGTTTCCCTATTACTGTGGTGATCAGTGAAGTGTCCCCATTGCATTGCTAAGTAACCACTGAGGTGCTACCTGTGTTTTGTAGTTCCAATTACATTGGTGGTCTTTGTATTTTCTACTTTTTGTTATAAAAAAAATCCAATAAACTCAATTTTAGTCATACATTTAGGCCAAAATGTATTCGGCCACATGTCTTTGGTAAAAAAAATGTCAATAAGCGTATATTTATTGGTTTGCGCAAAAGTTATAGCGTCTACAAACTAGGGTACATTTTCTGGAATTTGCACAGCTTTTAGTTTATGACTGCCTATGTCATTTCTTGAGGTGCTAAAATGGCAGGGCAGTACAAAACCCCCCCAAATGACCCCATTTTGGAAAGTAGACACCCCAAGGAAATTGCTGAGAGGCATGTTGAGCCCATTGAATATTTATTTTTTTTGTCCCAAGTGATTGAATAATGACAAAAAAAAAAAAAAAAAAAAAATTTACAAAAAGTTGTCACTAAATGATATATTGCTCACACAGGCCATGGGCATATGTGGAATTGCACCCCAAAATACATTCAGCTGCTTCTCCTGAGTACGGGGATACCACATGTGTGGGACTTTTTTGGAGCCTAGCCGCGTACGGGGCCCCAAAAACCAAGCACCGCCTTCAGGATTTCTAAGGGCATAAATTTTTGATTTCACTCCTCGCTGCCTATCACAGTTTTGAAGGCCATAAAATGCCATGATGGCACAAACCCCCCCCCCAAATGACCCCATTTTGGAAAGTAGACACCCCAAGCTATTTGCTAAGAGGCATGCTGAGTATTTTGCAGCTCTCATTTGTTTTTGAAAATGAAGAAAGACCAGAAAACAATTTTTTTTTCTTTTTTCAATTTTCAAAACTTTGTGACAAAAAGTGAGGTCTGCAAAATACTCACTATACCTCTCAGCAAATAGCTTGGGGTGTCTACTTTCCAAAATGGGGTCATTTGGGGGGGTTTTGTGCCACCTGGGCATTCCATGGCCTCCGAAACTGTGATAGGCAATGAAGAGTGAAATCAAAAATTTACGCCCTTAGAAAGCCTGAAGGCGGTGCTTGGTTTTCGGGTCCCGTGCGCGGCTAGGCTCCCAAAAAGTCCCACACATGTGGTATCCCCATACTCAGGAGAAGCAACAGAATTTATTTTGGGGTGTAATTTCACATATCCCCATGGCATGTTTGAGCAATATATCATTTAGTGACAACTTTGTGCAAAAAAAAAAATTTGTCTCTTTCCTGCAACTTGTGTCACAATATAAAATATTCCATGGACTCGACATGCCTCTCAGCAAATAGCTTGGGGTGTCTACTTTCCAAAATGGGGTCATTTGGGGGGGTTTTGAACTGTCCTGGCATTTTATGCACAACATTTAGAAGCTTATGTCACACATCACCCACTCTTCTAACCACTTGAAGACAAAGCCCTTTCTGACACTTTTTGATTACATGAAAAAATTATTTTTTTTTGCAAGAAAATTACTTTGAACCCCCAAACATTATATATTTTTTTAAAGCAAATGCCCTACAGATTAAAATGGTGGGTGTTTCATTTTTTTTTTTCACACAGTATTTGCGCAGCGATTTTTCAAACGCATTTTTTGTGGAAAAAACACACTTTTTTAAATTTTAATGCATTAAAACACACTATATTGCCCAAATGTTTGATGAAATAAAAAAGATGATCTTAGGCCGAGTACATGGATACCAAACATGACATGCTTTAAAATTGCGCACAAACGTGCAGTGGCAACAAAATTAATACATTTTTAAAAGCCTTTAAAAGCCTTTACAGGTTACCACTTTAGATTTACAGAGGAGGTCTACTGCTAAAATTACTGCCCTCGATCTGACGTTCGCGGTGACACCTCACATGCATGGTGCAATTGCTGTTTACATTTGACGCCAGACCGACGCTTGCGTTCGCCTTAGCACGAGAGCAGGGGGGACAGGGGTGCTTTTTTTTTTTTTTTTTTTTTTTTTTCTTTATTTTTTTTTGCTTTTTTATATTATTTTTAAACTGTTCCTTTCATTTTTTTTTTTTAATCATTTTTATTGTTATCTCAGGGAATGTAAATATCCCCTATGATAGCAATAGGTAGTGACAGGTACTCTTTTTTGAAAAAATTGGGGTCTATTAGACCCTAGATCTCTCCTCTGCCCTCAAAGCATCTGACCACACCAAGATCGGTGTGAAAAAATGCTTCCCCAATTTCCCAATGGCGCTGTTTACATCCGGCGAAATCTAAGTCATAAAATGCTCGTAGCTTCCGGTTTCTTAGGCCATAGAGATGTTTGGAGCCACTCTGGTCTCTGATCAGCTCTATGGTCAGCTGGCTGAATCACCGGCTGCATTCTCTGGTTCCCTGTTGAGACAGGAGAGCCAGAGAAAAACACGGAAGACGGTGGGGGGGGGGGCATTCCCTCCCACTGCTTGTAAAAGCAGTCTATAGGCTAATTAGCCGCTAGGATTGCTTTTACATGAAAGCCGACCGCTGGCTGAAAAGAATGATACCAAGATGATACCTGAACCTGCAGGCATCATTCTGGTATAACCACTCAAAGTCGTGAATGGCGTACCTGAAGACAAAAAAATGGTTAACAATAAAGCACAGTGAACAGTAAAGTATAAAAAATTGCATACCTGAAAAGCAAACATGATAAAACATAATAACAATAAAACATTGCAGAATAGAATACAGTAAAAAAGAGCAGAACAATAGAGAGAGAGAAAAGAGAGAGAGAGAACAATAAAACGACAACTATTTTTTTTTATTTTTGTTTGTGTTTTTTTTTTTTTTTTTTACACTTTTTTTTGTAACTGTAACTTTTATAACTGTAACCGGTTCCAGGTTCGGGTCTCTCAAAATGCGATCATTCTGGTATAACCACTCAAAGTCGTGAATGGCGTACCTGAAGACAAAAAAATGGTTAACAATGAAGCACAGTGAACAGTAAAGTATAAAAAACTGCATACCTGAAAAGCAAACATGATAAAACATAATAACAATAAAACATTGCAGAATAGAATACAGTAAAAAAGAGCAGAACAATAGAGAGAGAGAATAGAGAGAGAGAGAACAATAAAACGACAACTATTTTTTTTTATTTTTGTTTGTGTTTTTTTTTTTTTTACACTTTTTTTTGTAACTGTAACTTTTATAACTGTAACCGGATCCAGGTTCGGGTCTCTCAAAATGCGATGGCATCTTGGGAGACCCTGTGAAAGTGTGCCTAGTCTGTGCAATGCTGTACCCTACGCTAATACTCAACTAGTGAATGGTAGCGTTCAAAACATTCACCAATGCAAAGACCAGGATTGTCAGGACAGGAGGGACAATAATAGCGGGTGTCACGCCTATATCCGCGCTTGCTGTAGACACGACATCTTTTTTGGGGGGGTTCATTGGGTAGGGGTACTCGGGAGGACATAAAGAAAATGCCTCTCATGCAGCCGACTGCATTTGGTTGGGGATGTGAATGGGGGAAGTACGGGCGCTGCAGAAGCGGTGGGTTCCCAATTAGGATTGGCGAATGCAGCAGGAAGGGCACTATGGGCACGATGGGCCTGTGTTTGTCTTCTTGGTGGCAGCGGGACACTACTTGTGCTTGCCACCTCACCAGCTTGAACTGCCTTATGGGACTCGCCACGTCACCAAGTGTTACTGCAGTGCTGGTTTGACTACGACCGGGGTGTACTAGGCCACTGGTGCTTGCCAGTTCACTAAAACGCTACAAAAAAAACTGTTAGCGATCGCAGGGATCAGGCCTGACTCTGCGAACGCTGCAGTTATGCGTTTAGTGTTTTGTAAGTGACAGTGATCGATCGATACTGCACTTGGGTGGGCTGGGCCAGGCGGAGGGGCAAAACGCAGGTGCTAGCAGGTATCTGGGCTGATCCCGCTAACACTGCGTTTTTGGGAATCCTAAACTGCTGGGGACGCTAGTATAGATCTGATCGGATCAGATATTGATGCGTTCAGATACTATACCACTAAGGGAGGTGTACCGTGCGTGCGTAGGTGTTAGCGCTACTGGCACTAACCTGACGCTGCCTGGGGCTGGTGCTTGCCATTTCACCAAAACGCTACCAAAAAAACTGTTAGCGATCGCAGGGATCAGGCCTGACTCTGCAAACGCTGCAGTTATGCGTTTAGTGTTTTGTAAGTGACAGTGATCGATCGATACTGCACTTGGGTGGGCTGGGCCGAGCCGGGCGGAGGGGCAAAATGCAGGTGCTAGCAGGTATCTGGGCTGATCCCGCTAACACTGCGTTTTTGGGAATCCTAAACTGCTGGGGACGCTAGTATAGATCTGATCGGATCAGATATTGATCCGTTCAGATACTATACCACTAAGGGAGGTGTACGGTGCGTGCGTGGGTGTTAGCGGTACTGGCGCTAATCTGACGCTGCCTGGGGCGACACATATCACCGCCGGGCGATCGAGGGGCTAAACCTTTATTCGGTAATAAACGGCGGGTGCCCTGACACTATAAAAAATAAACAAACTAACCAGCGTCACCCGTAACGGTTATACTGTGATCAGTGGTGAAAGGGTTAACTAGGGGGCAATCATGGGGTTAAAACATTTATTAGATAGTATATGGGGGTCCCTGTCGCTATAAAACGCTGACGGCGAACCTAAATATTTACCTCCCTAACTAGCGTCACCAGTGACACTAATACAGCGATCAGAAAAATGATCGCTTAGCGACACTGGTGACGGGGGGTGATCAAGGGGTTAAAACTTTATTAGGGGGGGTTAGGGGGGTACCCTAGACCTAAAGGGGGGTAATACTCACTGCCCTACCACTTCTAACTGTCACAAACTGACACCATGCAGTAATCAAGAAAAAAAAAATAAAAACAGCTTGGTGTCAGTTTGTGACAGGGGGGGGGGTGATCGGGGGGCGATCGGGGGGGGGATCGGGGGTGTTTAGTGTGCCTGGCATGTTCTACTGTGTTGTGTAGTGTTTTACACTTACTCAGATGTCTTCTCTCCTCGGCGTCGGAACGGAAACTGCCAAGCCGAGGAGAGATGACATCACATCCTCTGCCTGTGTGTACTATACACAGGCAGGGGATGTTTCTCATTGGCTGGGAGCGATCGCGAGGGGGAGGCCACGATCAGATGGCCTCCCCCTCATCTCTGATCGCTCCTAGACAAATGCCGACTGCCGCTGGCACTGGGGGGGGGTCCGATCGGTACGTGATTTTGCCTGCCCGTGCCGCTCTGTTCACGTATATATGCGTGAGGCGGTCGGCAAGTGGTTAAGCACAACTGAGGGCAAAATATTCTTTTTTATTTTAGATAGAATAAGGGAGGGTTATAACCTGTGTCATCTATGTCCCATTGGGGAGGTTTCCCTTCACTTTCTGTCAATTTAGTGTCCTCATTGGAAGATTCTCTATTCCTCTACTGGTGACTATTAGGGATGAGCTTAGGTTCATTGGCCAAATTTTGCCATGTAGCCATATTAGGTCAATGATGTCACTAGCATCCTCTACCCTTTGTTATATGTAGGGGTGGGGAATTCCATGATCGCAGCTGATAGAGATAGTGCCCTGCTGTCATGTGAAAGTTTCCTCTGGGTTTGGGCTGAACTCCTCCTTATTTACTGGTTAGTTAATCAACGACCTAGACAATTAAACAGCCAGACTAAAAACTCTCAAATCCTATCATGGGCCTGCTATAAAGTTACAGTTTCCTGCAGATTCAGGCTGAACTTAGTGCGGCCTGAAATTTAGCTCATCCTTAGTGACCACTCAAAATTTTAGGTTTTCGTTCACTTCTTTTCAGTGGTAACAGTCACCAGAACAAATAGAGGGCATGGATATCTCTAGTGGGGACACAGAACGCAATAACAACATGACAGGTGTTCCAATCCATTTTCCGAAACTTTAAAATAATTGCCTTCAGTTATACTTTACTTCCATTAACCTAAGAACATAAATGACTAACCATTAATATTCCTGAAATATTTCTAAGTTTGTTACCTGCCTGTCCATCCCATACCATTCTCTTCCACTGCCTGGATTTCCTCAATTAGTGCAGAATGTAAAATAAATGTAGATATCAATAGTCCCAGACACAATAAATATATCCATAAATGGATTCAAATAGAGCATTAATCTGGTCCATTATGTCAACAGACTTAACAAATTACTACTGAATTTCAGAAGTTTGGGCTAAAAATGTTGGCCTTGTTCCTTGCTGACTCTGCACCAGTAAAGTAGTACTACAGATCATCTGCAAAGGTAATTTCACTAATGTGCGCTGTCCAGTGGATGTGTACACTGCAAGGTCTTCTGAAAACCTGATATCAACAAAAAAAAGGCAGGTGTTTTGCCCATTTTGTCTACTATAAACCTCAGAATTTATGTAAAATTATTCATAGTGGGGTAAGCGTTAAAATATATGCTTCTGGATATTATATGTCTCATGTTATTTTTTGCTTTGATTTTGTTATTTTAGTTGCTAATAATAAACGATTTCTTTCAAGGTAGCTCTTCATTTGAGTATGATCACAGCTCAATCTGTTTAAAGCTCTTTATTTAGAACGTATCCACAGCAATCCATCTAACATGAAAGCTGAGTAATTGATTAATTAGTAAACTGTAGTAAGTCTGAATCCTCAGAGGGGGTCTCAAATAGACAACACATGGTAACTGTATTTGTCTTGTGAGTTACTAATTCAACATCAGGAGCTAAAACCTCTTGGGATCTTTACCTCTAAATTGTCCACCATGAACGATTAATCGTCCTTCCTCTGTTTTACTTTTAACTGTCTATTGTGAGAAATTGCATGGCCTTCATTGTTGGTCAAGACCTAAAATTATGTATCTGGTCTATTTCCCTTTATTATGTCTTAAGCAAATACTTGGGATATTTAAGTAACCTCACTTGATAGGTGTCCAGTACCATCTCATTCTGTCCAGTGTCATCCCCTCCTGACCTTGTAAGTTCATGGTACAGACTCCAGATGTCGAGCTACTTAAGATTTTTTGCTTTCTTTTCTGAACACATTCTTTCATCTGTTAAACAATTCAGTATTTCCATTTCCATCAGTGTGTCTAGTTCAATTAAACCAAACCATGACAAACCTGGGCAATTAAGACCAAGCATATAAGGAACATTGCATATGGAGAGCTGATGATCAGCAATGACATGGTAATCATATGATATGGCAATTCCAAGAATATATTTAAAAAAACAAATAGTTAGGGTTACCATTAGAATGAAGGAAGCCACATGCTTGATTGATAAAATAGAGTTTTTGGACCTGCTATGAAATCCATTTCTTGGGGCAGTCTGAATCTGGTCTGAGTCTTGAGGAAGAAGAACTTTGGCTTGAGCTGTTTATAGGATGAGACTCAGAAATTTCAAGCGATGCCTCAGTTCCAGTGCTGGTTTCTGAAGGGATCCAAACAAATAATTTTAAGGTCTAGACTGTCTGCATCACATTGTTGGCCAGAATTTGGGCCCACTGTTTTCTCAATAGCATATTGTCCAGGTAACCCACAATGGCAATGCCCTAGGTGCAAAGCGAAACAAGAACGAAGTGCAGAACCTTGGGGAACAATCTTGACAGTGTTGAGCGTCCATAGCAAAACAGTGTAGTATTGTGCTATAAACATGAGGATATGCAAGTATGCATCCTTGATGTCAACAGAGGCTAGAAAGTCTGCATGATGAAGGTAGGCTATGGCATACCTGGTGGATGTCATGCAAAGCATTAGTCGAATGCCTCTCTTTTGAAAACATAAAAAGGTTTAGGGCAAAAACCTTGAAACCTTTCTGTCATTGGAACACTGGCAATACCTCCTTAGTTTAAAAGATCTACAACAGAAGCGTAGAGGTCTGCTAGTCTGTGTAGAGGCATACGCATGTTGCATAACAGGGGAGAAAAGAGCAGAACTTTAGCTTGCATCCCATCTAAACTACCTCCCATATTCAGGCATCCAAGATGCTTTCTGATCAGATATCCACAAAGGCCAACAAACGTTTGCCCAGTGACATCCTTTATGAGGGTGCCCAAAGAAGCACCAAAAAGCCATTTACCTTTAAATGGCAAGCACAGCATGCATTTTTTACAGTGCCTTTCTGGAGACCACCATTTCAGCCTAAGCGTTCTTCATATATTCACAGAAAAGAGAATAATTTGGGAAATGAGACAGACAATGTCAATTAACCTGTCTACACAACAGTATGGGGCTGAAAACATAAGCTGGGGATATTACATTGATAAAGACCCACTTATAAAAAAAAAAAAGTCTCAAATAGGTATTGCTCTGTAAACTATTTGGGAGGAATGAACAGTAACAGGAGGAGAAACAGGAGGAGTTTTCCAGTATCTGTACAGAACACCTTTTTGTGAGGAGTGTACTGAAAAAGTTTTGATCGTTTTGGGGCCTTTTAGGCATCCCATACTAGTAACAGCAGTTGTAAAAGCTGCAGACTGCTGTTAGATTTTTAAGGTGGCATGTACCCTGTCAATAAGAACTGTATCTGTCAGGGCTGGGCTCAGCCCTTCCTTCTCAGAGCTGGTCGCTCAGCTGTCGGCTAATTGCCAGCTCCTATCTCTCCACAGTGACTCACCTGTTGATGATATCCTGCTCGTCAGTCCTGCCTACTTAAGCCATCCAGCCCAGATGATCTCTGCCTTCACCTTGGTCACATCTCCGGAGACGCTCTCCTGTGTTCCTGTTAAAGACTTGCTAGGTTGACATTTCTTCCGGCTCCAGATCCTGCTTGCTGTTCTACTACGCTCATCTCTGGCTCCCTGACGTTTTGGCTTGTCTGACTATCCTTTCCGGTTCCTGAACTCTGGCTATGTTTTGACTACGTTTACTCTGTTTACCTTTTTTATTATTATTAAACAAGTGAGATTTAACTGTACTTCTGTCTCAGTCTGATTCATGGTTTATGACAATCTGGGAGTCTGGGAGCTATGTCAGCTGCCTTTGGCTCCTCAGGAACAAAATCATCCATCAATGATTTGTGAGACTGTTGGTCATCCATATAAGAAGGCTTAGAGGCTGCTACAGCTGCAGGTTTCTTAGACAAGGATTCTAGAGGGGAACATGTAAAAGTGCGCTTACAGTTTCTGTGTACCAAGTTAGCAATCATATCTGCAATTTGGCACATAATCTCCAGCTGAGCTGCTTGGATGAGCGATGTTGGTGTCAGGCTGATGAGGAGAGACACCGCAGGCTGCCATGGAACTGTTCATGGATCGTGAGGTTGATAGACCCAACGCAGCTGAACATTTCCCTTTGGACTCAGGATCCAACATGCTGCACTGCTTAACAGAGATAATTTAATTGCGAACACCAGGTAAAAGCCTTGGATGCTCAAAACCAACTGCTGAAAGCAGGAGGGGTTTTATGACCAGAGGCAACCAGGTCACTGCGGGCAGCAGCAAGCACTAACCAAGGTGAAACCATGAGTATCTTGCAAAATGGAGCATTGGGAGGAAGATGCTACCTCAAATTGAAAGGGCGGCAACAGAGCATAAAGTGCAAGCATGCAACTTCACAGTCAGTGATGCAACATGTAATTGCTCAAGGTATTAACCCTTTTTATGGAAACAAGAAAAATGTGTGTAATAATGGCACTCAACAGTGCAATAAATATAGTAGCCCCTGATGCTTGGCACACACAACATACCCATTAAAGTGTCTGGTTCACAACAAAGGCTGTGCCATGGCTCTGGGCCCAAAAAGTGTTCTGTAACTTACTAACATAGTGCGGCTTCCAAAACTATTGCCAAAGATATACCTATCCAGAGACCTGTGTAAAGAGCCCAACTCAGCAGTATGTAGATGAAGTCTTGATGGAAGAAAAAAAAAGAAAATTAGCTAGTAAAATAATTACAATTTTCTCAGTATAAAAAAAAACGTCCATCCTCCTTGGACACTAGCAAAAACTGAAGCATGCTTGAAGTTGGAGGGAATACACTTGGCTGGCCACTGTTTTTTTTTTGTTTGTTGTTTTTTTTTTTTTTATTTGCCTGTGTCTAAAACAAGTACAATATGAAAATGTATATTACTAATATGTAAGGAACATACATGCAGACATAAGCCTATTATTATTATTATTCAGGATTTACAGTATATAGCGCAGAGCTTTACAATAAAAGGGGGACAGTAGAATTTACAATACAGTACAGAAGGAATAGATGGGCTCTGCTCATGGAGCTTACAATCTAAAGGGAGGGGGATGGTACAAAAGGTAGTGACTGCAGGATATGATCTGATGGAGGGAACTCAAGTACAATTCTTAGGTGGAGGTGGGGTAGGCTTCCCTGAATAAGTGTGTTTTCAAGGATTGCCTAAGGGTGGACAGGGTAGCAGCTGACTTGATATACTGGGGCAGGGAGTTCCAGAGGATGGGAGAGGCTCTGGAGAAGTCCTGGAAGCGAGCATGAGAGGAGGTAACAAGGGAGCTAGAGAGCAGGAGGTCCTGGGAGGAGCAGAGAGGATGATTTGGGTGATATCTTCAGATGAGGTTGGTGATGTAGCTAGAGGGGACATTGTGGATGGCCTTTTTTGTTGTGATTAGTATTTTGAATTTTATATGATGGGGTAGGGGAAGCCAGTGAAGAGATTGGAAGAGAGGGGATGCAGTCACAGAACGGTTAGTAAGGTGTATTAATCTGACAGCAGCAATCATGATAGACTGAAGGGGGAATAGCTTGTGTAAAGGTAGGCCAGTGAGGAAGGGGGTTGCAGTAGTCAAGGCGGGAAATAACCAAGGAGTGAATAAAATGTTTTGTGGTGTCGTTAGTTAGGAAGGGGAGAATTCTGGAGATGTTGCGGAAGTTAAGATGGCAAGATTTAGCCAGTGATTGGATGTGAGGGCTGAAGGAGAGGTCAGAGTCTATAATTACACCCAGCACCCTGGCATGTGTGGAGGGACCAATGGTTGTGTCGTTGATCTCGAGGGTAAAGTCATGGGCAGGGCTGGTACAAAGTGTGGGCGGAAGGGACACATGCCCCGGGCGGTGTCCCAGTATGCAGTGAGGAGGGGCGCATTGGGAGCTTCCACAGTTCTCCTGCCTCATTGACAGGAGTGACTGTCATTCTCCCTCATTCGCGGCACAGTAACGATCCTCACTCTGCCTTATCTCTCTCTCTCACTCTCTTATCTGTGCAGTTATAAATATGTCTCCTATAGCCGGTGCCATGCCCACTGTGTGCTTCTACACTGCACACACACGAAGGAATGCCATTGTTGTGTTCAGAATTTCAGAGCCCTATCTTAGGCAGTGCAGTAGAGATTACAGAAAATGGATCTTTCAGCTGCTGTTGTCTCTGTTGGCTGCTGCTAAAAGATCGGTTCTCTGTAATCACTACTCACTGCTTAGGAGAGCTCAGCTAGGATGGTGTTCTGACAAAATGACCAACCTGGCAGAATGTGCAACCCGCGTCATTTCCAGTGATGTGGAATCAGCTGTATCTCAAAACCGAGCGCACTGAGCACGCGCAACACATCATACATCCCTTCAGTGGCTGACGTCGGTGCACACAGGAATTTGCCTGACAAAATGCTGGACTGACTACTGCGCATGCGCACGGCAGAAATCAACTAACACTTACAAGATTTACGTTGGTAAGCTCATCTTCATACACCTTACACTCAACTTCATCACACCTACAGTAAGAAGGCGGGGCAGCGGAGATCTTGCTATATTTACGAAAATAAGCTGACTCCATTGCTGAAGTCGGCAAATTAAAAACGGGGTTTGGTGTAGCAAGACGTCCGCTGCCCCGCCTTCTTACTGTAGGTGTGATGAGGTCAAGTGTAAGGTGTACCAAGATGGGCAACGTAAATCTCGTAAGCGTTAGTTGATTTCTGCAGTGCGCATGCGCAGTAGTCGGTCGAGCATTTTGACAGGCAAATTCCTGTGTGCGCCGACATCAGCCACTGATGGCATGTATGACGTGTTGCGTGTGCTCAGTGCGCTCAGTTTTGAGATACAGCTGCTTCCACGTCACTGGAAGTGACGCGGGTTGCACATTCTGCCAGCTTGGTCATTTTGTCAGAACACCATCCGAGCTGAGCTCTCCTAAGCGGTGAGTAGTGATTACAGAGAACCGATCTTTTTAGGAGCAGCCAACAGAGACAAGAGCAGCTGAAAGATCCATTTTCTGTAATCTCTATTGCACTGCCCAAGATAGGGCTCTGAAATTCTGAACACCTCCGTGCTCTCCCTCTCCCTCCAGTTATTGGATGCTAGGTCCACTGGGATCCTAACCCCCAGCTCCCAGAGGAGGACAGAACTTCCCCTGTTACACACTTGCTCCTCCTCCAATCTCCCACTGTGAGCTACAGCCATGCTGCTTAAGGTAGGGGACACACTTATGTAAGGAGAGGGTACACTAATGTGAGGGAGGGGGAGTGTCACACTTATGTAAGGAGGGGGCACACTAATGTGAGGGAGGGGGAGTGTCACACTTATGTAAGGAGGGGGCACACTAATGTGAGGGAGGGGGAGTGTCACACTTATGTAAGAAGGGGGTGATCTTATATATGGAGGGGGCACACTAATGTAAGGAGGGGGTGCTCTTATGTAAGGAGGGGGCACACTAATGTAAGGAGGGGGTCATCTTATGTAAGGAGGGAGCACCTTAATGTAAGGAGGGGGCACACTATTGTAAGGAGCGGGTGCTCTTATGTAAAGAGGGGGCACACTAATGCAAGGGGGGTGCTCTTATGTAAGGAGGGGGCACACTAATGTAAGGAGAGGGCACACTAATGTAAGGAGGGGATGCACTTATGTAAGAAGGGGGGCACATTAATGTAAGGAGGGGGTGCACTTATGTAAGAAGGGGGGCACACTAATGTAAGAAGGGGGGCACACTAATGTTAGGAGGGGGACACATTTATCTAAGGAAGGACTCTGATGTATGATGGAGAATTAATGTAATGCCGCGTACACACGGTCGGACTTTTCGGGTACAAAAGTCCGACAGACGCCGACGGACTAAGTCCGGCGGACAATCCGATTGTGTGTGGGCTTCCCCGGACTTTCAGCGGACTTTTCCATCTGACGGACTTTAGATTTGGAACATGCTTCAAATCTTTACGTCGTAACTCCGCCGGACCAAGAAATCCGCTCGTCTGTATGCTAGTCCGATGGACAAAAACACACGCTAGGGCAGCTATTGGCTACTGGCTATCAACTTCCTTATTTTAGTCCAGTCGTACGTCATCACGTATGAATCGTCTGACTTTTGTGTGATCGTATGTATTTAAGTCCGTTCGTTAGAAAGTCCGCCGCAAATCCGCCAAAAGTCCGTCGAAAGTCTGTTGGACGGGCTGTTGGACTTTTGTAGCCGAAAAGTCCGACCGTGTGTACGCGGCATAAGAGGGGACACTGAGTATAAAAGGGGGACAATGATGTAAGGGGGGACTTTACTGTGAGTGGGCGCATTGATCTAAGGAAGGACTCTGGTGTAAGGGAGAACTCTGATGTAAAGGGGGGCCACTGAGTGGAGGGAGGACCTCTTATGTAAGGATGGACTTTTTATGTAAGGGAGGACTCCTGATTTAAAGGTGAACTATTGATGTGAAGGGAGCGGGGCTCTTGATGTAAAGATGGACTCCTGAAGTGACGAGGGAATCTGATGTGAAGGTTGCTATGTAGTCTATGAAAGGTTTGCTGAAAAACAGTTTTAATGGGAAGAGTACTTGTACTGAGTGTTATACTTGCCCGATAAGCAGGACACAGATTATGCAATTTTTTTTCCTTAAATTGCTTGATTCCCCCTGTCAGTGTTGATGGGAGAATCACTGCCGCAGTGCTATTGTGTTCTGCTAGTGAGGAGCCTTCCTGGCTAGCAGAACACATGATTATTGCTAGCTTCTATAACCACTGGCAGTAATCGCATGTAAAAGATCCAATAGGTTACCCACAGATAGAGCAAATCTTGGCCCATTCCTACAAAATCACATGTTTTCCCATCAGGCACAGGAATGTGCTTCCCTTTAGCTGACACACAGCAGTGCCATTGATGGCACCCCTATGCATCTGCAGGGATGTTTTCTGTCTGACCATCAACACTGTTAGCCCCATATTTATGCACTAATTTTAAACTATTCAGTTCACTGCAGAGTAACACAACAATTGGTACTATTTTGGTACACATCACAATCATTACAAACCTAATACCACTGTTACCCTATCCTGAGGGGGGGGGGGTGCAGTTTGCATTTTCACCCTGGGCACCAGTGCCTCGTCCCGGCACTGGTCATGGGGAGGGGATCGAGGAGGAGGAAATATTATAAGTTCAGTCTTAGAAAGATTGCGTTTAAGGAAGTGATGTGACATCCATACTGATATTTCGCTCAGTAAGTTTGTGATGCGTGAGGAGATTGAGGCGGTGAGTTGAGGAGCCGAGAGATAGGTCTGGGTGTCGTCAGCATAGAAGTGGTTACAGAAGTGTTAGGAGGTTATCAACTGGCCCAGGGAAGAGGTATAGAGAGAACATAGGAGGGGCCCTAGGACAGAGCCTTGGGGTACCCCAACAAAAAGAGGAAGAGGAGCGGAGGAGATGTTGTTCGTGACACTGAAAGTGTGCTGAGATAGATAGAAGGAGAACCAGGAAAGAGCAGAGTCACGCAGGCCAAGGGAGTGGAGTTTATTGAGGGGGAGTGGGTGGTCAACTGTGTCGAAGACAGCATAAAGGTCTAAAAGTAAGAGTATGGCCATTTGTTTTAGCAGTTAGTAGGTCGTTGATGAGTTTTAATAAGACAGTTTCTGTGGAATGTTGTGGATGGAAGTCGGACTGTAGGGGATCGAGAAGGCTGTTGTCAGTGAGGTAGCAACTCATACAGGTGTTCAAAAAGCTTGGAGGCAAACAGGAGCAGGGAAATGGGTCTTAAGTTATTCAAACAGGTGGGGTCCAGTGAGGGTTTTGTAAGTATGGGGGCAATCAGTGCATGTTTGAGTGCTGAGGGAAAGGTGCTGGAAGAGAGGGAAAGGTTGAAGATATGGGTTAGAGATTTTAGGATAGAGCAGGAAGGTGGTTGCAGTAGTTGCGAGGGGACAGGGTCCAGGGGACAGGTATTGAGGGGGGCTGTGGAAAGGAGTTTGACAACTTCTTCAGTGGTAAGAGGGTTGAAGAAGGAAAGTGTTGAGTTTGGTGATGGAGTGATTTGCATTCTCCTGGGCAGTAGGCAAGTTGTTGGGTGCAGGGGTGGGGTGTGAAGTAAGGAATTAAGGGTAGAAAAGAGTTGACAAGGTTTAGATAAGAGGGTTTTGATGAGAGTGGTGTAGTAGCTTTTTTTTATGGAGTGGAGGCAGGAGTTGTATTTGAGAAGAGCAGATTTGCAGAGGGTGAAGTCTTGTAGGGATTTTGTTTTTTGCCACACTCGCTCAAGAGCACAGCTGCATTTCTTGAGACTTCTGGTGTCATCTGTTTGCCAGGGTTGTAGCAGGTGA
The DNA here is from genome assembly GCF_042186555.1 of Aquarana catesbeiana. Classification (NCBI taxonomy): domain Eukaryota; kingdom Metazoa; phylum Chordata; class Amphibia; order Anura; family Ranidae; genus Aquarana; species Aquarana catesbeiana. Next base: position 310,628,187 of record NC_133329.1, read on the forward strand.
GGCCTGGTTCTGCATGTAGAGAGGGGGGGAGTGTGTCCAGGGAGGATGAGAGTATGTTGTTATAGACAGAAGTGGCCAGGTCTGGGCAGGACAGGGATGTAATTTTATCATAAAGGCACTCAGTAGCAAAATGAAGAAGGGAAGGATTGAGGTGGCAAAGATTCCTGGGGGTAAATGTTTGCAGGTTGGTGGCATGGGAGGTAGGGGACAGGAAGAGTGTGAAACCGATATGGTTGTGATCACAGAGAGGAAAAGGGCGTTAGAGAGGTTGAGTAGAGTGCAGAGGTGGGAGAATACGAGGTCAAGAGTGTTACCAGTGGAGTCAGTGGTGGTTTGTGTCCATTGTGTTAGGTTGAAATAGGAGGTTAAAAAGGTGTTAGCATTGATTGGAATGTTAAAGTCACCGAGGATGATGGTAGGTACTTCAGCAAAGAGAAAGTAGGGTAGCCACTGCGGAGAAGTTATCGAGAAAAACATGACACTGGGCCAGGGGGCCAGTAAATTACTGCAATCTTCTGACAAACTGGAGAAAAATGGCGAATGCAGATCAAAAGAACAGAGGGAAAGAGAGGGAGTGTAGGAAGAACCTGGAAGGAGCTTTTTGGGGAGAGAAGTCCAACTCCGCCTCCTTTTTTGTCCACTTGATCTGGGTGAGTGAGTCCAGAGGAGGCCACCATGGGAGAGGGCAGTCGGAGAGGCAGTGTCAGGTTCCTGGAGCCAGGTTTCGGTAATAGCAACTAGATTGAGGGAGTTGGAGAGGAAAAGGTCATTGACAGAGGCAAGTTTGTTAGAGACTGGGCATTCCAGAGGTCACACATAAGGGGAGCTGACTCTTGGAATCAGGTGAATTGAGATAACAGAGCAGGAGTTACGGCTACTGTCAGAGAAGGTAGACTGCAAATTCTGGGGGTAAGAGTTAGCTGGAGGAGGGCCAGGGTTTTGGGCGATATCCCCAGAAGTTAGGAGTAGTAGGAGGGTGAGGGCGGTAGGGTGGGAGTGGGATTTATACGAGGGCAGGTGCTGCAGTGAAGTAGAAGTGGTGGCATTGTGTGGGCTCAGAATGAGCAGGAGGTGATAAGTGCAGTAATTTTGAGAGGGCAAAAATTAGGGGAATATGCACAGGTTGTGGGGTGGAGAAGGGGGGTAAAGAAAGGACGTTACTGCAAAGAAGAAGATCAGTATGAGCATGTTGGAGGTGGGGAGAGGGGGAAAAGAAGGCAGAGGGAAAGAGAAAATATGAAAGGGAATTTTCAGAGAACTTGGCATGAATAATGATTGTTTGTACTTGCCTTTAAAGCAGTGCCTTAGTTAAAATGCCAGCCCATTTTGAAAGTGTCAGGCATTTAATGCTGCAGGGCCAGAGGTGCAAGAAGTGGCCAGCCTGTCCCTCGCAAGCCATCCCGAGAATTAAACTGAATTTATACTGGGATGGGGTTGGGGGAGGTTAACAATTATTCAATTTAGAGATAATAAAAAAAGGCACATGGTAAAAGTGGGTTTTTTTTGCCCTAAACAAATTGCTAAACAACAGGGAGACAGCAGATAAAACTAGATGTTTGATCTTGGCCAAAGCACCATAATAAATGTAAGTGTAACTTCAACAGACAAGTATAAACAGCAGTTTCAAAGTCTTAGCAAAGCAGTAGTTAATATCAATCATGTAATGTAGCCCAGTATTTCAGAGAAGAGTTTAGGCAGTGGTTACCAATGGTTACAGCAGGCAGATATGGATTGCAGATAGTACAACAAGAAAGCAAATACTCTTGCGCACAGGTGTGTTGATTAGGTAATCCAAGGATCAGAATGGACAATAGCTTTCGGCCTTGCTGCCCAAGCCTAGTGCATTATCCTTTAGTATATTTATTCAAAAAGTATAAATAAAAACTACTCACAAAAGTCGAAAGAAAATCGCGCTTAAAACAGTCTTTAACGTATAGCAGTCTGTCCACTGGTAGCAGTCTCTGAGTCCTAGAGAGAGTCCTAGAGAGGGGACATACGAACCGCTTCTGGCTAAGGTTAAACCTTCTTCATCAGAGCCTAGTAGTGTTATTCTCTTGCAGCTATTTATACATGTGGTCATGTGGGAAGCACATCCCAGTTCTGTTCAGAGGCCCCTCCCCCAAGGAATGGTGGATTGCAGATAGGTAGAGTGGCTTTTGTGTTGCAGGGAAGTGTAAGCAGTAAGCAGTTACTTGAAAGAGTAGAGCAGACAGGGACATTATGAGAGAATGATAATGATGGGGTGTCGCCATGTTAGAAGTGTAGCCATTTTGAAAGTGCCAGGCACTTAAAGTGATTGTAAACCCTGTTGTTGCCTATAACAAGGCTTACCTGTAGGTACCTTGAATATCTCCTGAACTTGCACAGTTTAGGAGATATTCAGCATATGCACTGCTGCCAACGTCATCAGCACATGCGCACTGAAGAAACGGGCCGCTGGTGCTGTTTCTTCAGGAGTCGAGCCGTGACTGGCGGCTCCCGCACCCATACGCCGAACTGATGTCATCGCAGCTTGGCCAATCACAGCGCCGGACCTGCGAACCCGGAGGTAACTGTGGTGGAATATGTCCGCGCTGTACTCGGAGGGCCAACGCTGATCCAGGGCACTGTTCTAAGGTAATTATTTCATAATGAGCTAGTATACGATGCCGTCTTGCAGGATTTGTTTTTTGTTTTTTTCTGAGGTGGCACCAAGAAGTGGTCAGCCTGGTTGTTAAACTGAATTTATACTGGGATGGGGCTGGGGGAGGTTAACAATTATTCAATTAAGAGCAGTCTTTGTCCTTGTTGCCTTAGGCCCCATTCACACGGGGCTGTCTGTTTTGACGGACTCCGCTTGCTCAGCAGGGATTGATCCGTTGATCCCCGCTGAGCCGGCGGATGACAGGCCCGTCTCTGCTCACTGTACAGGGACGGACCTGTCAGAGCCCCACTGGGGGATCGGATGAAAAGGACTGCCTGTTCATTTCCATCCGATCCCAGCCGCCAGACGGGTGGACAATAGGGTTTCCATCCGTCTGCATTTAGCAGATCGGATCGGTTCGGATGTCAGCGGACATGTCACTGCTGACATCCGTCGCTCCATAGAGGTACATGGAGCGTCCGTTCAGGTCCGCCTGAAAAACTTTGTTTATATAGTCCAGTGTTCATAGGCTCTTTCTGTATGATAGTAACTTAAAAAACACATTGGTGGTTTACAATTCTGCAACGTTAGCTCTTTGGAAAAAAAAAAAACATAAAAAAGTAAATAATTGCAAGTATAAGAATCTCTTTATGTACACAAATGATCGTAAACTTCTGATTCTTCATGTAATGAACCATATGTACTATTATTGCCTCGTAAGCCACACACATCCCTCTGCATACATGCGTTGACTACAATACCTACATGTTTATTTTAGCAGCTACTAGTTATGTCTGCTTTTGTATAAATATTGCTGCCGCTGTCTCCTGAGTCATTGCCCACATTAAATGTGGTTTTCAGATACTCTGTGTTTGTCCCTCACTTGTCTTTATCATCCTGTCATAAGCAAGTTCACAACATTGACCTTCAGTGTTATTTACAAGGATGTTTTATCTATGATCTTGTTTAGAACACTTTCCATTACATGTAAGGGTGTCAGCATTTTAAATCAGAAGAAAAAATTAAATCATTTCTTATATTCAAAAGAACATTTTTCCTTTTCACAATAGATCTGAAGCACTGATAACAAAACCACAGATTTTCTAAGCCAAGGTCTGATATTGGAGAGGCACACCAGACACACAAGATGATAAAAGCAAACATTTATTTATACAAAATTTTGATGTAAAGCCATAGTGTATTTCTTTAGTCTTGCATAAAACTTATCCTACAGCTGTGGTTAGGCCTCAGTTGGCAATCTGGCAAATCTGGCAATTACCAGCTAATCAATTGTCCCTGGATGTTATAATGGCATGGTATACATACCCAAATCATACTTCCATGGCAACTTAGGTAGCATTAGATATTTGCCATATGGTCTTCCTTATTTGATCCTACTACAGCATGAGAACTGGGCTAACATGCTTAGTGTGCCAAGGCAGTTATTTCTTCAAGAGCCCTTTCACACTGAGTCGCGGAAGCGTTATCGGTAAAGCCCTGCTAGTTTTAGCGACGCTTTGCCGTTGTTTTAGCGGTGCTATTCGGCCACTAGTGGGGAGCTTTTAACCCCCGCTAGCGGCCGAAGAAAGGGTTAAATGCATCTGTGTAGCGCCGCTGCTGAAGCGCTTTGCAGGTGCTCCAGCAGCGGTGCCCTGCTTGCAGGACTTTTTTTAACGTCAGCGCTGCGCCCCAGTGTGAAAGCACTAAGGCTTTCACATTGCGGTGGCAGTGGAGGCGTTTTTCAGGCGCCTGAACAATGCCTGAAAAACGCCTTTAGCGCCTGAAAAACGCATCAGTGTAAAAGGGGTCTTAAAGCTAGGAAACTTAGTGGCTGACCAGTTCACTTTCGGATCTCATGGGTTAGTGTGGAGCTTCTTCGTCAACAATGGTAGCGCATGGTCTTCTGTGATGTGCAAAGTCTAAGACATGATTGTATCAAGTGCAGCGCCATGTAAGAGACAATTAAATCACAGTGTTTTTGGTATGAACACAAAATCGACAAATAAATTCCAACAATGTCCAAAGTAAATCTGCGCGTGAAAAATATATAGGAAAAACTGGTGTAACCACTTCGGTGAACTCAGGTACTGTGTTAAAAAATATATGTCCAGATAACTGTTTGCCACCATCAAATAAAGTGCAAACTCACCAGAAACAATAGTTGCCATGACAGCAGCATATGCGCCATTTAACATACATGGAAATCCCTCTGGAGACATGGCAGCAATGCATCTCCACTGGTACCTTGAAGAGGACTCCCATTAAAGATAAATAAAGCTCACCAGGAGCCCAGAGGGATTTTCCATAATGTAGTATGTTTATTTCAAGTAATATCCAAGTAAAAACAGTGTAAAACACAGGTAAAAACTCACATGGATAGCCGCTGGTGACCCGGAATCGCTCAGCGGCGAGACGTCAGCACCAAATATCCTGTCCAAATGCGTTTCGTCCAATAGGACATTATCAAGGGGTCAAGTCTAAGAAATGCCTGACTTTCATTGAAGCCTTCTAAGGAGGTATTCATTGTGGGAGATGACCTTTCCAGGTTTGCATCACCAATGATTCTAAGATACAGAAAAAGAATCTTAGGTACAAAAATAATGGGCAAATGCATAATCTTGAAAATAGGAAAAGGCTGTGGTGAACAGCATTTATACAGAGTTATAATATAGGCAAAAAAAAAGTCAGGGATGAAAGTGTCTTGTGCTAGCAGCACACTACAGAACTAAACAGCTGCTCAATACTTTGCACAGTAGTCCATGTCTCCAGAGGTCTGACAAGCCCTTCATGCAGACTGCTCTAATCAACTGTTCAGGGTGTGTGATTGCTGTTCCTTTAAGCAATGTGCAGAGGGGCATGTTCGAGACCTTTGACTGCAGCAAACAGAAATGAAGCAAATAAATACGCCCATATGTATTACCATGTAAGTAGCCTGATTGCATTGCAGTAATAAAGCCAGAAGGTCAGAGCCTGCCAATCTAGCCCAGAAGACGAGAAAGGTCAGAACCAGAAAAAAAGAATAGACATGCTCATGGGAGGTAATATTTGAAAGAAGGAACCTTTCTGCACAAGCATTCTCCAAGTGCCCAGAAAATAATTCTTATTTGCCATTTGGTGTTGAAAGTGGTATATTTGCGGCATACTATTGCTGCAATCTGTATTTTAGTCACTAGAGGGTGCAGGGATATTTTGCAAAAGACAGTTAGAAACCACCAGCAAGACAGACCGACATCCCCCTGAAAAGCGCACTTTGGTGCTATGATTCTCTTCCCCAAGAGTTGGAATCTCACCAACCGATAGGAAACACATTACGACAATGTTATCAAGCCACAATACCGACTCTACTAATGACAAAATCATCACCACTGACCCCGGTTATAGGCCACACCCATTTTTCCCTGGGATTGTCACCCAAAGAATTCACAACATTGTGAATAACCGATTGTGAATGCGCATCCAAATTTGTAACCAATCCTAGCTATGCACTAAAATACAAGAGACCAACTTTAAAATTTTAACCAGATGGTATCTTACACCCAGCAGACTACATACCATCTTCCCTGACACCCCAAGGTATTGCTGGAGATGTCAAGGAGACATTGGGACAATGCTACATATTTTCTGGACTTGCTCTAAATTGACAGAATTCTGGACAGCTGTCTTCGCTATTTCCTAAAAATTCACAAACTACAAAATTCCCCATGACCCAGCCTTCTTCCTACTACATATCTCAACCATCCCTCCTAGAATCTATAAAAAGTCTATTCTACGACACCTGCTGAACGCAGCTAAATCCTGTATTCCTATGCTCTGGAAACAACAATACCCACCGACCACTTTGACTTGGCTGAAGAAAGTGAAAGACATAAATAAAATGGAGTATCTGATCCTGACAGCACAAGACAGGTATGAGACACAAAAAACTGGAGTCTCTGGAATTTATTCATATTCTCTGATGAGGGGAAAACCCTTCTGGTTTCCTAAACCTCCAAATAACATCAGGTGATTAAGCAACATTGCTGACCGGAGCCACAGCATTGCTGACCGGAGCCTCAACTCCCTTCCCCCCCTCCACCACCTACCTTTCCACCCCTTACCTCCCATCTCTCTTCCCCCCCTTCCTGACTAACCTCACTCTATTTTAATTTTTGCATACTCTGTCTGTTTTTTTTTTTAAGTGTAGAAAAATAGTAACCAGGAACGGGCTGCCCTATATGTCTTGTTTAATAACAATTATACACAAAGTTACCTAAAACATAGAGGAAGCAAGATATGGGATGACCGATAATTTTATTCTGAGAATCACACACATATGTAACATTTGTAATTATGAACAATTCCTACTTACTGTGATGTGGTACTAGATCTAATAAGTTACTGCAATTGAGGCTGCGACCTCAATCGCTACATGTTATTGTTGTAATACTCGGGCCCTGCCCTTTCTTGGAATTCAATAAAAATGATATTTGGAAAAAAATGAAACCACCAGCAAAGACATGGCCAGTGGGGGGGGACAATGTACCAGTTGCCCTGAGAAGCCATGTGAAACCTGGTACTTCCCTACTCTGGTGCACCTATCAATGAACCATTATTTTGGTGTCTAAGAGGATATACTTTCCTATCAAAACCTAAAATATTTAATACATTTGGAGGACTCAGAGGATTTGGAGAATGTATTCTAGAATATAATTTAAAGAACCATCACACATTCTAAACTTCTGAACTATAGTACTACTGCACTTGAAACTGGTTCTACATGGGAGGATGTCTCATCTCTAGGGAGGGAAGGTATGATATTTGTCCACTGTTCATCTGTTCACTCTGAAGCTTTTTCTTCTGGTTTGAGAGACTTTTTCCAAGCTGTGGAACAGTCATTGCTATTTTTGTAGAGAAAACCCTAACGATAACATAAAACAGTGTTATTAATAAATCGCTTCTTTATTGCTAACTATGCGTCAACTATTCACATTATTTGTAAAAATTGTCCATACTTTGCCTGTAGTTGGTGCACTCACCAGGGTGGTTTACTACATTCCATTGTACTCTGGGTATACTACATCTGTTTTACTGCATGTTTTGTGTTGTTGGAAACTGCTGTCTTATAAAAAAAAAAATGTGAAAAAACAATTTCCATACTTGCGGCTATATACTCATAAAGTGCTTGTACCGACATTGATCTTCACAAATAAAATTGACAGGTCAACTGCACTCTAGACCCAATATTTAAAAATGATACAACCTATTTAGGAATAACTTTCAATAGTCATTTTGGGGTTAACAACTAATCATTAGTAAAAGCATGCAGCAACAAAAAAACCTTAATTTTGCATCTATCCTTGGGAATAAATGTTGCAGCTGGTGTTAGGTAAGCACTATCAAAACCCTGCTTTGTAAGTGAAAGACCAGTCCATGTATGGCTAACCAAAGTTCCAAGTAAATATCTCTTATGAGGTTTTTTTATTTTCAGAGTAAGGAGGAATAGAGGCTTGTTGTTATTTACTGATATTAGTAGCAAAGGTCTAATAACATAATGATACATCACAATTTTCCCAGGACACTTCTCCCTAGAGCTAGGCAGGAATGTCAGCTGTGCATTCTCCTTTGCTTCTTTTAACTTCTTGTCTGCTGTCCTTTCTGTGTCTTAGCCATCATCTGTCGTTGAGGTATTGACCACAGGTATTTCTGTTGCCAAAATGTCTAAGCATTTATTTACTAGGTAAAGGAAAATTATATATATTCTGACTGACCAGAAGCATTCGTCAATTAATTAGATGACAGTTTGTCTCCCTAACCAGTAGGTACTAGCCACATGTCTACATGCTACCAGCAGACACCGCTGGCCAAGGCTTGGACTCGGTGAAAGAAACAAGCAGACAGACAGAATTCTACACCTTAAAGTTACAATTTATTAAAAATAATGATAAACATTAGTTGAAATATATGTAAGAAGCATTCAAGAAACCAAAATGCAAAACAAGCTGCTATAACACTTCTGTTAAAATAATAGATTGTGTATCATTTTCTTTTTTCATTTTCCAGCCCCTGGGAGAACAGGTAGTTTGCAATCTAGCAGCAGTTTGTCTACTAGCACCCTGAAAAGGGAATGTATAGTGTGGGAAATGTGTATGCAAATCATGTCTTTATTATGTTCAGGACAAAAAATATAACATTAGCCCCTTTCATGACCAGGCCATTTTTTGCGATATGGCACTGCGTTACTTTAACTGCCAATTGCGCAGTTGTGCGACGCTGTAAGAAGAAAGAAGAAAATCTGGCACAGCTCTGCATAGAAACCAATCAGCTTCCAGGTTTTTTGGTCAAAGCCTAATTGAACAAGCTAACATTAGAAGCTGATTGGCTGCTATGCACAGCTACACCAGATTTTACACTCTCCGATTTTAGTAAATCAACCCCTATGTGCAGGTGCAGCCAGTGGTAAAGAAGATCTCTGCTGGAGGATATAAACATTGGTTGGGCAGATATCTGAGTTAAGTAAGCAACGAGGGGGTGGGATGCAGTAGGGGGTTAAGTTTATGTCAGGAAGACTGGGACTAATTTGCATACCATTTAATCTTTGTGGTTAGGGTTTGGCAACTGATTCCTAATTGCGCTCCTGTATTTTAACCCTGTCATACATGCCCCTGATTGAGACTACAATCTGACACACACCCAATGTGTACTTAAAAGTGGGATATGCCTGTACTGTGTCAGACCTGTTGTAATTAGGCACAATGAAGAGGATTTGGTAGCAGAGGTGTTCTGGCTACACACAGTGATGGGTACTCTTGTAAAGAACGTAGACTTTCCTATAGCAGCTATAATATTTCTGTTAAGTTTCTTACCTGCTATGGCCTGGTTGTAATCCCTCTAAATGGTATGCAATAAAACATGTCAGCAACTCTTCAAGCAGGTGTCTGTGTTAGTACATTTTTGCTTTCTCTACCTGGTTACCCATAATAATGACATTGAAAGAATATCTGAATTATTTTGCCATGAAAATATGATGGAGGTATATACATACATAAGATACAGAATGCATAATCAGAACATCTTGAGAGAGAGAGTATGAGTATGCTGCATTCATTTTGGAATAATTTTCAGCTAGGGTAGGTGTGTGTGTGGGATTTATCACAGGATGGATTTTGGGTGTTCTCTAGGTACAAAATAATAATAAGGGCCCATATTTTATTAAATGACTCTATTTGTTATTTTGTGTGTATGTGATTTGTTCCATGTGGTACACCTTATCTTATCTATTAATCTCTGTTTGGGTGCAGGCTTTTTCAACTGGCGGATGATATGCTTCCAGCAGCTATGCAGATATGTGATATTAGCTTGTTTTACAATTTGTTAGATGAGGGTGTTAGCTGTTGCTCTGAAGAAAGCCACCCATGGTTTCGCAAACATAGAGTGGATGTAAAATGACTTGGGATTGCAGAAATTCTTCTAAATTCACTTTTGTCTCTTGACATTGAAGCCCCACCCCTGGTGCCCTCCTAGACACAATCAGTTTAGCGAGTGCTACCCACCTTGTATTTATATCTCACAAAAACATTACCATTACACTAACCCACCAAGACCATCCTTCCCCATGCCCAAGTATTAATCCACAATATACACTGAGTTCCCTGATTCTTCTCCTGAGCCACAGCTATTGCTGCAGTTGGGGTTTCACTCTTACTTCCAGCAGTTCTGAATGTTGTTCAAAGAGTTTGGGCACAACAATGTTATTATAACTTAAAAGAGAAGTATGGTGGATCTTTTTTTCAGAATTATACTTACTTAGGTGGATGTAGCTTTGGTCCGTTGCTGCATCTGTCCCCCTCCGGTTCTAAGACTGAAAACCGAGCGATCAAACACCGCTGGTCACTCGTTTCCCACAGGGGGCAGAGCAGACAGAGGTGACCAGCATTCTGCTCAGGGAGCCCTGAGAACCGAGCGACTGGCAGTGTTTGATCGCTCGTTTCTCAGTCTTAGAACCGGAGGGGGACAGATGCAGCATCAGACCGAAGTTGCATCCACCTAAGTAGGTATAATTCTGAAAAAAAAATCCCCCATACTTCTCTTTTAGGTTATAATAATATTGATGTAACCAAACTCTTTGAACAACATTCAGAACTGCTGGAAGTAAGAGTGAAACCCCAACTGCAGCAATAGCTGTGGCTCAGGAGAAGAATCAGGGAACTCAGTGTATATTGTGGATTAATACTCACTGGAGCGCTGGGCTGTTGAGGGGGTGGGAGCGGGCGACTCAGGCTCTCAGTGGCTTGCTCAGAGGCTGAGCCAGGTGCCGATCCAGGCATGAGGGCAGATCCTGATTTCATTGTCTCGCTCTTGACCCAGCCTGAACCAGCTCTGTGACGTCAGCCGGCAGCGGGCTTCAGCCTGCTGTCTGCTGAAAACGGGTCCCAGGAGTGCAGAACGAACTGCACTCTTGTGATCCACAGGATAAGTACAGCCAAACGAGCTTTGGCTGTACTTCTCCTTTGAAGAGTAACTCTGCTTTTGTTGAGAAAAAAAAAATATTCCCTCTAGGTGATCTATGTACATTGCAAGAATAGTAACAAATTTTGTTGCAGATTCCTACCTTTTGTTATTCTAAAGAAATAGCTGTTTGTCTGTGTCCATGTGCAAAGTGAATCTGTATGGTAGTGATTTTATAATTATCAATTAGCTGATGAACTTGCAGGAATCAAATGAGGAAAGTGGCAGGTTCTGCATCCCTTTGGACGTGCATTCCCTTTGGGAGTATCTCACCAAAAATATTTTTTTGTGACAGAGGATGCCCAAAATCTGACTTGTATCTTAGTGCAGTCTTCTGGGAAAATCAGTAAACCAATCACACAAGCAAGAAATTACATTTCTGAGGGCGTTCTGTACTCCATCTGTGTACAGAATGCCTCTAGGTTACCATATTGCATTGCATTTTACAGAAAATTACAGCGCTACAGCAGATTGAAAAGGAAAGGTCATATCTAATAAGATTCAATTACAATATGACCTGTTCCGCAATTGTATTCGCTATATTATTTTTTTCATTTGACTTCCACCCCCCCGCCCCCCCCCCACCAAAGTAATTGACCTTTACAGCGCCAATAAACCCAAAACCAAAAATGTATATTTTGAAGAATACCAAGCCTTAAATGTGGTGGTTGCATTAGTTTTATTTTTTTTCCCTCTGATTTCACCGGGTGACCCAGCAAGCAACACACCTCCTGTATTAGAGTGCACCCATTCTGAATGAATGTCCACAGGGCAAAACAGACAGTAGCATTGTTAATCCCTTAACTGATATATCAGCAAGAGAGCTTGTTCTTTTGAAAAAAACAGACTTAATTGCCAGACCACCAAATTAAAATAGAACAAAGAAAGACCAAAAAAAAAAAAACGAATGGAGCCACCATATCTAATGCCGCGTACACACGGTCGGACTTTTCAGCTACAAAAGTCAGACAGCCTGTCCGACAGACTTTCGACGGACTTGCGGCGGACTTGCGGCGGACTTTCTAACGAACAGACTTGCCTACACACGATCACACAAAAGTCCGTCGAATTCTTACGTGATGACGTACACCGGACTAAAATAAGGAAGTTGATAGCCAGTAGCCAATAGCTGCCCTAGCGTGGGTTTTTGTCCGTCAGACTAGCATACAGACGAGCGGATTTTTCGACTCGAGTCCGTCGGAAAGATTTGAAGCATGTTTCAAATCTAAAGTCCGTCGGATTTGAGGCTGAAAAAGTCAGTTGAAAGTCCGGAGAAGTCCACACACGATCGGATTACCAGCCAGCTTTAGTCCGTCAGCGTCCGTTGGACTTTTGTAGACGAAAAGTCCGACCGTGTGTACGCGGCATAAGAATTGGTAAGCTACAATATAATAAATGTCTGCTTTTGGGTTTAATACTGCTTTTTAAACCATTTCTAGTACAAACTGAGTTTTTACAGCATTGTATAGTATATTTTCTCATAATCTGTGATCGAACAACAATATGTCATTTGCTCAGTGATTTCAATTGTTCAACTCATTGTAATGCAATCTCTGCACTGATAGTGAAAACTGAGACCTCAGACATTACTCTTTTGTACAATGCCTTGCTCTGTGATACTCACAATAAACATTTCCCAATAGAAAGCACCTATCCATTTATCAGGCTCACTAAATACAGCAAAATGCAGTAACCTGTTACAACCATTCAGATTTAATCTTCCATGGAAATCCAATTGATTGCTATGAGTAACTGTACTTTGCTGTCTTGGCTGCCATAATCATTATACCTTCCCTTCTAGTGTTCGTACTCCTCAGCCTGACACCACCTGTTTTCCCTGTGTGGTCACCATGTTCTCACAAGTTTTAGCCTCTTCACAGTACCTAGTACCAAGCACTTTAAACGTCTTTTAATAGCTGTACTTCGCTCAGATAGCTCTCATCCATCTGCCCCATCCATTTCCCTGGGGAAAGCTGGTAAATCTCATAGCTAAGCCTGGTTATCTCTGGGATTCTGGCTAGATTAGAATGAGCTATTTTAGCTTCATGTAATACTGCCTTTTCGGTTATTTTAGATGCTGTCAGGTCTGCTGAAAATTCCCTTATAAAGCAAGGTATGAGTTGGTGAAGCAATGTGCTTTTTGACCCAAGTCCTACAAATTAATGGTAAAAACGTAAATGAATTAAAAATTATGCAAGGAATGTGGTTCTTTTCTTGAAGCAAACCTTAATGTGGGGGCATTGCCTATTACAACCAAACAAAATCCAACTGTCATTCTTCATGTGCAGGTAGGAAAACAAAACAAAAGTGACAACTGATTTGTATGGGCACTACAGACACTTATTTATTTTTTTTATTTTTTTTATGAATTGGAATACTTATATGCTGTAAATAACTTTATGTGCATATGTTAAATTGCCCTGTAAAGCAATTAAACAGACTTTGTCATGGGAGAAGCCGGCCAAAGTGATACAACTAGCGGTGCCTTCATATACAGGATCTCATAAAAATGAGTACACCCCTCACATTTTTGTAAATATTTTATTATATCTTTTCATGTAACACCACTGAAGAAATGACATTTTTCTACAATGTAAAGTAGTGACTGAACAGCTTGTATAACAGTGTAAATTTGCTGTCCCTGTCCATCTCCTTTACCCTCAGCTTCTTTAGCAAGGCAGTGATCATTTTGGAGGTGTGTTTGGGGTAATTATCATGTTGGAATACTGCCCTACGGCCCAGTCTCCGAAGGGAGGGGATCATGCTTTGCTTCAGTATGTCACAGTACATGTTGGCATTCATGGTTCCCCCAATTAACTATAGTTCCCCTGTGCTGGCAGCACTCATGCAGCCCCAGACCATGACACTCCCACCACCATGCTTGACTGTAGGCAAGACGTACTTGTCTTTGTACTCCTCACCTGGTTGCCCCCACACGCGCTTGACACCATCTGAACAAAATTAGTCATCAGACCACAGGACATGGTTCCAATAATCCATGTCCTTAGTCTGCTTGTTTTCAGCGCACTGTTTGCAGGCATTCTTGTGCATCATCTTTAGAAGAGGCTTACTTCTGGGACGACAGCCATGCAGACCAATTTGATGCAGTGTCTGGTGTATGGTCTGAACACTGACAGGCTGACCCCCCCACCCCTTCAACCTCTGCAGCAATGCTGGAAGCACTCATACGTCTATTTCCCAAAGACAACCTCTGGATAAGAATCTGAGTAAGTGCACTCAACCTCTTTGGTTGACCATGGTGAGGCATGTTCTGAGTGGAACCTGTCCTGTTAAACCACTGTGTGGTCTTGGCCACTGGGCTGCAGCTCAGTTTCAGGGTCTTGGCAATCTTCTTATAGTCTAGGCCATCTTTATGTAGAGCAACAATTCTTTTTTCAGATTCTCTGAGTTCTTTGCCATGAGGTGCCATGTTGAACTTCCAGTGACCAGTATGAGAGAGTCAGAGCGATAACACAAAATTTAACACACCTGCTCCCTATTCACACCTGAGACCTTGTAACACAAACAAATCACATGACACCAGGGAAGGAAAATGGCTAATTTTGCCCAATTTGGACATTTTTACTTAGGGGTGTACTCGCTTTTGTTGCCAGCGCTTTAGACATTAATGGCTGTCTGTTGAGTTATTTTGATTGGGACAGCAAATTTACACTGTTATACAAGCTGTACACTCACTACTTTACATTGTAGCAAAGCGTAATTTACTTCAGTGTTGTCACATGAAAAGATATAATGAAATATTTACAAAAATGTGAGGGGTGTACTCACTTTTGTGAGATACTGTACATGTAGCAGTTTCCTGTCAAAGCCAAATTCCAGGCATTTTGACAGGCAAAGCACTGACTGGTTGTGTAAAAGCTTACTGCTAATCCCCACCTACGCAGATTCTTATTGGCCCATTGTAGGCAGGTGCCAACTATAGTGCTGGGCTGTTCGCTAGGGAAGGGTTAATGTGGGTTCTGCATTTTTTCCCAGGAAGAAATGTAGCTACTACAAGTAACCTATGAACTGGTGGGAATGTAATAACAGCCAGACAGCAAAGAGTTGTACCAGGTCCACCGGTAGCGAGGGGGTTGGTGCCCTGACTCCCTTCCTAGTGATCAGTTCCCCAAAAGCAACTTGGACCAAACCTGTGGTACAGAGACCCCATGAACCTAGCTGTATGATTTGGGAAAGTGTGAGACTGCATTAAGGTCAAAAACCTTCTGCCTTTAGAACGACTTTAAAGCCTCAAAGCTGGGTACCATGAGGCAAGTCTCCTTGTCAGCTTGTTACCCTACACAATTTCACAGCTGTAGGTAACCAGTGCAGCTTCAAGAAAACTGCACAGTACAGTAAAGCACTGTTCACTAAGGACACTGCTGAGACTAGGATAGGGAAATTGTCAGAATGCACATGCCAGCAAACAAGATAACTCCTCTGGACAAAATTGTGTGCACAGGATAAAACCTATTCCCTTTCGTGCTTGCAAGAATTGGGCGCTGGCGTGCACCTGTGACAGGTGGCACCAAACAGACTATTTAAACTCAGCCAGTGCTCAGAATCAGCTGCTTTGTCTTCAGCCTCCTGTGTAACTTGTGATCCTGTGAACCTGTATCCTGCTTCTAGTTGATGACCCGGTTTGTCTTGACCATTCTCTGAACTCCACCTGCATCAACCTCCGCTCTTGTCTGCTCTTTTGGCTCCTGTTCCACTGATCGGTTCTAGACCGGCTTGTTTCCTGATCACGCTCCTGTCTATGCCTTGTACCGATCCATCCTGTCTGTGTATGACCCAGCCTGCATGACCTTGCTACTCCGCCCACTGTCGTCAGCACCAGCTACCTGCCTGTTTGCCTAATTTGAAACAGTAAAAAAAACAAGTTTTGCAAAACCCTTCAACCAGCGCATTCTGTATATGTGAAAAACAATTTTATTATTGAAATATTAATTAAAAAAAAGAGCAGCCCGTAGTGAGACTCAATGTCTAAAATACGGAAGAAAAACAATAACAATACATTTTCATACTGCGCTCCTATTCATAATAAATGTGCAAACCAACGTAAACAAAGTGCTAAATATAAAATGAATGTTGAATATAAAAATATCCATACACCGCCACCAGATGTCTCCAATCAAGTGAAAGTGAAGTACATTTTCTTAATAATTCATATGTGGAAAAAACGAGATGCCTTCTTTCACCAGCCCCTAGGCAAACATCCTACTCACCTACTCACATATTTAGCACTTTATGTTGGTTTGCACATTTATTATAAAAAGGAGCGCGGTATGAAAATTTATTGTTATTGTTTTTCTTCTTAATGTTTGCCTGATGGCTGAAGCCATCTGACGACTTCTCCTGCCCAGAAAGGACACCTGCCCTGCTACTAGCAAAAAGTTACACTCGTGCCACTCTGCACTCCTGCACCTCCTGTCTTCACTATCAGGGACCCCAAGCAGTGTTGCCAACCTACCAGATTGAAATTTACTGACACAACATCTAAAATTTACTGGCACCGCAACGTTTTTACTGGCATATTTTAAAGTTCCAAAATGACAGTCTTAAGTGCAAATTTTAGTATTTGGGCTGCAAAGAATTACAATATTCAATTAGTACTGTGATTTAAGGTAGATATTAAGGCAAAAAAACATATTTCCTATTTTATTTTCAATATGGTAGTAAGTAGGGATGAACTTCGAGTTTGAGTGGAAATCATGTTCGACTCGAACATTGGCTGTTTGCAAGTTCGCCGAACAGCGAACAATTTGGGATGTTCGCGGCAAATTCGAATGCCGCGGAACACCCTTTAAAAGTCTATGGGAGAAATCAAAAGTGCTAATTTTAAAGGCCTATATGCAAGTTATTGTCATAAAAAGTGTTTGGGGACCTGGGTCCTGCCCCAGGGGACATGGATCAATGCAAAAAAAAGTTTTAAAAACGGACGTTTTTTCAGGAGCAGTGATTTTAATAATCCTTAAAGTCAAACAATAAAAGTGTAATATCCCTTTAAATTTCGTAGCTGGGGGGTGTCTATAGTATGCCTGTAAAGGGGCGCATGTTTCCCGTGTTTAGAACAGTCTGACAGCAAAAGGACATTTCGAGGGAAAAAAACCATTTAAAACTACTCGCGGCTATTGCATTGCCGGTCCGACAATACACATAGAAGTTCATTGATAAAAACGGCATTGGGAATTCCCCACAGGGGAACCCTGAAGCAAAATTTTTAAAAAAAATGACGTGGGGGTCCCCCTAAATTCCATACCAGGCCCTTCAGGTCTGGTATGGATATTAAGGGGAACCCCTGCCAAAATTTAAAAAAAAATGACATGGGGGTCCCATGCTGGCATGAAGGGAGGCTCCCGCTGTGTGACGGCGTCTCCTCGTCTGACGGTTCTTAAATAACAGGGGCGGGGCCACCTGGTGACCCCGCCCCCTCTGACGCACGGTGACTTGACGGGACTTCCCTGTGACGTCACGGGGAATGCCACAGGGAAGTCCCGTCATGTCCTGTGCGTCAGAGGGGGGCAGGGTCACCGGGTGGCATGTGGCCTGGTATGGTTCAGGGGGGGCGCTCTCTCGTCCCCCCTCTTTTCCTGCGGCCTGCCAGGTTGCGTGCTCGGATAAGGGTCTGGTATGGATTCTTGGGGGGACCCCACGCCGTTTTTTTTTTTTTTTGGCGCGGGGTTCCCCTTAAAATCCGTACCAGACCTGAAGGGTCTGGTATGGAATTTAGGGGGACCCCCACGTCATTTTTTTTTTAAATTTTGGCCGGGGTTCCCCTTAATATCCATACCAGACCTGAAGGGCCTGGTATGGAATTTAGGGGGACCCCATGTCATTTTTTTTTTAAATTTTGGTTCGGGGTTCCCCTGTGGGGAATTCCCATGCCGTTTTTATCAATGAACTTCTATATGTATTTTCGGACCGGCAATGCAATAGCCGCGAGTAGTTTTAAATGGCTTTTTTCCTTCAAAATGTCATTTTGCTGTCAGACTGTTCTAAACACAGGAAACATGCGCCCCTTTACAGGCATACTATAGACACCCCCCAGCTACGAAATTTAAAGGGATATTACACTTTTATTGTTTGACTTTAAGCATTATTAAAATCACTGCTCCTGAAAAAACGGCCGTTTTTAAAACTTTTTCTTGCATTGATCCATGTCCCCTAGGGCAGGACCCAGGTCCCCAAACAATTTTTATGACAATAACTTGCATATAAGCCTTTAAAATTAGCACTTTTGATTATTCATGTTCGTGTCCCATAGACTTTAACGGTGTTTGCGTGTTCGAACAAACTTTTTTCCTGTTCGCATGTTCTGGTCCCTAGTAGTAAGTAGCTCAGGGACAGAACTCAGGAGGGCAAGAAATTAGAATGGGCGGCACACATACATGAAAATGACTCTGACAGTGACACTGACAGCAGTGTGCAGCAGCACAGATCACCGACGTGTCCCCTCCTGAGTCCCAGTGACAGTCTCTCTCCACGCCAGGTGGTCCCTTCAGTCCACTTCAGTTCAAACAGCACTGACAGTCACGCTCCTGGCTTGCTTTGCTCCCGTCCCGTAGACACGCACTCAAGGTTCCGGCTGCTCCACCCAGCTCCCTTGCACCATGACATCACATGACACACTCAAGCATCGCTGGCATTTACTGGCAGGAGAAAAGTGTTTGTTTTTTACTGGCTGTCAGTAAAAATACTGACAGTTGGCAAGACTGGCCCAGAGTCAGAGGTGTAAGAGAGGCCTTCCTCATTATATCAGGCTCTGCTATCAGGTACATGATAGAAATAGCCAGTACCTGACACCCTATAAGAGCAGTCTCAGTCACTGCAACGTCTGGCACTTATATTCCAATAGCACACAGCCACCAGGAATCAATACAGGGTCATTATTCACAAGTCCCCAGGACAGCTGCCACCTCCTAGCTTCCTCCGGACACCTCCCAGTAAGTGAGAAAAATCCTTTACAAGACCAGATTCCTTTGGTGAGGTTCTGCAGCCAGTTCCAGGTCCCTTCCAGGTCTTCAGTCCCTAGACCCCAGAGAACAGCAGCACAATCCAAAGCTTGCCTCAGAAAGACAACAGCACCTTCTAAGGCTGATTGTAAAGGTAAAAATTTAAAAAAATTAAATAAATAACAAACATGTCTTTACTTACCTTCTCTGTGCAATGGAATTGCACAGAGCGGCCGCAAACCTCCTCTTCTTGGGTCCCCCGTCGGTAATCCTGGCCCCTCCTCCCTGTCCAGTGTACCCGTGGGAAGCCGCTTCCCTTGGGGGCACTCGTGTGTGCTTGCTCCCAAGCTCCGCTGCTGCGTTAATTGACACAGACATCAGGACTCGGCCCCACTCCTGCTCCCCTGGCTTTGATTGACAGCACTGGGAGCCAATGGCTGTGGTGCCCCAGCAAAGCCAGTGAGGCCCGGAAGTGAGGGAAGAAAAGAGTTAAAGACGTGCATGGCGCTGGATCGAATGAAGTAAGTAAAAGGGGAGTGGGGGGGATGCTGATATAAACATATTTCCCCCTAACCACTTAAGGACCGGAAGGATTTACCCCCTTAATGACCAGGCCATTTCTTGCGATACAGCACTGAGTTGCTTTAACTGACAATTGCATGGTCGTGCGACATTGTACCCAAACAAAATATATGTCCTTTTTCCCAGAAATAGAGCTTTCTTTTGGTGGTATTTGATCACCTCTGTGGTTTTTATTTTTTGCGCTATAAACAAAAATAAAGCAACAATTTTGAAAAAAAACAATATTTTTTTACTTTTTGCTATAATAAATATCCAAAACAAAAATGTAAAAACAAATTTCTTCATCAGCTTAGGCCAATATGTATTCTTCTACATATTTTTGGTAAGAAAAACTGCAATAAGCGTATACGGATTGGTTTGGGCAAAAGTTATGGCATCTACAAAATAGGGGAAAGATTTATGGCATTTTTATTATTATTTTTTTTTTTTACCAGTAACAGCAGTGATCAGTGATTTTTAGCGGGACTGCGACATTGTGGCGGACACTTTTGACACTTTTTTTGGACCAGTGACATTTATATAGCTATCACTGCTTTAAAAATGCACTGATTACTGTATAAATTACACTGGCAGAGAAGTGGTAACACTAGGGGGCGATCAAGGGGTTAAATGTGTTCCCTGGGAGGTGTTTCTAACTGTGGGGGGAGTGGACTGACAGGGAGTACAGAGAGATCATTGTTCCTAATCACTAGGAACAGACGATCACTCTATACTCCCCTGACAGAACGGGGATATGTTTGTTTACATTGACAGATCTCCATTCTGACTCTCTGTGGAGCAATCGCGGGTGGCTGGCAGACATCGCGGCCGCCAGCCACGTGCATTGGCTCCGGCGCAGAGCGCTCTCGCTGTATCTGTTGCACGAACCACCCTACACCTATGGCGATTCGTGCAATAGAGCTGACCTGTACAACTGCCGCGTCCTCCATTCCTCTGTTATCAACAGACTTTTTTTTTTTTTACTTTTCACAAATTCTCCGAGACGGGAGATAAAAGTGTGTGTCATGGGAGGTTGCTATAAATAGATTAGCAGACTGCTAAACTATACACAGGTTTGTGGGAAGGGGGTGTGTGCCTTTCTTCCAATCAGCTGTCTCACAGTTTCTAGCAATACTCACCTCCTACAGGGGAACCAGGAAGAGAAAGTGCACTTTCTAAGCAGTATATAAAGCTGTAGATAGCAGATATACATGTAAAATGTATGTAGGGATAAATAGGCGTATTATGCAGGGGGTGTGCCAGGTGTGCCTGGGCACACCCTAATCACCCTGTGTATGGCAGTTTCCCCCTACTGTCTGTTGCTGATATTTCAATAAAGCCCCACCTCCCCCAACGAAGCTCTCAAAAAATCGTAAAAAAATAAATAAAATATGATATTGTAAAAAATAATAAAAAAATAAAATAATTAAAATAAATAACTACTGACACCGTCCACTGCCCTACTGACACCAATCTGTGCCCTACTGACTGACCCCATCCACTGTCTTGCTGACACCGACCTCTACTCTACTGACACCATCCATGTCTGTGTGTGTGTGTGTGTGTGTGTGTGTGTGTGTGTGTGTATATATATATATATATATATATATATATATATATACACACATACCTCCCAACATTTTGAGATGGGACACCTACTACTAAACGTATGTAGGCATAGGACACGCCCCCTGCCACACCCCCTTAAAGGAGGATTAACCTAAAAAAAGAAGGTTCACTAAATCCACAAGGGCTTTTTTTTACCACTACTATTCCTTTATATTGGCTTTTAAAATGTACAAATGCAGCAATTTAGAATTTGGATGAAAGGTTTAGCACTGGGAAACACTTTTTGAAAGATAAAAAGTGAATTTTATATACATCTATATAGATTAGACCAAAATGAGGGACAAATGAAAATGAGGAGGAATGACGGACAGAGGGACATTGTTCCAAATCAGGGACATTCCTTCGAAATCAGGGACAATTGGGAGCTATATATATATATATATATATATATATATATATATATATATATATATATATATATACACACACACACACACACACACACACAAGCACGCACACACAGCTTTGGGGTGCACACCCTAATGCAAGAGGCTGTGCACACCTATGTAGGAATATTAGTTTCATCTCTGTGTATCATCTGAGGCTGTTCACTTCACTGGGTATATGGAGGGTTTACATTCACTTTAATGCAAGGAATAAATTAAGTTAAAAAATGTTTAGGCTTTAGAACAACTTTCAGTCAAACTCCCAGCCTGTGAAACCCTGAACAGACCAAAACAAACAATCTCCTTTGATTACAGAGAAAGACAAAAACTAAACTTACCTAGCAGCCTAACTTGGAGCAGAGTTTATTAAATGTGGGATATCTCAGTTGGCCAGATCAGTTCTGAATTTTGGCAGGTATAGGAAAAATCTTAAAGCATTGATTTACTAACATGCAACAAGGTCAGCTGAAGTGAAAATTACCTCAAACACCAGTCATTTGCAGGGATTTTATTCAAAAAAAGGAACGTCTCCTCCATATGCTGATTTATTTGGAGCAGACTTCAGTTATACTCACTGACTTCTTTAGTAAATTATACTAAACCTAAAATTGGAGCCTCATATCCCCAGACCACGCTGGTTACAGAGAAATGCGTGTGTTGGGAGGGGCCGCACACATGACGTCATTCCACAAATCGGCCTGATCGATTGGACCCGATGGTTGTTTGTAACACATGCTGTGTAATTCCTTCAACATTGTAAGTGTAAGGAGTAGGGATGAGCTTGATGTTCGGGTCGAACGTAAGTTCTACTTGAACATCGGGTGTTCGCCTGTTCGCCGAATACCGAACATTATGGGGCGTTCGCGGTAAATTTGATGTGTGTGATTTGTAATGTGCCATTACAAATGGCGAGACCGTCAATGCATCGCGAGATCACAGTACATTGACAGCTGCTGATTGACCAAAGCATGCACCTGACATGCATGCTTTGGCCAATCACAGCGCGCTCTGCTGTGAGAGCCATGATTGGACAAAGGCAGGGTGCCTTTGGCCAATCATGGCTCAGGGGGCTGAGTCCATGCCCCACACTATGTAAGGCTGCTTACACGGCAGCCGTACATAGTTTTATAAATGAGAACAGCAAAATGACATTTGTAAAGGAAAAAATGGAAAAAATTAAAAACTGCTTGCGGCTGTAATGTATTGCCAGATCCCGGCAATATAGATAAAAATCATTGAAAAAATGGCATGGGTCCCCCCCAGTTCATTACCAGGTCCTTTGGGTCTGGTATGGATATTTAGCGAACCCTGCACCAATATAAAAAAAAATTGTGTGGGGGTCCCCCCAAAATCCATACCAGGCCCTTCAGGTCTGGTATGGATATTAAGGGGATATTAAGGGGAGCCCTGCGCCAAAATTAAACAAAAAAGCGTATGGGCCCCCCCCCAATCCATATTAGGCCCTTCAGGTCTGGTATGGATTTTAAGGGAAACCCCAAGCCAAAATTAAAAATGGTGTAGGGGTCCCCCCAAAATCCATAGAAGACCCTTATCCGAGCACGCAACCTGGCAGGCCGCAGGAAAAGAGGGGGACGAGAGAGCGCTCCCCCTCCTGAACCGTACCAGGCCACATGCCCTCAACATGGGGAGGGTGTTTTGGGGTCCCGCGATGTCCATTCATCTTCGATCACAGCTTCCGTCGACCCCGAGAAAAAAGTGGAAAAAAACTCTGCTTCCATTGGAGGCTCCCACTGACTGTAGGCTTTCTGCATTGACAGCTTTTATATAGCTGAGGGCGGGGCCACCCGGTGACGTAAAGGGTTACCCTGCACCCTCTGACATTACGTGATGTCACATGATGTCAGAAGGGGCGGGGTCACCCATTTACGTCACCGCGTGGCCTCGCCCTCAGCTATATAACAGCTGTCAATGTAGAAAGCCTGCATTCAGCGGGAGCCTCCCATGGAGGTGGAGTTTTTTCGTTTTTTTTTTCGTGGGTCATCGGACACTGTGATTGAAGATGAATGGACATCACGGGACACTTTTTTTTTTTAATAAAGGACTTGTCCCAAATTGTCTACTGTTGTTTTACCATTTTGACACTTTTTTTAGTGAATGTGTAGGGGTACAAAGGGGGGCCAGGATCTGGGGGCCCCCTTGTTAAAGGAGATTTTCAGATTCCAATAAGCCCCCCACCCGCAGACCCCCACAACCACCGGGCAAGGGTTGTGGGGATGAGGCCCTTGTCCCCACCCATATGGGGACAAGGTGTTTTGGGGGACCCCAAAACACCCTCCCCATGTTGTGAGGGCATGTGGCCTGGTACAGTTCAGGAGGCGGGGCACTCTTTCCTCCCTCCCTTTTCCTGTGGCCTGCCAGGATGCGTGCTCGGATAAGGGTCTTGTATCGATTTTGGGGGGGACCCCTACGCCATTTTTTTTTAAAATTTTGACTCGGGTTTCCCCTTAAAATCCATGTTTTTTTTTTTAATGATTTTTATCTATATTGTTGGGATCCGACAATTCATTATAGCTGCGAGCAGTTTTAAATGACATTTGTTCCTTTAGAAATGTCATTTTGCTGTGGCATTGTTCTAAACATGGGAAAGATGCGCTACTTTACAGGTATACTAAGGACACCCCCAGGCATGTTATTTAAACGAATATTTCATTTTTATTGTTTCACTTTAAGCATTATTAAAATCACTGCTTCTGAAAAAAAGGCCGTTTTTAAAACTTGTTTTGCATTGATACATGTCCCCTGGGGCAGGACCCGGGTCCCCAAACACTTTTTATGGCAATAACTTGCATATAAGCCTTTAAAATGAGCACTTTTGATTTTTCACGTTTGTGTCCCATAGACTTTAACAGTGTTCGCACAAATTTTTTGCCTGTTCACAAGTTCTGGTGCGAACCGAACCGGGGGGTGTTCGGCTCATCCCTAGTAAGGAGCTCATTTAACCGCTTGTGGTGATTTCTTTTGGGAACACTCTTTCTTCGGTGGTGCACGTTATCAACATTCCTTCACGGCAAAGAACCTTTTTGCTGCCAGAGGTCGTTTTTGCAATTTTTGCATATTTATAAAAAAATATTTTAGCCCTAAAGATTATGTAAAATCCACAAACATTATATATTTTCTGAAAGCAGACACCCTGGAGAATAAAATAGTGGTAGTTCCAATTTCTTATGATACACGATATTACCGCAAAGGTCTAGGAAACGCAAAATTTCAGTAAAAAACACACTAAAGTGAATTTTAGGCAAAAAAATCACAATAAATTACCCAAATTTTTGGTAAAATATAAAAGACAAGGTTACACTAAGTAAATAGATACCCAAAATGCCAAACCTTAAATTTGTATGCACCTGTGAAATGGCGACAAACTTCAGTACCCTATATTTTCTATAGTCCCCTATAGGTATCAGTTTAGTGTTATGGAGGGGGTCTTTTGCTATAATTAATGTTCTCAATACAGCATGAGCAGTGATATGTAACATGTATTGCAATTGGCGTTTTCACACATAGGCTCCTTCCACACATGCGGTTACGTCCATACATGCATATTAATTAAATTTTTTGGGCAAAAAAACTTTTTTTTCATCACACAGGGGACAAAAAGTCCCCTATGTGATGAATTGTAGGTAACATGTTCTCTTTATTGATATATACAGGGTCTAAAAGACCCTGCATGTCTCCTTTGGACTCCACTGAATGTTTTACAATGCAGATCACATTACAAAACCTTACTTCCCGGCGAAGCTAGCCGGGGACACCTAGATGCTGACCCAGAAGTGACGTCACTGACATCACTTTCCGAGTCACAGCAAGAAGGGGAGGAGAGCAGATGTGTGTCCATTCTCTTCCCCTTCCCCACAGCTGCCAGCACCCGCCATCTTGATCCTGCAGATGGGCAAGAGCAGAGTCTGGAAAGCATGGTGGGGGGAGTGCCAGTACCAGGGGTGTGTGAAAGCAATCAGGCAGCATGCACTGCAGCCCAAATGCTTTCACCTGACAGGCAGGAGTCTGTCTCTCAGTTTCACACACAATCCCAAGGGCTACAGCCACTGGATTGTGTGTTAAACCTCCTGCTGTCAGGTCCATACGATGTACAGACCTGGCAGCAAAAGGGTTAAAGTTTAGAAAATCTGAGCAGCTTTTTGCACTATATATATATATATATCTCTATATATATATAGATATATATATCTATATATATATAGAGATATATATAGATATATATATATCTATATATATCTATATAGATATATATAGATATATATATATCTATATAGATATATATATATATATATATAAATATATATATATCTATATAGATATAGATAGATATATATCTATCTATATATATATAAATATATATATAGATATATATAGATATATATGTATATATATATATATATATAGAGAGAGAGAGAGAGAAAATTGAGTACTGTCCGTGATACTTTGTTTATTTGCACTAACATACAATTTTTCAGGACAAGCTTTCGGGGTATGTCCCCTTCTTCAAGGTCCAAGCAGTACTGATTCACAAATTTTTAAGCAGAATGTTAAAGAAGAAAGAAAAAAAAAAAAAGGAAAACCAAACACATACAAATCAATGGTAATAAAGATAGCAGAGAGTTAGTGAGATAAGACAGAGGGAGAGCTAGGGGGGAATGCAGGGGGGGGGGGGAATACTAATCACAGAGCGGTCGTAAAACTTTAGCATAATGTGTAAGGAAACCAATATCTAAATTCAGGCCATTATTCTTCGTGTCAAAAAGAAGTATCATTCTTAGTTCAAACGTTTTCCTTTCCTGGATAGTTCTGAAATTCCCTTTAAGAACTAAGACATTGAGGTCTTCTATGGTGTGGTCCGATTGTGAGAAATGATGTCCCACAGGTGTGCATAAACTGTCTTCTTTATGTTCTTTGATGGTATGTCTGTGCAAATTCATCCTCGCTTGCAACTTCTGTCCTGTTTCACCAACATAAGATCCTTTGCTGCACCTTTTGCATTGGATGAGGTACACAACATTACTTGAGGTACAGCTGTAAGATCCCATGATATTGAAGGTCCCATTTGTGTGTGTAACACTTTTGGATAGATTTATCTGGTTGCATAGTTTGCAGCGTTTTTTATTGCAGGGTTTGCTACCATTATTTGTGACTTCATAATCAGAGTGAAGTTTCCTGCTGATTAGTTTGTGTCTGGGGTTGAGTGGTTGTCTGAAAGCCAATAATGGGGGTTGTTGGAATATTCCTTTCAGAGTTTCATCCTCTGTTATAATGGGTTGTAAATCTTTGATTATCTTTTTGATCCCTTCAAGTGCTGGGTTGTATGTGGTGACTAGAGGTACTCGGTTATTTGTTTTTTTCTCTGTGTATTGGAGGAGATTTTCTCTTCGGGTTTTCAAGGCTGTGTTTATGCTGTTGTTTATGGTTTTGTCTTTGTAACCTTTCTTATGGAAGGAGTCTGCCAGTGTTCTGAGATGTTTATCTCTGTCTTCTGGGTCTGAACAAATTCGGTGGTATCTGATGGCCTGGCTGTGTATGATGGCCCGTTTGGTGTGTTGGGGGTGAAAACTGGAACTATGAAGATAGCTGCATCGGTCAGTCGGTTTTCTGTATATTGACGTGTGTAGCTTGTCATCCCTGATGTATACTGTAGTGTCCAGGAAGTTGACATGTGTGTTCGAATAGTCCATTTTTAGTTTGATAGATGGGTGAAAAGTGTTGATCAATGAAAAGAATTGGTTTAGATTTTCTTCACCTTCAGTCCATATCATGAATATATCATGAATATAGCGATAATATCTGTATGGCTTTTGTTGTATGCTATTCAGAAATTTGTCCTCCAGGTCAGCCATAAATAAATTTGCATATTGGGGTGCCATTTTGCTTCCCATAGCAGTACCCATACACTGGAGATAGATGTCATTATTGAACGTGAAGTAGTTGTGTGTAAGAATGAATTCAATGAGCTGTGTCACATCCTCAGCAGTGTACTTGTGGTCTGGTGAGGATGATAAGAATCTGTGACATGCCGCCAACCCATCCTTGTGAGGGATGTTACTGTACAGAGATTCTACATCCATAGTGACTAGAAGTGTATTAGGTGGTAATTGTTGTATATTGTTAAGCTTGTTCAGAAAATCAGTGGTGTCTTGCAGGAAACTTGCAGTGTTCATGACTAAAGGTATTAAACATGTTAAAACCTTTAGTCATGAACACTGCAAGTTTCCTCCAAGACATCACTGATTTTCTGAACAAGCTTAACAATATACAACAATTACCACCTAATACACTTCTAGTCACTATGGATGTAGAATCTCTGTACAGTAACATCCCTCACAAGGATGGGTTGGTGGCATATCACAGATTCTTATCATCCTCACCAGACCACAAGTACATTGCTGAGGATGTGACACAGCTCATTGAATTCATTCTTACACACAACTACTTCACGTTCAATAATGACATCTATCTCCAGTGTATGGGTACTGCTATGGGAAGCAAAATGGCACCCCAATATGCAAATTTATTTATGGCTGACCTGGAGGACAAATTTCTGAATAGCATACAACAAAAGCCATACAGATATTATCGCTATATTCATGATATGGACTGAAGGTGAAGAAAATCTAAACCAATTCTTTTCATTGATCAACACTTTTCACCCATCTATCAAACTAAAAATGGACTATTCGAACACACATGTCAACTTCCTGGACACTACAGTATACATCAGGGATGACAAGCTACACACGTCAATATACAGAAAACCGACTGACCGATGCAGCTATCTTCATAGTTCCAGTTTTCACCCCCAACACACCAAACGGGCCATCATACACAGCCAGGCCATCAGATACCACCGAATTTGTTCAGATCCAGAAGACAGAGATAAACATCTCAGAACACTGGCAGACTCCTTCCATAAGAAAGGTTACAAAGACAAAACCATAAACAACAGCATAAACACAGCCTTGAAAACCCGAAGAGAAAATCTCCTCCAATACACAGAGAAAAAAACAAATAACCGAGTACCTCTAGTCACCACATACAACCCTGCACTTGAAGGGATCAAAAAGATAATCAAAGATTTACAACCCATTATAACAGAGGATGAAACTCTGAAAGGAATATTCCAACAACCCCCATTATTGGCTTTCAGACAACCACCCAACCTCAGACACAAACTAATCAGCAGGAAACTTCACTCTGATTATGAAGTCACAAATAATGGTAGCAAACCCTGCAATAAAAAACGCTGCAAACTATGCAACCAGATAAATCTATCCAAAAGTGTTACACACACAAATGGGACCTTCAATATCATGGGATCTTACAGCTGTACCTCAAGTAATGTTGTGTACCTCATCCAATGCAAAAGGTGCAGCAAAGGATCTTATGTTGGTGAAACAGGACAGAAGTTGCAAGCGAGGATGAATTTGCACAGACATACCATCAAAGAACATAAAGAAGACAGCTTATGCACACCTGTGGGACATCATTTCTCACAATCGGACCACACCATAGAAGACCTCAATGTCTTAGTTCTTAAAGGGAATTTCAGAACTATCCAGGAAAGGAAAACGTTTGAACTAAGAATGATACTTCTTTTTGACACGAAGAATAATGGCCTGAATTTAGATATTGGTTTCCTTACACATTATGCTAAAGTTTTACGACCGCTCTGTGATTAGTATCCCCCCCCCCTGCATTCCCCCCAGCTCTCCCTCTGTCTTATCTCACCAACTCTGCTGCTATCTTTATTACCATTGATTTGTATGTGTTTGGTTTTCCTTTTTTTTTTTTTTCTTTCTTCTTTAACATTCTGCTTAAAAATTTGTGAATCAGTACTGCTTGGACCTTGAAGAAGGGGACATACCCCAAAAGCTTGTCCTGAAAAATTGTATGTTAGTGCAAATAAAAAAGTATCACGGACAGTACTCAATTTTCTCTGTCACAATTGCACTAATACGGCTACAACAAATCAAGCATATATATATAGATAGAGATATATATATATATATAGATATATATAGATATAAATATATCTATATATATCTATATATATATATATATATCTATATATATATAGATAGATATATATAGATATATATATATCTATATATATATATATATATATTTTTTTTTTTTTTTTTTTATATATATTTTTTTGCACAGTATTTGCACATTTTATATGGACTTGCAGAGATATGTCAACTTAGGATGAGCTGTGTTTAATGCACCTTTATTGTGTTTCCTATATGATCATAAGATTATAAGATATGATTACTAACTTATACTTAGCACAAGGATAGCCGATAGCGCACTTTTTATTGTTTTGTTGCTGATAGTAAATCATGTCATAAGGATATACCTAAGTCTAAAAAACAAAGCTGCATAGGTTATTGGCACAAGTTACAAACTGTACTTTTCTTGATAGAATCATATATCTTATCAATACATTTGTATGAGGGCTAAATAATTGTTTGTTTAAACATTTTTGCCAGCACAAGAAGATGACATAATCCTGCTGGGAGAATGCATTTTTTTCTAAATGTTGATGTTAAGGAACTTTGCGTCAGTGGTATTTGGAAAGCCAATGGAATGAACTTCCACGTTCAGCCACATTCATGACAGGACTTCATTTGGAATATGAAGCAGACCCGACACAAAGCAGTCGAGTGCACCATCATTCAGAGCTCTATGCAGAAAGTGACCTCTAATTTGTTGCTGTTTATATGCCAATAATCTTACTGCCATGACCCATGCGGAAAAACTTAGGCCTCATGATAGGTCACTAAGGCACTAGGCATTGGACTGTAGGACATGGGTAAGGGCCAGCCTATTCTCCACCATAAGAGAGTGAATGACACTTTATAAAGGTTTGTGTGGACAGTTTATGCTGTCAGCTGTTCACTACAAATGTTAGTTTATTACTTTTATGTTTACTACAGGCTTGCTTTAAGTTATGACTCAGAATGGAAAGTGAAAAGTTTGTATACATTGCAGAGAACCTTTGCAATTTAGAAAAACAAGTTTCATTGAGACGAAGCAGTCTGCGAAGGCTCACATAGACCCACAGATACATGAAGACTGACTAACCCTTTAGGGCATATCCAGATTGTAAGCTTCAGTTCTTCTAAAAATATGTACTTGTACACACATTAACTAGGGTGTTACTCACAATGGCAGCTTTAAACATACCCAGGCACAGTCCACTCCTTTGGTCAGGTTCATTTGTGTAGTTATAGTGCTCCAAACCTTGCACTGGAACCGCTAAGAGTACCGTGCCTGGGACCACTTGGAAGAGGTAGTCCTGTGCAGGCTTCACTTGTGGTCCAGTAGAGTTCATTTCAGTGTGGACGCAAACCGGGTCAAAGCACAGAAGTCTCCATAGAGCACTAAACATGGAAGCCAGGATCGCTGTGGCCTGGTTAGCAGAGGTGATGATGTAAAAATACCTGAAATACCTGGGTACTCTTCCTTAAAAGCACAGTGTAAGTGAAATGAAAACAGTTTTGGATACAAAAGGTTACAACTTTTTGTCAAATGTTTATTGCTATTCACTATTCCTGCGCCTCTATTGGGGAGATTTCACCATTCTATAAAGATGGTAAGGAGATAAATCTCTCAAAAGCAGGGGGGGTTTTTTAGCGGAATGCGGGGCAAGGCAGATTTGGCACCTCCGGCACTGACTGTACGCAATGGCAAGGGGTGCTGGAGGGTTTATTGATGCTGGTGGAGAGCTATTGTTGCAGGAGGGTCAACTCTTGCTGAGAGGGATCTATTGTTGCTGGTGGTGTATTTGTTGCAGGGGTGTCTATTGTTGCTGGTGCTATCTATTTTTGCAGGGAGGGATTTATTGTTGCTGGGGTAGTTCTATTGTTGCTGATGAGGTCTATTGTTGCTGGAGGGTCAACTGTTGCTGAGAGGGATCTATTGTTGCTGGTGGGGTATTTGTTGCAGGGGTGTCTATTGTTGCTGGTTGAATCTATTGTTGCAGGGAGGGATTTATTGTTGCTGGGGTAGTTCTATTGTTACTGATGGGGGTCTATTGTTGCTGGGGGGTCTGTTATTGCTGGCTGCATTGGATCTATGTTACTGTTTTTCTTATTTTCATTATCAAATTCCATAAAAACTTTTTAGCATCACAAAATACTTGGTTCTCTATTTTCTAAAGGAGAGCCACTGGGAGGTGGGTAGAGGGTAGTACCATGGGACAATGTTTGGAGGTGGGTAGGGGAAGAGACAAGGGGTGACTCTGAAGACTAGTACCTGCACCTATTCACTGAGAAAAAAGCCCTGCTCAAAAGTAAAGGAATTTATCCTTTGATATTTATTGCCAGAGCAGGTGTTCCCATAGGAATAATTCACCTCTACTCCCATAGTGACAACTTTAAAATTTGACATTTTCCCCTCAATTTCTGTCCCAGAGACATAACGTGAGAGCGAACCCTTCCAATGGAGACCCAGACAACAATGACAACTTGACAAAAGTTCTATTGTTTTCCTACTATATTCAAAAATAAAGAAAATACCTCTGGAAAGATTTCCACTTTAAACTCTTGGAAGCATATGTGTGGTCTGTCAACATAAAATGCATCCTTTACAGTAAGGTGTCAGTTAAGGGTCCCTCACAGGTAGTCAAGAGTTAATTTCTTTTCTAGAAAAACACTGAAATGTAAACTCATGCCTGGGGTATTGCCCAATTACCGGCTATTATGCCATTTTCCAAATAGCACCTTACCTATTTAAATAAATCAGACCAAACATACTTCTTGGGTTTTAAATGGCCATAGCAGCCCTTTTATTACAAATAACAACCATGAAAATCATTTTCTTACATAATATAACTGGTAATAAACCTAAAATATATACCATAAACTCTCAGACTAAATGTAACTGCCTGTCTTGTGTTATGTCTTAGGATTTTTGAAGGCACCCTTTACTGACTAACTAGCTGTATCTGGCACCACCTTGCCCTTTTACGGCACCCAGCCGCAACTTACACCGGCTCGGGGACAATTGTTTGGCAACTTCTCCAGCCAATACAGCCAACTGCCCCAACACATCTTACTTCCATCCTTATTAGGGCAGGAACATCCATACCAGAGATGGGCCCAACCCATCGTTCACCAACTAACATAACCATCCCCGCCTTCAAAAACCCTACGACCTCTGCCACAGACGCCCAGCGTGAAAACTTAGGCCCGGCGGCCCGCCACACCCGAAGGGCACACCTTCCTGCAGACCTAAAAACCAAAGGTCAATCTCACCACATTCAAATGCACACCATCACCTCTCAGGAACAGCCAAGGGTCCTTTTCCAAGTCCCAAAGGCGAATAGCCACACCACCGTTACGGACAAAAAATTTTGCTACCTTCTTGTTTACCTTGATCCTGGCTTTGTTGACCCTATCCACAGATCCAAACGCCAGGAAGCCCTAGCCACCATGTCAGAGCACACGACAATGGTGTTGGGGAACAGGGACCACAGGCGCAGGAAATCAAATTTGATGTCCCTGCACAATTTGCGAGACGCGCAAAGCCCCATGTCATTACCCCCCACATGCAACAGGAGCATGTCCGGGGGCCTGTCCAGCCTAGTATAGTGATGCACCT
The DNA here is from genome assembly GCF_042186555.1 of Aquarana catesbeiana. Lineage (NCBI taxonomy): Eukaryota > Metazoa > Chordata > Amphibia > Anura > Ranidae > Aquarana > Aquarana catesbeiana. The sequence goes on from NC_133329.1 coordinate 310,661,459, forward strand.
CTCGTAAGACCCTGTAGCATAACATCCTTGGGACCCCGATCCATCTGATCCCGACCTGACCCCTGGGAAAACCCAATTGTTGGCCCAGGATCCACACCAAACATTCTGAACCTGAAAAACCAACAGAAGCATAAAAAAACAATATGAACCCCCAAGTTAAACACACACAGACAACATTGACCACAGCCATTGAAACGAACAGACTGCCACCACACTACATAACACAACACAAAAAATATATACAGGCAAACACGTAACCCAGTCATGAACTGGACCCAGGCTGGCACCCCACCAAAGAAGGACCCGAACTACTACGGCAACAGGTGGGGCTGTACATACAACCTGAAGTGCTACGACTCCCAGCGCCCAATCTTTATGCACAACCCTGCTCTCCAAACCCCAGTGAGCCGCCTCAGTGGCCGCCCCGATCCAAAACGAACGAGAGGAGTAGTCCTGCTGGGGAAAACCTGCAGCCGGAAGACTCTTCTTATAAACCGACCCAAAGTGGAACCTGGACAAGGCTAAGGAAAGAGCCGGGACCCGATCCCCTCAATGCCAACCACTTCCGTACAGCCCATACTGGGCGCGCCAGGGAATCATGGATCCCACACAAATACACCCACTGACCTTTACCAGGCTGGTCCGTTTTGAACCTGCGGACAAAAAGCAAAACACTGGCCGCCTGCTGCACTACATCGGCCACGTCCAAGCCCCCACCACCACGTTTGGATCTGCACACCAGTTCGCTAATCTTCAATGTTCCAAAAAAAGGCCAGGACAAAGGCTGTCTTAAAAAGTGCAGCTTCATAAGCTGAAGAGAAAACGGCCCCCAGACTCCCCAAGATGGCCCCCAGTATCTCGAAGGAGACTGGGCGGCCAGCATCCGGTACAGCCTTATCCCTTCTGTAGCCCAGCAAAACCCTCTTCACCAACACATGCTTTGTAACATCCCCAACCCCCGACAGCTGAAACCAAAATGCCAAGCCGGCCATTTTTTGGCCCAACTTGGAAATAGAGACCCCGTCTTCCACGTTCCTACCAATGAAATATAGCAACAAGCACAAAAAATTGTCTTCGCCCCTACAACCGCCTACCTCATTAACCAGGACTTGCCATTCCCCCCAAACCTTTTCGTAAGTGCTCCATGTGGCCGGGCACACTGAATTCCAAAGTATCCTAGCTAAGGTTCAAAGGCGATGTCCCACAACCGTTCCAGGCAAGGCACCCCATGCTGCTCCGCTTTAAACATAAACATTGAAACACCGGTTACCGCTGGAAACTCACCCCCGGGAGAGAAGCGGAGACCTTGTTGATTGCCTGCACCACCCCCAAGTTGTCGCAATGAAAGTGAACTCTCTTGTTCCTGAAGTCCCGTTGCCAAAGCTCCACAGCCAGTACTATTGGAAACAGTTCCGAACATAATGGTATGGACCCCTTGACACCCGCCGTAGCCTTAGCCAACCTCATACTAAATATCCTACCCATGGACATGATGCGGCACGCGAAATTCAGCTTGTCCAGCAGTAAATGCAGTGAACGCAACTGAATCTTTTAGATGCCGAGGGCAACAGACACCGCTGCCCGCAGGTCTTCCACTTTATCCAGTGGGAGGCGGCATTCTATCACCTCCGTGTCGTTCACAACACCCAGAAACTTTAACACGTGACCAGCCCCTCCATCTTTTCAGCTGCCAGCGGCACGCCGAACACCTCAAAAACATGTTGCAGGGTGGCCAACAGAGCATGACACACCCTGCTGTCTGAAGGGCCGATCACCAAAAAGTCGTCCAGGTAGTGGATAATGGATTACAAGCCCGACACGTCCTTCACCACTCATTCCAAGAACGAGCTAAAGGCCTCGAACAAGGAACAGGAAACAGAGCACCCCATAGGCAAGCATAGAGCCACAAAATATTGCCCCTCCCAAACGCAGCCCAACCAACGGAAACTGTGAGGATGCACCGGCAGAAGGCGAAAAGTTGACTCGATGTCAGTCTTAGCCAACAGAGCCCTTTCACAGAACTTACGAACCAATGCAACCACCTTGTCAAAGGATGCGTAAGAGGTGGCACAAAACTCACAGTCAATGACATCATTGACCAAATCGTCTTTTGGATGGGAAAGATGGTGTATCAGCCGAAAGAAATTGGGTTCTTTCTTGGGAACCACTCTTACCGGAGAAACGACCAGATCTTCCAGAGGAGGAGAAATGAAAGGACCCGCCATCCTCCCCAAGGCCACCTTTGACAGTTTTCCCAACACCACCGAAGGGTGGAGACAGGCAGACTGCAAGTTAGTGGGGACTGGAGGAACGCTGGACAACTCGCACGGGATCAAGAAACCCTCTGAAAAACCCAGGAAAAGGAGATGCGCCACTGCCCGGTTGGGGTTCCTACTTAGGAAGGGAGCCAACTTTTCCACCTTCAGCGGAGTCCTCCCTCATTCCAGCCTCACCAGACTTACCTTTTCCATGTTCGTGAGCAGATGGGAAACTCCGCAGCCGGAGCATTCGTGAAGGAACCAAATCTGCAGGTCCCCTCGTTGAATTGCCAACAGAAACCTTTTTGCTTTCCGGCCAATGGGGCCAAGGTTGCTGAACCACCAAATGAAAGGGACCGATAGGGGCCCACGGCTGAGTCATGAGTTTCATCCACAACCTAATATCTTTGTGGTCCCACCTCAAAGAGGGTCCGAGCACTTTCCGCTGCCTGAACTGTTCATCGTATCTCAACCAGGCCACCCCCCCGTGCACCCGCTGAGCCTCGCTAATAGAATCCAAATAGCAAAAAAAGTGCTCGGGGGTCTTTTCGCCGATAACACTGGCCTAAATATTGAACGTCTGGAGCAAATTGCCAAACGTCCTAGGAATAAGCCTATAACGCCTTTTTTCTTCCTCCTCCTTTTTACTTTTGTCCGGCTTAACCTTATCTAAATTGAATTTCTCCAGGGGTAAAAGGGAGAAAATCTCCACATACTCACCTTTCCAAATCCGTTCTCTCACCTCCTGCTTCAAACGAGCACCCAGCGGTCCCTTGAAACACACGTAGACCTCACATTTTGCGGAATCTGTCAAACGCACGCTGTCTGCATCCCCGTCTCCATTTTACCTTCCCCCGCCGCCTTGTCTTGCGCAGGTGACGGTTACTCCGTGGGAGCATTCACTGCACTGAGCTGCCCACCCCCAGATAAAGAGGAAGTAGACGACTGGACCCCGACATCCTGCCCTGGGGCACCCAAGGTCCATCCCAGGCCGGACTCAGCCCCTGCTCTTGCTGCGGGAGCCCTCTTAGCCAACCATGCAGACACGGGAGAAGGCAATACCCACCACACTCCCCCCCGGGTCACAATGAGCTAGCACCTCCCCAAACCCCAAATGAACGCCTGCAGAATGGTGTTCATGCAATTCCCCGTGGCTGCCGCCACCAGCACCACCTGCTGCGATACCCCCATAGCCGGAACCCCTCCAGGGACTGACCCTGCAAACCACCCAGGCTGCTTCCAGACATAGCACCCAGAACAGGGGTCAAGACAGCTGACAGACATGAAACAGGTAGAAAAACACCTGACTTACCAGGCTGCCCTGCAACCCCTGACAGCACAGCCGTGTGTCCGTATCCATGCAGCCCATCTTCCGCATCCCGCAGAGGGTCATCCCCGGTGTCCACCTCGCCATCTTCCGATGCAGTCAGCTCCCCCTCCTATCTGACTTCTTCCCTAGGCAGCCCGCAGACGCGGGCTCGCAGTCCCTGCATCTGTTGCTCGTCACCGGCGGCCGCCGCTCCGTCCTCACGAACACTCCTCCTCCCCCGCTGCGCTCTCTGCCTGGAAGGCCTGGCAGAAGCAGTCCGCCGGTGTTCTGCCGAGAAAGTTCCGCTCGGCAGATAAGGACCCCCCTCTACTGCGCAGGCGCTGCGCTTGCGCAGTGGGATCTGGCGGAAATAGGCGAAGGTGAATAGTTGAAAATCAGCTGTACACGGCGCCTGTAAGAGGGCCTCTTGCGTGCTCGCTTCGCTCGCCACCCTTCGGGCACGGCCTCACTTCGCTCGGCTCTTTTTTATTCCCCCTCTAGGTCCACTTGGATGGTGGGGCTTGAACCTAGACCTAGGGCGCAGGCGCCGTGTACAGCTGGTTGAAGATTTTGAGCTTTGGCTATCTTCAGCGGCTCATAGTAGTTCGTACTCGGGGGGGGTCCTTATCCACTGAGGGAACTTTCTCGGCAAGACACCGGTCCTGGTCTGGTGTAGCAATGCCAGCGCCCCCTCCAGCAGGTCCACAGCTTCTCCCACCAACAGTCCCGGCTTCCCCAGACATCAGGCTTGACATCACTGGTGGATCTGGCTCTCCCACGCCGGGCCACTCCAGCGGCGGGCAGTACACCAGTCGTGACGGCTGCATGTTCCCACTGATCTGTAGAGGGGGGTTGAGAGCAGGCAGATGACCCACACTCCCCCTCCCCGGGGCTCGCCTGAGATGATGATTCCTCCCAGCCCCACCAGCCGACGGAACAGGCATTCTCTTGGTGGTGGAGGCTGAAGGGTCCAAAATTGGGCTCCCTCGGGGTCAGGTCAGGGCTCAGGCGCACAGGAGGCCGTGACCTCCTAGTGTGTAGAAGTTCTGGGGCAGGTGTAGCAGTCATCTGCCCCGACCCCGGCAGCAAACCAGAAAGCTGGCCACGCAGCCATTGCAGCCCGTTGGCAACCGCAACCGAGCGAATGTTGGCCAGCATGCTCTCAAGATCCTCGATTTTAAAGCGCAGCAAAATCTCCAATCACAGCATGCAGTGGAGAATCTTGTCCGGCGCTGTCCCCTGGTCCAACTGATGCTGGAGGCTCGCCTCCCACCAAGTAACCCCTTAGGACCCCACCCTGCCCCACCCCAACCTCCTTTAATGAGATAAGATCTCACAATTCTTTCCCATAGTCACCAACATTAACTTAGCCCTTTCCTGACTATAGCCTCTCTGGACAAATCCTATCATGTGTTCTTCCGCTTATGCTGTGCCTGAGCTCCTGGCCTGTACTACATAGCTGGGTGATAACAGCCAGTACAGCATGTGTCCTTGTCTGCTCCGGTGGCCCCTTGTAACTGGCTAATCAGCACCTCTCTCACTCACAGTGCCATCTCACAATGGGGTGTGTAATTCTCCCAGGCAAGCTGACCAGCACTAGGGTATCGGCAGTGTGCATGCAAGACCACCCACACAGATCAATCACCGCCAGTGACTTCACGGGACACATTCCTTCCCATTCATTGAGGACTGCCAACAAATTAATAGGTTGCCTTAAAAGGACAAAATAGTTAAATCTAATTTTATACATCAGTTTCTCTTAAAGATCTGCCAGGCTTTCCAGTATTCATCAAACCTGTCTCACAATAGCCCATTACATTCAGCTGGACATGGTCACATGGAGATTTACACTAGGATTATCTAGTTCAGGTTGGACAAACTGATACAAATCAATCTCAATTTTTTATGCATCAAATTCTTCTGACAATAATGGCTGCAGTTGGCAGGCTTAGAATTTGCTTTGGATCATGTATAAAACCTGGAACATAGCTTAATTTTTCATTTTCATTTTGTACAGTTTACACTCTGGGCAGATATTCAAAAGACACAGATTAATGCAATTTTATATTCATTAATGCACACTTAAATTATATATATATATATATATATATATATATATATATATATATATATATATATATATATATATACCTAAATTTACCTAAGCCTCTTTTCCTTGCATTTCCTGGTGGGAGAGGAAGATGCAGCACAAGGAACCAATCATTATATGTGCTGGCTAGGAGCATGCTGATAGGAGAAGAAAGCCAAGTGATAGAAAAATGATCTCATCAGTATGGGCAGACTGTACAGTCACAGACTGGGGATGGGCACGTCAGGCTGGGCTCAAAGGAAGTGGGTTGAATAATGTTGTCCATGATTTAACCTGGTAGACAGAGGACTACTTGTTATAGATAAATTGTACTATGAGGGACAGCTCTGGATCGAAAGTGGGAGTTTTTTTTTTATTGGGCTATTTATGTTGTGACTGGAGTCCTGCAATAACCATCATTTGAATTTACAAAATTTAAACTTTCCTCCATTTTTTTTTTTTTGTCAGAAAAATGAACGATAATTTCTTATTGGTTGTATGAGTTACTGCAACATTGACTTATAAAGTGGCTTATTCATAACAAACCTGAAAGATTGAAGATGCTGTTTTAGGGGCAATTATCCACCTCAACAAATTATAAATCATCACTTAACCGATCTGACTACAGTTAAACTGAAACACTGTGATTTATCTGGGTTATTGCACTCTGCACAATACAGGAAAACCTTGGTTTGAGAGTAACTTGGTTTGAAAGCGTTTTGCAAGACAAGCAAAATGTTTTAATAAATTTTGACTTGATATACAAGCAATGTCCTGACTCCTGATATACAAGAAAGGAGCCTCTAAGTGTAGCAATATGGTTACATATAATGAAGGTACAACATTTAGCAACATATTGCTACACTTAGAGGCGCCTCTCTTCCCTTTTATACTCTGTAGCTCCTGCTGGATTTTGCTTCTAATCCCCTTGTGGAGGCTTCCATTTGTGAATGTACATTTTATGGTTACACAACCTGGTCATATTGCTGTAATCTTTTTATATGGACTATAAACTGAAGGACTTATAAATAAATGGTTGTGGAACGAATCATCTGTTTCCATGATTTCTTATGGGGAAATTTGCTTTGATATACAAGTGCTTTGGATTACAAACATGTTTCTGGAACAAATTATACTCGCAATCCAAGGTTTTACTGTATTGATCTTTTCACTGCTGTAATAAATAAGCCTGAAAGTCCTGTATGTCCGGTATCACAAAAGCACTCAGACACACCAGTCATTAGTTAAATGGCGAGTAACAAGCGGTCTGTCAGTGTAACAGAGACGTCGTCAGGGACAGCCCTTATCAGATGAACCAATAGAAAAATACCTCTATCAGAGTGACACGTATGGGTCACTTATCCCTGAGCAATAATTGGTGCAGACACAGGCATTAAACAGGCATTTGCAAAAGTGGCTACTGTCTCTTACTACACCTCAGTAGGACTCCTAAATAGCATGTGAGCGCCAGACTAGCAACAGTACCATATAACATTCCTAAACAGTGACTGGTGAGATGAAGGTAATGGAAAACAACAAGCAAAAGTGTTTTGGAGAACTAGTACCACTGGAAGGGAGAACATGTTCCCACTGGGAGAGCGTAAATAGCAACTGCGTAGAATTTCTTATTTGCTTGATATTATGTATTTTAACACTGGTCTTGTTATGACACCAGTTATGACAAACTAATGGGAGAAACCTTCCACCCTATGAGGTTGATTTCTTGACTGGGGAAGCAGAACAGGGGCTGAAGGAGAAGTGACTGTTCACTTAGCAAATCAGCCAGTCACTAGCAAAAAAACTGAAAATTGAATTTCTCTTTCACATGATTGGGTATTTAAAGTAAACACAGTTTAATGTTTTACTTGTATTCACGTTATCAAGTGGCCAGCCTCTTCTTCAGCCCCTGAAATGCTTCCCCAGTCAAAGCATTGCAAGTGTGATCTCTATAACTGATCCACTTGTGGTGAGATATCTATAATATAATATATCATTTACAATGTCAGCAGTGCTGGCAGACTGTGACTTGATACAAATAACACTTTGCAGAATATAGAAAACTTTCATCAAAAACTTTTGCAGATCTTCACAGATGAACATCAGATAAGTAAAAGAATCATAGTACAGATACTCCTCATTTAACAACTTACCTGTTTAACGACCACTCGGACTTACGACCAGCTCTCCCCACCCAAACGACGCGATATACATGATTGTATTGTACAGTACAGTATAGAATTTTCATTTGTGTTCTGTATTTATGCAAATTAAAACAATGTTATTAAGCTTGAGTTTTGTGCTTAGACCTTTATTTCACAATACAGTACAGTACAGTAGTTAAGAATGCTTAAAATATTGATTACTTATGGCTCCTTCTTTAACAACCAATTTGTTTAATCACTTCAGCCCCGGAAGATTTTACCCCCTTCCTGACCAGAGCCACTTTTTACAATTTGGCTCTGCGTCGCTTTAACTGACAATTGCGCGGTCATGCGAAGCTGTACCCAAACAAAAATTTGCATTCTTTTTTTCCCACAAATAGAGCTTTCTTTTGGTGGTATTTGATCGCCTCTGCGGTTATTATTTTTTGCGCTATAAACAAAAGGACAGCGTCAATTTTGAAAAAAACACAATATCTTTTACTTTTTGCTATAATAAATATCCCACATTTTTTTCAAAAAAAAAATTTTTTTCACCAGTTGAGGCCAACATGTATTCTTCTACATATCTTTTGTAAAAAAAAAAAATCGCAATAAGCATATATTGATTGGTTTGCGCAAAAGTTATAGCGTCTACAAAATAGGGGATAGATTTATGGCATTTTAATTACTATTCATTTTTCTACTAGTAATGGTGGCGATCTGCGATTTTTATCGGGACTGTGATATTGCGGCAGACAAATTAAACACTTTTGACACATTTTTGGGACCATTGACAATTATACAGCGATCAGTGCTATAAAAATGCACTGATTATTGTAAAAATGTCACTGGCATGGAAGGGGTTAACACTAGGGGGCGATCAAGGGGTTAACTGTGTTCCCTCTCTGTGTTCTAACTGTAGGGGGGAGGGGACTTGCTAGGGGAAGAGAGAGATCGGTGTTCATACTTTGTATGAACACACGATCAGTCTCTTCTCCCCTCAGAGAACCGTGATCTCTGTGTTTACACACACACAGATCCTGGTTCTCGCTGTGTCACGAGCGATTGCAGGAGCCCAGCGGTCATTGCACCCACCGGGCACTTGCATCGGCTGCGGGGGAGAGCAGTGGACGCCCCTAGTGGCCACAGGGCAAAGCAATGTAACATAACGTCGTTTCGCCCAGCCGTGCCATTCTGCCTCAGTAAAACTGCGGCGGCTGGTCAGCAAGTGGTTAATGACCTGGTCATTGGAACGGAACCTGGTCGTTAAGTGAGGCGTACCTATATGTCTAGCTCCTGCAATCGGGTGTGCTCAGAACTGAAACTAAACACACACTGAAAAGAGGGTGGGACTAGCTATACAGAGTGTCCCTTAGCTGTGCAAAGTGGAAGGAACAAAATTATTTGGAGGCAAACAACAATGCATGTGTAACATGATAGCCCCTAGGTATTTATTATGTAATGCTGTGCAAACCATGAGTAGGACACTGTAAATATATAATAAACTTGTATGTACATATATATTTATGTATGCCTTGCACTATATAGCGTGTATATGTATATGTATATTTTATTTATATATATATGTGTGTGTGTGTGTGTGTGTGTGTGTGTGTGTGTGTATGTGTATATATATATATATATATATATATATATATACACACACAGTTCCTTGAAAAAGTATTCATACCCCTTGAGATTTTCCACATTTTGTGATGTTACAACCAAAAACGTAAATGTATTTTTTGGGGATTTTATGTGATAGACCAACACAAAGTGGCACATAATTGTGGAAGGAAAATGTTAAATGGTTTTCAAAATTTTTTACAAATAAATATGTGAAAAGTGTGGCGTGCATTTGAATTCAACACTCCTGAGTCAATACCTTGTAGAACCACCTTTCACTGCAATTACAGCTGCAAGTCTTTTTGGGGATGTCTCTCTCTACCAGCTTTGCACATCTAGAGAGTGAAATGTTTGCCCATTCTTCTTTGCAAATCAGCTCAAGCTCTGTCAGATTGGACAGAGAGCATCTGTGAACATCAATTTTCAAGTCTTGCCACAGATTCTCAATTGGATTTAGGGATAGTTATGACTAGTGCCCCGTACACACGGTCGGACTTTGTTCGGACATTCCGACAACAAAATCCTAGGATTTTTCCGATGGATGTTGGCTCAAACTTGTTTTGCGTACACACGGTCGCACAAAGTTGTCGGAATTTCCAATCGCTAAGAACGCGGTGACGTCAAGCACGTACGACGAGACTAGAAAAGGCCAGTTCAGAACCAAGCGTGGAACCGTTTGGGCTCCTTTTGCTAATCTTGTGTTAGTAAAAGTTTGGTGAGAGACGATTCGCGCTTTTTCAGACTCGTGGCTTTCAGATCGTTTTCTGCCGTTCAGTTTGTGCTTGTGGGTTTGTATCTGCTCTTCAGTGCGTGCAAGCAAGTTCCGCGTGACTTTAATTAGTCATTGTATTCTTGTTCGTTCGTTACTGTTTTTCAGGTCGCTCTTCACAGGCCTTGCTGTTCTTCAGTGCGTTCTGTTACTTCGTTCTGAGCAGCCGACCATTTTCTAGCCATGTTGCGTATGCGTACTCCTCGTAGAGTTCGTGCTGTGCGGGGGCTTGGTGTTGGGGTCCTGACCTTGACACAAGTCCAGTCCATGAACAGGGTGGGGAGGAGTTCATGGACCAAGAATTGGTTGCTTCAGCGTGACCAGTTCTCTCATATGCCTTTGCTCCGTGAGATCTGTGAGAATAATCCTGATGATTTCAGGAACTTTCTCAGGATGATGGACCCCGTGTTTCACCGTCTGCTGGCTTCGCTGACCCCTTATATTAGCAGGCAGGATACCTGCATGAGGCAAGCCATCACTCCGGAGCAGAGGCTCGTCGCTACCCTACGGTACTTGGCGACAGGGAGAAGTCTGCAGGACTTGAAGGTCTCGACAGGCATCTCCCCCTAGGCTCTGGGTATCATCATCCCAGAGACCTGTTCTGCCATCATACAGGTCCTGCAGAAGGAGTATATGAAGGTAAGATTTTTATCCTTTAATATCACATTTTTTTGTATTTAATGTTTGATAATATATTGTATTTCTTTCCTCGTTCCCTAATTACCATGATTGGAATATGCTGTGAATGTCCCCTTTGTTCTCATGCATGCTGGATTTTTATGTCATTATTTTTTTAGGTCCTTCATACAGATTGGCCTTCAATAACCTCCCCAGCATGTTCTCTCCTGACCCTATATTCACCTCATGTAGTCACTTAACAATGTATTTTTTCAGCTCCATAGTAGTGCTTTACCCCAAACACCCCCTAAAATGTTTATAAATGTTATTTTAGCTTTAAATTCTGGCAGAGTGGCAAAGGCTTATTTTTTGTGGTGTCCCCAAATCATTTTTACTAACTCTCCCTCCCCCCAACTGCTAAGTCAGCTGATTCCAATTCTCTATCTATCCTCAATCATCTATCTGCTGACTTTGCCAAACCCATACACACTATACCCATCTCTTTTGTGCTCTGGTTTATGGATGAATTCCCCAAAGCATGTAGTGCAAGGGCCTGCCTGTATACTTTCAAATGGTACTGTTTGAATTTTTAAGATACTATTATTATCTTGAGTCAGGTAATAGAAGAATGTTCAAATGTGCCCAAATGTGTACAGTGTGTATTTATATCTTTGTATTATGACACTTCTTACCTGTCCAGTGGGCTGCCAATAGTGTAACTGAGGGGCTGTTCCAAGTAATACCCTGTATTTAGGCATTCATCTCTCAATGAAGTGAAGAGGGTTACCTGTCCAAGATTTCCACACCCCCCATAATGTTCGAAATGGCCCATGAGAGGGGGGGGGGGATATGATAGGTGTACCTTAGACTTTGGTGTTGTTAAATTCCCCTTAATAAATGCTATCTGGAGGTTGCCCCAGAATGTTTGTGCCTAATCTGCTTGCCATGTTTCTGTGCAAAAATATTAATTTATTTTTGTTTTCCTCAACAGTTTCCTTCCACGCCACAGGAATGGCAGACTGTGGCCTCCCACTTTGCCCAGCGGTGGGACTTTCCTAACTGGGGAGGGGCAATTGATGGGAAACATGTCCACATCATCCCACCACCCAACTGGGGGTCGTACTATTTCAACTATAAGGGGTTCAATAGTATTGTGATGTTGGCGGTGGTGTCGGCTAATTACGACTTCTTGTATGTGGACGTGGGGAAGAATGGCCGGATCTCCGATGGTGGAGTCATCGCCCAGATGGAGTTCTACAGGCATCTCCAGAATGGCAGCTTGGACTTGCCAGGTCGAGAGGACAATGTGGAAGGACTCCCATTCGTGTTCGTTGCTGATGAAGCGTTTGTGCTGGGGGACCACCTGATGCGGCCATTCCCAATGAGGACCCTCACCCCGGAACAGAGGGTTTTTAATTACCGGCTGGCCAGAGCCCGAAGAGTGGTGGAGAACACATTTGGAATCCTGGCCAGCCGGTTCCACCTATTTCTGACACCTATCCATATGGCGGAGTATAAACTGAACCATATTATACTGGCGTGCTGTATTCTCCATAACTTTTTAAGGAAACATTCGGCCAACTATGCTGGCTCAGTTGGGCCTGAGGCCAGAGTGATACCTGAAACACTGACGGCGCTTGAAAGCGGCCGTCCTGGCTTGCCCTCCCTGAGTGCCCGTGATGTCCGGTTACGATACCTGGAGTTCTTTGCGGGTAGGGGGGCCATCAATATGCTTTCAAATTTGTGAAGCCTTTTTCCAATAAAAAAAAAAAAAAAATTCTTTGTGGACATTTACTGCTTGTGTTTGTTTTAGCTGACCCTGACAGCAATGCGTGGAGTCCGGAAAATGGTGTGATTGTGTAACCTTATACAAAGCACTGTTGGCTGTTATTTACTAAAGGCAAAGACACTTTTTATACTACAAGTGCTCTTGAAACTGCAATGAAAATGCTCTTGTAGTGCAAAGAGGATTTGGCCTTAGGAAATAACCACCATTTTTTACGAAAACAGCAATTACATCACCACAAAATGTTGTTGCGTTGAGACAATAATCCACACATTCTTGATTACCAAACTTTTTAATACCTGCACAATCACATGTGCATTTAGAAACGGTTTTTAGAACAAACCAACATGTTTTTTTTTTGTATAACAATTTTTGGGGTGGCATGATCAAAAATAGAAATGTCCATTTACGATAAAACAGGCCTGTGTAAAACCAACAAGAAAGACCAAAAACTTGAACTTACAAAGTTCACATATGGTAAAACCTGAAGGCAATATCAGACATGAGTATTTAGGAACTGTGTTTGATATTGCGTTCAGATGGGGTCAAATCACCCCTTGAAAAGCCAAATTTGGAAGATGCACACCAATTTACGAATATCAACATGTGCGACCTGCCATCAAGGGACATGTTTTGGGGGAGCAAGCCCTTCCTCACCGCTACTTTATTATTGAGGAAGGGGTTGCACCCCCAAAACGCGTCCATTGATCTCCCGTGATGGCAGATAGCACATGTTGGCACACTGTGTGCATCCTCCAAATTTGGCTTTTCTAAACATTACAAAAAAATTTAGAACATTGTACCACACAAAACCAAAAGTGATTTTGTGGGGTATTAAATTCGTCCCAAAACATCAATGATGTTATTATTTCTTTTAATCAGATCATTGATTTTTGTCTTTAGGTTCTCCAATTCCAAATTACACCCCATGATCTCCCCGATCAGCATCTGGGCACTTTCGGATGTGAAAGGATCTCGATCACCTAAAAAGAGAGAAACCAAACAAAAACAGGTATCAAAAATCTGCCAGCATCCATCTCTTACCTGAGCCTGTGGTCGCAGACACTCACCTGTTGTGGTGGCAATTTCAACCACATCTTCTTCCTCCTCCTGCTCCACTTGGGTTGGGGGTATTTCCCCTTCTTCCCGAGGTGGGGGGTCTCTGTTCTCCTCGGATGAGGGGTGTCCTCCGAGTCTTCTCTCCCCTATGTAAAACAAAAATGGTATAATTAGCACACAGTAATTTGATGGCAGAACTATAAATAGGAAACATTGCTTGGAAGTGGGGTACAATTGTCTATTTTAGCAGAGTTCCAAGATGTCGCTTTTTTATTGTCCTTTGCCAACCTGCAATACTTTACCTGTTTAGTACAAGCTTCACAGATGGAGACCCCCCTATAGTATACACTGGAGCACCTGTGTGGGCCCCCTAATAAAAATGGTGTTCTTGTGTCCCACACTAGTGCTCCAGTGTCCAGATGTGAAAACAGCTGCTGAGTGTCCTCTCCTTATTACACAGAATCTAGTTAGCATTTCATTCTAGTAACAAACCCATCTACACAACCAAATATTTTTCATCCAAGTAGGCCCTAAAAAATGTGGGCAAATGCATATTATGGCAGAAACAATGTTGTTTTAGAGGGTGAAAAAAATTTTTTGTAAACGAACGAATAATGGGCCCATGAACATTAAAATTGACAGTTTAAACTGTACAATTAAGATAAGCATATGGAGCAGCACGAACGTAATAAAGACAAAAATAATAGGAACACAGCACAACTACTTACTTTTTTGCAGCACTCTCCGGATCTTTCGGTACTGCTCGGGCTCTCTTAATTTTAGGTCCGACCACGGCTTCCTGAGCTGATCTTTCGATCGTCGTACCCCGAAGTTTCTGTGCAGACTTTTGATCACTTTAGCAATGATTTTGGCCTTTCTGATGTTGGGGTGGGGGTAAGGCCCATACTTGCCGTCATAGTCGGCCTTCTTCATGATGTCCACCATCTGCAACATCTCCCCAAAGGACATATTTGTCGCCTTAAATCGTCTCCTTCTGGATCGGGACGTTTTCGGATCCGGGCTTTCCTCCTCCTCCTCCTCGTTGCTAGAATTAGCACGCACCTGCTCTAACTCCGCCATGTGCTCTTCACCCACTGCGCCGAACGAAAAGGGGCGGGGAATAGACTAGAAAGAACGTCAGGGGCGGGCGGAGTTACACGCATGCGCAGTGTGTATAAAGCGTAACACGCGTGCGTAGTACGTACGATCTGTGAGCGGATGAAGGAGCATTGGACGCGCTGATTGTAAGAACGAAGGTAAGAGGCAAACTTGTGCCTATACTGCTTCTATATTGAGGCCTATATTGTAACCAGATTAGGAGAGTTTTGTCTGACATTAGGCTTTGTCTTGTGTTGTGTCTTGCAGTGAACATGGATATCTTATTAAAAGATAATGACTTCATGTCAATATTTATTTATTTATTTATTTATTTCAGGTACTTATATAGCGCCGTCAATTTACGCAGCGCTTTACATATACATTGTACATTCACATCAGTCCCTACCCTCAAGGAGCTTACAATCTAAGGTCCCTAACTCACATTCATACATACTAGGGACCATTTAGACAGGATCCAATTAACCTACTGGCATGTCTTTGGAGTGTGGGAGGAAACCGGAGTACCCGGAGGAAACCCACGCAGGCACAGGGAGAACATGCAAACTCCAAGCAGGTAGTGTCATGGTTGGGATTCGAACCAGTGACCCTTCTTACTGCTAGGCGAGAGTGCTACCACTACACCACTGTGCTGTGGATATGTTATATGTATAAGTTGATATGTTAAGGGAGCTGCCATGTCTGTGGGAGATTAACTACCCACATTACAAGAACCAAACAAAGAGGAAGGCAGCACTGGATCATTTGTTGGAAATTGTGAAGCAGGTGATCCCCACGGCAAACATCACATATTTGAAGATCTTAATTGGTGGCCTGAGGAGCACATATGTAAGGGAGTGCCAGAAAGTCCAGGATTCGCAGAGATCCGGAGCAGCAGATGACATCTATGTCCCCAGGATGTGGTACTATGACAGGCTGCATTTTCTGGCAGGCCAGACTGAACCCAGGTCATCCCTCTCCAGTCTTCCTTCCACGCTTCCTTCCCCTCCAGCTGAGGCTTCTGACGCCCAACCTGGGCCTTCCAGGCAACAACATGTGGAGGAGCCCAGCTTGAGCCAGGTATAGCATTCCTCTAAATAGTTCAGGTTGTCCAATCAATGATGTTAACTAGATGTTAGTTTGGAGCACTAATTTATGATTGTGATTGATGATGCAAAAACTAAAACCATGTCCCTTTTTCATACACAGGGAAGTCGCAGCCAGGAGGTGGCCGGGCCGAGCCGGCTGCCTGATATGCCGGTCCCTCCCCAACACCTGGAAAGAGAAAGTGGCAGGAGGAGGAGTGCCCTAGAGGAGGCTGCCATAGGCCTCTTTTGGAGGGCTACAGAGGTCCTGGGAGCACCACACACCGTGGAGGAGGACATTGCTGCCCTCATTGCCTCTAAAATGCAGAGGATGGAGGAGGGACAACAACTCATGTGTGAGTCGCTCATATTGGAGGCTCTTAACAAAGGTATGAGGGGCCAAATTACATCTCAGACACACCTTTGCGAACTCACAGATGGTCCTCCTCCTCCTCCTGCAGGTCCTCCTCCTCCTCCTCCTCCTCCTTCTCCTCCAGGTCCTCCTCCTCCTCCTGTCACATCTCCAACAGCACAGCCACAGCCCGGAATGAAGCGTGGAAGGAAGACCAGAAAGTGAGGGCCCTGGATCCAGTCTGGTCAGCCAAAAGATGCAGCCTCTTGTGGTACCACAGCCTGGGGACACAGATGTCATCTGCTGCTATCCGGATCTCTGCAAATTCTGGACCAGACTGCCCTCCCTTACATATGGACTCCTCAGGCCACCAATTTTGATGTTCAAGAATTGATGTCTGCCCTGGGGGTCCCAGGCTTCGCTAATTTCTCATGTTTATCCAGTGTTGCCTCCCTCTTTGTTTGGTTCTGAGCCCTTAATAAAGGAATTTTGGTTTGAATTATACTTGCCTATGTGTGTTTGACTTCAAAAAGGACAGTTTGTTTGTGAGGATTCAAGTACATTTCAAAAATACAATGTGAAATTAACAAGGGACACCAACACCAAACAATCTCCTTGAGATTAAATAATAAAAGATATCAATGGTGTTGTGGTAACTTGACACACAAAACACACACAAAAATAGTCTGGAGTAAAACTAAAAATAACATTAAACAAAGATCAGCCTTGGAAAAAATACATACATAAAATCTAAACCAAAAATGGCTTGAAATCACAAAAAAAAAAAAAAAAAATTCTGTCAGATGTGACAAATAACAATATATTCCGGGAATCCCAAGAAAAAAACACAAAAATAAGTTTGTGAGAAGTGTGTGTGAATATGAGCAGCAAAACTACTTAATTCTTGTCACATTATAAAGAAGAAGAGAGTGCGCTGTATTAAACCATTTTTAACATTACAGCGTGACGAAAGTGCTGTATCCATTGCGAACGCTAATTTTACCTGACCAACCTGTTCCGTGTCGAAATTTCTTCTGAGCATGCGTGGCACTTTGTGCGTCGGAACAGGCCACACACGGTCGGAATTGACGCGATCGGATTTTGTTGTCGGAAAATTTTATCTCCTGCTCTCCAACTTTGTGTGTCGGAAAATCCGATGGAAAATGTCCGATGGAGCCCACACACGGTCGGAATTTCCGACAACACGCTCCGATCGGACATTTTCCATCGGAAAATCCGACCGTGTGTACGGGGCATAGGGCCTCATAGGCTGATTTTATCTGTGGTTGTCAACTGATTTTATCTGTGGTTGTGGACTGTGGTTACTGAATAAAGATGAAGATTTTTTAAGAGCAACTCTTGGTGTGAGGTTTGTCTTTCTATGTATGTAATAACTCAAATGGCTGTGGACCCAGTAGTTCCTTTTATCGGTATGTTGTATGGGTAGCAGCACTGTTGCTTCTGTTTGAATTAGGTCTGGACTTTGACTGGGTCATTCTAACAAATGAATATGCTTTGATCTAAATCATTCCATTGTAGCTCTGGTTGTATGTTTAGGGTCGTTGTCCTGCTAGAAGGTGAACCTCTGCCCCAGTCTCAAGTCTTTTGCAGACTCTAACAGGTTTTGTTTGAAGATTGCCCTGTATGTGGGTCCATCCATCTTCCCATCAACTCTGACTAGCTTCCCTGTCCCTACTGAAGAAAAACATCCCCACAACACGATGCTGCCACCACCAAGTTTCACGATAGGGATGGGGTGTTCAGGGTAATGTGCATTGTTAGTTTTCCACCCCACATAACGTTTGCTTTTAGGACAAAAAGATAAATTTTGGTCTCATCTGACCAGAGCACTTTCTTACACATGTTTGCTGTGTCCACCACATGGCTTTCTCATAAACTTCTTATGGCTTTATTTCAACAGTGGCTTTCTTCTTGCCACTCATCTATAAAGGCCAGATTCGTGGAGTGCACGACTAATAGTTGTCCTGTGGACAGATTCTCCCACCTGAACTGTGAATTTCTGCAGCTCCTCCAGAGTTACCATGGGCCTCTTGGCTGCTTCTCTGAATAATGCTCTCCTTGCCCGGCCTGTCAATTTAGGGGGATGGCCATGTCTTGGTACATGTCTTGGTAGGTTTGCGGTTGTGCCATACTCTTTCCATTTTCAGAAGATGGATTGAACAGTGCTCCGTGAGATGTTCAAAGCTTGGGATTTTTTTATAACCTAACCCTGCTTTAAACTTCTCCTCAACTTTATCCCTGACCTGTTTGGTGTGTTCCTTAGCCTTCATGGTGTTGTTTGTTCGCTAAGGTTCTCTAACAAACCTATGAGGGCTTCATAGAACAGCTGTATTTATACAGAGACTAAATTACACACAGGTGGACTCTATTTACTAATTGGGTGACTTCTGAAGGCAATTGGCTCCACTAGATGTTAGTTAAGGGCATCAGAGCAAAAGGGCTGAATACAAATGCCCGCCACACTTTTCACATATTTATTTGTAAAACAATTTGAAAAACATTTATCATTTTTTCCACCCTATACTTGGACGCGCCTGAACAAGGAATTCTTGGCAGAGTAAACAGATATTATTTTAAGGAAATGTTCAGATATGAAAATATTGAATATGAGACTACATTAATATGTTAAAGCTTATATGGATATTGTATCCAACATGTATGTGTGGTGATCCTCATATCAACTTACCAAAGGAGGCATTATCCCCATAAAATATTCAAAAAGAGATCAAAATTGTGGGACTTTACATATACCTCCAATATATAAACAAACTCAAAAATACCATCACATTTTATTGATACAAATATTTAAAACAATGAAAACATGTATTAAACCATTATTACATTCCTGAATTGTTGAGGTCACAATCCACAACCAGTTCATAAATGCCCAACTTAGGGTACACAGTAGTTGTTGTATTACAGTCTGTGCGTTTCGCGGAAAAGCCCACTTCCTCAGGACCTTACGGATCTTGTGTAAATTTCCATGCAGCTACAATGCCACAGATGGAACTAGAAATAGAAAAAAACATGGAATGAATATAATAAGGCTACTGAAGATCATACCACATAGTAATACAGTAAAAAAACAAACCAAGTTTTCACCTCTGGGGAGGACAAAGAATAGGAAACACATTAAAAAAAAAAACGCACACCAGCATAGACACACACCAGTATGAAATTCAAACGTTGTACAGTGGGTATAGAAAAGAATCGACCCCTTTAAAATAATCACATTTTGTTGCTTTGTAGCCTGAAAATGAAGGCAGACACATTTTTTGCTTTATCCAGCTGTATTTATTTCCAACTTATAACATCCAAGTGAAAAATAAAACACCAACATGCCTGAAAAAAGCTAAAAAAAAATTGAAAAACAGAATCACTGAGTTGGAAAAGAAAGATCACCTGCTCCTAAAAATGACTTTGAAACTCAATCAGGAGTAGCTAATCACCCTCTCAATGGCACACAAAGCCATTTGACTTTCAACTGTGATCAGCTATGGTAATTTTGATTAACTTAGCATGAAAACAACTTTCCTGGAGCATTTCAGTCCCTGGTAGTGCAACCGAAGCAAACAATCAACTATAGATGGCAAGGCACTGTCAAAACAATTCCGGGATAAAGATGTGGACAGGCACAAGTCAGGGGATGGATAGAAACAATTTTTAAAGGCTTTATCAATGACTAGAAGCACAGTGAAGTCTATTATTAAGAAGTGGAAGGTATACAGTATATGGTACAACACAGACCCTTGCTGGATAAGGACGTCACTCCAAACTGGATGAAAGAGACAGGAAGAAACTGGTCAGAGAGACTACCAAGAGGCCTACAGCAACTCTGAAGCAGTTGCAGGAATTTATGACAATGAGTGGCAATTGTGTGCATGTGACAACAATACATCAAATTCACCACAATTGTGGCTTGTATGGGAGGGTTGCAAGAAAAAAGCCACTCCTCAAGGAGGGCTGCATGCAGTCCCCACTGAGCTTTGCCAAAATGCATCTTGAAGATTCTGAGGCCACATAGAAAAAGGTGTTATGGTCAGATGAGACTAAAATTGAATTATTTGGCTTCAACACCAAACAATATGTCTGGTGGAAATCCAATACAGTTCACCATCCAAATAACACCATTCCTACAGTAAAACATGGAGATGGCAATAACCTGTTATGGGAGTGTTCCTCTGCAGCAGGGACTGGAGTACTTGTCAGGATAAAAGAAAAATGGATGAGCAAAATACCATCAAATTCTTGAGGAAAATCTGCCGCCCTCTGCCAGAAAGTTGTCAATGGTAAAAAGGTTTACCTTCCGACAGGACAATGACCAATAAGCACACAGCAAAAATGACCACATAGTGGTTGAAGGAGAAAAAAGTGAATGTCCTTGCATGGCCTAGTCAGAGCCCAGACCTAAACCCCATTGCAAATCTGTGGAATGACTTGAAGACTGCAGTCCACAAACGTTCACAATCAAATTTATTAAACTTGAGCAGTTCTGCAGAGAAGAGTGGGCTAATATTGCAAAGTCTAGCTGTATAAAGTTAATAGAGACATATCCCAACAGAATAAAACCTGTAATTAAAACAAAAGGTGGTTGAATTAAATACTGACACTGATCCTCTTTCCAACTCAGTGATTCTTTTTTTTCTGACATGTTGGTGTTATATCTTACACTTGGATGTTATAAGTTACACTGAGTGCATACGGCTGGATAAAACAAAAACTGTGTCTGTCTTCATTTCAGGCTGCAAAGCAATACAATGTTGAGGAGAGAAACAGGCTTATTGCTTAAGCACAGATACCCAAAGGTATCTGTGCTTAAGCAATAGGTGCTTCTAACCATGGTTTCCCGCCATACATGGAGGCCGCCGTGGTGAGCATAATCCCGTGTGGTCTCAGCCACGGCCAGAAATCATGTCACATCCGGCAAAACCGGGTTTGGCAGCTGACCCGCGCCAGATCTGGAAAGCCTCCCCAACCTGTCATCGGCCAAAGCATAGACAGGAAGAGGATACCGCAGGATGCTCAACCCTCATGTGCTCCACAATGGAGTGCAAAAAAGGTGTGAGATCCACACCAGGCATCCACCACCTAGGGAAGCACTAATCCCAGCCAGAGGAGCCCAGGTGTGACCCAGATGGATGGGAGTGAGGACACAGGCTGCAAGAGTCAGAAGGGAATCTCCACATTTATAAAAAAAGAAAATAAAAAAAAGAATGGCACATTTATTTTTACAATTTTATTGTTATATTGATTGAAATATATTGTTATATTTCTCGCAAAATCTTGGAGGTGATATACAGTATATTTGTTTTTCTGATCATTAAATATATTTGTATTTATTTAAAATTAATATATACATACAGTATCTCACAAAAGTGAGTACATCCGTCACATTTGTGTAAATATTTTATTAAATCTTTTCATGTGACAACATTGATGAAACAACATAGTGAGTGTACAGCTTGTATAACAGTGTAAATTTGCTGTCCCCTCACAATAAGTCAACATACAGCCATTAATGGATGAATTTTTGGATAATGGACTTTGTAGGCATAACACAAGTATATTAAAAAAAAAAAATACCCTGATTCCGAGCTGCAGCACGATGGTCAAGAGCATACATCAATTTAACAGGACCGGTTCCACTCAGAACAGGCCTTGCCATGGTTGACCAAAGAGGTTAAGTGCACATTCTCAACGTCAAATCCAGAGGTTGTCTTTGGGAAATAGACGTATGAGTGCTGCCAGCATTGCTGCAAAGGTTGAAGGGGTGGGGGGGTCAGCCGGTCAGTGCTCAGACCATATGCTGCACACTGCATCAAATTGGTCTGCATGACTGTCATTCCAGAAGGAAGCCTCTTCCAAAGATGATGCACAAGAAAGCCGCAAACAGTTTGCTGAAGACAAGCAGACTAAGGACATGGATTGCTGGAACCATGTCCTGTGGTCTGATGAGACCAAGATAAACTTATTTGGTTCAGATGGTGTCAAGCATGTGTGGCGCCAACCAGGTGAGGAGTACAAAGACAAGTGTGTCTTGCCTGTGGTGGGAGTGTCATGGTCTGGGGCTGTATGAGTGATACCGGCACATGAATGCCAACATGTACTGTGACATACTGAAGCAGAGCATGATCCCCTCCCCCTGGCAACTGGGCCGCAGGGCAGTATTCCAACATGATAACGACCCCAAACACACCTCCAAGATGACCGCTGCCTTGCTAAAGAAGCTGAGGGTAAAGGTGATGGACTGGCCAAGCATGTCTCCAGACCTAAACCCTATTGAGCATCTGTGGGGCATCCTCAAATGGAAGGTGAAGGAGCACAAGGTCTTTAACATCCACCAGCTCCATGATGTCGTCATGGAGGAGTGGAAGAGGACTCCAGTGGCAACCTGTGAAGCTCTGGTGAACTCCATGCCCAAGAGGGTTAAGGTAGTGCTGGAAAATAATGGTGGCCACACAAAATATTGACACTTTGGGCCCAATTTGGAGATTTTCACTTAGGGGTGTACTCACTTTTGTTGCCAGCGGTTTAGACATGAATGGCTGTGTGTTGAGTTATTTTAAGGGGGCAGCAAATTTACACTGTTATACGAGCTGTACACTCACTACTTCATATTGTAGCAAAGTGTAATTTCTTAAGTGTTGTCACATGAAAAAATAGAATAAGATAATAAGATATTTACAAAAATGTGAGGGGTGTACTTACTTTTGTGAGATACTGTATACAACTTTTGAATTTCATACTGGTGTGTGTTTATGCTGGTGTGTTTTTTTTTTTTTTTTTATTTGTTTCCTATTCTCTGTCCTCCCTATTGTATTACTATGTGATATGATCTAGTCTTATTATACTCATTCCATGTTTTGTCTATTTCTAGTTCCATTTGTGGTTGTATGGGAATATACACGTGGTCCGTTAGGTCCTGAGGAAGCAGGCTTTTCCGCAAAACGCGTAGACTGTAATACAGCAACCACTGTGTACCCCAAGTTGGCCATTTATGAATCGGTTGTTGATTGTGACCTCAAATATTCAGGAATGTAATAATGGTTTTATACATGTTTTCATTGTTTATTATTTGTTTAATATTTGTATCAATACAGTTTGATGGTATTTTTAAATAAGTCTGTTTTAGTATTGGAAGCATATGTAAAGTCCCACAATTTTGATCTTTAAGTCTTTTTATGATATTGTAGTGACTGGGGTTTACATCTACTTTAAGTGTTTGTATTTGAGCCATAATATGTAAGCCCTCTATACACATTCCACCACATTCCACATTTGTATTATATCCACATTTTATTCAGCCAGTTTCGTCTAGCCGGGATTGTCCTTATGATTGATGCTGCCCTTGTGATCGCATTTTATGACTTCTGTCTACAGTGTTTCCAGTTTTCATTTACTGATATGTATCCAAGATGCCTGCACCTGCAGTAACTGGCACAATCTCAGGAAACACTAAAAGACAGGTTAGAGAGACGGAGCCGTGGATACACCCATGGTTCAGTCTGCAGTACCAATAAAATTTGTATGTTAATGTAGCAGGAGAATGATTAATGCAAGGACAGTTAAAAGGGTGGAGGGACATTTCTTTCCCCATAGATTATGTAACACGGACAGGTTTTTTTGCCTTTTGTTTATAAGATACATATTACTGCACAGGTATCTTACACCATGCACTATATTACTCCATCAATATATTTTAATTCTCTATGTAATACTTTTATAGTTCTGTCCTTTTCTAAAGATATGAACTGGTGGCATCAATAGGTGAAATCACTGTGCCAGAAATGTAATGTAACTTTATTTTAGATATATTTTGTCTCTGGATTTATAAACCTTAACCTGTTGCTGCCCATGTAACCAGGGGCATTGCTAGGTCTACAAAAGATCTGGGGCAAGAGCCCATAGCAGTGTAGTAAGGAAAGTCATATGCTTGGGTGGGCATACACATGTATATACAGTAATATACGTGTGTGTGTATATCCCCAGAGAGCCAACCCTTACATCAGGGTCCCCAGAGAGCCCCCCCTTACATCAGAGTCCCCAGAGAGCCTCCCCTCCCCTTGGGGACCCCTGCTGAGACTCAGGGCTATGGGCCCCAGATTTGGGGCTATAGCCCCAAAAGCCACCCCCTAGCGACACCATTGCATGTAACCCATCTGTGTGGCGGCAAAATGGTGGGATTTAACGCCCACATGCTGTACATATGCATTACTAGGCGACAGATGCTTCAATGCTGAGACTGTGCTCACTGTCAAAGACAGTTCTTGGTCCAGACTAATGATCATTAGCTGTTGGGACTGGCTCCCAATCATGTGATCACTGTGACAGCTGATCACAGTAGTCATATGATCGCCAGTTCTTCCCACCCCCCGAGCATTCATAACTTTTCAAAGAGAGGGTAGGAGGGAAGGGGGCGAGGGGAGCGGTAAAAGCAGGTGGTTTAGTAACAGTTTTACCATCTTGCCCACCTGTAGAAAGAAATGCAGCCACTCAGGGCTATACCCATGCCGCGGCCACAATTTTTGCTTCGCATCTGCAACAAAAGTTAAATGGCATATTGCATTTGACAGGTGATACCACAGTTGAACACGACCCATTCAAAATGTATCGGGTTGGGCTGCAACCACCCTGCAACTCCAGTGGTTCTGCATTTTAAGGGTTAGAGCAGGCGGTGAAGAGATGACATATCACCTTCTCACAGCTTGGCAAAACCCTGTGAAAAGCGATCCACCCTAGATTGTTTAGAAGTTTGGCTGTATTCCAGAACATGTGAGCAAGCTT
Organism: Aquarana catesbeiana; assembly: GCF_042186555.1. Taxonomy (NCBI): domain Eukaryota; kingdom Metazoa; phylum Chordata; class Amphibia; order Anura; family Ranidae; genus Aquarana; species Aquarana catesbeiana. The sequence goes on from NC_133329.1 coordinate 310,686,451, forward strand.
TTAAAGTAGACCTAAAGTCAAAACTTTTTTTTCATTTTGGATAGAGTAAGGTAAGGTTATAACCCCTGACAGTTTTTTTTTTTTGCCATCTGTGTCCCATTAGGGGTATTTCCCTTCTTTTCCTGTGCCATAGCCAAAATAGGAAGTGAGAGAAAATCCCTTCAAAGTGAGAAAATCTCTGGTTGTCACCAGAACCAGTGTCCCATTGGAAGGTTTCCCCTCTCTTCCATTTTCCTTCCTTTAGGGACAACACAAAATTTTGAATTTTCTTTCACTTTGTATGATAACTAGGGTTACCACCCACCTCGGTTTCACCTGAACAAATCAGGATTTAAATCATACAGTATGTCAGCCACTTAAGTCCCCAAGTAACCGAGTGCTACAACCGCCAAGTGCATAGGCGAGCGCACAGGCCGGGTGTGCCTGGGCACACCCTAATCACCAGGGTTGCCAACCATCTGGAGGGCTTGCTGTAGTTGTTTAAGCCGAGTGTCTGTGACACTCTATCTCACACTACCTAGAGCCAACAAAGTTTGGTCCCCCCCCCTCCGCACAGACAGGAGAGGAAAGAGGACTCAACCAGCTCCTTCTCCTCCCACCCCTACCCCTCTGTGTCTGCCACTGTGCTATGCCTCAGAAAAGGCATGTGTGGGCAGGAAATTTGAAGCCCAGCAGCGGGCAGATACATCATGGATAAAAGGTGCCGATGCCTCAGCCTCCATTCTCGGGTGTGTGAGCTCACCATCCACTGTCTGTGACTGAAGTCTCCCCCCTCCCTCCCTTTTCTCTCCTACCACCAAGCGAGTGAGTGCACTAAGGTAAGGGGGACTCAGATGTAAAGGGTGTTCTGCGGACTCTGATGTAAGGGGGGCTTTTAGAACCCTGATTTAAGGGTGGATGCTGGGAACTCTGATGTAAGTGGGGGCTTTGGGGAGCAGAAACCCCCTTACATCAGAGTTCCCCTTTACACTTTAGAGTCCTCAGTGTCCTCCCTTTAAAATTGCTGTGTGCCCATAAAGTGTTCAAATTTGTCTTGAAGAAAAGGTGGCAACCCTACTATATATTCCTGTTTCTGATGCCACAAGTGGTCTAATTTGTACTTTTTTTCATAATCAAGAACATGTTAAAGCTCTTGCAGGGAGGGACCTTCTCATAAGATTTAATTCCCACAATTTTAAAAAACCCATACCTGTGGGAACCCCTATGGAAGCTGAAAATCATAGGCACCGCTACTAGGTGCACTGCCACTAGCTTCTGGGTCCCATGCAGAGTGGCTGCCTTGCTGCTTGCTGAACACAGGAGGTAGCCACTCAGCACGTGCATTTTCTCAGTGATGGCAAAGTGGTCTCTGATTGAATGAGATGGAGATCCTGATTCCATAGCCCAGCCTCTCCATCTATTCCAATCAGAGAACTATTTGTATTCATTGAGAAGCTGTAAAGTGTTCCCTGAATGGCAACTATGCCAAGTGATGTCAGCACAGCAGGGCAGCCACCCGGTATGTGACCCAGAAGATAGTGGAGATCACTATAGTAGTGGTGCCTACTACAGTGATTTCCAGCTTCCAAGGGAATCACACAGATATGGAACATACATACTTACATTGGTCCAAGGTGGACCAATGTAAATATTTAAATATTGCCATACTTACACTTCAGCTTTAAATAAACCTCAGAAAGTATTGTATGTGTGGCGTAGAGCAGCCCTCAAATTTTCCACTTGCCTACTCGCATTTTGCGAGTGGAAAATTATTGCTGGCGAGTGTGGAGCTGCGGGGTTCAATGGGAGCCATACTCCCAGCAGGGAAAGAGAGAGGAGAGGAAGAGGCGAGCTGGCCAGATCATCAGAGAGCGGGGATTGCCCGCTGTAACAGCTTTCATTTGAATTGTCCATTGTTCCTGGAGCTCACCGTCACACAGTCCCACCTCCTGGCCCAGCACCTTTGATAGACAGAACACAGGTCCAATGCCGGAACGTGTGACGGTGAGCTCCAGGAACACCGGGCAATTCAAATGAAAGTGGTTACAGTGGGCAATCCCCGCTTTCTGAAGATCGGGCTGGCTCGCCTCTTCCTCTGCACAGGTGAGGCTGCATTGATGGGCACAGGTCACGCTGCATTGATGGGCACAGGTCACGCTTCATTAATGGGTTATGCTGCATTGATAGGCACTGGTTACGCTGCATTGATGTGCACAGGTCACGTTGCATTGATGGGCACACGTCACGCTGCATTGATGGGCACTGGTTATGCTGCATTGATGGGTACAGGTCAGGCTGAATTGATGGGCACAGGTCATGCTGCATTGATGGGCACTGGTTATGCTGCACTGATGGGCACAGGTCAGGCTGCATTGATGGGCACTGGTTACACTGCATTGATGGGCACTGGTTACACTGCATTGATGGGCACAGGTCATGCTGCACTGATGGGCACTGTTTACGCTGCATTGATAGGCACAGGTCAGGCTGCGTTGATGGGCACTGGTCACACTGCAATGATGGGCACAGGTCAGGTTTCATTGATGGGCACAGGTCAGGCTGCATTGATGGGCACTGGTGAGACTGCATTGATGGGCACTGGTGAGGCTGTGCTGATAGGCACTGGTGAGGCTGCACTGATAGGCATTGATAGGCTGCAGTGATGAGCACTGATGAGGCTGCACTGATGGGCACTGGTGAGACTGCACTGATGGGCCCTGCTAAAGTTGTTGCTAATATTTATTTTTATAACTTAATTCTGCATAAAACATTTGTCATTTCATGGGTAATTTATGAGGGCATGTTTAGGGGCAGGAGTAGGGGCGTGGCATGGTAGGGGTTGGGTGGGGCAACTGGTGGCGAGTAACCCTTAAGTCCTGGCTAGTAGTTCAGGACTTGAAATTTTGAGCCCTGGTGTACAGTGTACAATACACAGGTGTTCTGAGTCAAAGCTGAATGGAATATGTATTTAAAGGGTAACTCCACTTCCGTGGGGAAAAAAAAAAACAAATAAAGAAAAAATATAGTGTGTACAATTGGGACACAGGTCATATTGTAATTGAATGTTATTAAAAATTACCTTTCCTTTTCAATCTACAGCCGCTGTCATTTTCCATAAATGCAGTGCAATATGGCTACCTGGAGTTTTTCTGTGCACAGAATGTGTACTGACCACCCCCCAGAAACATCATTTCCTGCTTGTGTGATTGGCTCACCAATTTTCCCAGAAGTCTGCCTAAGATACAAGTCAGATTTCAGGCATCCCCTGCAACAAAAATGTCATTTTTGGTGAGATACTCCCAATAGGAACACGTCTAGGGATGCAGGCCTTGCAGATTTACTCATTAGTGCTGTGCATGTGCACAGCTGATAGATAATTATGAAACAACTCCCATTAGACCCACTCAGCCCAGAGGCACAGAGGAACATACAAGGATTTCTTCAGAATAACAAAAGGTAGGAATCTGCAACAAAGGTTGTTATAATCCTTGCAATGTACATTGATCACCCAGAGTGGAATGTTTTTTTCTCAACAAAAGTGGAGTTACGCTTTAAGTGTATGTACAGCCAAAACCTTTTTTCTTAAGTGGGTAAGGACTAGAACCCTTGTCAAGTTTTTACTGCTATCCTTGGTTCTGGTAAAGATATTTCTCCTAATATCCCGTCTTGCTGTCAGCATTTTTCCAAACAAAAAGTGAGAGGAAACCTTTAACAGTAAAGACAAGTACACACTATGAGATTATCAGATGAAAGGTCATCTGTTTTTTTTTTGCAAGCTAGTCTCCATATTAAAAACAAATAGGTTACTAAAGTACGAAAATTCTCGAATGACATAATAAAAATGTGGAAGTTATGTAATGTATTTGTATTGTATTTTCGAATACGAAAACTGTACGGATTAAACAAAAATCGTATAATATGGTATTGTAGGAGAAAAATTTTGTGTTTGTCCCCTCGGAAAATTTCAGACGAAAGCTGTGTACTATTGTATGATCGCTTAGGAAGCGGTATTTTTAATACAATATTCTGATCGTGTCTATGGGGCTTAAAACTTATAAAAATACTTTTTTTACTAATTACCAGGACAGAAAAACATTCTAGACAGCATTAACTAGACAGTTGTTCTATTCCTTCCCATGTTTACAAACCTTGACATTCACTTTAAATGAAAGCAGCAAGATTTACGGTAAATTCAGAGCAACTGATACACACGTGCAAGGAAATAAACTTTTGCCAATTGTACAACAGATGTGTTCTGTCTGGAAGTAGCTTGAATTCTAAGTTACTGGTAGAGCTTCATCAATCCACATCTAACATTTGTCAAGCTACTTGGTGTAGATATTCAGAAGACCTCTAACAACAGAAGGTTGGGCGCTGATCATTGTCCATCACAGTGCAAGATTGTGCCTCTACTAAACCTTTTTAAACTATGCCAGGACCCCTGGCCCCTTAGTCTCCAGAAGATCATTAATCAAACATTTTATTTAAAGAAATTGTAAACCTGTCAAAACAAGTGGTCTTTCTCTAGTAATATAACTGAAGGAGTATATAAATAAAGCTTGGGTTACCATAAACCATTGGTGAAATATAAAAGTTTGACTTCCAAACCATAGCCCCTACTGGGACGGGTACCTCCAAAAACAGACAGTTACATAAATGTCCAGCTCGTATTTGAGTCTAAATGTTTTCAAAGCTCTCACTTTTGTTTTAAGTAGAACTGGTCAAAGAGGGGATCAGGTTTTAAAAGGCTGTCAATTCATGGGGCCCTGAGAGGTATATTGATTGATACAAGTTTATATTAAAGATCCATTATTTTAGTAATATGAATCACTTCATGAAAAGTATGTGAGTATGAAAATGAAACTCATTAAGATTGTTACATTTTCCCTATAGCAGCACCCCTATCTTTTACGGCTATTGTCAATGGTATTACAAATATTTGGAATATTAAATAAAAATAGCAGATGTCTAGTGATTGAGATCACGTTAAATTATCACTGATTTCCCATAATTATGGTTTACTGAGTTACATGCTGTAATTATATTTAGAGCTCTGTCTTAGAACCAAATTAATCACTACACTCGACATGTTTGAATGATAAACTTGGCTATACTTTGAGATTATGTTGCCCAAGGTAATGCAAATGACAATGCCTAGTTTTATTATCGCTCATCATGTGTCATGATTGTTACTACAAAAACTAAAGCAGACTCACACAAAAGGGGAAGTTTGCTCTTCCACCCTTTACATGGGTAACTCCTTTACATTTGACTAATTTTTTTTTGGGGTGGGGGGGGTGGGGTACCTGATTTTGACAGTTACCCGCTCCCTCACTTCCGGTCAGATCGCCACAGCCAGAAGACTGTGGGACCAATCAGTAAGTGTAGCTCATGCAAAGTTGGAAGCTGGCTGAGAAGCTGCAAGGCTTCACTGCCGGTTTCCCTTTTTGAAGAGGCCGGCACCTGCACCCGAAGCCGATTGAAGAATCAGCACCAGTGAGGACATTGCTGGATCCAGGGGCAGGCAAGTGTCCTTCTTTTAAAAGTCAGCAGCTACAGTATTTGTAACTGCTGACTTTTAATTTTTTGCGGGGAGACTGGAGCTCCTATTTAAAGAGGATCTTCAGTCTGTTTGATATAAATATTATAGTTGCTGACTTTTAATAAAAGGACACTTATGCCGCGTACACACGGTCGGACTTTTCAGCTACAGTGCGACAGCCCGTCCGACAAACTTTCGACGGACTTTTGGCGGACTTGCGGCGGACTTTCTAACGAACGGACTTGCCTACATACGATCACACAAAAGTCCGACGGATTCGTACGTGATGACGTACACCGGACTAAAATAAGGAAGTTGATAGCCAGTAGCCAATAGCTGCCCTAGTGTGGGTTTTTGTCCGTCGGACTAGCATACAGACGAGCGGATTTCTGGGATCCGGCGGAGTTACGACGTAAAGATTTGAAGCATGTTCCAAATCTAAAGTCCGTCAGATTTGCGACTGGAAAAGTCCGCTGAAAGTCCGGGGAAGCCCACACACGATCGGATTGTCTGCCGGATTTGGTCTGTCGGCGTCTGTCGGACTTTTGTAGCCGAAAAGTCCGACCGTGTGTACGCGGCATTACTGTGCCAAGGATCCAGCGCTGTCCTCATTTGGGGCGGTTCTTCGCTGGTCTTTGGGTCCTCAACATGTTTACTGTGGGAAGCCAGCTGTGACTTCTTGCAGCTTCACAGCCAGCCCCTCACTGCACGCAAGTGCCCTGTGTTGTGTGAATGATCCCACAGTCTCCTGGGACCTGTGACATTTCCCAGGAGGTTTGCAGGTGGGGGAATTCCAGTGGAAGTGAGAGTGGACACTTGGCAACACTAGGTACCCGCCCCCCCCCCAAAAAAAAGTTCCAAAAGTGTTAGGGTGTGAGGAGACATAAAGCAGAACTTCCTTTTAGGGTGAAGTTCTGCTTTAATAAAACTTGGGCTGAAGATGGCTTTTTGGCTAGTTCTGCGGATGCTTTTTCACTCTTGCCCTTTATTTTGGAGCTAAAAGTACCCCGATTGTCTAAAAGTGACTAGTTGTTGAACCATTCCAATCCACATAGCACGATCTTGGTAAGTTTTACCAGTTTGCTTTGGATACCAAATCCCCAAGAAGTATAATGCCCCGTACACATGATCGGACTTTCCACCAACAAAACCATGGATTTTTATTCAAAGGATGTTGGCTCAAACTTGTCTTGCATACACACGGTCACACAAATGTTGGCCAACAATTATGAATGTGGGAACATAGTGATGTACAAGACGTACGACGAGCCGAGAAAAAAGAAGTTCAATAGCCAGTGCGGCTCCTTCTGCTTGATTCCGAGGATGCGTGAACTTTTGTGCATCGGACTTGTGTACAGAAATTCCGTCAACAAAGTTTTTTTTGCGGAAAATTTGCTATCAAACATTTTTTGGCGAAAAGTCCAACAGCAAATGTTCAATGGAGCATACACACGGTCGGACTTTCCGACAACGAGCTCACATGCAACATTTCCCATTGGGAAAATCTGACCGTGTGTACTCGGCATTAGAGTCACAGAAATTGCAAAAAAATGTTTTGGAGTAAATAAACTAACATATTTCTGCTGGCATTATCTTATCCTCTTTGTACATTGGAAGGTAGATGTACTCGTTTGTGTACTAGGTGTTCACTCTGTGGTTTACATGCAAAGAACAATTAACATTCCCAGGTGTGCAAGTATCTTAGAGACTGGGCTGTCAGTGATAACTCAAGACTCCAGACACATGGCCTGGTATTGGTTGACCTTCCCTGCCTTCCAGATTTGTAATGCATAGCACTTAGAGGTCATCTTCACCAAAACCAGCAGCTCCTATGGATGGGTATAAGGCATTGTACCCATCAATGTGTTTTCTTTTCAGTTTTATCCGACCATAAAATCATCAGACCCCTCTTGCCTAAATCTCCATGATGACAATATACATTCTAACAACCCGTACACACGGTCGTATTTTCCGACGGAAAATGTGTGATAGAACCTTGTTGTCGGAAATTCCAACCGTGTGTAGGCTCCATCACACATTTTCCATCGGATTTTCCGACACACAAAGTTTGAGAGCAGGATATAAAATTTTCCGACAACAAAATCGGTTGTCGGAAATTCCGATCGTGTGTACACAAATCCGACGGACAAAGTGCCACGCATGCTCAGAATAAATAAAGAGATGAAAGCTATTGGCCACTGCCCCGTTTATAGTCCCGACGTACGTGTTTTACGTCACTGCGTTCAGAATGATCGGATTTTCCGACAACTTTGTGTGACCGTGTGTATGCAAGACAAGTTTGAGCCAACATCCGTCGGAAAAAATCCTAGGATTTTGTTGTCGGAATGTCTGAACAAAGTCCGACCGTGTGTACGGGGCATAAATCTGAAGGTGTTTCACTCCGCTGCCCCTTGTATTTTTATCAGAACTACAATTCAGCATTATCTGGGCTGTACCTCCCCCCCCCCCAGCTGAAATCAGAAGACCTGATCTATAAAGTAGCCCAATCAGCTATCACCCTGGTACGATTGGCTGGATAAAGCCTGCATATATTCTGAAAACAGTTGTCAATTCTGATCAATACACTTCTTAAGCTATGTACTGCACAGCGTGACATAGCCTGACATATTTATGTCTATATATGAGATATGAGCCAGAGTCCATAAGCAGCAATACCCACTGTTCCTTCCTCAACCCCTATAGCTACCCCTACATTTAACATCCCTATGACCTCCTGTGTGGAAAACACCCAACCCTCCTAATAAGTCCTCCACACCTAAGCCCCCCCAACACCCATAACCTTTCAACCCTTGCACTTTATGCACTCCCTGGGCACAGAAATGATACTTTATGCTCCTGACACCTAAATAAAAGCTGTGGTAGCCATTTAGACAGTCAAAGTGTGGGATTGCATGAGTGATTTAGCTACACTGATGGTGATGGAGAGGGCATTGGGTATATTGCAAACTAGGCCTTATAGGCCCTATAGGGGCAAGTGCCTGGTTGCAACTGAAAACCCTACCACACATATTCCTACTTGGCTATTCTACAGATATCAGGTGTTCAGATATTGGCACCAGATCCAGAGAGATACAACTATAACACTGCTGATATTGTGCTCCTGGCTGCAGACTACTTTTTTCTTATAAGATACCTTTTTTTCTACATTCTATGATAAACCTTGAAATTTACTATAGCGCTGTAAAAACACTGTGTTTTGTCCTTGTGCAACAGACTGTGGCAGGGACTCCAGTCTGTAAGCTCCATTAGTACAATGCATTGGCAGGATTTTTTTCATTGTTCTCTGTAAAGCGCTGCAAAATATGTTGACATTATCTATGTAAATTAAATAAACTTCAAAAGCTCATTTTCACTGAGCAGCTATATCAGCTGCTTATCATACGGGGCAAATAATATCCTAAAGCTTTAATTCACCTTTTCAAAAAAGTTGCCTATGCCACTAAGGGGAGCTTGTAGATAAAAACAAGCTATGCCACTTTGAGTTGGATAATGCCCTTGCTATAGGTGTTGGGCCATCTATGTACCTTCCAAAGCCATGGCATCCCCCCATCCTGCCTTGTTGCAAGGACATTGCTAAGACACTCCTCGCTATTATTGTTCACTCTCACCTTCAAAAGAATGAGCTTTCAAACCCCCACACATGTGTGGTCCACTGTAATATTTATCGGTGCATGTATGAGGGGGTTGAATTGGAGAAAATTCTTACTCCAGAGATTGTGGGGGTGAGCAGTGTGAGCAGAGAGTGGGAGTTTCCTAGCAATGTCCTATCATTAAGGAAGGATGGGATGATGCCATCTCCAATCTTCAAGAGGTATGTAAATGGCCTACAGCAATAGCAAGGGCATTATTCAACTTTGGTGGATGCTGCACAGGTTGTTCTTTTATACAGGCACCCCATACTTGGGTGTGGGCAGGTGCCGTCTATTTACTCCACTGCAGGTAGCACTCATCTGCAGGTGGATGAGGAAGTGGAGAGGAACCTAGTTCCTCTATGGTTGCTGTGACAGACCTAACCAAGACAGGGGCTTCTGGAGAGGACTAGGAGCAAGCCACCGATTATGGGCCCTGGGTTTTAAGGGAACAATACTCTTTGTGAGGTGTATGCCTGGGGACCCTTGAAGTAATGTTACTTTGGATTTAAGTCCATGTCCCCCCTAGACACACAGACTCTGGGAACCCTGTATAGGGCCTATATGCCATATTGGAAATAGTGGCTGCTTCACACTGTTTGGACTCACAGCAGATGCTGATGTCATCAGCCAGCCACCTGTCTTGGATTGTCTGCTATAGTGTGTAATGTAGTTAGGGAGCTAGGAGACGAAAAGACTGCCCTGAAAGGTCATATCTCTGAGTCACCTAGTCTGGAAATGATTAGTTAATTAGCTCATATTAATTTAGGTTTCTGGTTACAGGTGTATTGTTAGAGTAATATGAGCAAGAGGCGGGAACCTCCTACTCAAATGTTTAAAAGCCTGTATTCTGTGTTCTATTAAACAGTTTGATGTTCAGCAGCCAAAATGAGTACTGTCTAGTTCTTGGTTGTCAGCGGTTTGGAATATCTGACATATATATTCAGACTGGAAGGAAGCAGCTTATGACAAGAGCACTCAAGCGGAGTGTGGGACGTTTCGTTGCATTGGTGGCAGCAGTGGGATGCTTCCTGAAGTCTGGGACATCCAAACCTTCACCGTGATCCAGGATCGGGATAGCAGACTTCAGTCACCCCAGTGGAGATATGGATCTAGCATCAGAGTTCCCGGGGCTGCTACGGATTGTCCTTTCAGCATACTCCAGGACTGTGTCTGAGGATGAATACCTGGAGCTCAGGCAGCAGATTCGGGTAGGACTCTGGATTGGGGCCCTCCAGGTCGGTATGCAACAGGGCAAGTGCTTTCCCACCCCAGAGCAAAAGGCCAGTGACCAACGGGCGTTGAGGATGGCATTCCTGTAAGAGCGGCCCCAGGAGCAATGGGTGACTGAGTTGGACATGCTGGTCCAGCAGGAGGTAGAGCTGGACGATCGATATCGGGCTCTGCAATGGCACGCAGAGCAGGGATTTTTATTGGAGACAACAGAATGCTCTCCGGATAGAGAAGACTTTGGTGGCCCTGGATTGCTATGGGAGAGCCTTACAAATGTTTTTGTGTTTGGCGATGAAGGGGAACCTACCCATGAGGACCTGATTTATAAAATACACATGTGTGAACACACATAGAAAAAACACTTTAAAGAGAGAAGATACAGTATAGGACACAGGAACCTGTGAGCTAAGGCTTGAGTCCTACCAAAAGCTAGTTTGTTAGGATGCTGAATCAGGATACTTTTGTATCATAAAAAAAACCTTCCATATAAAGGTAGACTGACTTGTACATTTTGTTTCTTGAAAAGCATTAATGGCGAAAACAAGTCATGCACTGATTGAAATTTGGCCATTTCAACAGGTATTGGACAAATTTCAATTGTGTGAGGCGTCCCTTCTTGACAGAAGTCAATCGTTTGTGTGGATGGAGGGATTTATTAACCAAACAAAAAACATCAATAGTGTATGGCCTGCTTAACTTACTGGTATTGCCTGTTTCTTGTAATTGCTCTTTAAAGTGGAACTACCCTGCATCTAAGCAGCACAAACCAAAAACATTATTTCATTCAAATTTAATATTCAAAGCAAACGCCCCCATCCATGTCTCAATGGTTTATTTTGCTGAGAAATCACTTTGAAAAATACCCTCCCTAGCATTTCTGGCCATGGCCATCTTGAGTAAGGGCAGATAATTCATGTAGCAACTTCCTGGAAACCATTTGCCCTTAGCTTAGACATGTAGGCAGGAGAGTATGCTTAGCTGAGAAAACCCCTCCTTCCCTCCTGAAGACTCTTGGGATGTATGACATCATTTGTCTAGGCAAGAAACCAGAAAGTAACTGTAGAAATATTTGAAAAAAAAGTCAAAGCAAGTATATATGCTATTCTTTCCTATCTATTTACTAATGCTAGCAGCATAAGGATAGAAATTGTCAATGTGATTGAGAGAGTGAAGTTCCACTTTAAGTCTTTAGAACTAGACATGAAGACTTTGAACACAACACTTCTCTTTTGGCAGTCGTGAATATTCTACCAAACCTATAGTTGTAGCTAGAGTGGGAACAATTCATATGTTTTCAAGCCTTCCCTATGGTCCTTGACGATACTAGGTTCTGGCTCTCTTCCATCCTCCGTGGTGTAAATAAAGTTCTGCTCTGGGGAGATCTTCTTGTTTGCTGAGTGAAATGATGAGGCAGTCAGAGAGTGATGACCTATTCTTTTGATAAAAAGACAACTAGGCCAGACAAGTGATCAGTGAAGGGAGACCTATAAGGGAATGATGTTGTAAATTTGTTTCACTACATTCAAACATGTGTTTGATATTTGGATTAAGATGTTGCTTTAATACCTTTTTTCAAGTCACAGTAAAGTTTTTAAGCAAACAGCAACAAAATGATTCTTTATCGCCAGTGGTGCTATCAAAGAACTTATGTGCTGGAGGATAAAATGAATATTAAGCAGAGAATGGAAAATTAGCTAGTTACCCAACATGGAAGTGTTTTCCCCAGAATCGGGAAAAGACACCACTCTTGTTTAATCACTTCCAAACCGCCGGCTGTTTGAAGAGGGATATTGTTGTTAAGGCAGCAGCTAGCTGCCGTAACCCGGGTATCCTCTTCTTCAGCTGACGGTCCGGTTTCAGATAATAGTGGTCTCTGCAGCAGATTTGCCGTGAGATCACTTTTATCAGCGGCGGGAGATCCCCCCCCCCCCCCTGCCTCTCTCCGCCTCTCTCCGTCGGTAGCAGCAAAGGCGATCAGGTCCTCTTCTGTGTTTGGTATGTAGGTGGGTGAGGGGAGATAGCCCCCACCCGTCTCCATAACATTGTAGGGCAGAAACTACGTTAAAGCGTCACTTCCGCACCATAGCTCTTAAAGGGACATTTTTTTTTAAATGATTAAATTATTTTTTTTATTGCATTTTAGTGTAAATAGGAGATCTGAGGTCTTTTTGACTTAATTGATTTCATAGATCCCGTCATGCAGGGATGTTTACATTCTTTGTAATAGGAATAAAAGTGACTTTTTTTTATAAAAAAGAACAATGGAAAAATAAAAAATAAAAGGTAAAATAAATAAGGAAAAAAAAATTTTTAAACGCACCCTGTCCCACCGAGCTCGAATGCAGAAGCGAACTCATGAGTAGTGCCCGCATATGAAAACGGTGTTCAAACCACACACGTGAGGTATTGCCGCGATCGGTAGAGCAAGAGTAATAATTCTAGCCCTAGACCTCCTCTGTAACTCAAAACATGCAGCCTGTAGAATTTTTTAAACGTTGCCTATGGAGATTTTTAAGGGTAGAAGTTTATCGCCATTCCACGAGCGGGGGCAATTTTGAAGCGTGACATGTTGGGTATTAATTTATAATTCAACATTATCTTTCACAATATTAAAAAAAATGAGCTAACTTTACTGTTGTCTTATTTTTTAATTCAAAAAAGTGTATTTTCTTCCAAAAAAAGTGTGCTTGTAAGACCGCTGCGCAAATACAGTGTGACAGAAAGTATTGCAACAACCGCCATTTTATTCTCTAGGGTGTTAGAAAACAATATATATAATGTTTGGTGGTTCTAAGTAATTTTCTAGCAAACAAACCTGTTTTTAACTTGTAAACAACAAATCTCAGAAAGAGGCTTGGTCTTTAAGTGGTTAAAAGCTTAAAGGAGAAGTACAGCCAGAGTTTGTTTGGCTGTACTTCTCCTGTGGATCACAGAAGTGAAGTTCACTCTGCAGTCCTGTGACCCATTTTCAGCAGAAAGCAGGCTAACGTCACAGAGCCGGTCAAGGCTCGGGAAAGATTGCGACTATACAGTCGGGATCTGATCACATGCCTGGATCAGCATCGGGCTCAGCCTCTCAGCAAGCCACTGAGAGCAGGAGACAGCTTGAACATGAATATTGCAGATAATCTGCTTTTATATTTTAGTTTTTACAAGAGAAGTGTGGGAATTAAAAAAAAAAACATCCATACACATTTAGGTGAATGCAGCATCAATCCGATGCTGCATCTGTCTCCCACTGCCTCTACACTGAGAACTGAGCAATCAAAGACTGCTGATCACTTAGTTCTCCATCTTCAGTAATCAGAGAGCCAGTGACTGTCAGTCACCGACTCTCTGCTCTGTTCATCCAGCACTCACTAGAGCGCCAGGCTTTGGAAGGGATGGGAGCGGCTGGCACAGGCTTTCAGTGGTTCACTTAGAGGCTAAGCCAGCTGCTGGTTCAGGCATCTGGGTGGATACCAACATTAAATTTGGGATCTCTCCTGAGTCCGGATCAGCTGAGTGACGAAGTGCACTCGTGTAACTTATATGAGTACTAGGGCCAAAAGAGCTTTGGCCCTACTTATCCTTTAACAGGCAAGTTATATCTATTTCGATTTTTTGGGCTAGGGTTCTGCTTCAACAGCGTACTAGAAGAGACAAGGTGCAGCTCAGGTCAGAGTTGTGGGTGGCTTAGTATGTTGTTTTCAGGATTTTAATTTTTTTTCATTGAGTGAGCACTGAGCAGAAACCAGTGGAGAGATTGGAAGAGAGGGGTGGTGGATATTGAGTACTTGGTAAGGTGGATAAGTCTTGCAGCAGCATTAATGATAGACTGGGTGGGGATAGCTTGTGCAAAAGTAGGCCAACAAGGAGAGAGTTGCAATAGTGAAGGCATTATTTTCCTTTAGAGGCCATATTTTCCTCTAGACATTTGATGAGCATAGCACATATGACACATTTTTTTGCTTATGGTGTATACTGAAAAAAACATTAGTTTCCTATGTTCTTATACTATAGCATGGGAAGAAAAATATTTGTGCATGTTGTGTGATCATCTCATACAGATGGAATGTATAATGGTTTTGTACATATTTTATTTCTGGATCATAGACAGAACTGAAAAAAAAAATCAATGTTTAAATATATACATGTATAAATATGTAACAAATGAGTTATTGACCTGTTGTAACAGGTTTTGCATGTACAATATATGTTCTAAAAAGCTTAGGTGTGGGTATATGTTAAGCAAAATGTATCAGTTTGCATGGATGAGACGAACCATTTAACACTGGCAGGGGGTCATATAAAATGATCAGCTTATATTTATTTATGTAAAACCTTTATCCCAAAAGGGGAAAAAAACAGTTTGTTGTAACTGATTGTAAAGTGAAAGCTGGAGTTTGGCATCAATATGTTATTGGTTGTAAATCTGCTAATACATTTAATACTACCTGCCTCCCTCCCCAAGACTGACAATACTGCTGTCTGCTGTGCCTCCTCTTCTCATTCCTCCAGAGTTGTGTCTCACTAATACAGGAGGTGTTACTGACCAAATCACCAGGTGAAAACAGGGGAAAAAAAGCCAAAGAAAAGAAAAATGATGCAGCCACCACATTTGATTGGTAAGCTGCAATATATTACATTTTTGTTTTGTGTTTAATATTGCTTTGAAGTGTATGTGTACCTGAAGCCTTTATGTTGTAGAGATCTGAAAGTGGGAGTGGTTAAGTAGTTTAGCACAGGATACTTGGCAGGGCTGACACCACTCAGTACATGAAAATTCTGTGTCTCATGAGCACACAGTAGAAAATTAGAAAATTTGGATTTTTTTGGTTTTCCAATGATAAATGCTTAGGGTCAGAAAGTTAAATAAGAGGGGGTTAAGAGAAGGGATACCTGACCAAGAGGTGAGGGTAAATTTTCCAATAGGGACACCTGTTCTGATAACAACTGTCTAAAAGCTGAAATCCCTTCACAATGTGAGCATTTCCTCTCTTTTTCCTGTTGCATCTCCAAAAACACAGACAGAAAAAAAAAAGAAAAACTGATAATAGTTTTAACTCTTCCTTACTGTTTTCAAAATTACAAAATATGTTGGCTTTACATACTGTATACTTTAACATACATGGAGCTCTGGAAATGTGTACTGCTCATATTTGAACTAATGCCAAATATGGACTCTCCCAACTCCCCATAGAGCCCAGTGTGCTTAAAACCATCTTGGAATTTGAATAATGGAGAAGAACCATCAGTAGGTCTTTTTTGATGCTGGAACCTGGAATGTATGAGTAAAAGTAACATTAAAACCCTTTTTTAACCCTTTTATTGGTAACCCCTCTTGAAACTACCGCCCCCCCCCCCCCCCCGCTAAAGGACCTTCAGACTAGTATCAGCATGGCAGAGGGGTGCATGCTCACTGTCCCCTTGCCACAGGGACAGCAGCCAGCATGCATGATGGTATGAGGAGTATTGACTTGCATTGTGTTAAAGTGATACTAAAGTCTCGTTTTTTTTCTATAAAAATAACAAACATGTTATACTTACCTGCTCTGTGCAGTGGTTTTTGCGCACACCAGGCTGGATCCTCCTCTTCTCGGGTCCCTCATCAGCGTTCCTGGCCCTTCTCTTCTGTTGAGTGCCCCCACAGCAAGCAGTTTGCTATGGGGGCTCCTGAGCTGAGCCTCAACTCCGTGTGTCCATTCAGTCATGGAGCCGCGGTTCAGCCATGCCCCCTCTCTCTCCTCATTGTCTAACTGACTTTGATTGTCTCAGCCAATCAGGAGGGAGAGTCCTGGACAGCCAAGGCTTTTGTGCACATCGCTGGATCGAGATGGGACTCAGGTAAGTAGTGGGGGGGCTGAGGGGGGCTGCTGCACACAGAAGGTTTTTCATCTTAATGCATTTATCTGAATGCATTAGGATAAAAAAAAAACCTTGTGCCTTTACAACTACTTTAACCACTTAACAACCACGCCATAGCCGAATGACGTCTACAGCATGGCTCGATAACTCTGGGAAGGCGTACTTTGACGTCCTCCCCAAATCGCCCTGCCGCAATGCCCAGCTTGGCTCTTATCCTCTCCGTACCGATTGGTACAGTGTGAGCGGCGAGGGGAGAGTTCGGATGCAGCAGCGCTGTAGTGCCCACAGTGCTGATCTGTGACAATTCCTGCACTCATCCATCCATGCTCAGCCATCCTATCCATCCCCATCCATACTCAACCATACTCAGCCATACTCAGCCATCCCCAACCATACTCAGCCATCCTCATTCATGCTCAGTCATCCCCAACCATACTTGGCCATCCTCAGTCATGCTCAGTCATCCCCATCCATACTCAGCCATAGTCAGCTATCCTCATTCATTCTCAGTCATCCCCATCCATACTCAGCCATCCGCGTTCATGCTCAGTCATCACCATCCATACTCAGCCATCCTCATTCATGCTCCGTCATCCCCATCCATACTCAGCAATCCTCATTCATGCTCAGTCATCCCCATCCATACTCAGGCATACTCAGCCATCCTCATTCATGCTCAGTCATCCCTATCCATACTCAGCCATCCTCATTCATGCTCAGTCATCTCCATCCATACTCAGTCATGCCCATCCATGCTCAGCCATCCCCATCCATACTCAGAGCAGCCATCAGAAAGTTTGGGGCCCCTTACACAGCTTTAGGTCTGGGCCCCCTGGGGCTTGACCACCAACATTCCCCAGGGCCCACCAACTGTCTGTCCCACTGAATCCGCCCCATGGCCATCCCACTGAGTCCTACGGTGCACCCACTTTTATTGTGACACTCTTACACCTTAATATATGAGACTATGAGACTGGAGGGATGGTGCTGGGCGTGGGTGGGGATACATTGTGGAGACTAGAGGAAAGGATGGTGCTGGTCGTGGATGGCGATGCATTGTGGAGACTGGAGGGATGGATGGTGCTGGGCGTGAGTGGCGATGCATTGTGGAGACTGGAGGGATGGATGGTGCTGGGCATGGGTGGGGATGCATTGTGGAGACTGGAGGGATGGATGGTGCTGGGCATGGGTGGCTATGCATTGTGGAGACTGGAGGGATGGATGATGCTGGATGTGGGTGGCGATGCGTTGTGGAGACTGGAGGGATGGATGGTGCTGGGCGTGGGTGGTGATGCATTGTGGAGACTGGAGGGATGGATAGTGGTGGGCGTAGGTGGTGATGCATTGTGGAGACTGGAGGGATGGATGGTGCTGAGCGTGGGTGGCGATGCATTGTGGAGACTGGAGGGATGGATGGTGCTGAGCGTGGGTGGCGATGCATTGTGGAGACTGGAGGGATGGATGGTGCTGGGCGTGAGTACAGATGCATTGTGGAGACTGGATGGATGGATGGTACTTGGCGTGGGTGGCGATGCATTGTGGATATTGGAGGAATGGATAGTGCTGGGCGTGGGTGGGGATGCATTGTGGAGACTGGAGGGATGGATGGTGCTGAGCGTGGGTGGGGATACATTGTGGAGACTGGAGGGATGGATGGTGCTGGGTGGGGATGAAGATGATTGAGTTGCATTGTGAAAATTGATGAGGCTGATTCTGTGTGATGATGAGAGTTACATAGTGAAGAGGCTCTCCACAATGTAACTCTCATCTGCGTCCAGAGTCATCAACTCAATCATGCCATATTGTCAGCCTCTAGTGTCCCATCCAAGAAGAAGGAGATTAAATAAAGTTTAAATTAAATCTACAGGCAGCACAGGGGGCACAGGGGCACACGTTACATTTTTGTGACTTACCCTCCATGCTGCTCATATCTATCTGCGTGCACCTGTTAGGGCTAGGACCATGTTCACCATCGATGAGCTGGCCACTCTCCCTGCCCCTGTCCTGGCCAATCACATTGCAAGCAAACCTAGAAGCAGCCAGCAGGCTCCGCCTCAACAGGGAATGGAAGAGGAGCTAGCACTGGCCATGATCACCTGCTGGGGGTGAGACAGCAGCGGCTTGGGCTTGTTAAATTACATAATGCTGACGCTTTCTTCCTCTTAACAACTGCCAATGGGGGGGCGGGGGGGTGCTGGTGAATGTAAAAGTAGACAGAGGCTTGTTTCTGCTTCTCTGTAACGGCCAGTCGCCACGCAGGTTAGTGGTGGAGCTGGTAAAAGATTAATTTCATGTGCTGCTGTAGGGGGAGTGGGCCCTGGTCAGCCAGGCCCCTAGGGATGCTCGGGCCCCTTACATGAGTACTGCCTGTACCCCCCTGATGGCGGCCCTGGCCATAATTAGCTATCCTCATTCATGCTCATCCATCCCTATACATAGCTCATCCATTCCCATCCACAGCTCATCCATTCCCATCCACGGCTTATCCATCCCCTTCCGCAGCTCATTCATCCCCATCTACGGCTCATCCATCCCCATTCATGGCTCATCCATCCACATTCATGGCTCATCCTTCCAAATTCATGGCTCAGCCATCCCCATCCATGCTCAGCCATCCCTATCCATGCTCAGCCATCCCCATCCATGCTCAGCCATCCCCATCCACAGCTCATCCATCCCCATTCATGGCTCATTTATTCCTCATTCATGCCACATCAGTTCTCATCCATGCCACTACAGTGCCCATTAGTGCCACTACAGTGCCTCACAAAAGTGTAATAGGTAGTCAAATTACATTTTAAATGTATGCCCCTAGAACACCTGATGGTACTCCCCAAGTATTGGGGCTTTGTATGTGGCCAGGCTGTGGAAAAGTCTCACACATGTGGTATCACTATACTCAAGAGAAGTAGGAGAATCTATTTCGGGGTATAATTTTCCACATTTTCCAAAAACTTGTGGAAAAAAATGACATGTTCAAAAGACTCATTATGCCTCATAGATTATACGTTGGATGTTTTCTTTCCAAAATAGGGTAATTTTTTGTACGTTTCTCTTGTCCTGGTGCTCCAGGGCCTACAAAAGTGCAAGAGGTAGTCAAGAAATGATATGTGTATTTTATGTCCCTAGAATGCCTGATGGTGCTCTCTGCATGTTGGTCCTCTGTATGTGGCCATGCTGTGTAAAAGTCTCACACATGTGGCATCGCCATACTCAGGAAGAGGAGTAGAATGTGTTTTGGGGTGTAATTTGTGGTATGCATATGCTGTATGTGAGAAATAACCTGCCAATTTTGTGGGAAAAAAGAAAATCGTAATTTGGCAAACAGCCACCCCCCTGGTCGGTGTCGGTCACAAGCCCCGCACTGACCTCATCTAGCGTGCAGCTCTTTCTCCTGGCAATGGGCGGTGGCTTTCCTGCTTCTCCTCTGCATCATGGCGGATCCCGCTGTGCATCTCATCCCTCTCCTCCCTCCTCCTTAAAGGCAGCCAATAGGATCGCTTCTCCTTTCGGCCAATCGGAGGATGGGTCTCTCGACCGCTTCCTGATTGGCTGGAAGGAGAATCAGGAAAACAATAGTGAATATTAATTTGCTACTGTCACACAACTGGGTGGGCTCGAGCTCACCATTTTTTTAAGCCTATTAGGGCCTCTGACTCTAATCAAGTGCTTAAAAAAAAATAAAACCCCATTCTAATCCATGCGTCCGGCGCCTCGCATGTAGATTAGGGGGCCGGGCGCATGGATAGGGGAACGGCGCCCCTGTGCCCTGCATTACAGGCTGCAGTGATTGTGTGAAGTAATGTTTGCACTGCTCGGAACTGTGCTAGAAGGGGAGGGGCAGCTCTCACACAGATAAAAGGGAAATGAGCAGCGCAAATCTAAAAATCCTGCAGCCTATAAATAATAAATGGCTTGCAATTAACACATGTGAAACAAATCAATAAACCTTGTGAATATTATGCTATTGCTAGCAATATTCTCCTAACATGTAACAATGTGTATATCCTCTGTATAAACAAGTTTAGTTTCAACACAATAATATGTGAAAACATACACTTTTGTGCAAACAAATATCTTAAAACGTGAATCTGGTGCTCACATCTAAAAAATCCTATATGTAGAAAAAATTTAAGTGCATATATATAATGTGTTTCTCAATCTCAAATAAATTAAACACACAGAGCTGACAGGCAGGGAGGGGAGGGGGGAGAGCTGCAGATGACGGAGGCATGTAAACTGACCGCGGTGTCAGGGCTCAGCAGCCATGATTAACCGTGGTCAGTTTACAGAGGGGAAGACATAGCCAGGCAGGATCAGCCAGGTATTTTGGGTGACGCAGGGGCCAAATTACACAGCACAGGCACCATGCTGTTATTCATGCTTTAACCACTTAAGGACCGGAAGGATTTTCCCCCTTAAAGCGGAAGTAAACCCATCCATTTAACAGTTTAAAAAAACAGTTACATTTCTGGCACATGCCGGGAATGTAACACTCTCATTAGTTGTGCTCTCAACCAAACTGTTAAGACATCCAATGGCTGGTGTCATAGCTCATCACATATGCAGCATCATGGCAGTTGTAGATCAAACAGAGGCCAAGATGGCAGCTTCCTTGGCTGAAAACGATAGGAGGGTTTACTTTCACTTTAAGGACCAGGCCATTTTTTGCGATACAGCACTGCGTCGCTTTAACAATTGAGCGGTCGTGCGCCGTTGTTCCCAAACAAAATGTATGTCCTTTTTTCCCACAAATAGAGCTTTCTTTTGGTGGTATTTGATCACCTCTGCGGTTTTTATTTTTTGCGCTATAAACAAAAAAAAATCAATTTTGAAAAGAAAAACACTTTTTGCTTTTATAAAAAAAAATGGATCAATATCCAAAAGAAAAAAAATGTCTTCATCAGTTTAGGCCAATATGTATTCTTCTACATATTTTTGCTAAAAAAAAAAATATCGCAATAAGCGTATATTGATTGGTTTGCGCAAAAAGATTGAATATCTCCTAAACAATGAACGTTTAGGAGATATTCATTTTACCTACAGGTAATCTTTATTATAAGCTTAGATGTAGGTAAGCATCACAAAGCGGACAGGTTCACTATAATTCACTCTTGTTTTCTGTGCCATATGAAATTGAATATTATCTAACTACAGTATATTGTAAAATATGTGCTTCAAACATCACATTCAGTAGACCCACAGTATAAGTACTCATTACTATTAATTTGTGGGTTTTGCAAGCCCTCATCCAAAATACACTACAGCTGAGAGTTGTTTTTATTTTTCTTCTGTGTACTGTTGGTTTTGGTTTAGTGTGTGTTCTCTTCTTGGTTTTGGTTTTCAATGACCTCACATTTTTAGCTCCTTAATCCGGTTACAAAATAATAGGTTAAAGCAGCTTCTGGGAACAGTTACAGCATATGCATAATGGCCCGCCAGTTTACAGAGCCTGGTTGAGTCTATCATCACAATCTGTTTCAGGGAATGGCTGAATGACATTGTATTACAGGGCAATATGTCTGCCCCGGTATCCATATTACAAGAGGTCTTGGGACAGATAACCATTCTTCCCTTTTCATACTAAAGTACACCAGAGAAACCGTTTTAAACGTGTGTGCAATTTCCTGTGGCAAGCAATGGTTTTTATGTTCTACAAATGCAGCTGTATCCTTTTATATACCAGGCTTTGGTTTGCTAAATTACATTACCTTCCAGACAGCGAGAGAATCTGCACTAGGGCAGACTAAAATGGGCAGAAATCCAAATACTAAAAAGAGTACATATTAAAGGCTATAGGTGTCCATACTGTACATAAGCAATTATTTATCAAATATGATCTAGGTACATAATGAAAATGCTATACCTTGAATATATAAAGTCATACAATATATACGTGTACCATTTTTATTGTACACATATAGGAAGTTTGGCTTTGTCTGTCAAAGTCTGGGTTTTTATATGTCCATACTTGAAGCGATTATTAGTCAGACATAAGTGGTTATAAACCCTCACATATACCCAGTGAAGGGACTATTCTCAGGTGATACACAGAGATGAAACAAATCCTTCAATATGAGTTGTACCTGTCTATCTGCAGTCTTCTCTTCTCTACAGCTGTTCAAAGTGAATTTGTAAGCTTGTCTGAGAGTTCAGAAAAAAGGGGGCAGAGAGCTGGAGTTACACTCTGCAGAGCTCAGGGAGGAGAGCTCTGAGAGCTGATTGGAAGAAAGGGACCCCCCTTCACACTGCTAATCGGAACAGCTCTGAGGCTGTCACTCAGATGGAGCTCCATCCCCTGTCAACATATTTCTCTTGATGTCAGGAAAACTTGTCAGAAGTGATTCGTACTGATAGCAGAGGAGAGATGCAGCAGGCAGAAATGACTCTTATGCTACGTACACACGGTCGGACTTTCCGGCGGACTTGGTCCGGCACACTTTCTGACGGACTTTGTCTGCCAGGTGCGCCGGACTTTAAAACGGACGGACTTGCCCACACACGACCGGACTTTTCCGGCGGGCTAAGTCCGCCCGTCTTTCCGACGGACTTTCACCGGAGGTACGGCGGACTTTCAGAATGAACGGACTTGCCCACACACGGACAAGTCCGTTCATTTTGAACATGACTCATGTGCGACGGGACTAGAAAAGGAAATCAATCTTGCCGCTTTTATCGGCAAGATTGACACCTTGCGAGCCCCGTCGCGGGGCATACCAGGCCCTTAGGTCTGGTATAGATTATAAAGGGGAACCCCTACGCCGAAAAAAACGGCGTGGGGTTCCCCCAAAGATCCATACCAGACCCCGATCAGAGCATGCAGCCCGGCCGGTCAGGAAGGGGGGTGGGGACGAGCGCCCCCCTCCTAAACCGTACCAGGCCGCATGCCCTCAACATGGGGGGGTGCTTTGAGGGAGGGGGGCGCCCTGCGGGGCCCCCCACCCCAAAGCACCTTGTCCCCATGTTGATGAGGACAAGGGCCTCTTCCCGACAACCCTGGCCGTTGGTTGTCGGGGTCTGCGGGCGGGGGGCTTATCGGAATCCGGGAGCCCCCTTTAATAAGAGGGCCCCCAGATCCCGGCCCCCCACCCTATATGAATGAGTATGGGGTACATGGTACCCCTACCCATTCACCTAGGGAAAAAGTGTCAATAATAAAACACACTACACAGGTTTTTAAAATAATTTATTAAACAGCTCCGGGGGTGTCTTCCTCCGGCTTCGGGGGTTCCTCCGGTTCCTCTTCTCCCGGCGTCCGGTTGGTTCTTCTCCGCTCTCTTCTCCCGGTGTTCCAGTTCTTCGGCCGGCTCCTCTGCTGTCTTCAGGTAGCTCTCTTGCCAGCAGAGGTCCGGGCTTCTGGGCTTCTGGGCTTCTTGGCTTCTTCCCTCTTCTCTTCTCCAGATGTTGACACGACGCTCTCTCCGGCTGGACTGCTCTCTGAGGGCTCCGTTGTGACTTATATAGGCGGAGACCCCGCCCCCTAATGATGTCACAGTCCCTGGGCATGCTGGGACTGTGACGTTTTAGGGGGCGTGGTCACCGGGCGATATTGACCACGCCCCCTAAAACGTCACAGTCCCAGCATGCCCAGGGACTGTGACATCATTAGGGGGCTGGGTCTCCGCCTATATAAGTCACAACGGAGCCCTCAGAGAGCAGTCCAGCCGGAGAGAGCGTCGTGTCAACATCTGGAGAAGAGAAGAGGGAAGAAGCCAAGAAGCCCAGAAGCCCAGAAGCCCGGACCTCTGCTGGCAAGAGAGCTACCTGAAGACAGCAGAGGAGCCGGCCGAAGAACTGGAACACCGGGAGAAGAGAGCGGAGAAGAACCAACCGGACGCCGGGAGAAGAGGAACCGGAGGAACCCCCGAAGCCGGAGGAAGACACCCCCGGAGCTGTTAAATAAATTATTTTAAAAACCTGTGTAGTGTGTTTTATTATTGACACTTTTTCCCTAGGTGAATGGGTAGGGGTACCATGTACCCCATACTCATTCACATAGGGTGGGGGGCCGGGATCTGGGGGCCCTCTTATTAAAGGGGGCTCCCGGATTCCGATAAGCCCCCCGCCCGCAGACCCCGACAACCAACGGCCAGGGTTGTCGGGAAGAGGCCCTTGTCCTCATCAACATGGGGACAAGGTGCTTTGGGGTGGGGGGCCCCGCAGGGCGCCCCCCTCCCCCAAAGCATCCCCCCATGTTGAGGGCATGCGGCCTGGCACGGTTTAGGAGGGGGGGGGGGCGCTCGCTCGTCCCCACCCCCTTTCCTGACCGGCTGGGCTGCGTGCTCGGATTGGGGTCTGGTATGGATTTTAGGGGGGACCCCACGCCGTTTTTTCGGCGTAGAGGGTTCCCCTTTATAATCCATACCAGACCTAAGGGCCTGGTATGCCCCGCGCTCACCGCAATAGGAAAATCTGTTTTTCCTATTGCAGCGAGCGCGAGATGCAATACCCTGCCCTCGCGTCGTATCTGGTCCGTCGGACCAGCATACACACGAGCGGACTTTCCGTCGGACCAGCACACAGACGAGCGGACTTTCCGCCCGAAACTGAGTCCGGCGGATAAATTTAAAACAGGTTTCAAATCTTGGTCCGGCGGACTTTGGGGAAAAAGTCCGCCGGAAAAGTCCGCTGGCGCCTACACGCGGGCGGATTGCCCGGCACACTCTGGTCCGCCGGACCAAGTCCGCCGGAAAGTCCGACCGTGTGTACGCGGCATTAGTGCTTTTAATTGAAACAACTACACACTATAGAGGGATATGCTTTGTTTATATTTAATGTCTGAGGTTTACAACCACTTTAACAATGTGTATTGACTGCCTCTGCCATTGGAATTTGGTGGGTTGATCTGCCCCTTGTGTGGTAACTTTATACTGATAGCCATGTGCAGCGCAGTTACATTTCAAATATATGTTTCTTTCCTAATCTATGGTTTAGGACTTTTTTCCACTTAAAGACAAGGCCTCTTTTTCAGAGTCGGTATTTACAAGTTAAAAACAAGTTTTTTTGCTAGAAAATTACTTAGAACCCTCAAACATTAGACATTTTTTTCTAACATCCTAGAGAATAAAATGGCGGTCATAGCAATACTTTTTGTCACACCGTATTTGTGCAGCGGTCTTACAAGAGCCCTTTTTTTGGAAAAAATTCACTTTTTTGATAAAAAATAAGACAACAGTAGTGTTAGCCAATTTTTTTGTTATACTGTGAAAGATAATGTTGCGCCGAGTAAATTGATACCCAACATGTCACGCTTCAAAATTGTGCCCACTCGTGGAATGGCGTCAAACTTTTACCCTTAAAAATCTCCATAGGCGATGATTAAAAAATTCTACAGGTTGCATGTTTTGTGTTACAGAAGAGGTCTAGGGCTAGAATTATTGCTCTCGCTCTAACGATTGCGGCGATATCTCACATGTGTGGTTTGACCACCGTTTTCATATGCGGGCGCTACTCACATGCGGTCGCTTCTGCGCGCGAGCTTGTCGGAAAGGGGCGCTTTAAAAATTTTTTTTTTTTAAAAAGCATGACAGGTCCTCTTAAATATGAGATCTGGGGTCAAAAAGACCTCAGATCTCATATTTGGACTGCAAATAATAAAAAATGTCATTTTTTCAAATGACAACAGAAAAATGTGCCTTTAAGATGTATGGGCGGAAGTGACGTTTTGACATCGCTTCCACCCTGCTATAGTATGGAGACGGGTGGGGGCCATCTTCCCCTCACTCGTCTCCATACCCAGCCACGGACAAGTCCCGATCACCTCCGCCGCTGCCGACGGCTCCAGTAAGCAGTGGAGGGCGCGGGATAACGGAGGGAGGGGGGCTGGCCCCTCTCCTGCCGCCGATAACGGTGATCTCGCAGCGAATCCGCCACAGAGACCACCATTAGCATAAACAGGACAGCCGGTTTAAAAGATGGATACCTGGGTTTTGGCAGCAGCTGCTGCCGTTACCAAGATATCCATCTTTAAACTGCCGACGTATATGTACAGGAGCCGTCGTCAAGTGGTTAACTGCAGCAGATCATATTCTTTATATTTTTATTATCACTATATATATATATATATATATATATATATATATATATATATATATATATATTTATATTTATTTTTTGCACCGGTAACACAATTTTCCATGTGCTAGTATGGCCTATTCAAGCAATGACAACAAAAACTTCTGCTATTTCAAAGGCACCTTTACACTGTAATGCCGCGTACACACAATCGCACATTCCGACAACAAAATCCATGGATTTTTTCCGAAGGATGACAGCTCTAACTTGTCTTGCATACACACGGTCACACAAATCTTGTCGGAAATTCAGAACGTCAAGAACGTGGGGACGTACAACACGTGCGACGAGCCCCGATTAAGTTCAGTAGCCAGTGCGGCTCTTCTACTTGATTCCGAGCATGCGTTGAACTTTGTGCGTCGGAATTGTATACACACTATCGGAATTTACGACAATGGATTTTGTTTGTCGGAAATTCCGACAGAAAATGTTCGATGGAGCCTACACACGGTCGGAATTTCCGACAACTAGCTCCCATTGAACATTTCCCGTCGGAAAAACCGGCCGTGTGTATGTGGCATTAGAATTGTTAGCCTGAGCACTTTTAATACAGTTGTACTCAAAAGTTTGCATACCCTGACAGAAATCATGAAATTGTGGCATTGATATTGAAAATATGATTGTTCATGTCAAAAAACTGTTTTTTATTTAAGGATAGTGATAATATGAAGCCATTTATTATCACATAGTTGTTGGCTCCTTTTTAAATCCTACTGATAACAGAAATCATCCGAATCCAGAAAGGTTTCTTCACAGTAATAACTTTGAAAATGTGGAATAGACTCCCTCAAGAGGTGGTTCTGGCCAGCTCAGTAGATTGTTTTAAGAAAGACCTGTAATCCTTCCTAGATACACATGGTATAACTGGATACTAATATTTATAGGTAAAGTTGATACAGGGAACATCTTATTGCCTCTTGGGGGATAAGGAAGGAGTTTTTTATAGTCAGGTGCCCTCTGTTTTGGCCACATACTAAAGGAGCACTAAGCAGCACAGTGGCTACGTGGTTAGCACTTCCACCTAGCAGCACAAGGGTTGTTGGTTCAAATCGCAACCATGGCACTATCTGCCTGGAGTTTGCATGATCTGCCTGTGTGGGTTTCCTCTGGTTTTCTGTACAAAAAAGTGGCAACCACCACAACCTATAACTGGCTTTTGCAACAAGGAGCACATGGCGGGGCAATACACATCACAAACAATTTCCTAGCCTACAAATCAACTAAACTGCCCTTCCATGTGCACCTTGCTGCAAAGGCCAGTTATAGGATGGGGTAGATGCACCATTGGACGAATTGGGTGCAGGGGCACACTGTGCCTTTAAGGAGGGGTGAGCTCTCTCCAGGCGTGCCTGCCCTTAATCTATCCATTTTTATATGGGTTCCTACTATGAAGGCTCTGGAAATTTAGGGTTAGGACTGTAGTATATACAGAGGTCTCTTGGCATGGGCACTGCGGCTTACGTATATATTTGCAAATTTCTGCAAACAAAACCCTATGTTTTTAATGTAAATTGTTAAACAGGGCCAATTTGGTTGTTTTGCAGGCTGGCAGGTAAGTGTACTGGGAAATCGTTTGGTTATTTGTGATGTACTCTGGTTTTCTCCCACATGCCAAAGACATGCTGGAAGATAAATTGGCCCTAGTATGTGTAGGTATGAATGTGACTTAGGGACCTTAGATTGTAAGCTCCTTGAGGGCAGAGACTGATGTGAATATAATATAATATATATATATATATATATATATATATATATATATATATATATATATATATATATATATATATATATAGTGTAAATTGATGGTGCTATATAAGCACCTGTAACAAATAATGAATGTTTGCTAGTGATGTGTAAGACTGAGAACTTTTGTAACAGTAGATATGAGACATTAGAAGATTCTAAACAGAAATTCTACTATGCAGAAAGAATTGGAAAGGTATAAAGTATACTGAGATTACAACTTATTAGAAAATAAAAATAAAGAAATTGTCACATTATCCAATGTCTTCGTCAAGCGCCATTTCCAAGGGACATGCAAACATAATTTATTACAATGATTTCCCAACCAGATAAAGACAACACTGTTTGCTCTAACTAACTAAAGGCCAATTGCCCTGTCAAATTCTGACTAAAAAATATTTACCAAGACGCTTGCACTTAGACTGAACAGGATTTCGCCCTTTATAATCCCCAAAGATCAGGTAAGCTTTATGTCTTTCAGACAGACAGGAGACAATAATAAGAGAGTAAAAGACTTTATCGATGTATCTAACAAGAAGAAACAAGAAGCTCTTCTATTAAGCCTTCAATAGGCTAAGTTGACCTTTCCATTCAAAGAAAAATGCTTATCCATCTCTTCTCTTAAACGCTTCCTTTCTGATATCTATAACATATTAATTAAAATACTTCTACAGGCCCCATCTAAACTATCTTAAATGCTGAAATGAGAGTAGATCCAGGGGGAAGAGCTACCACTGGAAATATGGCAAATAATAAAGTAACAGGTTGCTAAAAGTTTATTTAAAAAATACTGTTATGCCTGTACACACGATCGGACATTCCGACAACAAAATCCATCGGATGTTGGCTCAAACTTGTCTTGCATACACACGGTCACACAAAGTTGGTCGGAAATTCCGAACGTTAAGAATGCGGTGACGTACAACACGTACGACGAGCCGAGAAAAAATGAATTTCAATAGCCAGTGCTGCTCTTCTGCTTGATTCCGAGCATGCGTGGAACTTTGTGTGTCGAAATTGTGTACACACGATCAGAATTTACGCAATCAGATTTTGTTGTCGGAAAATTTTATAGCCTGCTCTCAAACTTTGTGTGTCGGAAATTCCGATGGAAACTGTCCGATGGAGCCTACACACGGTCGGAATGTCCGACAACAAGCTCCAATCGCACATTTTCCGTCGGAAAGTCCGACTGTGTGTACAGAGCATTACTGTAACAATTGCTGAACAGTTAGAATCTTTGCTCGATTTTCTTCCTATGGAAATATCCAAAACCAAATGAAAATAAGAATCAGTTGGAAAAAAAAAAAAAATTAGAAATTGTAAAACTCTTTAAGGGAAAAATGCTCCCCTAACCCACAGACATGTTTCAAAAACCCAGAAAAGTATTTTGGAGAAATCAGTGGGTGGAATTTAACTTCCAAGTTTATGCTAAAGATAAACTCAGGGTCTATTGCATTGGCATTGGGTGGAGATTCAGTGAATTTTAGCTTTGCAACATCCGAGTTAACAAACACTAAGTTCTTTAAAGGTCCACCAACTATCCACTGGTGTTTTCAACATTTTTTAGGAAGATTGAATCTTTAAATTTAACATGGTCAAATGGCTAAACTCGCTTAATTGCACAGATCAGGAGTACTGATGGTAAATCTAGGGCTTCAAATGACGTGTGTGTTATACTTTCTTTTTTCTAAATGGCGTCTAAAAGTCATGCATTTCAATTCTCTAAGCCATGGGAGAATGTGCTTATAAATGCTTTTTGAATATAAGTGCTGTGAAAGTGTGAATGCGGGACATTATGTCATCTGTTTAGAAATAGAAAAACAGAGAAGTTGACGGCAGAAAAGGACCAGTTGCTTCTTCTACTCTGTTTCAATGCCTAGACACACAAACACACACACAGCTTGTATATATATTGAATCCATTTTCACCATTTTATTTTCCTGGTGTGCTTCAAAGCATGAAACTGTTATAGTGTTGGTGAAAAAATAAAACTACTTCTGTATAATGAACAGAGACACAAAGAGAGAATTCTGGTGTTGTAGACCTTTTCCCTTCTACAAATGGAAATCTCAGCTGTACATTAATGCCACAGGTAGGCCGCAGAGCATCGTGTGGACCAAAATCTTTAATTCACTTAACTCGCTAAAAAGAAGAGAAATAGAAAAAGCACAACTGTATTTTGATAATATTTTATTTATAAATGGAGTTTAGAATTTCAAATATAAACATTCCACATAAATTGTTAAAGTAGATACATTCTGAATTTCATCAATACATAATATTTTTTTTTAGCTTTGAAAAGAGAAGGGAAGGATTAGAACTGTTTTTCCTGGTGCCTCCATGGCAGCATACCTGTGACAAGCTCCGCCTTGGCTCCTCCCTCAGGACCAGTGAATATTATAAAAGAAAAGGATTAGTGCACTCCCAGCATTCTCCTTTTTTTCCTCATACCTGATGGTCAGTGAATGGTGGTCGAACATCTCTTGCCTCTGCAGTCGGCAGCTTCCAGCTGGGTTCAAGCCTCTCCCAGGTGATGTCCCTATTCTTGGGCAGCTAAATGCACTGATAAGATAGGGAGTCCCTTCTCTGGGTCTTTTGGGACAGCAGTTGTCTCTTAACTAAGAGCTCCTATCTGCATTTATATACTGGCATTTGCTCAAGCCTGCAGCAGACAAAGCAGCTATATCTATTTTTCACTTAGCCTTATCCTTCTATTTCTCCCTCCTGTCATCTATTCTCTTTCTTTGTGTTCCTCTCGCTCTTTTTCACTTTCTTCCTCCCCCACCATCTTTCCCTCCTTCTGATATTGTACATTAATTCCTGGTTGCTATAGTGGGCAGCGGGCACCTCGCACTGGCTTTTCTGAGTCCCTCAGCGTCTTCCTGCCCGCTCTGTGCATGCACAGACGTCAGGAGCCGACTCGGTGGGCCGGGCAGAGTCGGGCGGGCTGCATAGGCCCTACTGCCACGCATGCGCGATCTGGCCTGAGGTTGTGGTGGCCATCTTGAATAGGGGCATAGATGCATTTTACATTTTTTGCCCTTGTTTGTCAAAACCATTCTTTAGAGAGTTGTATCTTCCACAGATGTCCCTCCCCTCTCCATTGTTTATTGCTGGGGGCTTTCAGCATGGCAGCCTGTTGTCATCTGAGGAGGTTGCCTATGCAGGGAGCTCCTGGAGGGGTCCTTGAGGGGACCCTGTTTTTTGCCAATGGTAAATGTAATTTCTTTCTTTTTCTTTACTCAGGAATACCGTTTCCTTGCTCTAGCTGAAGTACCAGTTGCTAACTCCTTTATCTTTCTCTAGCTGCTTTTTCTGTCTGTTGCCTAAAATAACATTTAAGGTAGGGACCGTCGTCCAGGTGTGTAAAAAAAAAAAAAAAGAGAACACTTATGCTGGTACATTTATGTATTTCCGCCTTGTATGCCAGAAGAAGTCCAAGCGGACATCAAGTCGACATAAACAAGCCTATGAAGGCCCCAGCTAGGGCACATCATCCAGGATACCATGCAAGCGGCTAGGGTTCATCCGTGAAAAGACATAGTTCTTCACATTCACCAACTCTCAAATCCTAAAAGCATGCTAATTGATCTGCAAAAGTTGTTTTAGTGTCTATGCAGCAGACAGAGTCAGAGGGTTAAGAGGTAAGCTGTTATACTCAAAAGATGGGCAGGGGATACATAGCGGAACAAGCAACAGCAGTTCCATTGCAGCAATTAGCTCAATCTTCTCCAGAGAAGTTAAAGTGATTGTAAAGCTTCGATATTTAAAAAAAAAAAATAACAAACATATGATACTTACCTCCACTGTGCAGCTCGTTTTGCATAGAGTGGCCCTGAACACACTCTTCTGGGGTCCCTGGGAGGCTCTCGTGGCTCCTCCCCACATCAGGAAACCCCCTAGGAAAAGTGCTCTCCCGGGGAGTTACCTTGCAGACGCGCTCCCGAGTCCATCATTCGGCGTCCATAGCCACCGAATGTATGACTCAGCCCCACCCCCCGGCACCCGCGTCATTGGATTTGATTGACAGCAACGGGAGCCAATGGCTGCGCTGCTATCAATCTATCCAATCAAGAGCTGAGAACCCCGGGCAGAGGGACAGCGCATCCCCGTTGGGTGAAGTTCCAGGGCTCAGGTAAGTAAAACAGGGGGCTGGGGGGATGGTCAATGCCAGGTGTTTTTTCACCTTAATGCAGGGGTCTCAAACTAGCGGCCCTCCAGCTGTTGCGAAACTACAAGTCCCATCATGCCGCTGCCTATGGGAGTCATGCTTGTAACTGTCGGCCTTACAATGCCTCATGGGAATTGTAGTTCTGCAACAGCTGAAGGGCGGCCAGTTTGAGACCCCTGCCTTAATGCATAGGATGCATTAAGGTGAAAAAATACAAGGGTTTACAACCCCTTTAACTCTTCCTGGCCCATCCTTGAGAGAATCCTCTCACCACACAGCAAGTATCCCTCCTAGACATCTGGATGATGGGGGCCATCTGAGGATACCTCAGACTTCAACCTTTTCCTAGTTCAGCCCTATGTCCAGGCTGTAAAGCCAGATATTGGCTGGGAGAAATCAAAAGATGTACTTCCCATTTCTAAAGAAGCAGGTTTCCTTCTTCCTGCTCGGTTTCCATTAGTGCGACTTGTCATGCAACTTGGGGACTGCAAAGTTGCATGACAAGTACCCCATGATTCCAATGAGTATTGTTTATCTGTGCGATTTCAAGTCGCAGCGACTTCAGAGTAGTCCCTGCACTACTTTGGTCCCACTTTGATGCGATTTGAGGTCCATAGGCCTCAAGAATACACAGGCATTGTTTCAAGTCAAGTCAAAATCGTGGCAAAATTGTGCGACTTTCAGGTCGCAAGAGAGGAAACATAGGCTTACTCTGATGGATAATATCAGAGACATTGTTGAAGTGGAAAGGAAAAAATAAAAAAAATAAATGTTTTATTATTCTCAATTGTCTAGAAAAACTTTATTCACGGTCGAAACAAGATTCTGCAATGCCAGACGGTCTGCGGGAGGTAGACGCGGCAGTGGTTCGTATAACAAAGAATTTCATCTCACCAATCGATAATTTAGCCTCAGTTGAGGATCTTTTAGACAGATGAATAGACCCCAACTTAAAGGAGCTTACCAAATGGTGGGTAAACGCCTGGAAGTCAGCGACTGCCTTATCTGTATCCAAAGCCCTGTGGCATGGACCGAAAACATGGAAACAGTGATTCATAAAAATGTTCCTAGGGAAAATATAGTCAAGGCTTTGGACGAATTATGGCTCTTAGCAGACTTCATTGGTGAGACAGCGATGGATACAATTCGTTACTTCGCAAGATCAACGTCACTACTTGTGATAGCCATATGGGTATTGTGGTCAGAACTATGGGCAGCTGACACTGTGTCAAAATAAAATTAGTCTAAATACCCTTTTTTTGATGGTAAATCACTCTTTGCAGAAAGGTTACAGAAAGCCATTTCCCGCGTCACAGGAGGAAAGTCAGACTTGATTCCCCAGAACAGCAGAATTAGACATACCCGGGGATTCAGGGATGCTTACTTGCATGCACCCATACTACAACTGTTACAGAAGTATCTGAGATTTTCGGTCGACCAGGCCCATGTACAATTCCAGAGTCTCCCCTTTGGATCCTGCTCTTCCCTCAGAGTCCTCACGAGGGCTCGGATCACTATCCAAGCTTCTTTGAGACCCCTTCTTTATGGGTCTCAGTTCTTACCACTAACCAGACGATATCCTCCTTTTATCAAAAGATCCAGCCCAGCTAGTGGAACAGGTGGATGCTGTGGCCTACACTATCAAGATAGGGTTAGATGGTAATCAAACGAGCCATCTTTTCTCCTGTTTAGGCACCTTATTCAACACCGCAAAAGGGACGGTGCCCCTGCCATCTCAGAAAGTGTGGGCGATCATTCAGAAAGTAAGGAGAGTGAGGACATGATCCTACATAACAGCCTTAAACTAACTCAACTTAATAGGGATTTTTGTCTTTTTGTATCCAGATGGTCCCATGGACACATGGATACCTTAGGCACCTTTTAGGTAGAATTCCTGAAGCAATGGAGCAAACCGTCTATCCCAGTCCATATACCAAACAAGTTTGATGCACAAGGGTCTGCACTAGTGGACAAAGCCACGTCCATTAAGGCATGTCTTCTGGACCACAGTTACCACAGACATCAATGTAATAGGCTAGGAAGCACATGGCAACCAGATATTGGTTCAAGAGGGATGGGCGTTCAATGCAGTGGACATCATCGCAAATATCCTGGCAATCCAGGTGGCTTATCTCGCATTGACAGCATTTACTCTCTCAGATCAAGGACAAATCAGTTCTGATTCAGATAGACAATAGAGCTGCAATATCATACATACATCACCAAGGCTGAGCCAACAACAGTTCCTTACTAAGGGAAGTCGAACCCATCTTCATTTGGGTTCCAGAGGGGAATCTGAAGGACCTAAGAGTAGTCTATCTTCCAGCCCAACTAAACACAGACGGCGATCACCTATCTAAGGATTCCTGGATCCCAACAAATGGTCCCTACAACCAAAGTTATTTAGTTGGATTGTGGGCCAGTGGACCTTTCCTGAACTGCATCCTTTTGCTACAGCTGCTGAGGTTTATTACACATCTACCTCACCCTTGGGCAGAAGCAATAGATGCCCTGTCAAGTCCTTGGGCATGCAATCTAATTTAGGCCTCCTCCGGCCTCCTTCCTCAAATTCTCTTGAGACTTGCAATATCAACAATAAATGGTGATAACAGTCCTGCAATATTTTTTTAGTATTATTTATTTATTTCAGGTACTTATATAGTGCCATCAATTTACACAGCGCTTTACATATACATTGTACATTCACATCAGTCCCTACCCTCAAGGAGCTTACAATCTAAGGTCCCTAACTCACATTCATACATACTAGGGACAATTTAGACAGGATCCAATTAACCTACCAGCATGTCTTTGGGAGGAAACCAGAGTACCCAGAGGAAACCCACACAGGCACAGGGAGAACATGCAAACTCCAGGCAGGTAACATCATGGTTGGGATTAAAACCAGCAACCCTTCTTACTGCTAGGTGAAAGTGCTATCCACTACACCACTGTGCAGGGCAACCAATGATTCCCTAGGGCAATATTTCTTAGTGTCCAGCCGCCGGTAAATATTCCTCTGATACCTTGTCTTCTGGCTTGAGGTATCACACCCATCACAACACGCCCATCAGAATCCTCACAGATTGAACCTTCACATTAGAATATTTAAACAGAGGCTTTAATCATTATTATGTTCCTCCAGAGTTGTTTCAACTCTGCTCAAAGCACAGGAGTCTTCAATGAACAATACGTGTGACAAGGTTTGGAATAAGTTTAGACCTTTCGCGAATGGCAAAACTTCAATCCTGATGTACCCTCTTCCTCCCAACTCCCTGACTTCCTGCAAGCAGACCTTGATTTAGGATTACGATTAAGCAACTTAAAGGTACAGCTGGTGGCAATCTCTGCTGTGACAAGAGATGAGCCAAAGATCCTTTAATAATCAAATTCTTCAAGACAATCAAGAAGATAAGCCCACCCATTAAAACAAATCTTTCCCACTTGGGATCTCTCTCTCACACTGGAGCCCTTATCCAAACAGCCTTTTGCCCCATCTGATTCAGCATCCTTGTAGAATGTCACTTGGAAACTATTTTTCTTTGTGGCAATGGCATCGGCCTGGGGAGTATCAGAACTTCAGGCTCTGGGATCAGAAGACAATAATACTATTTTTTGTACTCTGATTGAGTGGAACTTAGAACGGTACATGGATTCATCCCTAAGTTCTCTTCTTCCTCTACTATCTCCGAGCCTTGGGCCCTGCCAATCTTTTCAGATCCAATTTTGACCCTATTACTTCGGTACTAAGACACTATTTTCAAGCCACAACTCCCTTCAGACTTTCATCTAACCTACTTGTAATACTCCAAAAAAAAAAAAGACAGGGGCAAAAAAGCATCATCTGGGGCCCTCCAGCCATTCCGGAACTGCCATATCCATCATGCAGTATCCATCATGCCTAGTCATGTCTGTGAATATCAGAGCTTTACAATACCTCATAGGACATGTGGTTCTGTGGCAGCTGGGGAGCCAAAGTTTGCAGATCCCTGCTCTAGTACACTAGTTTCATGGATAATCAAGTTGGTTAAGAAGGTGTACAGGGATAGGGGCCTGGAACCCCCTCTTCAGTTGGGCTGTATGCCACCTGGTTGTTTTCTGCTTCTTGGACGGCCAGAGCAGACATATCCATGAAAATGATCTAAAGGCATCATGGTCATCTCAATATGCGTCTATGAGATGTTACAGAGTAGACCCGGCAGCTTTCTCATCTGTAGATATTGGCAGACAGGCTATCAGGCCGGCATTTGCCTATTAAAATTTTTTTTTCAAATACATCTTTTACTATGCATCATCCCACCCATTTCAGCTAGTTATTTGTCAAAGGTATGCTGCCATGGAGGCACCAGGGAAACAGAAAATGGTTTCATGCTTACTGTAATTTTCTTTTCCTGATGGCAGCATACAATCCCACCCTCGGTATGCTATATTACGTAGAATGCTGGGAGTACACTAATCCTTTTCTTTTATAATATTCACTGGTCCTGAGGGAGGAGCCAAGGCGGAGCTTGTCACAGGTATGCTGCTATGGATAGGCACCGGTAAAAGAAAATTACAATAAGTATGAAACAATTTTAATGGGTGGCACAGTGGTGTAGGGGATAGCACTTTCGCCTAGCAGTAAGAAGGGTTGTTGGTTAGAATCCCAACCATGATACTACCTGCCTGGAGTTTGCATGTTCTCCCTGTGCCTGTGTGGGTTTCCTCCGGGTACTCCGGTTTCCTCCCATACTCCAAAGACATGCTGGTAGGTTAATTGGATCCTGTCTAAATTGTCTCTAGTATGTATGAATGTGAGTTAGGGACCTTAGATTGTAAGCTCCTTGAGGGTAGGGACTGATGTGAATGTACAATGTATATGTAAAGCGCTGCTATATAAGTACCTGAAATAAATACCGATAGATTTTCTGTTTTTTGTCTTATCCAGGCCTACAACAGAAATTTCCTTTCACTTCCTGTTAGGGTAACAATGGTTATACTAGACAGGAAGAGAGAGAAAATCAGCAACAACGTTTCTGATAGAAATTTTTTGAAAGGGGTTCTGGACTTCCCTTACTCTACTAAAAAAAAAATGTTTAAAAATAAACATTATTATACAGTATTTCTGTCTGTGTTGCAACTGGAGAGTTCCATTCACTTCCAGTTTTGTAAAACATTGTTAGCAGGACAGAAAGTCCTGACAGGTCCTGCCCCAGACAGCAGTAAATGCTTTCTAACCCTTCCCCACTCTATCAAAAAATAAGAATTTTTGGATAAATAAATCGTTTTTTTTTAACTATTTCTTTGCTGTAATAATGTAGCATAAAATATAACACATTCCTACATACAATCAAATCATCTTCTACAATTCTAACAAATAGTTGTTAATGATTATCATTACTATTATTTCCTAACTGCCAGTGAAACTGCTGGTTTCCACCATCTCTTCACAGTACTTAGATTTAGTCATTGCTATTGTAACACAAGCGGACCAGCAGGCATGGGCAAGGTCATTTTTAAGGTTGTTAATGACCAAGGGTCAGAGGTAACAGCAAAACTTGAAGTTATAGAAAGAGATTTAGGAAGTCAAGGGCTGCTTTTTCTCCGTGTGGGTGGTAAAACAACTTTGAGCATTGAAGGATCCATCAAAGATTTTCTAAAAAATAAAAAAAAAAGGTTTTAGCTTCAACATATTTTTCCATTTTCTTCAGCAACAGGAATGCTGCACACTTTTTTTTTTTAAGAAAACACTGTGCCTAGCGCAAATCATATCAAAATAGAGTTTGTTCCTGCTGACTATTTTAATAAAAGAAGAATATTTGGCATCATTAGGTTTGACCTCATATTATATGGTTTTGGTAAATCTAAAGGAAAATTGTACGAGAAAACTGTATACTGTATGGCCAGCCTTAGCTTGCAAGCGGTTGCTTCAGTGCAGATGAGCTGAGCCTGCACCAGAGATGTGATTGTGGAGTGTAGAGCCTGATCTCACCAGGGGCGGCATGTGAAATATTATTATTATTATTATTATTATACAGGATTGATATAGCACTTACAGTTTACTCAGCGCTTTACAACATTAGGGCAGACAGTACAATTACAATACAATTCGATACAGGGGGGAATCAGTGAGCCCTGCTCGTTAGAGCTTACAATCTAGGAGGGAGAGTCAAGTGATACAAATGTTATATGTTTCCATTTGCTGGTGTTTTTTCACACATTTGTACAGTATATGTGTGTATATCACATATATAAATATCAAACTTCAGAGTGCAGGGTCAAAGCTATTTTTTTTGTGATTTTGATCGCACAGCGAGCTGCAGTGTCTCAGTCATTTTGATGTCTAATTATACATGCTATTCCAAGTAGAATAAAATAATACCTATTAAAAACTGGCTGCGTTCTATGTTCTTTGCAATCCTTAAACACAAAAGTAAAGTGATATATTTAAGGTTAAAGTGAGAGAAATATTTGTTTGCAGTGTTGGCTATGTGACATAGTCCACCATCTGTCAAGTAAATGAAAAAAAAGTAGGTTTACAAATCCTATCAGGTTACTGTTGGTTGACAAATACTGACAATGTTGTGTAAGTTTTTTACAAATGTCCAAGAGTTTGTTTATATGGGTCATGTTGAAATGCACGTTACAGAATTTTGCAACACAGGAAAAATGTATGGATAAATGCAACTGTAGGGCTAGATTCACACTAAAGCAGCTTTCAGTTTTTGATGCATTTTTGACATGTTTTTTATGCTGATCCATTTTTCTGTAAGAGAAGCAGACTTTACAAAACTCTGCCAAAATTGCACTAAAAATAAAATGCATTTACATACATTTTACATGTGTTTTGGAGTGTTTCCATTAAAGTCTATGGGGCACAAAATTGCACTGTGCTGCACCAAAGTAGTACCTGTGCCTTCCCCCAAAGTTACACTGCAGTTGTGTCACATTGATATGAACCAGGCCTAAGACATATTACCATTATCGCACCATGCTGCACTATATTAGGAAGAAGTTCTGCATGTTGCATTTTTGAGCTGTACCTGCATATTGCTGTCTCAGTGTAATGTATTGCATGGTATCCTTTAAAACTCCAGCACAGTGCATACAGTGGTGCAAAAAAGTATTTAGTCAGCCACCAATTGTGCAAGTTCTCCCACTTAAAAAGATGAGAGAGGCCTGTAATTGTCATCATAGGTATACCTCAACTATGAGAGACAAAATGTGGAAACAAATCCAGACAGACAATCACATTGTCTGATTTTTGAAAGAATTTATTTGCAAATTATGGTGGAAAATAGGTATTTGGTCACCTACAAACAAGCAAGATTTCTGGCTCTCACAGACCTGTATCTTCTTCTTTAAGAGACTCCTCTGTCCTCCACTCATTACCTGTATTAATGGCACCTGATTGAACTTGCTATCAGTATAAAAGACACCTGTCCACAACCTCAAACAGTCACACTTCAAACTCCACTACGGTGAAGACCAAAGAGCTGTCGAAGGATACCAGAAACAAAATTGTAGACCTGCACCAGGCTGGGAAGACTGAATCTACAATAGGCAAGCAGCTTGGTGTGAAGAAATCAACTGTGGGAGCAATACTTAGAAAATGGAAGATATACAAGACCACTGATAATCTCCCTCAATCTGGGGCTCCACGCAAGATCTCACCCCATGGGGTCAAAATGATCGCAAGAACGGTGAGCAAAAATCCTAGAACCACACGGGGGGACCTAGTGAATGACCTGCAGAGAGCTGGGACCAACGTAACAAAGGCTACTATCAGTAACACACTACACTGCCAGGCACTCAGATCCTGCAGTGCCAGACGTGTCCCCCTGCTTAAGCCAGTACATGTCCGGGCCCGTCTGAGGTTTGCTAGAGAGCATTTGGATGATCCAGAAGAGGATTGGGAGGATGTCATATGGTCAGATGAAACCAAAGTAGAACTGTTTGGTAGAAACACAACTCGTCGTGTTTGGAGGAGAGAGAATGCTGAATTGCAACCAAAGAACACCATACCTACTGTGAAGCATGGGGGTGGCAACATCATGCTTTGGGGCTGTTTCTCTGCAAAGGGAACAGGACGACTGATCCGTGTACATGAAAGAATGAATGGGGCCATGTATCGTGAGTGGCTTCGTAAGAAGCATTTTAAAGTCCTGGGGTGGCCTAGCCAGTTTACAGATCTCAACCCCATAGAAAACCTTTGGAGGGAGTTGAAAGTCCGTGTTGCCCAGCGACAGCCCCAAAACATCACTACTTTAGAGAAGATCTGCATGGAGGAAAGGGCCAACACACCAGCAACAGTGTGTGACAACCTTGTGAAGACTTACAGAAAACGTTTGACCTCTGTCATTGCCAACAAAGGATATATAACAAAGTATTGAGATGAACTTTTGATATCGACAAAATACTTATTTTCCACCATCATTTGCAAATAAATTGTTTCTAAATTAGACAATGTGATTGTCTGGATTTGTTTCCACATTTTGTCTCTCATAGTTGAGGTATACCTATGATGACAATTACAGGCCTCTCTCATCTTTTTAAGTGGGAGAACTTGCACAATTGGTGGCTGACTAAATACTTTTTGCCCCACTGTATGAAGGTGCACATCAACATATTGTAGTATGTGCATTAGTGTGTGAAAGAGCCCCATTCTATTAGTAGAATAGACTGTTACAGGTCACAGTGGAATTTATATATATATATATATATATATATATATATATATATATATATATATATACAGGAAGTCCCCAAGATACGAACACATTAGGAACTGTAGGGTTTGTAAGCCGCAGCACTGCATTTGTAAGTGTAACTTCCGGTCAGAACACTGCATTTGTAAGTGTAACGTCTGTGCATGGATGTGGGATGTTCCGGGTGCTTGTTATGTTATCTGGGGCTCTTCTGGCCATGCAGTACATGTAGTACTGCAGTATGGGATGTGTCTCCGGAGGTATCCAGGACCAGCCTGGAGCACAAGTGCCCGGCATTTGAGGCCGTTTGTAAGTAGGAGTCGCTCTTAACTCGGGGACTGCCTGTATATTTTTATATATATATATATATATATATATATATATATATACAGTATCTCACAAGAGTGAGTACACCCCTCACATTTTTGTAAATACTTTATTATATCTTTTCATGTGACAACACTGAAGAAATTACACTTTGTTACAATGTAAAGTAGTGAGTGTACAGCTTGTATTACAGTGTAAATTTGCTGTCCCCTCAAAATAACTCAACACACAGCCATTAATGTCTAAATCCCTGGCAACAGAAGTGAGTACACCCTTAAGTAAAAATGTCCAAATTGGGCCCAATTAGCCATTTTTCCTCCCTGGTGTCATGTGTCTTGTTAGTGTTACAAGGTCTCAGGTGTGAATGGGGAGCAGGTGTGTTAAATTTGGTGTTATCGCTCTCACTCTCTCATACTGGTCACTGGAAGTTCAACATAGCACCTCATGGCAAAGATCTCTCTGGGGATCTGAAAAAAAGAACTGTTGCTCTACATAAAGATATCCAAGGCTATAAGAAGATTGCCAAGACCCTGAAACTGAGCTGCACCATACAGCAGTTTACCAGGACAGGTTGCACTCAGAACAGGCCTCGCCATGGTCGACCAAAGAAGTTGAGTGCACGTGCTCAGCATCATACCCAGAGGTTGTCTTTGGGAAATAGACGTATGAGTGCTGCCATCATTGCTGCAGAGGTTGAATGGGTGGGGGGGTCAGCCTGTCAGTGCACAGACCATACACTGCACACTGCATTAACGTGATCTGCATGGCTGTCGTCCCAGAAGGAAGCCTCTTCAAAAGATGATGTACAAGAAAGCCAGCAAACAGTTTACTGAAGACAAGCAGACTAAGGACATGGACTACTGCAACCATGTCCTGTGGTCTGACGAGACCAAGATAAACTTATTTGGTTCAGATGGTGTCAAGCAGAGGCGTCGCCAGGGGGTGGCTATTGGGGCTATAGCCCCGAATCTGGGTCCCATAGCCCCGAGTCTCTTGCTGCAGAGACTCGGGCGGCGGCGGGCGGACTGCATGAGAGGCGTATGAGGAGAGAAGCGGGGGTGTGTCCTTGCCGTCGAGCAGTATGGCTGTGTGATCCGATTCACAGGGTGAAAAACCCGGCTCTCTGCCACTCAGCCTGTCTGTCCCAGGGAGGAGGAGATCCCTGCAAACCAGCAGATCACAGCAGCGATTGCAGACATCGTGTCCCGGCCAGCGTTGCTATGGGGGTGGGGGGCGGGCTGCACCGGGTGACACCGGGGCCGCCGCCCACCGCTACACAGTGTGTAGTACACACTGTACTTCTGCTTGCAGAGCCGCAGCGGAGCGGTGTGAGCAGAGTACCAAGCCGTGCGGGGGAGGCTGCCTGTAGCACTCCCCCGTCTTAAGCTGTCCCTCGGCCTCGGGGATCTCCAATGTCTCCGGAGGCAGCCGGAGTTGGTGGGAGGAGCTGGGGGTGTGGCTGCCTCCTCCACTCCTCCCACAGACTCCTTCACTCACTGGCTGATCCCACAGCTGAAGGAGAAAGAGACAAGGACACAGCAGTCCAGAGCGTCTTCAGCTCCAGGCATGCTGTAAGTTACTGCACCACTGCACATGTCACTACTTGGAGTCCTAACCTGGCACCATACCACCCCAGCCTTCCCTTTGCCACCACAACCTGCCCTATGCCACCGCAACCTCCCCTTTGCCACTGCAACTTGCCCTATGCCACCCCAGCCTGCTCAATGCCACTTCAACCTGCCCTATGCCACCTCAACCTACCCTATGCCACCGCAACCTGCCCTATGTCACCCCAGCCTTCCCTATGCCACCGCAACTTGCCCTATGCCACTCCAGCCTGCCCTACATCACCCCAACCTGCCCTATACCACCGCAACCTGCTCTATACCACCCCAGCCTGCCCTATACCACCGCAAACTGCCCTACACCACCCCAGCCTGCCCTATGCCACCGCAACCAGCCCTACACCACCGCAACCTGCCCTATACCACCCCAGCCTGCCCTATACCACCACAAATGGCCCTATACCACCCCAGCCTGTCCTATACCACCGCAAACTGCCCTATACCACCGCAACCTGCCCTATACCACCCCAGCCAGCCCTATACCACCGCAACCTGCCCTATACCACCCCAGCCTGCCCTATACCACTGCAAACTGCCCTATACCACCCCAGCCTGCCCTATGCCACCGCAACCAGCCCTATACCACCCCAGCCAGCCCTATACCACCGCAACCTGCCTTATACCACCCCAGCCTGCCCTATGCCACCCCAGCCTGCTATATGCCACTGCAACCTCCCCTATGCCACCCCAGCCTGCTCTATGCCACTGCAACCTGCCCTATGCCACCGCAACCTACCCTATGCCACCGCAACCTGCCCTATGTCACCCCAGCCTTCCCTATGCCACCGCAACTTGCCCTATGCCACTCCAGCCTGCCCTACATCACCCCAACCTGCCCTATACCACCGCAACCTGCCCTATACCACCCCAGCCTGCCCTATACCACCCCAGCCTGCTCTATACCACCCCAGCCTGCCCTATGCCACCGCAACCAGCCCTATACCACCGCAACCTGCCCTATACCACCCCAGCCTGCCCTATACCACCACAAACTACCCTATACCACCCCAGATTGTCCTATACCACCGCAAACTGCCCTATACCACCGCAACCTGCCCTATACCACCCCAGCCAGCCCTATACCACCGCAACCTGCCCTATACCACCCCAGCCTGCCCTATACCACCGCAAACTGCCCTATGCCACCGCAACCAGCCCTATACCACCCCAGCCAGCCCTATACCACCGCAACCTGCCCTATACCACCCCAGCCTGCCCTATACCACCCCAGCCTGCCCTATACCACCCCAGCCTGTCCTATACCACCACAAACTGCCCTATACCACCCCAGCCTGCCCTATACCAACCCAGGCTGTCCTATACCACCGCAAACTGCCCTACACCACCCCAGCCTGCCCTACACCACCCCAGCCTGCCCTATACCAGCCCAGCCTGCCGTATATCACCCCAGCCTGCCGTATACCACCTCAACCTGCCCTATACCACCCCAGCCTGCCCTATATCTCCCCAACCTGACCCATGCCACCGCAAACTGCCCTATACCACCCCAGCCTGCCCTTTACAAATCCAGCCTGCCCTATACAACCCCCGCCTGCACTATACAACCCCAACCTGCCCTATATCAAACCAGCCTGCCCAATACCACCCTATACTTTAATTTACAGGGGCCATTTGGAGGTGCGCCTGCAGGGCGCTGGACAGGATAGACAGGAGGGGAGTGACACCATGTTTTGCCGCACCAGGTGACACCAACCCTAGTGACCCCACTGTCCGCCGCCTCACAGATTTATTCATGAAGCACACAGCAGTCCAAGATGGCTCTGCAGAGAACGGCCACCCTGCCTCACCACAACCACTGCCCAGAGACTTTGTCACCCAGACTCTTACATGGACGAAGCCTCCCTCTCCTCCTCATCTGAAAGAAGTAAGAGAGCTGCAGTCTCCCCAGCCTCATCACCCACTAAG
This sequence comes from Aquarana catesbeiana, assembly GCF_042186555.1. Lineage (NCBI taxonomy): Eukaryota > Metazoa > Chordata > Amphibia > Anura > Ranidae > Aquarana > Aquarana catesbeiana. The sequence goes on from NC_133329.1 coordinate 310,731,258, forward strand.
CTGCCCTAAGCCAAAAAGCAGCACTAGGCTTCACTGCCAGCACAGCCCGCTGATCATGAGGAGAACACTGACTCCCTCTCTGCATTCCTTGCAGCAGATGTCCCACACACAGAGGCTACTGTAAGGGCACTTTCACACTGTGGTGGGGGGACATTGACGGTAAAGCGCCGCTATTTTTAGCGGCGTTTTACCGTAGTTTAAACAGTGCTTTTCGGCCACTAGCGGGGTGCTTTTAACCCCCCGCTAGTGGCTGATTAAGGGGTTAATAGCGCCCGCGAAGCTCTGCTACCGAAGCGCTTTGCAGGTGCTTTGGTGGTGCTGCCCATTGATTTCAATGGCAGGGGCACTTTAGGAGCGGTGTATACACCGCTCCTAAAGCACCCGAAAGATGCTGCTTGCAGAACTTTTTTTAACGTCCTGCAAACGCACCGCCCCAGTGTGAAAGCACACTGTCACTGGAGTGACAGGAGAGGTGCATTACAGCCGCTTTGCAGGCGCAATATTTAGCGTAAAGTGCCTCAGTGTGAAAGTAGCCTAAAAGAGAGGAAAGAAGTGAGCGGGCGGACGAGCAGAGATGACATCATCTCTCACTGCCCGCCCGCATCACCGCTCACTTGCCCTCACTAAATGGACCAGTGCTGCCAGCCTGCCACCAATGCAGCGAAATGCACATTTGGTGACCCTGACACCATATCAACCATGGTGCCATAATGATTGCACGGCCAACACCGGCCATTGCCCACGAAAATTTGCTTACCACCGGCGTGCACCACAGCCCCCCCCCCCGGTTGGTGACCGGTGACTGAGGAGTACAAAGATAAGTGTGTCTTGCCTACAGTCAAGCATGGTGGTGGGAGTGTCATGGTCTGGGGCTGCATGAGTGCTGCCGGCACTGGGGAGCTACAGTTCAATGAGGGAACCATGAATGCCAACAAGTACTGTGACATACTGAAGCAGAGCACAATTCCCTCTCTTTGGAGACTGGGCCGCAGGGCAGTATTCCAACATGATAACAACCCCAAACACACCTCCAAGACAAAAACTGCCTTGCTAAATAAGCTGAGGGTAAAGGTGATGGACTGGCCAAGCATGTCTCCAGACCTAAACCCTATTGAGCATCTGTGGGGCATCCTCAAAACGCAAGGTGAAGGTGCGCAAGGTCTCTAACATCCACCAGCTCAGTGATGTCATTATGGAGGAGTGGAAGAGGACTCCAGTGGCAGCCTGTGAAGCTCAGGTGAACTCCATGCCCAAAATGGTTAAGGCTCCCTTTGTTTTGTTTCCTTTTTGTTGAGCAGCAGGTAATTACTGTGTTGTGTTTTTGTCTTTTTCTCACAGTTGACACAAGTGTGCTTTTTCACACATGTATATTTTACTATTCAAATTGCACTTACTCTAAATATTTTCTTGTCGGTGTAGGTGGTGCAATTAGTTTTAGCATCTTAGTCATTTTGAGGCTCATTATCTCTTTCATGCTGTGTCAAATTTAGTAAAAAATATATTTTATTGTTAAATATTTTGGGAGATCTAACTGATATATCAACATAAAAAGCACCACATGGATCACCACTCACTGCAGATGAATATCTGCTAATGGTAAGTCAAACCTTGCTTGTTATTAGGGGCATTGCTAGGTGGCAAAAAGACCAGGGGCCCGAAGTCTGAGCCCGGCACCGGGGGGGCCTACCTGACATGCACTGACCTACCTGACATGCACTGACCTACCTGATATACACTGACCTACCTGACACGCACTGACCTACCTGACACACACTGACACGCACTGACCTACCTGACCAGACTTCAGGTGACATGACCTCCTCCTGCAGCTCAGCCGTAGTGTGCGGCGTGCCATCACAGTAGAGTAGACAGTAGACAGCAGGCACTCCAGGCAGCCAAAGCCAGAGCCATGACAGGAGAGGAGAGGAGAACCGAGCGCAGAGTGGGGATCTTCTCACAGTGACACGGCACGGTGGCCACATTGTAATTCCCGCCTTCTGGAGCCTGCAGCACCTATGATGATATCACACGTCCCGTGGTCACCGCATTGGACCAGTGGGACGTCCATCATAGGCGCTGCAGGCTCCAGAAGGCGGGACCTGCTATGTCACTCGGCCGCGCTCGGGGTCAGATCGGTCCCCACTCGGGCTCGGGGCTAATAATAGAATTGTGCATGCCCGAGTCCCGGGGCTTTTTGGGGACCCACTCGGGGCTCCAGGCCCCCCCTCCTGACGCCAATGCTTGTTATGTATACAGTAATCATCTGAGGACCCTCATATGGTAATCATGCAGTAGGTACAATCTTTAGCTTTGTAACAATAATGGTCAAACCTTAAATTCAGCTAGCTCGCTAAAAAGCAGTCGAATAGAAAAAGCACATGACTGCTAATTGCAAAAAAGTGGAGTTTAGAATTTCATATATCAACATCCCACATAAATTGTTATTTTTGAATGTCATCAATATACATTTTTTTTTTTAGTTTTGAAAAGAGAAAGAGGAAGAATTAGAACTCCTGTTTTTTTTTATCCTTTCCAGGCCTACAATAGAGACATTTCCTTTCACTTACTGTAATGCCCCGTACACACGGTCGGACATTGATCGGACATTCCGACAACAAAATCCTAGGATTTTTTCAGACAAATGTTGGCTCAAACTTGTTTTGTGTACACACGGTCGCACAAAGTTGTCGGAATTTCCGATCGCCAACAACGCGGTGATGTCAACCAAGTACGACAAGACTAGAATAGGCCAGTTCAGAACAAAGCGCAGCACCCTTTGGACTCCTTTTGCTAATCTCGTGTTAGTAAAACTTTGGTGAGAGACGATTCGCGCTTTTTCAGACTCGTGGCTTTCAGATCGTTTTCTGCGGTTCAGTTTGTGCTTGTGGGTTTGTATCTGCTCTTCAGTGCTTGCAGCGAGTACCATTGACTTGTCATTGTGTTCTTGTTCATTCGTTACTGTTTCTCAGGTCGCTCTTCACAGGCCTTGCTGTTCTTCAGTGCGTTCTGTTACTTCGTTCTGAGCAGCCAACCGTTTTCTAGCCATGTTGCATATACGTACTCCTTGTAGAGTTCGTGCTGTGCGGGGGCTTGGTGTTGGGGTCCTAAACTTGACACAAGTCCAGTCCATGAACAGGGTGGGGAGGAGTTCATGGACCAAGAATTGGTTGCTTCAGCATGACCAGTTCTCTCATAATATGCCTTTGCTCCGTGAGATCCATGAGAATAATCCTGATGATTTCAGGAACTTTCTCACCGTTTGTTGGCTTCGCTCACCCCCTATATCAGCAGGCATGATGCCAGCATGAGGCAAGCCATCACTCCGAAGCAGAGGCTCGTCGCTACCCTGCGGTACTTGGCGACAGGGAGAAGCCTGCAGGACCTCAAGTTCTCGACAGGCATCTCCCCCCAGGCTCTGGGGATCATTATTCCAGAGACCTGTTCTGCCATCATCCAGGTCCTGCAGAAGGAGTATATGAAGGTAAGATTTTTATCCTTTTATATCACATTTTATTGTATTTAATGTTTGAAAATATATTGTATTTCTTTCCTCATTCCCTAATTACCATGATTGTAATATGCTGTGAATGTCCCCTTTGTTCTCATGCATGCTGGATTTTTATGTAATTATTTTTTTAGTCCTTCATACATATTTGCCTTCACTTACCTCCCCAGCATGCTCTCCTGGCCCTATATTCACATCATGTAGTCACTTAACAATGTATTTTATCAGCTACATAGTAGTGCTTTACCCTAAACACCCCCTAAAATGTTTAGAAATCTGATTTATGCTTTAAATTCACGCAGAGTGCCAGAGGCTTTTTTTTGTAGTGTCCCCAAATCATTTTTATTAACCCTCCCTCCCCCCAACTGCTAAGTCAGCTGATACCAATTCTCTATCTATCCTCAATCATCTATCTGCTGACTTTGCCAAACCCATACACACTATACCCAAATCTTTTGTGGTCAGATTTATGGATGAATTCCCCAAAGCATGTAGTGCAAGGACCTGCCTGTATAATTTCAAATGGTACTGTTGAAAGTTTTTGTATCCTATTATTATCTTGATAGGTAATAGCAGAATGTCCAAATGTGCTCAAATGTGTACAGTGTGTATTTATATCTTTGTATTCTGACACTTCTTACCTGTCCAGTGGGCTGCCAATAGTGTAACTAAGGAGGGGCTGTTCCAAGTAATACCCTGTATTTAGGCATTCATCTCTCAATGAAGTGAAGAGGGTTACCTGTCCAAGATTCCCCCCCCCATAATGTTAAAAATGGCCCATGAGAGGGGGGGGATATGATAGGTGTACCTTATACTTTGGTGTTGTAAAATTCCCCTTAATAAATGTTATCTGGATGTTGGCCAAGAATGTTTGTGTCTAATCTGCTTTCCGTGTTTATGTGCAAAAATACTCTGTTTTTTTTGTTTTCCTCAACAGTTTCCTTCCACGCCACAGGAATGGCAGACTGTGGCCTCCCACTTTGCCCAGCGGTGGGACTTTCCTAACTGCGGAGGGGCAATTGATGGGAAACACGTCCACATCGTCCCACCACCCAACTCGGGGTCGTACTATTATAATTACAAGGGGTTCAATAGTATTGTGATGTTGGCGGTGGTGTCGGCTAATTACGACTTCCTGTATGTGGACGTGGGGAAGTATGGCCAGATGTCCGATGGTGGAGTCATCGCCCAGACGGAGTTTTACAGGCGTCTCCAGAATGGCAGCTTGGACTTGCCACCTCCAGAAGAGAATGTGGAAGGACTCCCATTCGTCTTCGTTGCGGATGAAGCATTTGCGCTGGGGGACCATCTTATGCGGCCATTCCCGATGAGGACCCTCACCCCAGAACAGAGGGTTTTTAATTACCAGCTGGCCAGAGCCAGATGAGTGGTGGAGAACACATTTGGAATCATGGCCAGCCGGTTCCGCCTATTTCTGACACCCATTCATATGGCAGAGTATAAACTTAATCATATAATCCTGGCGTGCTGTGTTCTACATAACTTTTTACGCCAACATTCTGCCAACTATGCTGGCTCAGTTGGGCCTGAGGCCGGAATGCTAAATGAAACAACCCTGACGGCGCTTGAAAGTGGCCGCCCTGGCTTGCCCTCCCTGAGTGCCCGTGATGTCCGGTTAAGATACCTTGAGTTCTTTGCGGGTAGGGGGGCCATCAATATGCCAGACAATTTGTGAAGCCTTTATCAAATAAAATCCAAAAAAAAGCAAATCTTTGGTGACATTTACTGCTTGTGTTTGTTTTAGCTGACCCTGACAGAAATGTGGGGAGTCCTGAAAATGGCATGATTGTGTAACCTTATACAAAGCACTGTTGGGTTTTATTTACTAAAGGCAAAGACACTTTGCACTACAAGTGCACTTGAAAATGCACTGAAACTGCACTTGTAGTGCAAATTGGATTTGCCCTTAGGAAATAACCCCCATTTTCACAGAAAGCAGCAATTACATCACCACAAAAGTGTTCTAGCGTTGAGACAATAATCCACACATTCTTGAATAACAATTTTTTTAATACCTACACAATCACATGTGCATTTAGAAAAGGTTTTTAAAACAAAACAACATGTTTGTTGTATAACAATTTTTGGGGTGGCATTATCAAAAATAGAAATGTCCATTTAAGATAAAACAGGCATGTGTAAAACCAACAAGAAAGACACAAATCTTGAACTTACAAAGTTCACATTTGGTAGAACTTGAAGGCAATATCAGACATGAGTATTTAGGAACTGTGTTTGATATTGCGTTCAGATGGGGTGAAGTCACCCCAGGAAAAGCCAAATTTGGAAGATGCACACAAATTTGTCAATGTCAACGTGTGCTAGCTGCCATCACGGGGGATCAAGGGACGTGTTTTGGGGGAGAAACCCCTTCCTCCCAGCTACTTTATTATTGAGGAAGGGGTTGCACCCCCAAAACGCCTACATTGATCTCCTGTGATGGCAGATAGCACATGTTGGCACACTGTGTGCATCCTCCAAATTTGGCTTTTCTAAAAATCGCTAAAACATTTTGAACATTGTAGCACACAAAAGAAGAAAGTGATTTGGAGGGGTTTTAAACTCGCCCCAAAACATCAATGATGTTTTTATTTTTTTGAATAACATCATTGATGTTTTTCTTGAGGTTTTCCAATTCTAAATTACACCCCATGATCTCCCCGATCAGGATCTGGGCACTTTCTGATGTGAAAGGATCTGGATCCACAACATCACGATCACCTAAAAAGAGAGAAACCAAACAAAAACAGGTATATCCATCTCTTACCTGAGCCTGTGGTCGCAGACACTCACCTGTTGTGACTAGTTCCACCACATCTTCTTCCTCCTGCTCTTCTTGGGTTGGGGGGATTTCCCCTTCTTCCAGAGGTGGGGGGTCTGTGGTCACCTCGGATGAGGGGTGTCCTCCGAGTCTTTTCTCCCCTATGTAAAACAAAAATGCTATACTTAGCACACAGATATTTGATGGCAGAACTATAAATAGGAAACATTGCTTGGAAGTGGGGTACAATTGTCAATTTTGGCAGAGTTCCAAAATGTAGCATTTTCAGTGTCCTTTGTCAAGCTGCAATACTTTACCTGTTTAGTACAAGCTTCACAGATGGAGACCCCCCTATAGTATACACTGGAGCACCTGTGAGGGCCCCCTAATAAAAATGGTGCTCTGGTGTCCCACACTAGTGCTCCAGTGTCCAGATGTGAAAACAGCTGCTCAGTGTCCTCTCCTTACACAGAATCTAGTTTGCATTTCATTCTAGTAACAAAGCCATCTACACAACCAAATTAGTTTCATACAAGTAGGGCGTAAAAAATGTGGCCAAATGCATATGGCCAAAACAATGGTGTTTTATAGGCCGAAAGAAAAATGTTTGATACGAACGAATAATGTGCCCATGAACATGAAAGTTGCCATTTTAAAATGTACACTTTTAAGAAAAGCACATGGAGCAGCACGAACGTAATAAACACAAAAAGAATAGGAACACAGCACAACTACTTACTTTTTTTGCAGCACTCTCCGGATCTTTCTGTACTGCTCGTGTTCTCGTAATTTGAGGTCCAACCACCGCTTCCTGAGCTGATCTTTCGATCGACGTCCCCCGAAATTCCGGTGCAGACTTTTGACCACTTTCGCCATGATCTTGGCCTTTCGGACATTGTGGTTGGGGTAAGGTCCATACTTTCCATCATAGTCAGCCTTCTTCAGGATGTCCACCATCTCCAACATCTCCCCAAAGGACATATTTGAGGCCTTAAATCTCCTTCTGGATCGGGACGTGTCCGGATCCGGGCTTTCCTCCTCCTCGTTCCTGTAATTAGCACGCACCTGCTGTGTATCTGCCATGTGCTCTTCCCCCACTGCGCTGAACGAAAAGGGGCGGGGAATAGACTAGAAAGAACGTCCGGGGCAGGCGGAGTTACACGCATGTGCAGTGTGTATAAAGCGTAACACGCATGCGTATTACATACGATCTGTGAGCGGAGGAAGGAGCATCGGAGGCGCCGATCGTGATAACGATGGTAAGATCTAAACTTGGGCCTATACTGCTTCGAAATTGAAGCCTATATTGTAACAAGATTAGGAGAGTTTGGCCTGACCTTAGGGTTTGTCTTGTGTTGTGTCTTGCAGAGAAAATGGATGGCTTCAATGACCACAACTTCCTCCCCCTGTTCATAGACAAATACAGGGAGCTGCCCTGTCTGTGGCAGGTGAGACATCCCCATTACAATAATAAACAAAAGAGGCAGGCAGCGCTGGAGAAACTACTGGAGTTGGTGACGCCGGTGGTCCCCACAGCAACCATCCCCTATTTAAAAGCCAAAATTGGTGGCCTGAGGAGCACTTATCTTAGGGAGCGCAAGAAGGTCAAGGATTCCCAGAGGTCCGGAGCTGCAGCAGATGACATTTATGTCGCCAGGCTGTGGTACTATGAGAGACTGCGATTTATGTCAGACCACACTGAACTCAGGGAATCCCTCTCCACTCTTCCTTCCACTCTTCCTTCCACCCCAGCTGAGGCTTCCGATGTCCAACCTGGGCCTTCCAGCCAGGAAGAAGTGGAGGAGCCCAGCTGGAGCCAGGTATAGCATTCTTCTACAGATTTCTGGTCAATAAAGAAATGATCTTTACTAGATGTCATTATTGATCACTAATTGCTGATTGAAAAAAGTGTTTTACATATCAATAGACAGTAGTGGGCACCCAAAATTGGGACAAGAATGAAAAATGCTGGGCTCAGAATGATAGTCTGTTATATTTCTTAACATTCAATTTACAACAGTCAGGAGGTGAAAATTGTGTGTGAATGATGACTAAAAAACTAAAACTATGTCCCTTTTTCATACACAGGAAGACCTCAGCCAGGAGGAGGCTGTGGAATGTGGCAGCCAGGAGAAGGCGGGGGTTAGTGGCAGCCAGGAGGAGGCGGGGCTAAGTGGCAGCCAGGAGAAGCCTGGGACCAGTCGCAGCCTGACCGAATCGCAGGTTCCTCCCCTCCGCCTTCCATACAAAAGACCCAGGAAGGGGAGTCACGTTCAGGATTCTGCACTCAGGCTTATTCAGGAGGCTTCTGCGTCCCTCAGAGCCTTACCCACTCCTGAAGAGGCCTTTGCCTGCATGGCTGCCACAAAACTGCAGGGCATGAAGGAGGGTCAACGCCTCATGTGTGAGCAACTTATTTATAAAGTCCTAACTAAGGGGGTGAGTGGTGAAATCACACCCAAGACCGACGTGATTGAGTTGGACCATCCTCCTCCTCCACCTCCTCCTGCTGCCACAACTCCACCACCAGAGCCACAGCGTGGAAGGAAGCGTGGAAGAAAGACCAGAGAGTGATGGCCCTGGGTTCAGTCTGGTCTGACAAAAGCTGCAGTCTCTTGTATGACTACAGCCTGGGGACACAGATATCATCTGCTGCTTTCCGGATCTCTGGGACTTCTGGACCAGACTGCACTCTCTTAGATAAGGACTCCTCAGGCCACCAATTTTGCTTGAAAATAGTTGATGTGTGCACTGGGGGTCCAAGGCTTCACCCATTTCTGCTGTTTCTCCAGCGTTGCCTCCCTCTTTGTTTAGTTGTGAGCCCTTAATAAAAGAATTTTTGGGGAAAATTATACTCTCTTATGTGTGTTTTCATCCAAAAAGGACAGTTTGTTGGTGAGGATTCAGGTACATTTCTAAAGTACAATGTGAAATTAACAAGCGACAACAACACCAAACAATCTCCTACAGATTAAATAGAACAACATATCAATGGTGTTGTGGTAACTTGACACACAAAACACACACAAAAATATTCTGGAGTAAAAATAAAAATACAATAAAACAAAGATCAGCCTTGAAAAAAAAAAAAAAAAAAAAACCTGCCTTAAAACCAAAAAAAAAAAATCAAACACAAAAATAATGTTGTCAGATGTGACAAATCAAAATATATTGAGGGAATCCCGATAAATAGTAAAGAAATAAGTTTGTGAGAAGTCTGTGTAAATATGAGCAGCAAAACTACTTCATTCTTCTCACATTATAAAGAAGAAGAGAGTGTGCTGTATTAAACATTTTTAACATTGCGAACACTGTTTACCAGACCGAGCTGTTCCGTCTCGGAATTTCTTCTGAGCATGCGTGGCACTTTGTACGTCAGAACAGGCCACACACGGTCGGAATTGACGCGATCGGATTTTGTTGTCGGAAAATTTTATAGCCTGCTCTCAAACTTTGTGTGTCGGAAAATCCGATGGAAAATGTTACGATGGAGCCCGCACACGGTCGGAATGTCCGACAACACGCTCCGATCGGACATTTTCCATCGGAAAATCCGACCGTGTGTACGGGGCTTAAGGGTAACAATGGTTATACTAGACAGGAAGTGAGGGAAAATTGGCAACAAAGTTTCTGATAGAAAATTTTTGAAAAGGGTTCTGGACTTGCACTAACTCTAAATATTTTCTTGTCGGTGTAGGTGGTGCAATTCATTTTAGCATCTTAGTCATTTAGAGGCTCATTATCTTTTTCATGCTGTGTCAAATATAGTAAAAAATATATTTTATTGTTGAATATTTTGGGAGATATAACTGATATAATATCAACATAAAAAGCCACCACATGGACCACCACTCACTGCAGATGAATACCTGCTAATGGTAGGTCAAAACTTGCTTGTTATGTATACAGTAATCATCTGAGGACCCTCATATGGTAATCACGGAGTATGGTACAATCTCTACAGCATTGTAATATTATACAGTATAATGATGGGCAAATATATATATATATATATATATATATATATATATATTAGGGGGAGGAGGAGCCAACGATTAAAAAAATCATCATCATATAAAAGGAAATTTGGCAGGGAAAGCAGCACTGAAAAAGTAGCAATATTCTGTCCTATTGTCAAGCTTTGATGAAGGAGGAGCAATGGAAAACACAGAAAATAGGTAGGCTTCCATGAGCTCATTTGCAATGCATGGTTAATGTAACACGCACACAAACCCCTACATTAGCCAGTTGTCTAATTGTGGGGCGTCTGGTCCTTTTTTAGTGAACACTAGGGATGAGCCGAACACCCCCCGGTTCGGTTCGCACCAGAACCCGCGAACGGACCGAAAGTTCGCACGAACGTTAGAACCCCATTGACGTCTATGGGACTCGAACGTTCGAAATCAAAAGTGCTCATTTTAAAGGCTAATTTGCATGGTATTGTCCTAAAAAGGGTTTGGGGACCCGGGTCCTACCCCAGGGGACATGTATCAATGCAAAAAAAACTTTTAAAAACGGCCGTTTTTTCGGGAGCAGTGATTTTAATGATGCTTAAAGTAAAAAAAAAAAAGTGAAATATTCCTTTAAATATCGTACCTGGGGGGTGTCTATAGTATGCCTGTAAAGTGACGCGTGTTTCCCATGTTTAGAACAGTCCCTGCACCAAATGTCATTTTTAAAGGAAAAAATCTCATTTAAAACTGCTTGCGGGTTTAATGTCATGTCGGGTCATGGCAATATGGATGAAAATCAGTGAGACAAACGGCATGGGTACCCCCCAGTCCATTACCAGGCCCTTTGGGTCTTGTATGGATATTAAGGGGAACCCCGCACCCAAATTAAAATAAGGAAAGGTGTGGGGCCACCAGGCCCTATATACTCTGAACAGCAGTATACAGGCGGTGCAAACAAGACAGGGACTGTAGGTTTGTTGTTAAGTAGAATCTGTTTGTAATTTTGAACATTTTTAACGTGTTTAGCTCCAGCCAAAAAATCTTTTCTAAGCTTTTTGGAAAACATAGGGAAGGGTTATCACCCCTGTGACATTTGTTTTGCTGTCTTTCCTCCTCTTCAGAAGATTTCACCTCACTTTTTTGTCCCAATGAAAAATGTTTTTTGAAAATTTGGTTTTTTTTGTGGAACAAGGATTGGAAAGCATCAGTGGAAAGGAGAAATTGTTTTCCCATATTAACTCTTACAGGAGAGAATTTCCCTTCCTAGGGGTAGATTTCATCTCACTTCCTGTTGTCTCCTTCCGTTTGCAAGTAGGAGTCGTTTGTAAGTTAGATGTTTGAAAGTAGGGTCCTGCCCTATATACTCAGCAGAAATTTGGGCCTTAGGTGTTGCTGTGGCCACAACACTGTAAGCCCTCACAGGGCCCTGCTGTGAAATATTAGATCAAGAATTGTAATTACATGCCCCTGTTGAACAGGAGCTGAAAAATTAGGCCTTAGGCACTGGTGCTGGTGCCACAACACTGCAACCCCTCACAGACACTCTAGTTGGAACGCAGGAACGAGCCCTGCTGCAAATTATTGCTTCAAAAATTGTAATTACACGCCCCTGTTAGACAGGGGCAGAAAAATTGGGCCTTAGGCACTGGTGCTGGTGCCACAACACTGCAACCCCTCACAGACACTCTAGTTGGAACGCAGGAACGAGCCCTGCTGCAAAGTATTGCATCAAAAATTGTAATTACACGCCCCTGTTAGACAGGGGCAGAAAAATTGGGCCTTAGGCACTGGTGCTGGTGCCACAACACTGCAACCCCTCACAGACACTCTAGTTGGAACGCAGGAACGAGCCCTGCTGCAAAGTATTGCATCAAAAATTGTAATTACACGCCCCTGTTAGACAGGGGCAGAAAAATTGGGCCCTAGGCACTGGTGCTGGTGCCACAACACTGCAACCCCTCACAGACACTCTAGTTGGAATGCAGGAACGAGCCCTGCTGCAAAGTATTACATCAAAAATTGTAATTACACGCCCCTGTTAAACAGGGGCTGAAAAATTGTGCCTTAGGCACTGGTGGTGGCGCCCAGAACCAAAAATGTTCTTACAAGCTATCAGCGTGATGATTGAGGAGGAAGAGGATAATTACTCAGGGATAGTCACTCAGCATCAGCATAGGCAGTCTTTGAAGGGATCTGAGATTTCAAAAAAAATTATTCGGTTACATCAGCATCAGGTGCTTGGTAGCTGGTGGTGATCCAAGACTCATTCATTTTTATGAAGGTCAGCCGATCGACCGAGTCGGTGGACAGACGCACCCTGTGATCGGTTACCACGCCTCCAGCAGCACTGAATGTGCGTTCCGAAAGAACGCTGGATGCAGGACAGGCCAGTAGCTCAATTGCATACTGTGCAAGCTCTGGCCAGTGATCCATCCTCAAGACCCAGTAACCCAGAGGATTTTCGGTGGGAAAGGTGTCCAAGTCTGATCTTGCCCCTAGGTATTCCTGCACCATGTAAAACAGACGCTGGCGATGGTTGCTGGAACCGATCATACCTTGGGGCTGCGGACCAAAAAATTGTCTGAACGCATCGGTCAGACGGCCACCTTCTCCACCGCTCCTTCTTTGACTGACCGAAGCCTCAGCAACACGTTGTCCAGAAACAGGAGTTTGTAACCTCCCAGTCTCTGGGAACGCGTTGCACAGACCTTTCTGCAAGGCCTCCCGAAGATGTTTCATCCTCTGCTCCCTCTGCGATGGCAAGATAAGGTCCGCAACCTTACCCTTGTAACGTGGATCAAGGAGGGTTGCCAGCCAGTATTGGTCCTTCTCCTTGATACCACGAATACGAGGATCCTTACGCAGGCTTTGCAGGATCAGGGAGGCCATGCAGCGTAGGTTTGCTGAGGCATTCGGTCCGGAGTCCTCTGGGTCACTAAGAACGACATGGTCCGCAGCCACCTCCTCCCAGCCACGTACAAGTCCATGTGTTTCTTGGGACTGATCCCTTAAAGACTGCTGCTGATGCTGAGTGCCAGGCTCCACCTCCATACTGACACAATCTTCCTCCTCCTCCTCTTCCTCCTCGTCCTCTTCCTGTGTGATCGGCGGGCACGCAGGAACACTGTCTGGATAAAGGGGGCCTTGAGAGCTAAGGAAGTCCTCCTCTTCCTGCCTCTGTTCTGCCTCAAGTGCCCTGTCCATTATTCCACGCAGCGTGTGCTCCAACAGGTGGACAAGGGGGACAGTGTCACTGATGCATGCACTGTCACTGCTCACCATCCTCGTGGCCTCCTCGAATGGTGACAGGACAGTGCATGCATCCCTGATCATGGCCCACTGGCGTGGGGAAAAAAAACCAAGCTCCCCTGACCCTGTCCTGGTGCCATAGTCGCACAGGTACTCATTGATGGCCCTCTGCTGCGTGTGCAGCCGCTGCAGCATGGCCAACGTTGAGTTCCACCTGGTGGGCATGTCACAGATTAGGCGGTTCTTGGGCAGGTTAAAGTCCTTTTGGAGGTCCGTCAGCCGAGCACTGGCATTATATGACCGGCGGAAATGCACACAGACTTTCCTGGCCTGCCTCAGGACATCCTGTAAGCCCGGGTACCTGCCCAAGAACCGCTGCACCACCAAGTTAAGGACGTGAGCCAAACAGGGCACATGGGTCATTTGTCCCTGTCGGAGGGCAGAGAGGAGGTTGGTGCCATTGTCGCAAACCACCATTCCTGCCTTAAGTTGGCGTGGCGTCAACCACCTCTGAACCTGCCCCTGCAGAGCTGACAGAACCTCTGCCCCAGTGTGGCTCCTGTCCCCCAAGCACACCAGCTCAAGCACCGCATGGCATCTTTTGGCCTGCGTACTTGCGTAGCCCCTTGAACGCCTACGGAGCACCGCTGGTTCCGAGGAAGAGGCCATGGAGGAAGAAGAAGAGGAGGGGGTGGAGGAGAGAGGTGTGTCACAATCAGCATTTTGGAGGCGTGGTGGCGGAACAACCTCCAACACTACTGCACCTTGTCCTGCATCCTTCCCAGCTGCCAGCAGAGTCACCCAATGCGCCGTGAAACTTAGGTAACGTCCCTGTCCATGCCTGCTGGACCATGAGTCAGCGGTAATATGCACCTTACCGCTGACCGCCCTGTCCAGCGAGGCATGGACATTGCCTTCCACATGCCGGTAGAGAGCCGGAATCGCCTTCCGTGAGAAAAAGTGGCGTTTGGGTACCTGCCACTGAGGAACCGCACATTCCACAAACTCACGGAAGGGGGCAGAGTCTACCAACTGAAAAGGCAGCAGTTGAAGTGCTAGCAATTTTGCCAAGCTAGCATTCAACCGCTGGGCATGTGGATGGCTGGGAGCAAACTTCTTTCGGCGGTGCAGCAGCTGGGGCAGGGAAATTTGCCTGGTACAATCTGACGTCGGTGTACCAAAAGCAGATTGCCCACAAGTACTTGGCTGTGACACACCTAATTCTACACCTTCATTCCTCTCACTGCAGGTCTCAGAGAGGACTGAAGGTCTAGTGGGGTTGGAAATCTCAGCTGATGAGGAGCAAGGAGAGATCCTCTTTGTTCTTTGGTGTGGGTCTTTTAGATACGCTTGCCAACGAACTGCATGGCAGGTCAACATATGTCTGGTCAAGCATGTGGTACCCAAGCGGGAGATATTTTGGCCACGCGAGATACGCTTGAGACATATGTTGCAAATAGCAGCGGTGCGATCTGATGCACTCGTCTCAAAAAAGGCCCACACCAAAGAACTTTTTGAATAACGCGCAGAGACTGCAGCGCCCTGCACATGTGGAGCTTTGGGGTGTGATGCAGTCAATGTGCTGCCCTTAGGCTGGCCCCTGGAGGGCATCCTGCCTCGTTGGTGATGTGCTGCCGCCTCCTCCTCCTCCTCCTCCTCCTCCTCCTCCTCCTCTCTCCTATCAGGCACCCACGTTGAGTCAGTGACCTCATCATCCCCTCCCTCCTCATCACTGGAGCAAACCTGGCAGTATGCTGCAGCAGGGGGAGCATGACTGCCAGATTGCTGTCCTTCTTGGGCACCCCCTCTGTCCGCGCTCATGTTACTGCCTTCATCGAGCTCAGTATCGTCATCAGAGCCTTCCAAACGCTGGGCATCCTCCTGGAGCATGTACCCAACACTGTGGTCAAACAGTTCGAGGGAATCCTCATGAGGACATGGTGGAGCTAGGGAAGGAGTCACTGATGACATTGAGCTGAGGGAAGAGGCCGCTGCTTTGCCAGACAAAGCACCCTGGGCATGGGTGAGAGAGGATGAGGAGGATGAGGACGGCTTGGTCATCCACTCGACCAAGTCTTCCGCATGTTGCGGCTCAACATGGCCAGCTGCCGAAAAAAAGGCCAAGCGTGTCCCATGGCCACGTGCTGATGAGGATGCACCGTCTCCACGACCAGCACTAGACACAGAGCCTGCTTGCCCTCTCTTATTGGCTTGTGACTGTCTGCCTCTCCTTCTTGGCCTTCCAGACATACTAATGGCCTGTAGCTGCACTAAGCTGGGATAGAACACCTGTAATTTTCTTCAAGTAGCTTTATATACTGTAACCAGACAAGCCTGCCTGTCAGTAGGAAGATAACAGGAACGGATCTAGCTGAACACTGTGAGCAGGACGCACTGTACTAAATGTAAATAGTCTAGCTGCCTGACCGTGGTACTAATAGGATCAAATAGAACACCTGTAATTTTCTTCAGGTAGCTTTATATACTGTAACCAGACAAGCCTGCCGGTCAGTAGGAATTTAACAGGAACGGATCTAGCTGAACACTGTGAGCAGGACGCACTGCACTAAATGTAAATAGCAGGAACGGATCTAGCTGAACACTGTGAGCAGGACGCACTGCACTAAATGTAAATTGCAGGAACGGATCTAGCTGAACACTGTGAGCAGGACGCACTGCACTAAATGTAAATAGTCTAGAAGATAACAGGAACGGATCTAGCTGAACACTGTGAGCAGGACGCACTGCACTAAATGTAAATAGCAGGAACGGATCTAGCTGAACACTGTGAGCAGGACGCACTGCACTAAATGTAAATAGCAGGAACGGATCTAGCTGAACACTGTGAGCAGGACGCACTGCACTAAATGTAAATAGCAGGAACGGATCTAGCTGAACACTGTGAGCAGGACGCACTGCACTAAATGTAAATTGCAGGAACGGATCTAGCTGAACACTGTGAGCAGGACGCACTGCACTAAATGTAAATAGTCTAGAAGATAACAGGAACGGATCTAGCTGAACACTGTGAGCAGGACGCACTGCACTAAATGTAAATAGCAGGAACGGATCTAGCTGAACACTGTGAGCAGGACGCACTGCATTAAATGTAAATAGTCTAGATAGAAGATAACAGGAACGGATCTAGCTAAACTGAATACAGTGTATATATATATATGCAACACCTGGGATGCATATATATACACAATACACTGTAAGTGCAGCTAACTGACTGACTGTTCTGCCTAATCTATCTAACTCAAATCAAATGACACTCTCTCTCTCTCTCTCTATCTCTCAGCACACCGGAACACACACTACACAGGGCCGCCGTGCAGGCGGCCTTATATAGTGTGGGGTGTGTACTAAATCCCCTGAGCCATAATTGGCCAAAGCCACCCTGGCTTTGGCCAATTACAGCTCTCTCTACTGACGGCGCTGTGATTGGCCAAGCATGCGGGTCATAGTGCATGCTTGGCCAATCATCAGCCAGCAATGCACTGCGATGCCGCAGTGAATTATGGGCCGTGACGCGCCACACGAATTTAGCGCGAACGGCCCATAACGTTCGCAATTCGGCGAACGATCGAACAGCCGATGTTCGAGTCGAACATGGGTTCGACTCGAACACGAAGCTCATCCCTAGTGAACACCAGTGTTGTTATCTGTTGTCCACCAATTAAAACCTGGGCACTGAGATGGTTGAGGATTAACTACATAACAAACTGATTCAGGCCCATCTAGGAAATGTATGGAATGTGCTCATATCTTAAATGTAATAGTTTTTATATTTAAAAAAATTCTGGGACTGAAAAAGTTGGCAATGACCAGCACAGTTTATGTCTGCTTTAGGAGGTCTTATACACATAAGATTTTATAACTTTACTTTATACAAACCAACAAGATTTATATCACTATCACCAGTGGCTTCTGCCTACCCATCACTGTCCTTTAAAGTGTGTGCATAGCTAAAACTTCTTTTCTGGGTTTAGTAGTAAAGGTTTAGAACCCTAATGTATATACTGTCTAAATCCTGTTGCCCAAGTCAGAAAGTGATGGGAAATCCTAAAATTTGTTGTCACCAGGACAAAAGGTAAGGACACTTGTTCCAGTGACGACTGCAAAATAATGGAATGTAGATATTTTAACTGGCCATGCATTATACCATTTTCTTGAACAATTTTCCTTTAGATTTACCAAAACCATAAAATATGAGGTCAAAACTAAACACTTAAATTTTGTGTGCAATTAGACAGGCCCTTGCACTACATAGTTGAAGGCAACTCTAAAGGAAAGTGAATAAGAAAGCTGTATAATGTATGGCCAGCTTTAGAGATAATTTAGAGAGATTTCCTCTAATATTCGGTTTTAGTCACAGGAATTAGCAAAAGCACTGACAGGGATAGTGAAAAACTGATACTATCCAAAAAAAAAGTTTGGGCTTTATATACATGTTAAAGCTACTTGTCACAATTTGCTGAGGCTCTTTGCACGCTGTTCACACTGTTTTGAGTACTAACCCAAGTAGCAGCATTTTGTTTTAATTTTCACCATCTGTTTCCTTTTTGATACTACACCAGTGCTGCTTCTACAAACAGCCCCTGATGTAACACCATCTACAATAATACTCTTGTGCCATATACACTAAACCCACCATACACCAATGTTATACATGTGGAACCAGCATTGATATGTGTCTGATAGATGTCCCCCTTAAGATGTGATCCAACAGAGCTCAGTCCAAATTCCCATCATCTTTTGTGGATTGCAGCTTAGCCCTACTATAACCTCTGTCATTTTACCACCAGTTCCCTATTATTTCATTATTTTTTATTTATTTATTTGCATTAAATTGGCCTGTTTCCTTATGTAAAGTTATTTTCATGGTAAAGTTTCAAATCAGAAGTACTCCTTCCAGATGTTTGGTACTTTGCATGTTATTGATTAGAGCATACAAAACAAGAAAGAACTATATATAATCACAATTCCACATGTTTTTATAACCCAATTAAAGTTTTATTCCGGATATTATAAATACACAGCAAGCACAGGAAAGACCAGACAGAGCTCCGTAACTTGTTGGTTTACATAAGCATTGTTACATTGACAATAAATGTTTTCCTGTTATGTTCCCATGTGTCTGTTTAACTTAATAGGTGTTTAACCCATTCATCGAGTTCTTGATGGGATGTTTTGGGATAAACAGTGATCTCTTCTATTACCACATCAGCCCAACTTACATTTACATCACAGTTAAGGAGTAACACAGTTGCAAATACATCATTACATTGTTTTCCTGATGCATTTGGATTTTGCATTTAAAACACCGGGTCTGTTTATTAAAGACATTTGCATGCCTAGGCATGTGCCAGTCTAACTGGTTTGCAGATTTCTGTGATGTGGAATTGAAGGATAACTGCAAAAAAGGGGAAAATGTAATGTTGGGTTTAGTCACAGTTACAGTAGTTACAATATGCTTGACCACACCTGTTTTTTTAAAGTGGATCTTGCACTTTTAGATAATATAATTACCTTTTCCTTGGTTTCCGCCCACAATGCTTTGGGTGACACTATCATCCTTCTGGTAAAATTGAAGGGAATGTTAAGTAGCCCAATTCTCACTGGAAAGACCACTCTGCCCTGTGCCACAGTGTCTTCTCATGAGATTTGGAGTACTCATCATTCCCTAGGACCTTGGCAAGCTGGTGAGGTCACCCCTTGCAATACAGAAGCTGTGGGAATTGTACGTATGTTATCTTTTTTTGTTTTTGTTTAATGTGAAGTTTCGCCAAGGGTGGGGGCATACTAACATAAAGTGAAAGGTCTGCTTTAAGCTGGCTACACATACAAGGCTTTACCAGATTTGATCATACAAGCAAATTCTGATTGTTTAGCACCACAATCCAATTCCCAGATGGTGTTCTGGACAATTGGCACCAGCACTAGCACTAATGCTAGCACTAATATATATATATGTATGTGTGTGTGTGTGTGTGTGTGTGTGTGTGTGTGTGTGTGTGTGAACAAACATCTTGACTTATATCATAGATTTGACACCTCTTATGTCTCATTTTTTATTTTGGAGGTTATCCCCGATGACCCCAGTGGTGGCAACTGGGATAAAAGGATTCTCTAGAGGCAAACCCTCTGAATTGAACACCTCAATGTCATGTATCCACCTGGCATCAATGTGGTGCAGTCCTACAAACCATTTCTCTAATGAGAGGCCTATTTGGTCAGGTTGTATTAGGCCCTCAGATTCAGCTAAACTATAAACAGGCCTTGGACTTTTTAAAAATGTATCACTGTTCGAAAAAAGATCCACGGATGAATTATTACTATATGAAGGTCTAAACAGGGTAGATATTCTGCCATAATGTTGCATACTCTCTCCAAATGTGGGGAACTATCCCAAAATAATTTTTTTTGTAACATGCCTATCAATAAGTAACATATGTGCCATAGTGTAAATGTATCAGCCTTGTAAATTGTATTCTTTAACTTGAAGCGATTGACCATTTAATTGTTCTACACTAGATACTGCTTATTGTTTTTTTTTATGGTTGTTTTTGATGTTTGCTTTGTTTACCCATGTTGGTGTTGGCCGCCACCTATCCATCATTGGCTCTGGGGGCATCTATATTCTATGGTGCATTGTTATGTGAGCCCTTGCGTGTATGTGCAGCTGCCATGCACTGTGGCATCAGCAGGACCTATGACTAATCATGGCTTTGTGTGGTGGCTGCAGGGTTAGAGGCTACAGCTGGGAGGCGCTCCCTCCCTCATTGTGTTCCTCCTTGGTGTGATGTGACCGGCCCCTCCACGTCTTCAGGACCCGCTGATTGCAGGCCTTTGGCACGTGCGCGGGAACCGGAGCACGCACACTACTCAGACTTTCACAGGTTGCCACTGGAGCCCTTTTCCACTCCTCCATGACAACATCACAGAGCTGGTGGATGTTAGAGACCTTGCGCTCCTCCACCATCTGTTTGAGGATGTCCCACAGATGCTCAATAGGGTTTAGGACTGGAGACATGCTTGGCCAGTCCATCACCTTTAACCTCAGCTTCTTTAGCGAGGCAGCGGTCATCCTGTAGATGTGTTTGGGGTCGTTGTCATGTTGGAGTACTGCCCTGCAGGCCAGTCTCCAAAGGGAGGTGATCGTGATCTGCTTCAGTATGTCACAGTACATGTTGGCATTCATGGTTCCCTCAATGAACTGTAGCTTCCCAGTGCCGGCAGCACTCATGCAGCCCTAGACCATTACACTCCCACCACCATGCTTGACTGTAGGCAAGACACACTTGTCTTTGTACTCCTCACCTGGTTGCCACCACACAGCCTTGACACCAACTGAACCAAATAAGTTTAACTTGGTCTCATCAGACCACAGGACATGGTTCCAGTAATCCATGTCCTTAGTCTGTTTGTCTTCAGCAAACTGTTTGCGGGCTTTCTTGTGCATCATCTTTAGAAGAGGCTTCCTTCTGGGACGACAGCCATGCAGACTAATTTGCATTGTGTGGCGTATGGTCTGAGCATTGACAGGCCGACCCCTCACCCCTTCAATCTCTGCAGCAATAGTGGCAGCACTCATGCATCTATTTCCCAAAGACAACCTCTCAATATGACGCTGATCACGTGCACTCAACTTCTTTGGTCGACCATGGTGAGGCCTGTTCTGAGTGGAACCTGTCCTGTTAAACCGCTGTATGGTCTTGGCCACTGTGCTGCAGCTCAATTTCAGGGTCTTGGCAATCTTCTTATAGCCTAGGCCATCTTTATGTAGAGCAATAATTCTTTTTTTCAGCTCCTCAGAGAGTTTTATGCCATGAGGTGCCATGTTGAACTTCCAGTGACCAGTATGATAGAGTGAGAGTGATAACACCAAATTTAACATACCTGCTCCCCATTCACACCTGAGACCTTGTAACACTAACAAGTCACATGACACCAGGGTGGGAAAATGGCTAATTGGGCCCAATTTGGACATTTTCACTTAGGGATGAACTAACTTTTGTGGTCAGCGGTTTAGACATTAATGGCTATGTGTTGATTTATTTTGAGGGGACAGCAAATTTACACTGTTATACAAGCTGTACACACACTACTTTACATTGTAGCAAAGTGTAATTTCTTCAGTGTCATCACATGAAAAGATATAATAAAATATTTACAAAAATGTGAGGGGTGTACTCACTTTTATGAGATACTGTATTTTTGCATTACCCAGAGAGTCTGCTTTAGCTCCCGAAGAAGCGCAATAGCTTGAAACATGCAGCGCTTGGACAAGTGTACACGCTTTATCAACGCATCCAAACTCATCTGGATATAGCCGGCCACTATACTCTGGTGTATATAAGATGTTCTACAACAAGGGAATTATGGTGAGATAGTTAACATTAGCTGCAAGTTGGTTAGCAAGTACAATTCTTTGATTTTAATGAGTGCAAAATTATTCTTTGATTATTGTAAAAAAAATTCTACTTTTTATATAAACAATGGTGTACTCTGAAAAAGGAACAATAGCAGCGCTAAGATTGATAAGAATGTAATATAAATAATGATTGGTGAGCATCAATGTTAACCGTTAATAAATGAATCACTCAATTAGTTATTAACATTAACTATAGCGTGAAAAACCCTACCCCTAGGGGTATAAATTTATTGAAGGATCAAAAAAAGTTATTATTGTTAAATAAAGGTATTCAATAAAAGATAATCAAACAAATATTCAAAAAATGTGCAAAAGTATAAAGTTCAAATATGATGAAAATAATTCCGTGACAAATCCACCACCACATCCAAAAAGTGACCACCATGAGAAATGCAGGCTTACCAAACAGGAAGCAAAGGAAGCTTGTGACCTTAAACCTGGTCAGGGCCTTTATCCCAAGGCAGGCAGGTAACTCTGGGTGCCAAGCTGGTCTTAGGGACATGGCGGATGTCTCAGGGTAATTCAGCGTTCATCAGATGATATGAATGATCAGCTAACTCTCTCGGGCCAGAGACCTCCGACATGCCGTCCGTTTTCTGTCTGTCATTTCTCCCTTAGGTTAGTCAAGTTCAGGTTCCATCTTGCACCAGGTTGGACGTTATTCTTGTTTCACAGACTATATGTGTGACCAAATCCTGGTGTACTCTGGTGCCTATAAAGTCCAAAAGTTCTCCTATACCTACATGCAGTTATATTGGGATCTGGCACTTTGCTATGAATCTTTGTATCCACAGTACCACCCTTTGGGGATACTAATCCAATATCATTTTGCAAACCATGTTAAATGTTGCTTCAGACATAAGATATGTTTATACAACCTAGCTGCAGGAGGAAGTCAGGGGTAGTATATTTTTGTACTACTATTATACAGAGAGTTAGCAAGGGGGAAGGAGCTCTAATCAAGTTAAAGTGGACTTTCTAATGTGATGATTATGACGCCATTTTAAATATAACACTTCCATTCCGTCCTGCAGGTTTAGTGACAAAACTGAATTTTCTATCCACAGCAGAATTGCAGGAATTGATATTAAGCATGTGCGCAAGTGAACTAAAATACTCCCATCAAAGGTTGTTGTATTCTTGCAAAGTATGGAACACAGTAGTGCTCTGAAAATTTTTTACAGGTAATTCCAAACTGTAATGTCATAGCAGTGGGTTCAATGGGTTCTATCTATCTATCTATCTATCTATCTATCTATCTATCTATCTATCTATCTATCTATCTATCTATCTATCTATCTATCTATCTATCTATTTATTTATCTTTGTGTAGATTAGGTTAATCCCTCTGTACACCAAATGCAATGTCACTCCTTTGTTTTAGAATTGTTTCCAACTTTTTTTTGTGCTCTGTCCACAGCCACAGAGATATGGCACTAAAACAGGACTTCCTTTATGAAACAAATCCCCTGCAGGATACCTTATAGTGCTACCAAAGCTCTCTTTGATCCTCTGTAGAACTTGGCTGTGCGATCCCTGAGCCCATGGCTTCAGAGCAGAAACATTTCACTAGCTCAGATGAAGCCTTTCTTATATCCACTCAGCTGGTTTTAATGACGCTACCGTCAGCTCCTGTGTAGGATCAGATTCTCTGTGTAACAAAGTAAAATGTTTTTATTTTTCTGCATACAGCCTGCAACCAAAAAAAAAAAAGAAAAGCATCACTTAAGCGGGGCAATAAAAACCGAAAGAAAGCAAATATTGCCTTGGGTTTCTATTATAACCATTGTCACGAAAGCTTCACTAACACACCATAAGAAGCTTATTTAAAAAGTTAGTTATTTTCAGCTGGGAAGAGATTTGAAAATTACTAAAAATAAACTCTTATCCATTTGTTAAAGTGAACCTGTCAGGTAACAAAAAAGTTCAAGATGAAAGTGTCCTGCAAAAAAAAACTCATTATACTCACCTCTCCAGGACTCGGTATCTTCTATGTCAGTGGTCAATGGGTCATCAACCCTGTCCTCAGGGCCCACTAATAGGCCAGGTTTTATGTATTACCTTGGGGAGAAGCAGACTAGAATACTACAATCACTGAACAGCAAATGATATCACCTATGATGTATTTCAGTTGTCTTTCAAACCTGGCCTGTTAGCGGGCCCTGAGGACAAGGTTGATGACCACTGTTCTATGTCTTTGAGATACCTCTGGTGGTAGTGTCAGATGCCTGTGTCCTCACTATGGTCTGTGGTTCAATCCTCTGACCCTACATCACTGTTTCCTCCTGTAATGATATAATGTAGGAGTTGAAGGATGGAACCACGGCACAAGGCAGGGGACACAGGCATCTGACAATCTCAGAAGTTTTGAATGCTGAAGACACTGACAGAGTCTGCAGTACTGGAACAGAGGTAAGGTAGGACACATAGGAAGGGTAAGTATAAGAGATTTTGATTTTCAAGACAGTTTAATTTTAAGTAGGGTATACATTAGTTGAATTTCATTCAACGTTTTTCATTGTAAGAACATTCATTAATTTTTTTTAATCATTAGTGGGGTCAAATGGACATTTGATTTTAACTGCTGTGATGGGAAAATTAGAAAGAGCAGGATGGAAACTTTTTCTCAAAAGTACAGATTTTATTAGTGTATGTGTTTTTAGTTCAGTAAGGGCCCATTAAAAGAGAAGTTCATCTTTTTTTTTTTAAATCATACTTACCTAAGTGGAAGCAACATCAGTCTGATGCTGCATCTGTCCCCCGCAGGCTCTAAGACTATGAACCAAGCAATCAAAGACCACCAATCGTTTGATTCTCAGAGCTCCTTGAGCAGAGAGCCGGTGACTGTCAGTCACCGGCTCTCTGCTCTGCTCCCTCGTGTTCACTGGAGCACTGGACTGTGGAGGGGGGAGGAGCGGCTGGCTCAGGCTCTCAGCGGCTCGCTCAGAGGCTGAGCCAAGTGTCGGGGTTGTGGGCAGATCCTGACTTTATTGTTGCGATCATGCCCCAGCCTGGACAGGCTCTGTGATGTCAGCTAACAGCGAGCTTCAGCTCACTTTCTGCTGAAAATGGGTCACAAGAGTGCAGAACTAACTGCACTCCTGTTATCCACAGGAGAAGTACAGCACATCATTACCGCTCACCCATTGGTTGCTAGAGATTACTGCACAATTTTACCACTATTTGATTGGTTGCTAGAGGTTACTGCACATCATTATCGCTCACTCACTGGTTGATAGAGGTTACTGCACATCATTACCGCTCAATCATTGGTTGCTAGAGGTTACTGCAGATTATTACCAGTTACTGATTGGTTGCTAGAGGTTACTGCATATTATTACTGCTCACTGATTGGTTGCTATATGTTGCTTTTTATCACTCACTGATTGTTTTCTAGAGGTTACAGCACATCATTACCTCTCACTGGGTGACAGGGCAGTGTTGTGGCGTGTGATGCAACTCTTAGGGTAGAGTTGGTTGGATGACAGGATGCAGTTTGGGGTGATGGTGGCAGCATTGGTGTGAGAGGCAGAGATTATATCTCCCCTATAATTATTGGGGGTAAGGTGATAAGATGCCAGAGGTGGGGTACAGTAGGGGTGAGAATGATAATGACAGGAGGCAGGGTGGTAGAATGCCAGAGGTGGGGTAGAGAGGGATGATGGGGATGTTGATGACAATGAGTGGGGTGGTAGGATGTCAGAAGAGGGGAATGATGATGACAGTGGGTGGGGTTGTAGGAAGCTGGCAGTGTGGTACAGAGGGGATGAAGATAAGGATGATGATGGGGTAGGGTGGTTGGATGCTAGAGGTGGGGTACATGGAGACAATGGGAATGTTGTTGACAGGGGGTGGGGTGGTAGGATGCCAGGCACAAGGGGGATTATGATGAGGATGGAGATGATGGTGACAGGAGGTGGGGTGGTGGGATGCCAGGCACAGGGGATGATGAGGATGGAGATGATGGTGACAGGCTGTGGGATGCCAGGCACAGGGAGATGATGGAGATGATGGTGACAGGCGGTGGGGTGGTGGGATGCCAGGCACAGGGGGAATGATGAGGATGGAGATGATGGTGAAAGGTGGTGGGATACCAGGCACAGGGGGATGATGAGGATGGAGATGATGGTGACAGGAGGTGGGATGCCAGGCACAGGGGGATGATGAGGATGGAGATGGTGGTGACAGGTGGTGGGATGCCAGGCACAGGGGGATGATGAGGATGGAGATGATGATGACAGGCGATGGGATGGTGGGATGCCAGGCACGGGTGGATGATGAGGATGGAGATGATGGTGACAGGTGGTGGGGTGGTGGGATGCCAGGCACAGGGGGATGATGAGGATGGAGATGATGGTAACAGGCGGTGGGGTGGTGGGATGCCAGGCACAGGGGGATGATGAGGATGGAGATGATGGTGACAGGCGGTGGGGTGGTGGGATGCCAGGCACAGGGGGGTGATAAGGATGGAGATAATGGCGACATCATATGCCAGATGGCATAAATATTGTCAGTGCTCTGTGTGGGATGAAGATAAGGATGATGATGGGGTAGGGTGGTTGGATGCTAGAGGTGGGGTACATGGAGACAATGGGAATGTTGTTGACAGGGGGTGGGGTGGTAGGATGCCAGGCACAAGGGGGATTATGATGAGGATGGAGATGATGGTGACAGGAGGTGGGGTGGTGGGATGCCAGGCACAGGGGATGATGAGGATGGAGATGATGGTGACAGGCTGTGGGATGCCAGGCACAGGGAGATGATGGAGATGATGGTGACAGGCGGTGGGGTGGTGGGATGCCAGGCACAGGGGGAATGATGAGGATGGAGATGATGGTGAAAGGTGGTGGGATACCAGGCACAGGGGGATGATGAGGATGGAGATGATGGTGACAGGAGGTGGGATGCCAGGCACAGGGGGATGATGAGGATGGAGATGGTGGTGACAGGTGGTGGGATGCCAGGCACAGGGGGATGATGAGGATGGAGATGATGATGACAGGCGATGGGATGGTGGGATGCCAGGCACGGGTGGATGATGAGGATGGAGATGATGGTGACAGGTGGTGGGGTGGTGGGATGCCAGGCACAGGGGGATGATGAGGATGGAGATGATGGTAACAGGCGGTGGGGTGGTGGGATGCCAGGCACAGGGGGATGATGAGGATGGAGATGATGGTGACAGGCGGTGGGGTGGTGGGATGCCAGGCACAGGGGGATGATAAGGATGGAGATAATGGCGACATCATATGCCAGATGGCATAAATATTGTCAGTGCTCTGTGTGTGAGGTCACAGGTGGCCGGCAGTGGTGATTTTCGGGGCACCTTTGCTCAGGATGCTATCACTGTCGGCGTTGGGCAGCAGGACTGAGTGTCATGCAATACCTTGATGCTCTGGCAGACTGGCTCCTCGATGAGTGTGCCAGGCAGCGCCAGCTCTGGCAGGTGACGTCCATCCTGGAGAAGAGATTAGGGAGCTCCTTCGGCTGCTGCAGCTGCGGCCATTATCCGTGCTCTGCACATGGCAGAGAACCATGGAGCATGGAAGAACAGGAGGAGCCGGGGGAGGGCAATACCTAGAGCCATCCACTGATCCTGGGACCTCGGGCAGTGCTCAGGCGGTCAGTCCACCCCTGGCCAGGGAAAGCTAGTTGCAGGAACTACGGGTACCCCTTTAAGAACTGCCGTGGGGACACACCGACTGGGGGACATTCCCTCCACTGCTACACACACATTAGGTAGATTAGGCGGCCGCGAGGCCCCTGAGAGCGCGAGGCCTTAGGCAACCGCCTAATCTGCCTAATTAGAGAGCCACCTCTGACTAGGGGGAGAGCCTCTGGGGGAATCTAGGATGGAAAAGGACCTGGGGGTAGATGACAGGTTCAGCAGTGGCATACAAGGCCAAGTTGCTGCTAACAAAGCAAACAGAATTTTTTAATGCAAACATGCATTAAAAAAGGGATTAAATTCCATAGATAAAGAGATAATTCTCCCACTCTACAAGACTCTGGTCTGGCCTCACCTGGACTATGCTGTCCAGTTCTGGACACCAGTCCTCAGGAAGGATGTACTGGAAATGGAGCGAGTACAAAGAAGGGCAAGGAAGCTAGAGGACAAAGGGTCTGGAGGATATTAGTTATGAAGAAAGTTTGCGAGCACTGAACTTATTCTCTCTGGAGAAGAGACGCTTGAGAGGGGATATGATTTCAATTAACAAATACCGTACTGGCGACTCCTTAATAAGGATAAAACTTTTTTGCGGAAGGGAATTTAACAAGACACGTGGCCACTCATTGAAATTAGAAAGAAAAGAGGTTTAACCTTAAACTACGTAGAGGGTTCTTTACTGTAATGCCCCGTACACACGGTCGGAAAATGTGTGATAGGACCTTGTTGTCGGAAATTCCGACCGTGTGTAGGCTCCATCACACATTTTCCATCGGATTTTCCGACACACAAAGTTTGAGAGCAGGATATAAAATTTTCCGACAACAAAATCCGTTGTCGGAAATTCCGATCGTGTGTACACAAATCCGACGGACAAAGTGCCACGCATGCTCAGAATAAATAAAGAGATGAAAGCTTATGGCCACTGCCCTGTTTATAGTCCCAATGTAGGTGTTTTACGTCACCGCGTTCAGACCGATCGGATTTTCCTACAACTTTGTGTGACCGTGTGTATGCAAGACAAGTTTGAGCCAACATCCATCGGAAAAAATCCCAGGATTTTGTTGTCAGAATGTCCGAACAAAGTCCGACCATGTGTACGGGGCATAAGAGCGGCAAGGATGTGGAATTCCCTTCCACAGGCGGTGGTATCAGCGGGGGGCATCGATAGTTTAAAAAAACTATTAGATAAGCACCTGAATGACCTCAACATACAGGGATATACAAGATAATACCGACATATAATCACACACATATGTTGGACTTGATGGACTTTTTTCAACCTCACCTACTATGTAACTACAGTGGGGCAAAAAAGTATTTAGTCAGCCACCAATTGTGCAAGTTGTCCCACTTAAAAAAGATGAGAGAGGCCTGTAATTGTCATCATAGGTATACCTGAACTATGAGAGACAAAATGTGGAAACAAATCCAGACAATCACATTGTCTAATTTAGAAACAATTTATTTGCAAATGATGGTGGAAAATAAGTATTTTGTCGATATCAAAAGTTCATCTCAATACTTTGTTATATATCCTTTGTTGGCAATGACAGAGGTCAAACGTTTTCTGTAAGTCTTCACAAGGTTGTCACACATTGTTGCTGGTATGTTGGCCCATTCCTCCATGCAGATCTTCTCTAGAGCAGTGATGTTTTGGGGCTGTCGCTGGGCAACACGGACTTTCAACTCCCTCCAAAGGTTTTCTATGGGGTTGAGATCTGGAGACTGGCTAGGCCACTCCAGGACCTTAAAAAGCTTCTTATGAAGCCACTCCTTCGTTGCCCGGACAGTGTGTTTGGGATCATTGTCATGCTGAAAGACCCAGCCACATTTTATCTTCAATGCCCTTGCTGATGGGAGGACGTTTGCACTCAAAATGTCACAATACACGGCCCCATTCATTCTTTCATGTACACGGATCAGTCGTCCTGTTCCCTTTGCAGAGAAACAGCCCCAAAGCATGATGTTGCCACCCCCATGCTTCACAGTAGGTATGGTGTTCTTTGGTTGCAACTCAGCATTCTCTCTCCTCCAAACACGACAAGTTGTGTATCTACCAAACAGTTCTACTTTGGTTTCATCTGACCATATGACATCCTCCCAATCCTCTTCTAGATCATCCAAATGCTTTCTAGCAAACCTCAGACGGGCCTGGACATGTACTGGCTTAAGCAGAGAGACACGTCTGGCACTGCAGGATCTGAGTCCCTGG
This sequence comes from Aquarana catesbeiana, assembly GCF_042186555.1. Classification (NCBI taxonomy): domain Eukaryota; kingdom Metazoa; phylum Chordata; class Amphibia; order Anura; family Ranidae; genus Aquarana; species Aquarana catesbeiana. The sequence continues at coordinate 310,761,067 of NC_133329.1, forward strand.
CGGTGTAGTGTGTTACTGATGGTAGCCTTTGTTACGTTGGTCCCAGCTCTCTGCAGGTCATTCACTAGGTCCCCCCGTGTGGTTCTGGGATTTTTGCTCACCGTTTTTGTGATCATTTTGACCCCACGAAGTGAGATCTTGCGTGAAGCCCCAGATCGAGGGAAAATTATCAGTGGCCTTGTATGTCTTCCATTTTCTAATTATTGCTCCCACAGTTGATTTCTTAACAAAAAGCTGCCTACCTATTGCAGATTCAGTCTTCCCAGCCTGGTTCAGGTCTACAATTTTGTTTCTGGTGTCCTTCGACAGCTCTTTGGCCTTCACCATAGTGAAGTTTGATGTGTGACTGTTTGAGGTTGTGGACAGGTGTCTTTTATACTGATAACAAGTTCAAACAGGTGCCATTAATACAGGTAATGAGTGGAGGACAGAGGAGCCTCTTAAAGAAGAAGATACAGGTCTGTGAGAGCCAGACAAGCCTTGCTTATTTGTAGGTGACCAAATACTTATTTTCCACCATAATTTGCAAATTAATTCCTTTACAAATCAGACAATGTGATTGTCTGCATTTGTGTCCACATTTTGTCTCTCATAGTTGAGGTATACCTATGATGACAATTACAGGCCTCTCTCATCTTTTTAAGTGGGAGAACTTGTACAATTGGTGGCTGACTAAATACTTTTTTGTCCCACTGTATGTAACTATGTTGTTTGCGATCGACCGGTTGCTGACCCCCAGTCCAGGGGATGTCCTTTTTAAGTTTTATTGCTGAATACATTTTTACAGTAGACGTATAAGGGGGTACTCCAAAGCCCTCAAGGTTAGTTGACTGAGGACACTCTTCTCTTTGTAAAATGTGGCACAGTCTAGCTCTCACAGCTGGGAACCAAGAGGTACTTCAGAACAGGTAAAGTCTCATAGCTGGGGACCAAGAGGTAGTTCCAGAATAGTTAAAGTCTCATAGCTGGGAACCATGAGGTAGCTCCAGAATAGTTAAAGTCTCATAGCTGGCGACCACGTGAGATGTCTCTCTCTCTGGTTATGCTATTGTTGGGAGTCAGTCATGATCTCTACTCACAAATGCTAAGACATCCTCCTCCTCAGACTCAATCCCTTGGCAGTAGCTCACAGATCGATCCATGATGGTGAAAAGTCTACCCAGGGCTTAAGGCTATATACCTGTAGGTAGAGGGGAGCGTGGGTGGTGACAATAATTCACACAGTTGGGTGAAACAGCAAACTTGTATTGAAGTAATGTAGCAACAGTTCACAAAGAACCTGGTGGGACAGCTACCCAGTCGGATACACTGACATTTTTCAATTGCATGAAGAAGTAGATTCCAGCCGAACTGACAGCATGTGCTGAGAGGGGACAGAATGTGGCCTGGCTGTCTTGTGCCCAGTCAGGAAGGTATGCAGAAGAGATGTGTCACTACGCTTCCTCTAGTTGTCAGGAACCTTTCCCTAGTGCTGTTACTGTCCCTCGCAGAGGGGGTCCCAGTCCCTACTCTACCAACTTGCCAACAGTGTACAAAACCTGGGAGTGAGGGTCTTAAAAAGGTTCTGCCTGACTCAAGATGATCGCCAGAGTCACATGGGGCAGCAGCATCCAATTGAATCGCTTAACCAGTGACCCGGGAAACTATAGAGGAACCATGTTCCTCCTGACTTCCTTTCCAACTGCAGTATCACCGTGAATATCGCCACCTGTAATGGAGAAAGCAGACTGCACGTGCCTACATACCACCTCCCTGACCACCTTCTGGGCATAACTCCACAGGGATTGGCCAGAGCATGGTAAATATTCAGGCTAATCATTTGAATTTCCCGCAATAAGCTCTGGAAGCTTCTCCCAAAAGGCAGGGGAAAACAATCAAATTTATAGCTTGTGAAACCATGATCAGACCAAGGCAAACGATCACTGCTCCTCTGATTACAGGGCAAGTCAAAAATGAAATTTACTTAACATCCTATACTAGGAGGGTGCTACAGCCAATACACAGCTTTGCAGCCCAAAACACTGGCTGGACAGCAGTGGTTTGGGCTGCAGGGCTGTGTGAAGGAGCTCTAATGTTTATTCATTCCAAAACCAAATGTTAAAAGCAAACAAAATCATGAAATACTTTCAAACGACATTCAAATGTATTGACAATTTTCTAATTGGAATCTTTTTGGAAACTGGCAGGGTTGTTTTAAAGCTTTGTGAATTGAGCTGATAGTGGTATATTGCATAATGCATTGTTCATTTTGCTAATGTCTTAGAGCCCTTTAGTCTCTTGAGCTATGGTATATTTTCATGGATCTGATTATACTATCCAGAACTGCAGTCAGCTAACTACAGTTGGCTGTAATTAATTGTTGTATAGCAGCAAATGGCAGGAACATTCGTATAAGCGGGTACAGAAGTGAAAACACCAGATGAAGGACTGACACACAGCCTGATCAGGCCCCTATTTAGACATCATGTTTCCTTGGGCACAACTGATCGATGACATCTTTTTTTACAAGCTCTGCCCATTGCATGTTACGATTAGTACAGTAAAAAAAAAAAAAATAATAATAGTAGAATGCTGCAATTTTGGAGGCATGTGTCTACTCATGCATATTACAACAGTTCAACTGTACAGATCTTCAAACTAGAGCACGGAGAAGTGGCTAATTTTCCTGAACTACATAGAGCCTTGTAAGTCCCCTGCAACCCTTTCCTCTTACATTCCTCTTGCTTAATGTAGCCCCCAATTTCCAGAGATGACCATAAAAAATTACCATAATCTGTATATTTTCAAGCTTGGTGCTGCCCCCTCTAACCCTGCTGTCCTAGGCAGTGACCTACAGGTATCATTATGGTAAACAAAGCCCCAAACCAGATATATGGCCATCACATTTCTATATTGGTGAAATTGTTAACTTTTTATACCATTTCTTACCATTGGAAGAGTTTTATTTTATATGCAAATTAGGAACAATGCGCAGACACAGGGTTTATTGTTACATTTTAAAAGAAATACAATCATTTCCAATTCATTATGATGGGAAATGATACTATCTAATTAAATTAATGGGAAGCTATCTAAAATTCCAACCATCCAAAGGGGGTCCACAGCATACTTTCAAGCTAGCCATAAAAAAAATAAAAAACTCATCTGCTTAGGTTAAAAACAAACTTTGGTGTATACATTTGAAAATATGTTGAATGTTAAAGCCACACAGCCACACCGAGGCACCTGTGTAGCGTGTGGTTCCTAACTCAAAACTACTGTCTCCCCAACTATGGGGCATATAGAAGCAGTGCACAAACTTAAGCCTGGTACACACTATTCGTTTTTGGTTGAATGAAAGAAAACTGCCAACTCTGGTCGGAGTTGGCGGAGAGCCCTGATCGTGAGCCGGTTTTCCAGCATGCTTGTCCGACAGAAGCCCGCCAAACGGCCAGCTTCTGTCTGACCGGCTAGCATAAACACGGGCCGAAAGTCATCTGGTTTTTATTTAACCGGCTGACGTCAGCCGGCATTCGGCCAATGTGTAGGGGGCTTAAGAGCAGGTTCACCTGGAGGTAGCCTCTTCCTCCTTAAAGGTACACTAACACACCAGAAGTTCAGATATATAATGTGTCTGCACCCAAAATTCCAGCCAATTTAGACATTAGCACAGTACAAAAAGAGATATTTGTTTTGTAGTAATACACACACCAACATACAGTATGTTTTTACTGCTATCTTATTAGGGATATTTCCCTGGTGACAGCAAGACAAGAATTGTGAGGTGCAGGTGTCACCAGGTGTCAGGACAGCAAGACAAGGTTCTTACTTTTCCCCAGTCAAAAAAATTAATTTTTGTTGCTGTCTGTCCCCTTCAGTGAGATTTTGCTTCCTGCTCTGTCTGACATTTGTCACCTAGAAAAGAAGTGTAAGTAAAACTTCCAAAAGGGCCACAGACAACCATATAACCACATAAACCTAACAAACCCCACTACCACATGAAAAAAAAGGTTTTGGCTGGAGTGATGTTAAAACATGACATGAAGGATTATGATCTAAGGTTAAACTAAAGCAGAAATACATGAGGAATCTGATTAAAGCAGATCTAAAGTCACAGCATACACTTTCATTTTATAATATCAGAATTGTAATAACAATACAAAAACAGTTATATTTAATAGTCCAACATAAGCTAAATTGAAAAATCTCCTTTCATGTTGTAAGTTCTGTTGTCTGCTGGACATCTCTTTCACATTTCTAAGGACTACATATCCCATGGTGCCTTGCTTCCCTAAGCAGTGATTCCTGTACTACTCCTCTTTCTGAAAATCTTCCTCTCTGCACTTCTGTAGGTCGGAAGGCAGGTTCTATGAAATGTGTGACAGAACAGTCCCCACTCACAGGGCATGGTGAATACATGTCACAGAATTCAAGGATGTACAGTAATGCCGCGTACACACAGTCGGAATTTCCATCAGGAAATGTTCGATGGGAGCTTGTTGTCAGAAATTCTGACCGTGTGTAGGCTCCATCGGACATTTTCCGTCGGAATCTCCGACAAACAAAATTTGAGATCTGGATCTCAAATTTTCCGACAACAAAATCTGTTCTCATAAATTCTGATCGAGTGTACACAATTCTGACGCAGAAAGTGCCACGCATGCTCGGAATCAAGCAGAAGAGCCGCACTGGCTACTGAACTTTATTTTTCTCGGCTCGTCGTACGTGTTGTACGTCACCACGTTCTTGACGTTCGGAATTTCCGACAAGATTTATGTGACTGTATGTATGCAAGACAAGTTTGAGCCAACATCTGTCAGAAAAAAAACATGGATTTTGTTGTCGGAATGTGCGATCGTATGTATGCCGGAGAAGGGGATAATGGTCTGGAGAAACCACTCTAACACCTCCATCCCTAAATGCAACAAGAAAAAAGAAAGCAGCCCTGGGACTTTAAATGAGGCGGGAGAGATTGGGACACTTCCACAATAGGTGCAATAAAATGTTTTATTGATCACAGAATGCTGTGTAGAACACATGGGAACAGCAATAAATGTGCGTTACCCGGCATAGTAGCCTAGTTCTAAGCATACGTAAAAAACAACTACAATTCATAGCACTTGATATATACATCCATAAAAAACACTGTACATAAGTGCACATACATGATATAAATTGGTAAAGTACATAATATATAATACATATGTATAAAATGAAGCAGTGTGTGACCAGCTTCAGGTACCCAACAATATGGGCGTACACGTAGCATCGATGGTACCCTACGCGTTTCGCAAGTCTTTTCTCGCTCATCAGGGGCCGATGCATGATTCATGTGTCTATAACAAAAATGTTGGAAATAATGAAAATATATAAGTGACTAAATAAATCGGGGTAAGGGTGAGTTGGCAAGGGAGGTCAATGAAACAACAACCTCATACTTACCACTGGGCTGGAGCAGGTCACCAAAACGCTGGGCGTCACAAATGGCGGCATTAAACAATGCCGGTCCGGGGGCTGAGGGGACGTGGCAACCAGAAGTCGCAGCAGGAGAACTCAGGACGCATAGCACGGACTGCAGGAGGCATGTGGTTGGTGGTCAGAGTGTATCCATAGCCATGTCTAGAAAAAATATATATATAAAAAGATGCATGAGTCTCAGCAGACATACTGAAACCAAACTAAGCATCAAAAAATATTTTCTAACCCTGAGAAATGACCAGGGAGGGTTGTGTTGAAAATAAAAAATGTATATATATGAGATAAAATAGGTATCTAGTATGGAATATGGTAGGTGATGTAAAGATCGTCATGACAGATAATTAAGGGCAGGGCTGCGGAGAAGTGCAAGCACTTATTGATATATGATGGAAATTAAACCCAAAATGTATGTGGGTAAATGTGTAAACAAACAATACTAGGTGAGTAATATAGTGTGTAGTGAGATAGTAACACATACACAACAAGTATTGAGTGAGAGGGACCACTGAATGAAGGATATTACCTGAGTGAGAGTGATGAGTCCCAGGCATGTAAATGCACTGCACAGACCACTGATCATAACCGCAGACCAACAGAACACAAATGCAAGCTGCAGCTGCGCCAAGCGTCAAGATATACCCATGCAGCTTGCATTTGTGTTCTGTTGGTCTGCGGTTATGATCAGAGGTCTGTGCAGTGCATTTACATGCCTGGGACTCATCACTCTCACTCAGGTAATATCCTTCATTCAGTGGTCCCTCTCACTCAATACTTGTTGTGTATGTGTTACTATCTCACTACACACTATATTACTCACCTAGTATTCTTTGTTTACACATTTACCCACATACATTTTGGGTTTAATTTCCATCATATATCAATAAGTGCTTCCACTTCTCCGCAGCCCTGCCCTTAATTATCTGTCATCACGATCTTTACATCACCTACCATATTCCATACTAGATACCTATTTTATCTTTTATTTTCAACACAACCCTCCCTGGTCATTTCTCAGGGTTAGAGAATATTTTTTGATGCTTAGTTTGGTTTCAGTATGTCTGCTGAGACTCATGCATCTTTTTATATATATATTTTTTCTAGACATGGCTATGGATACACTCTGACCACCAACCACATGCCTCCTGCAGTCCGTGCTATGCGTCCTGAGTTCTCCTGCTGCGACTTCTGGTTGCCACGTCCCCTCAGCCCCCGGACCGGCATTGTTTAATGCCGCCATTTGTGACACCCAGCGTTTTGGTGACCTGCTCCAGCCCAGTGGTAAGTATGAGGTCGTTGTTTCATTGACCTCCCTTGCCAACTCACCCTTACCCCGATTTATTTAGTCACTTATATATTTTCATTATTTCCAACATTTTTGTTATAGACACATGAATCATGCATCGGCCCCTGATGAGCGAGAAAAGACTTGCGAAACGCGTAGGGTACCATCGATGCTACGTGTACGCCCATATTGTTGGGTACCTGAAGCTGGTCACACACTGCTTCATTTTATGCATATGTATTATGTATTATGTACTTTACCAATTTATATCATGTATGTGCACTTATGTACAGTGTTTTTTATGGATGTATATATCAAGTGCTATGAATTGTAGTTGTTTTTTACGTATGCTTAGAACTAGGCTACTATGCCGGGTAACGCACATTTATTGCTGTTCCCATGTGTTCTACACAGCATTCTGTGATCAATAAAACATTTTATTGCACCTATTGTGGAAGTGTCCCAATCTCTCCCGCCTCATTTAAAGTCCCAGGGCTGCTTTCCTTTTTCTGATCGTATGTATGCGGCATAAATGTGTGGGGATCTTTACAAAAACGTTTTCAAACGTCTGCTTTCTCTCTCCTGTATATCACAGCCTGTGAGGAGAGAGCAGGGGGTGGGGCCAAGCTGCACTCTGTGTGTCTAAGGAGACACAGAGCATGGCTTGGGATTGACCCCGCACAAGTGCCCCCATTGTAAGCCTCTTGGCAGAAGTACCTAAGGAATAAGCACAAGTGCCATACTAAGTGTAGCATTGATGAATTTTTAATGTAGATGTAAAGACTGTTACTCACAAGAGTAAAGACACCACGAGCATGTGGCACCGTGGTTCATAATCATCACTGGAGCCGGGCGTCAGGGTGGCCTCTGCAGCTGGGTTCTTGGAGGGTGTCCCCAGTGGATTCTGGTGTTTTCGTTAGATTAGGCGACCCTTCTGATTTTGTAATGGAAGTGACGTTCTGTCACCGCTATCTTGCTACACCCCGCACTTGTCCACAGTAAGGATACAGTGAGACAGCGGCAATCGGACATGTTGTTACACCCACTGGAGTCTTGCATTTCACACTTATTTTTAACAGTAAACTCAGCTTATATAGTGAAATTCAGTATTTTGAAATCCATGTTCTGTGATATTAACAAACCTGTGAGATCAGTAGGCTTGCCGCTGCTTTTAAAATTCAACATCTAAACAGTCAGACGGATTTTTAAATACTGTATTTCACTATATAAAGTCAGTTTACTGTTAAAAATAAGTGTGAAATGCATGACTCCGCCTTCTCACTGTATCCTTACTGTGGACTAGTGTGGGTGTAGCAAGATGGCGGCGACGAAACTTCACTTCCGTTACAAAATCTGCCGGGTCGCCTAATCTGATGAAACACCGGCACCTCCTGGAGCCGTGAAACGCACAGCAGACCGATCGTGATGTCACTTCCCAGATGTGATGTAATGACGTAGGCGACGCGTTTACGGAGCATGCGCTCCTTCTTCAGGCCTTGCCAGTGCCATTTTGAACAGGCTTAAGTTTGTGCACTGCTTCTATATGCCCCATAGTTGGGGAGACGGTAGTTTTGAGTTTAAAACGCTCTGCCATTGGGAAAGTGCCAATTATGGTTTCAATGACAAACACTCAGTCCCTTTGAAGATTTTTCATAGTATTCCAAGAAGTGTCGGGAAACAATATGCTTGTCGTTGCCAGCTTCCACAAAGCGGCAGTGTCCTGGAACCTTTTTCTCAATGTAAGAATAGTTCCACCTACATAGTATGAACCACGCAGGCAGGTTAGGCAGTAAACCACACATTCTGTGCTATTGTAAAAGTTTTTAATTGGATAGATTTTACCCTTAACATTGAACTCCTTTTGGCCATGGGTCACATGTTTATATGTGAGGCATAGAGCCTTACAGCATTGGTACATACCTAATATGAGAATGAGGCACAAAGTTGGTGTTTGGCAGGAGCCAGGAGCACTGGCTGGGAAGTCCAGTAGAGGAGGATCAGGGCTGCTCTATGCAAAACCATTGCATAGAGCAGGTAAGTATAACATGGCCTGGTGGATGTTCACTCTAATGCCCCGTACACACGGTCAGAAATGTGAAATGTGTGACAGAGCAGTCCCTACTCACAGGGCATGGTGAATACATGTCACAGAATTCAAGGATGTACAGTAATGCCGCGTACACACGATCGGAATTTCCGACAGGAAATGTTCGATAGGAGCTTGTTGTCGGAAATTCCGACCATGTGTAGGCTCCATCGGACATTTTCCATTGGAATTTCCGACAAACAAAATTTGAGATTTGGATCTCAAATTTCCCGACAACAAAATCCATTGTCGTAAATTTTGATCGTGTGTACACAATTCCGACGCACAAAGTTCCACGCATGCTCGGAATCAAGCAAAAGAGCCACACTGGCTATTGAACTTCATTTTTCTTGGTTCGTCATACGTGTTGTGCGTCACCGCGTTCTCGACGTTTGGAATTTCCGACCAACTTTGTGTGACCGTGTGTATGCAAGACAAGTTTGAGCCAACATCCAACGGAAAAAATCCATGGATTTTGTTGTCGGAATGTCCGATCGTGTGTGCTGGGCATTAGAGTTTTAGGCTGGTGAGTAGGGATGACCCAAACACCCCTTGGTTCGGTTCACAGCATGACATGCGAACAGGCAAAACGTTTGTGCAAACACAGTTAAAGTCTATGGGACACGAACATGAAAAAACAAAAGTGCTAATTTTAAAGGCTTATATGCAAGTTATTGCCATAAAAAGTGTATGGGGACCCAAGTACTGCCCCAGGGGACATGTATCAATGCAAAAAAAAGTTTTTTCAGGAGCAGTGATTTTAATAATGCTTAAAGAGAAACAATAAAAATGAAATATTCCTTTAAATATCTGCCTGGGGGTGTCCTTAGTATTCCTGTAAAGTAGCGCATCTTCCCCATGTTCATAACAGTACCACATACATAACAGTATTTTGACGCGGGGTTCCCCTTAAAATCCATACCAGACCTGAAGGGCCTGGTATGGATTTTGGGGGGGGGACCCCCACACCATTTTTTTTACATTTTGATGCGGGGTTCCGCTTAATATCCATACCAGACCAGACCCGTTTTTTTCAATGATTTTTATGTATATTGCTAGGATCCGACAATACATTACAGCCGCAAGCAGTTTTAAATGACATTTTTTCTTTTAGAAATGTCATTTTGCTGCTCTCATTCAGTACACTATGTACGCTTGCTCTGTAAGCAGCCTTACAAAGTCTGGGGCTTGGATTTAGCCCCCTGAGCCATGATTGGCCAAAGGCACCTTTGGCCAATCATGGCTCTCACAGCAGAGCGTGCATTATGGATCGCACAGGATCGCAGTGCATTATGGGGCGTTCCGCAGGCGCTGCAATTTCCCGCAAACGCCCTATAATGTTCGGAATTAGGCGAACAAGCGAACACCCGATGTTCGAGTCAAATTTACGTTTGATTCAAACCATGGGCTCATCCCTACTGGTGAGTCTCTTCCTGACACCATTGAAATGAAATCACTGCCAGGTCTTACTTTCATTTCATGTTTAGAAGCTGTTTTAGGACTGAAACATTAGTCCTGCGAATTTTTGCTTTAGATACTTCTCAAAAGTAAACAGCCATATTGGAACTGTGGCACAAAAAATTGTGCTACTGTATATGCCATGACATTTAATGGATGCTGTAAGATAAAGTTTTTTTAAGGGCTGTAATGGAAAGTCAAAGTGGGCATCTCAGTGTTATACTTTAGCATGGATTGGGATGGGTCCAATAAGCATCTGTAACCTGTATATAAAGTTAGTTGGAAAAAACTTACCCAAAATCTAGGACCAGACTTTGATGAGTACATAGTAAAAGTTCACAGATTAACACAATGGGGTTGATTTACTGAAGGCAATTAGGCTGTTCACTTTGCAAGGGAATTTGCCCCCAGAGATTACCCAATCATGTGCAACAAAACTAACAAAAAAGTATTTTTTCATGCACATAATTGGATGATGGAAGTCGGCAGAGCTGCACCTTATTCAATAAGCTCTGGGACAAAATCCGTTGCTAATAACAATTTCCCTTGCAATGTGTACAGTCTATTTGCCATTAGTAAATCAACCCCAATGTGGTCTATAGTCTTGGAGAACTAGACCTCTAAGTGCATAAATAAGGTTTGATTACTTAATATAGTAATTGAGGACAGGTCAGACTCCCTTTCATTAAGGACTTTTTGTTGGAATGGTCTTGGTGACTGCAGATGTAAATGTTGGGTATGATGGAGCTGATAGTTCTACATGTGCTTTTGATTATAATAGAAAATGATTAAGAACTAAGCTTCTAGCAGAGACGTCCATTTATCTATGAGTTACTGAGTAACTGAGAGATGAATGAGCCTCCAGGCAATGTCAGGGTTTGGGGAAATAAGAGACAGAGGCCCCTATGTAATATACTGGGTAGAGTGTGCTGAAAGACCTGTTCGCCATGATTACAGAACAATAAACATCTTTTTCACAACTGAAGAGCAAAACAATCTAACTTTAATTAAAAAAAATGATGTTTCTTTTGCCACTGCTCTTCTGCTGTAATATTTTGAACACAAAGCCCCGGTTGTCAGAGTTTTAAAATCATTTTCAAGACATGTTATTGCTGAGTTCATTTTCCTAGGCATGTTATGCATGATTGTGTTCCAGATGACCGTGGAGCACGCTATTCCCCAATATGACATGTTTAGTGAATCTGATTACGAAATACTGTTTTTGACTTTAAATGTTCCTTTAACCTCCCTGGCGGTATGATTATTTCAGATTTTTGATGCTCAAAGCGGTACATTGGCGTAATTTGGCGTTTTATATTGTAGGCCTGTAATTCTTAGGAATAACACACTTAAATCTGTCTAAACAAGAGTCTAGTAGACATCCCGGGTATGAGTTTGAAACACGAAATCATAAATTATAATATAATAAATAACTATAAATAATTATAAGAAATAATAATATAATAATAATAGAAATTATTCAATAATGTAATCAAATCAAAAACACTGAAATTTGCTCAGTTGCAGAATTGTCGCTGTCATTACTTTCAGTGTTTGATGACGAATTTCCCCACAAATCACTATCGCTCAATTCTGCAATTGATTTTAATTTATCATCGCTGTTTTTTAGCTGGTCTAAAACTGCTTTTGATGTAAAGGGATGCTTTTTGGTTGCTATGGACAATCTCCAGTTTCCAGGCAGAAAGAACAGTATATATAATATAAAACTGCATGCAGGGCACTGGACAAACTGTTAGGGACAAAAGGGGGGTGAAATAATGTAATACAGTAATGTAATCTGTAAGATTACAGTGTACTGTATGTGTAATGTGTTTTTCACTTTTTGAATTTGGCCCCGTGCTCCGTCCCCGTGCGTCTCAACGCTCGCAGGGAACAGAGCTCGGTACTGTGATGGATCCGGCGGAGGACACGGCTCGCACACACAGCGGGGAGACATCGCAGGATCCTGGAGACAAGGCAAGTAACTTTGCCTGGATCCTGCGATGCGATCCCGAGTGTGGCTCCGACCTGGATGGGGTAAGTGCAGACCCAGCGGGGGGGTTTGTTTGCCATCCCTCCCCCCAAAAATGAAGCATCATTCGCCACTGATGTGGATAGCGTAATGAGGCGTTAGAACCACTGTCACGTTTATATTGCTGCCTGTGTCCCATTAGGGAGATTCAGTCTCTCTAACTGCCCTGGTCCCCAATGTAACTGGGAATGAAAGTGATGGTAAATCCAAAGTTTTGAGTTGTCATTAGAGTTCTAGTTCTAGTTTTGAGTGCAGCAGGTACATCATCAGTGGCTTACCAATGGCAGACATGAAAGACACCAGACCAGGAAAAAGACCCGCAGAACCGTCATTTGCTGTAATGAAGTAGGAGTGTGAACATATGTACAAGTGTGAAGTGCTGAAAATTTTTTTGATAGATTTTTTTTAAATGATAACTCTCCAAAAACATGCTAGTAGGTTATTTGGCTCCTGTCTAAATTGACCCTAGTATGTGCATGTATGTGGGTTAGGGACCTTAGATTGTAAGCTCCTTGGGGGCAGGGACTGATGTGAATGTACAATATATGTACAGTATGTAAAGCACTGCGTAAACTGACAGCGCAGAATAAGTACCTGTAATAAATAAATAAATACAATCAATTACAATGATTTGACTGCTGAACAGTTTATCAACTTGGTCTTCAGTGACCACCACAAGTGCAAGACTTCTCAGTAGATGCACATCTTTGTATATTTGTTACAGGTTTTGAAGGTTCACTCTAGGGTCTGAAGCCCTTTGCTCATCAAAAACTGCAGCATTGTTGCAGCCATGTTAACCTGATATTAGTTAATGCTGACAAAAAAATTCGCAAAGAGGCTTTTCATTTTACTTATAAAAAGAAACCATGTTGATTGGGATGTACTAACCCTTATTAAATAACCCTTATTTCTTTGGTTTAGTAAGGTAAGTAAAGTGAGCACAATGAAAGATTCACTTAAGGAGAGCCTCATTATTTTTCCTTATTGTAGTGCGTACATTTTATTTACTGAACTAGTATCTCAAGTTTTTTCCTGTGTAGAGAAGGACAATCTTTTGATTGACAGGTGGGGGAAAATGAGCATGCAATGAAAATACAGGACTGGGGAATTATTCCTCTCTCCGGAGATTGCAGTCCATTTGTGTTGAACATATGTAAAAGACATGTGAATACATAATCCAAAGTTATAAAAAGTATATAGCTACATGTGCTGACCCGTCTACATATATATTAGTCCTCTGTCCCTGGGCTCCTCGTAGCTAGTGAAACCTGTTCTTTCCTTTCCCTCCAATCATAAATAATGCTATACTTCTAATTACTAATAGGTTTCAAATGTTACTTTCCAACAATGGTCCCTTTCTCAGCTTCTCTGCACTGGGGTACACTGGAAACACTGATACAGCACCCCTGGCTGCTTCCCAGCCAAGGGTATACTATATTGCACTTGTGATAATGAGACTATTTGTTATCTGGCTGGTTTCCAAGTGAAAGGGGGGGGGGGATTTATGAATAGAGTTAAATCATCCTTCAAGGCTCTCACCCTAATTCCTCAGTTCTGCCTAGTTTACACCTCTAACAACAAAACACACACTCCAGGGATCTACCAAAAAGGTATGGAGTTCCTTAAAGTTCATAACATATGACCTTATAGACAAGGGTACCGTGACATAAATAGTTATGCATTATTCGTAATTCACAACTCAACATGAATAGACAACTGAGCCTCACAAAAAACAGTCTGATATTAAAATCAAGTACAACAAGGGATCTGACACTGCACATTCTCTTTGCTATCACCAGGGTTGCAAAATCAAATAAATCTCAAACTCTCTGTTTGGCCGAATAAATCCTACTGAGTTTTAAAATCCTCCTTAAATATCTGTGCAACTGGTTTAGTAAAGATGGCCATAGTCCTCAGACAGTGAGGGGAACGTGAAAGCACAATCTGTCCAATTTACATTGACTTTTGGCACAGATTCAGCCATGTACTGTATGTGTGTGCAGATCATTCAAGAGGTCTTGCTTATACTATAGGTGGAGGGAAAGCAAGGCACCTACACTGTAGGCAACCTTGGTGGCATAGCTGTTGATTTAAGTTTGCGAACTTGTCCAATAGCTTTCGACCCCTAAATCTGTTGGCTGGTACTGTTTGTTGGTCTTCTTTGTCCATAGACATAAGATCATATCTAGCTCCCACTGAGAAACTATATTTTCATGTTTATCAGCACCGAAAAACCTGCTTTGTCATAACAGTTAATAAAACTCCAGGTCTTTCTCCTTTTTAGCAAAAATTGACTTACGTCTTCCTACCTCTTTCACTACCATTTATCCTTTAGATATTATGCTTTCATCCTTCTTCTAACTAACTTTTACATTTCCCTTTATCATATTATTGTTGTACAATTTAGTGACATATAGTTGTATATAGTTGTATATCAGTGATTCTACAAGCAAATGCATAATTATTATCTTTTCTATTGCTACCATGATATATTCTGCATACCTAAAGTGCCTATTACCTGACCCCTATTATGTTTGCTTGTAAATATATTGCTATTTACACTCTGGAATCAGTTCTATACACCTTGAAAACCTTTTCATGTAAAGCCTAAGTACAGCCAAAATCATAAAACTGAAAAAACAGCACAAGGGACAAAACTTACTTTTTGATTTTTCTTCTGAAAATCTAACACCATCCTGCATCCCTGCTCCCCCTCTTACTGTAATTGGGGGTTTCTAGAACTAAGAGGGTGTTACAGGCTGTCATCAAGAGAGCCTGACTATGCCCGCCCTTTCTGCCCAGCTCTGTCCTTCATAGAAGTCATACCATAACTTCTATGAATGGAACGCAATGTTTGAATGGAAGGGGCAGGCCTATCTATCATCCTCCCATCCTCCATTCATAGATCATGTTCCATTCATAGAGGGATGGGGGAAGGTATTCACAAACATAAGAGGAATCAGCACAAGGGACATATCCTGTTGACTATATGTTATGTCCCTTGTGCTGATTTTTCCATTTGTGATTTTTGGTTGCACTTAGGCTTTAATTTGTAACTGTTGAATAAGAAATAATTGTATAGTCACTTCCTTCCAACGTGATTCCATCAGACATTAATTTACACCCTCAGTCACTATACAAGATCCTCAGTGAGGGGGTCAGCTGATGGCCAGCAGAAAGCCACCTGAGACAAATACAATGTGTGAGAATTCTCAACTCCTTTAGTAAATTAGCCTTAATAACTGTATAGAAGGCAGACAAGATGAGGTCTGGACTTTGACCCCCCGCGGCCACCACTGAACAAGGGAACAAAGTGTGGAAGCACGCTGTTGTGGTGTTCCTGTGTTAGTTCCAATGGCTCTAGTAGCATTGGGGTTCATTAGAAATGTTTCTAAGCACAGGCATGGGATTGAGGAGTTTTGAAATAATGATGCCATCAGGAAGATAGCAAACTGCACCTCACATGGCATTATCTTGGTATTAGAACACACAGGTGAAAAGATAGTTACCGGGTTTTACAAGCTTAGTTGTCTAAATGAAATTGTAATTCTGTGGCGTTAATAATGACTTTCTAGACAGGAAAATAATTATTTCAGTAACTATTACCTATTAAACCAACATCAAAGTGGTCTGAGAGATAGCTTCTGTTGCACATTTCTCAGACCTACCTCATTAAGTGAATAGGTTCATAATACTTAATGCTATTTCGTTTCACCATTGTAAGTACAGAACAACGCTCATAATCAGAGGCCAGGCCATGTGAACCCTCTTGTCTGCTTAGCTTACACAACTTTCTTTTTAGCAGCACTGACTGGTCACCTTTTCTCCTACAGTAATTACTGATTTCCTGCAGCCATTGCTAAAACTACCCTCATTACTTGGCCAGGAAATGAACACTCAAACTGCTGCTTCATGAGGGTCCATTAGCCACAGTCAAGAGGGTGATGACTGAAGCAGTACAGAGCAAAACTTTCTTTATTTTACTTATTTAGTTATTCAGAAGAACAGCATGCACATAGTAGACAGCCACCATTTTCAACTGTCATTAATGGTACATTATCACCTACACACAATAGAAGAACCCATTCTGACTGTTTATATAAAGCAGCACAAAGTGGAATGGGGATAATACAAACACATTAACCCAGAGCGACCCATCAGATTTCACTTTAATCAGAAATTGATTGTTATGAGATACTTTATACCTGATATTTACTATTTACCTTACCGAATAAGACATGTTTGTGTATCCTGAAAAGAGAAGTATGGCTTCTAAAAAAAAAAAAAAAAAAATTATTCTCAACTGGGTGAATGCAGCATGGGTCCAATGCTGCGTCTGTCCCATGCTGCTTTTTAGACTGAGAACCAAGCATTTAAAGACTGTTGAATGCTCAGCTCTCAGTCATCAGTGAGCAGAGACTGTCAGTCTCCGGTTTTCTGCTCTGGCTCTTCAGCGCTCACTGGAGTGTTGAGCTGTGCAGGGGGCAGGAGTGGCTGGCTCAGGATCCCAGTGGCTCGCTGAGAAGCTGAGCCAGCTGCGGGTCTAGGCATCTGGGTGGATCCAGACTTTAAAGTCAGATAGATGTTAGTGCTTTAGCCCTCTGTCAGCTGAAAACGGGTCACAGGAGTGCAGAACGAACTCCTGCACTCCTGTGATCCATAGGAGAAATAAGACCAAAAAAGCTTTGGCCATGATTCTTGAATTATAATTCAACCAATCAATTTAGTAGGAGCTTATAATGTCTTTCCTGAAAATTTTGCAAATGAGACAACTTTTTTTCAGTACAGAAAAGTGGAAGGTTAATTCCACTGAAGGGGGAGTTATGTTCCGTTGTATCTGGGAAAAAGACTTCTAAGCTGAAAAGTTTGAAGCAGGTCCAACATTTATGCCAAGTCTTTTATCATTTTGACCAAAGCAAAAAGAACAATGACTACTTTTTATATACGCTTCACCTTCACTTCACCTTCACTGTTTTCCTCAAAATGTTAAATAACGACATGCTGGTAGGTTAATTGGCTCCGGTCCAAATTGGGCCTAGTATATGCGTGTGAGGTAGGGGTCTTAAATTATAAGCTATTTGAGGGCAGGGACGGATGTGAATGTACAGCTTATAAAGTTCAGCCAATGAAATGACTGCAGGCAAAGAGATGATTTCTTTTTCCTTGGCTGTAGGTCATCTTACAAATTTCATCAGCATCCTCCATGTACTTCAATTTCTGTTGCCTGCAGATACCCAAAAATGAAAAGAGACCAGATTAGAAAAAGAATAATATAAACTGTGAAAATGTGAAATGTTTTAAACTCTTTACTCCTATATATGATATTAGATGATATTTAAAGCCTGAGTTTAACTTTTCAGAAAAAAATGAAAAAAGTGAACTAAAACTCTGCACCCTTCCCCCCAGTTCAGGCTGCACTTACCTTCGTGGGTGTTGAGCTGTTAGTGCCCATGCAAATGATGTAGCGGTCTTGAGATCTGAAATCCCTGCTCTTCTGCCTCTTCTTTCTGTAGTACTTCCAGGATGGATCGGGTCGATGTTCTGTGCAGGTGCTGCTATCCAATCACAGTCATTGTGATCTATCCTAGAAACGCTGCAGAAAGAAGAGGGAGAGCAGAGGGAATTTCGTATCCCCGGATTGCTACACCTGCTGCGTGAACACTGACAGCTCATCACCCATGGAGGTAAGTACAGCCGGGACTGGGGGATAAGGGAGGGTATAGGGCAGTGATGGCGAGCCTTTGCACCCCAGATGTTTTGGAACTACATTTCCCATCATTCTCAACTACACTGCAGAGTGCATGAGCATCATGGGAAATGTAGTTCCAAAACATCTGGGGTGCCAAGGTTCGCCTTCACTGGTATAGGATGTTAAAAAAGAAATGTATTTTTTGTTTTTTTTTTCAAAATAATACTTACCTAGATGGATGCAGCATTGGTCTGATGTTGCATCTGTCACACATCGGTTCTAAGACTGAGAACCGAGCAATCAAAGGCCACTGATTGCTTGGTTCTCAGAGCTCCATGAGCAGAGAGCTGGTGACTGTCAGTTGCCGGCTCTCCGCTCTGCCCCCTGCGCTCGCTGGAGCTCTAGGCTGTGGAGGGGGTGGGAGCGGCAAGGTCAGGACCTCACTGAGAGGCTGAGCCGGATGCTGATCCAGGGTTGTGGGCAGATCCTGACTTTATTGTCGCCATAGGCGTGCGCAGGGGGTGTGCCAGGTGTGCCTGGGCACACTTTAATCACTATGGGGTTGATTTACTAAAACCAGAGACTGCAAAATCTGGTGCAGCTGTGCATGGTAGCCAATCAGCTACTAACTCTAGCTTGCTTTGACAAAAATCCTGGAAGCTGATTGGTTTCCTTGCAGAGCTGCACCAGATTTTGTACTTACAGTTTCAGTAAATCAACACCTATGTGCGGTGTTAATTCCCCCTACTGCCCAGGCCCCCCCCCTTGTCCCCCCCCCCCCCAACACTGCAGTGCTGTTGGCTTTCCTCCTCTCCCCCCGGCTGCTGTGGGGTATGCTTCAGGATAGAGAGCGGAGGAAGGGTCTAGTAAATGTGTAATTTACCAGCCCCTTCCTTTTCTAAATGAACACCATGAACACACTCACTCACTGTGTCCATTCATAAACTGTGTTTACTATGCTTCCGTTTGTGAATAAAAAGGAAGCCGCTCAGTACGGAGCACTTCCCATTCATTCACTGTCCCATGCAGAGAAAGGTGTGTGTGTTTAAGCTTTGGGGTGAACACCCTAATGCAATGGGCTGTGCACACCTGGGATTGTCACAATCTTGTCCCAGCCTGGACTGGCTCTTTAATGTCAGCTGACATTGGGCTTCAGCCCGCTATCTGCTGAAAATGTGTCACAGGAGTGCACATTGAACTGTACTCCTGTGATCCACAAGAAAAGTACAGCCAAATGAGTTTTGGCTGTACTTTTCCTTTAGCTCACCTGCTCATTTTTTCTGAAAAGATGAACTTACACTTTAACTGTTATATATGTCCTGCTAACTGCTTTGCAGTGCTACACAGTTGTTCTTTACTGATCCTTCTCATACTGAAAGTCTGTGGGGTCGATTTACTAAAACTGGAGAATGCAAAATCTGGTGCATAGAAACCAATCAGTTTCCAGGTGTTTTTGTCATGGGACAAAAACATGGAATTATCAGTGACCCCAGGAGATAGAAATTGGGAAAGCAAAACAAGAATGGCAAAAGAGAGGAAGGAGGGGGAAAGGCCAGTTCTTATCACATTGTGGTGATGAGTGCTAAAAAAAAGTACAGCAAGCAGAACTTTTTTTAGCTATGTGACGCAAACTACAGCCTTGCACCGTGCTGAGGAAAACAGTACTTAATGAAATGTCACATTGTTATGTTTCAATAAAAATCCCATAAAAAAAGGAAACTGAGTGATGCTCTGGGTTGGGGCATTGCACCTCATTCTCCTACCACACATCGGTAACTGCATTCTAGTATAGCTGCTGATGTGAACGATCATAAAAAAATTGGCTGGACACTAAAGCACATGTAGATGTTCAAAGGAACATTTCCCCAGGCCACCTCCTTGGCCCCCTCGATACATAGATATGGATTCCCCCTTCACAGCAGCTCCATACTTCCTGCCGCCTTCCACGATGTCTGCTGCCCAGCAGCTAAAAATGTAATACTGGGCTGCCCACCCCCTGCACACTACGATTTTTACTGATCAGGCTATAGACAATTCAGAAGACCACAACTGTCAGAAAAGGTGCTTGAAGATCTATGTATTAAGAAGACTGGGGGCAGTTCCATCTAAATCTGTACGTGTACTTTGATATAAACACTGCAATAATTACTCAAAATATATGATAGCTGAAAATACACTATGCTGTCCTATTAACATGTGTAGGCTGAGGCTCATGAGTTCCTTTGGCTAAATATTACAATGTCAACAGCCCCAGAATACATTCCTCTAAGTCAGGGCCAGGACAAGGGGTGAGCAGGAGGGGCGGCTGCCCTGGGCACTGTGGTATCATGTGAGGAGGGGGGTACCACAAGGAGATTGAGGTGAGGGGATTTATGTTGGGAGGGGGGATTTGGGGGGCAATAGGGGGTAAGAATTGTTCTAGGAGGGGAGATTTGGAGAGGAGTGCTAGGAGTGATGATTTAGGGGGATTTGTGGGGCTATTGGAGCTGCAGCTCCAGGCCCCTTACCTTAACCACTTCAATACAGGGCTTTTATACACCCTTCCTTCCCAGACCAATTTTTAGCTTTCAGCGCTCTCACACTTTGAATGACAATTACTCAGTCATGCTACACTGTACCCAAACCAAATTTTTATCATTTTTTTCTCACAAACATAGCTTTCTTTTGGTGGTATTTAATCACTGCTGTTTTTTTTTTTTTTCTTGCAAAATAAGCGAAAAAAGAGAGAAATTTTTGAAAAAAAAACACCTTTTTTTAGTTTCTATTGTAAAATTTTGCAAATAAGTAATTTTTCTTCATAAATTTGGCCCAAAATGTATACTGCTACATATCTTTAGCAAAAATAACCCAAATTAGTGTATAATTTTTGGTCTCTGTGAAAGTTATAGAGTCTACAAGCTATGGTGCAAATCATTGAAAAATTATCACATCTGATCACACCTGATGTACTGAAGGCCTATCTAATTTCTTGAGGCCCTAACAAGCCAGGAAAGTATAAATACCCCCCAAATGACCCCGTTTTGGAAAGCAGACATTCCAAGGTATTTAGTAAGAGGCATGGTGAGTTTTTTGAAGTTGTAATTTTTTCCCACAATTCTTGGAAATTTTTTTTTTTTTTGCACAAATTTGTCATAATAACAAGTTGTTTTTGGAAACTGTGGGAAAAAAATTGAAACTCATTTTTTTTTACACAAAGTTGTCCATTCATAAGATATTTCCAACACATAGCATGTACATAGCAAAAATGACACCCCAAAATACATTCTGCTACTCCTCCTGAGTATGGTGATACCAAATGTGTGAGACTTTTACACAGCCTGGCCACATACAGAGGCCCAACATTGAAGTAGCACCGTCAGGCGTTCTACATGCATAAATTACACATCTCATTTCTCAACCACCTATTACAATTTTGAAGGCCCTGGAGCACCAGGACAATGGAAAAACCCACAAAATGACCCCATTTTGGAAAGCTAACACCCCAACGTATAATCTATGAGGCATAATTAGTCTTTTGAATGGTTTATTTTTTTCCCGAAGTTTTTGGAAACTGTGGAAAAAAAATGAAAACGCATTTTTTTTTACACAAAGTTGTCCATTCATAAGATATTTCCAACACATAGCATGTACATAGCAAAAATGACACCCCAAAATACATTCTGCTACTCCTCCTGAGTATAGCGATACCAAATGTGTGAGACTTTTACACAGCCTGGCCACATACAGAGGTCCAACATTGAAATATCAGCTTCAGGCATTCTAAGAGCATAAATTACACATCTCATTTCTCAACCACCTATTACAATTTTGAAGGCCCTGGAGCACCAGGGCAATGGAAACGCCCACAAAATGACCCCATTTTGGAAAGCTAACACCCCAACGCATAATCTATGAGGCATAATTAGTCTTTTGAATGGTTCATTTTTTTCCCGAAGTTTTTGGAATATGTAGAAAAAAAATGAAAACGCATTTTTTTTTTATACAAAGTTGTCCATTTATAAGATATGTCCAACACACAGCATGTACATAGCAAAAAGGACACCCCAAAATACATTCTGCTACTCCTCCTGAGTATGGCGATACCACATGTGTGAGACTTTTACATAGTCTGGCCACATACAGAGGCCCAACATCCAAGTAGCACTGTCAGTTGTTCTAGGAGCATACATTACACACAAATTCCTGCCAACCTATCACATTGTTGAAGGCCCTTCATATTTCTAACACATAGCATGTACTGTACATACCAATTACAAACCAAAATACATTCTGCTGAGTAAAGGGTAAAGAAAAGATTACCTGCAGTTTTAGTAGTGTAGTGGTCCACAGAGAAGAGCATCGGTCCAGGCAGCAGGCAGGAACGTGGACAGCGACAGCAAAACAGGCAGCAGGCAGGAATAGTCAGTACAGGTAGAGATGTCAGCACAGCCAAAGCATTAGTCCAGATAGCAGGCAGGGGTGTGGTCAGCAGCAGCAAAAGGATCGTCCATGCAGCAGGCAGGAATACTGTCCATAGTTAGTACATGCAGCGGGCAGAGGTATGGTCAGCACAGCCAGAGTATTTGTCCAGGGAGCAGGCAGTACCATCAAGCTTAGGGCATTGGTCAGGAAAGAATGGGGACAGGGGTAGAGGCTTCTCCCACCAAAATGGCTTTGAAGCCTCCGGGCAGCCAGACCCTGTTATGGGAACACAGAAAACCAAAAACTGTTTTTCTGAACTCCGAACACTATTCTGGTGCCCCTCACATATGTGAGACCCCTGTGTAGCAGGGTGAAAGATCAATCCAAGGGGCAAGCAAAAAACATGGTCAACAGGCCGAGGTCAGTGCAGGTAAAAGGCAAAAATAGACGGTAGGCAGAGGCATAGTCGATACAGTCCAGGGTCAGTTCACGTGAAAGGCAAAAACATGGCGGAAAAACAATGCAGACGGTAGGCAGAGGCATAGTCGAGAAACAGGCCAGGGTCGGTTCACATGGAAGGCAATGATATGGTTGGTTGAGGAAGGGAAATATTAAGGACAGAAATTAAAAACGGGGAAATGGCAGTATTAGAAATATGGACTAATAATTTTCCAGAGTTTGATATCGCCTGAAGCATTCTCCGATGCAAAGGCCAGGTTGGGAGGGACAGTCGGTACAATGGAAGCTGGTATCTTTCCTAATTCCTTTTTTGGTGCACACCCGACATTTTTTTGGGCGTCGTCTTCCGGATCCTGTTGGTGGAATATGGTCCGGGAAATGGCGCTCATGTAGTCTGCTGACAGAATCGGAGCGAATGCTTTCTGGGGGGGATACTTGCTGATTGATAAATCAGGGCAGTGACAATGTCTTCAATAAACTTTATGAAGTTGGTGGGTGTTTCTGTTAATTTTTGGTAGATTATGAAAGAATTTAAAAGGGCCAAATGAAAAAAGTAAATTGCAACTTTTTTGTACCAGAATAGGGATTTTCTTGTTGAAAGATAGGGCTGCAACAACTGACCCTTTAAATCCACCCCCCCCCCCATGTATTTATTGTACTCAGTGATACAGGTAGGCTTGCGAACGGTACCGCATCTTCTGTGAAGTTCCACCGAGGTGTCATCGTGGATGGTGGACATGATGTACACATCTTTTCTATCCCTCCACTTCACAGCCAACACTTCTTCGTTCCTCAAGCTTGTCGATTCCCCTCTTTGAATGTTTGTGGTGACAAGACGCTGTGGGAAGCCCTTTCGGTTTTTTCTTGTTGTACCACAGGCCAAAGTTTGTTTGAGATATAGGTGGCGGAGAAGGGGCAAACTAGTATAATAATTGTCCATATAAATATGGTACCCCTTTTGGAGGAGTGGGAATGCCAACTACCAAACAATTTTCCCACTTATTCCCATGTACGAGGGACACTCAGGGGGCTGGAGCTTGGAATCTTTGCCTTCGTACACGCGGAATGAGTACACATAACCGGTGGCGCTTTCACAAAGCTTGTTAAGCTTCAAGCCATACCTCGCCCTCTTACTGGGGATATATTGCTTGATTCCCAGCCGGCCTGTGAAATGCACCAGGGATTCGTCCACAGATATATTTTTGTCAGGGACATAAACTTCGGCAAACTTCTGGGAAAAAAAATTAATTAGGGGGCGAACTTTATATAGTTTGTCAAAGTTTGGGTGATTTCGGGGGGGGGCACTGTGAGTTGTCACTAAAATGCAAGAAGCGCATTATGATTTCATATCGGGACCTGGACATGGCTGATGAAAAAACTGGCATATGGTGGATGGGTTTGGTCGACCAATACTTATGAATTTCATTTTTTTTTGTAAGCCCCATGTTGAGGGTTAGGCCTAAAAACTATTTTAGCTCCACTACCGTTAGGGGTCTCCATTCAAAAGGGCGGGCATAGCTGGAGCTGGGGTTAGTTGTAATGAATTGTTGGGCAAAGAGATTAGTTTGGTCCACGATGCCTTGAATCAATTCGTTAGGGAAAAATAAATTTAAAAAATCCATTTGTGAAAAACCTGCAGTGTTGACCTGCGCACCCGGCTGTGCTGTAAAAGGGGGGATCGTGGCTGACCCTGTGGTAGAAGGCAGCCACAATGGGTTTGCCAAGGAATCTGGAAGATGGGTTTGGGCCCTACTTCTTTGGCATGCACTTGTGCTGGGCCTTTCCTCCTGGGGTCTAGCAGAGCTTGTACTGGGCCCCTCCTCCTGGGGGTCTACCGCCGCTGGCACTGCTGGTAGCTGCCTGGTGTTCAGACCGTCTTTTTGGATGGACTGCTTCCTCCTCTGTTTCGGATCCTGATGTGTGGCCTTCAGGGGCCTCATATTCCGAACCAGAATCTGAACTGAGCGGTGAGAGTTCCCCGTTGCTCTCATCGGTCAGACTCAGTATATGGTATGCCTCTTCTGGGGTGTACACCTTTCTGGACATAGTGGCTGACTGGCTGTATGTACTCTGGTGGCAGGTGGTGAGGTGGCAGGTACTCTGGTGGCAGGTGGTGAGGTGGCAGGTACTCTGGTGGCAGGTGATGAGGTGGCGGGTACTCTGGTGGCCGGTGGTGAGGTGGCAGGTACGCTGGTGGCAGGTGATGAGGTGGCGGGTACTCTGGTGGCAGGTGATGAGGTGGCGGGTACTCTGGTGGCGGGTACTCTGGTGGCAGGTACTCTGGTGGCAGGTACTCTGGTGGTGAGGTGGCGGGTACTCTGGTGGCAAGTACTCTGGTGGCAGGTACTCTGGTGGCAGGTACTCTGGTGGCAGGTGATGAGGTGGCGGGTACTCTGGTGGCAGGTGATGAGGTGACGGGTACTCTGGTGGTGGGTACTCTGGTGGCGGATACTCTGGTGGCGGGTACTCTGGTGGCAGGTGCTCTGGTGGTGAGGTAGCGGGTACTCTGGTGGCAAGTACTCTGGTGGCAGGTACTCTGGTGGCAGATACTCTGGTGGCAGGTACTCTGGTGGCAGGTGATGAGGTGGCAGGTACTCTGGTGGCCGGTGATGAGGTGACGGGTACTCTGGTGGCAGGTGATGAGGTGGCGGGTACTCTGGTGGCAGGTGATGAGGTGGCGGGTACTCTGTTGGCAGGTGATGAGGTGGCGGGTACTCTGGTGGCAGGTGGTGAGGTGGCGGGTACTCCTGATGGACAGGTACTCTAGATGACAGGTACTCTAGATGACAGGTACTCCTGATGACAGGTACTCTTTATTTAGGGGGGGCAATCTGGGCACAGTAGTACATGTATAATAGGTAACTCACTGTTAGCTGATCTCTTCTCCTCACACTGGATCGGTGTGTGAGGAGAAGAGCCCAGCAACAGCAGTTACACACACAGTGTTGTTTACATTACTGACCGGCCGTGATTGGACACAGCCGGTCATGTGGTGAAGAGCCATGTCATTGGCTACAGTGATCGGGGCTGAGCTGTATCCAGGGGAAAAGCCTCAGCCTCGATCACAGCTCTGCACGCCGTTACCGACGATACACGCCGCTTCCCAATGCTGCTCTGCATTGCCGTTACCGACGCTCCGCCGCCCGCCACCGTCGCTTCAATACCCCCATCGGGGAACGGCTGTGTCCTGAGGGACACAACGGTACCCCGATCGCCACTCTGCGGTCCCCCGGGGGCCCGCAGTAGCGGCAGAAAGCCGAGCCCATCATATGACGTCCACCCAGGATGGGAGATCCCATCTGTGGACGTCATTTGACTATGGCCGGGTATTGAAGTGGTTAAGATAGATAAAAAAAATCACAAAAAAAAAAAAAGATCGACTTTGAGGGTCGTGGCTCGGCGACCAGTCCAGGAGTCACATAGAGCCCAAATTTAGGGGGTATGTAGCTGAAGGTCTACCCCACTACTGTTCAAAATTTGGGGCTGCTATCACCTATGGTCCTGGAGATACGGGGCTCCTTGCACAGCCTGTCAGAAGCTACATACGGAGCGGCCAGTTTAAATACAAACTGGCACACTGTGTTTGCAGCAGACTGAGAGGATGAGCTCACAGTGCCTCTCCTCACTTCTTGTCAGAGGCACTGAGCTCAATAGATAGCTTGGAGCCTGCAGAGTTTGACAGGCAGTACCACCTGTCAAACTCGCTCACAGTAGCAGCATAGTCCAACAATGTAAAACTGTTATTCAGCAATGTAAAAAAAAAAAAAGAAGGTGGCTGTAGCACCTCATGAACGCCTGTCAGCTGCTGCTATACCACTAGTTGAAAAGCAATACACCACAGATCACTTTTCAGAGGGCAGTAAGCATTACTGCAAATGTCAAAGAAACTTGAAACACATCATCCATTTCACACTCACCACCAACCAGGTCACACCCCAGCCACTTTCCATGTTAGCCACCTCCCTTCAACTTATATCACAGGTGACCATTTCCCAACCTGCAGATGACAGACCCTACTCCAAAAGATATCATTCCCAGTTACTACCCCCACCCGCTGATTGATATCCCTCAATGACCACCTCACACCCCCCTGCTGACAGACCTCTCTCCCCAGCCTGTCCCCACACATCTTCTCACCTGCTGACCTGTGGATGGGGGAATCACTCCCGCAGTGTTATTGTGTTATGCCAGTGGGGAGCCTTCCTTACCCACAGAATACAATGATCAGTGTTGCTAACTATAGCTGGCAGCACTAACCGTTTTGGGAAAAACCTGACAGGCTGGTTGTACTCAAGTCGATTAATAGATTGACCTGTGTACAACCAGCTAGCCCATACATAGATCGACTATGGCTGGTCTCTGCTTAATTGGCTTAATTTCAATTCATGTATGGCCCGCTTAACCACTACGCAGTCCTTAAACATCCTTCCACAAACCTTTACGTTTTTCCTTCCCAGATTCCTACATCCTTCTCCCCTGTACAGTGCCCACTGTCATACCCTCCACACTCCTCTCCTATACATAGTGCTCACTGTCATTCCCTCCACACTCCTCTCTTTTACATAGTGCTCACTGTCATACCCTCCACACTCCTCTCCTATACATAGTGCTCACTGTCATACCCTCCACACTCCTCTCCTGTACATACTGCTCACTGTCATACCCTCCGCATTCCTCTCCTATACATACTGCCCACTGTCATACCCTTCACAATCCTCTCCTGTACATACTGCTCACTGTCATACCCTCCACACTCTTCTCCTGGACATACTCCCCATGGTCATACCCTCCACACTCCTCTCCTGTACATACTGCCCACTGTCATACCCTCCACACTCCTCTCCTGTACATACTGTCCACTGTCATACCCTCCACACTCCTCTCCTGTACATACTGCCCACTGTCATACCATCCACACTCCTCTCCTGTGCATACTGCTCACTGTCATACCCTCCACATTCCTCTTCAGTACATACTGCCCACTGTGATACCCTCCACACTTCTCTCCTGTACATACTGCCAACTGTCATACCCTCCACACTCCTCTCCTGTACACACTGCCAACTATCTTTCTCGCCACACTCCTCTCCTGTACATACCACCCTCATAATACCTTCCACACTCCTCTCCTGTACATACTGCCCCCCCAATCATACCCTCCACACCCCTCTCCTGTACATACTGCCCCTATCATACCCTCCACACCCCTCTCCTGTACATACTGCCCCCCATCATACCCCCCACACTCCTCTCCTGTATATACTGCCCACTGGCATACCCTCCACACTCCTCTCCTGTATATAGTGCCCACTGTTATACCCTCCACA
Organism: Aquarana catesbeiana; assembly: GCF_042186555.1. Classification (NCBI taxonomy): domain Eukaryota; kingdom Metazoa; phylum Chordata; class Amphibia; order Anura; family Ranidae; genus Aquarana; species Aquarana catesbeiana. Next base: position 310,789,258 of record NC_133329.1, read on the forward strand.
TTCCTCTCCCTCACCTGTACATACTTCCCACATTTATACCATCCATACTTCTCCCCTATGCCTCTTACACACAAAAACAGTTCTTTAAAATGATATTGAATATCCTCAATGTTACCAGCTCTAGAATGGGCACACTTTTGTTCCATCTGCACCCTGTCTTCTTTCCGGGTTCTGTGCCTTTGGTCACTTGCAGCACAGTGGTGAGGGCAGCACAGTGGTGTAGTGGGTAGCACTCTCACCTAGCAGTAAGAAGGGTCGCTGGTTCAAATCCCAACCATGACGCTACCTGCCTGGAGTTTGCATGTTCTCCCTGTGCCTGCATGGGTTTCCTCCGAGTACTCCGGTTTCCTCCCACACTCCAAAGACATGCTGGTTGGTTAATTGGATTCTGTCCAAAATTGGCCCTACTATGTATGAATGTGAGTTGGGGACCTTGGACTGTAAGCTCCTTGAGGGTAGGGACCGATGTGAGTGTGTAATGTATGTGTGGAGCTCTGTGTAAATTGAGGGCGCTATATGGGTACCTTAAATAAATAGGGATAATTGTAGACACTCACTCAGGTTGAACTGGATGGACTGGTGTCTTTATTCAACCTTACAAACTATGTAACTTGCCTCGGTCGGGCTGTGTTGCTGTCACTTCCACACATGCTCATTCACATCCTCACCCCTTTCTCTCCCTCTCTCTATTTCATTTAATTTGTTATAACAAAAAAAGTTTGCATTTTTAATTAATATTTATTTATTTATTTTTTTTAAATAAAAAGCCCCACCATAATCCTCAGCACCAGGCCCATGATGTTCTTAATCCGGCCCTGGCTAGGAGGGGGGAATCTGGAGTTGGGGGGAGAGGATTTGTGCTTGAAGGGGAAATTTGAGGGGTAGAGGATTTGTGCTAGTGGGGACTTTTTTTGGGGGGAGGGGGCTATTTGTGTTGGAGGCATACTAGGAGAGAGAGGATGTGAGGTGAGGGGGGATGGGGGGGCAAAGATTTGTGATGGGAGGGGGAATTTCAGCAGGGGGCAGATTTGTACTGGTAGGAGGGGGAATTTCTGCTTAGAGGGTAAGCATGCAGACTGGTCTCAATTTTTTTTTTTTTTGGGGGGGTGGAGATTTTTCTTACACATAATGCTCACACATCTTGTCATGGGGGGTGCAATTTGGCATGTTCGACCTGGGCTCTAGATGACCTTGTCCCGGTACTGCTCTCGGTGCAAATCCCTGCCATCTCAGGGGCATTCCATTTTTTGACCAAGAGGGTGTACAATAAACAATTAGAATGTACATAAACTCTACGATCGTGTATGGAAGTTCATTGTTTGCCTACAGAAAGAAAACTCAGTGTGGCAACTGTACTGATATCACATATTTGCCTGCAGTGACACCAAGCCACAAGGTTGGGATCCCATCATAGAGACCTTACAGCACCATGACCAGCAGGACTGAAAGTATGCTTGTGCTTGAAGGCATGAATATGTAATGACAGTCTTTACTTTCTGAACCTGTAATAACAGCAGCTGTTAAATCTCATGTTTTACAGATATAAACTTGTTAAAAGCTGTGACTTTGAAGTTGTAATACATGCCGAAAAGATGCCTTGGAACCTGAAGAAAGAACTCTCCTTTCACCAAACCATACAATTTTTCTGTAGCAGTTCATTTGTAATTTACATACCTCGTGTTAACAATCATGCTAAGAGCATTGAACTAGGTATGAGTTTTAAATAAAAAAATAGTGCACACCTTTTAACAACAGGTGGTTTATTCTTTTATCACTCCTTTGTAGCTAAACACAAGGTAGCCGGATCACTGCAAAACTCTTACATAGCACTAATCATGTGCTTGTCCAGAACACATCAAATTAATCAGTAGTGCTACAAACACTAGTGTGCCATGGCAGCAGGGCCACTGATAAGCCAGTACAACTGGCCCGGCCAGCAGGGGGGCCCCGGGCAATCTGACAGCAGAATGCATGCATAAAAAAAAAAAAAAAAAAAAAGAAAAAATTTCCAACCAGTACTCAGTAACCCCCCCCTCTTCTCCAACTTATTTACTGCCTTTTTTTTTACTTTCTGGGTAGATGTTCTTGTGGGTGTGTGGGAGGGACTATTTCTTGTGTTTCAGATAGAAGGTCACCTCCTGGTCAGTGCCGGCTCAAGTCCCAGCCAGCCTTCCCTGGCGGAGTGATTTATCTCTCTCCACTCATTCATGGGGAATCTCCCGCTGTGTTATGGAGCTGGGGTCTGAACTGCTTGGCGGCCATCCACTCGCTGTAACAAAGCCCCGCCTCCTAAACCGTGGTAGACAGAACACTGATTTAGTGTTCCATCTATCACGGTCTAAGAAGCAGGGCTTTGTTACAGTGAGTGGACGGCCGCCGAATAGTTAAGACCCCAGCTCCATAACACAGTGGGAGATACCTGCTCTGTGTAATCAGGGTGCTGATGAGGCTGCAGATGGGCACAGTGAGGCTGCAGATAGGCACAGTGAGGCTGCAGATGAACATAGTGAGGCTGCAGTTGAGCACAGTGAGGTTGCAGATGGGCACAGTGAGGCTGCAGATGGCACAGTGAGGCTGCATTGATGAGCACAGTGAGGCTGCATTGATGAGCACAGTGAGGCTGCATTGATGGCACTGATGAGGCTTCAGATGGGCACAGTGAGGCTGCAGATGGCACAGTGTGTCTGCATTGATGGCACTGATGAGGCTGCAGATGAGCACAGTGAGGCTGCATTGATGGCACAGTGAGGCTGCATTGATGTGCACTGACAAGGCTGAAATGGGCACAGTGAGGCTGCAGATGGGCACAGCGAGTCTGCAGATGGGCACAGTGAGGCGGCATTGATGGCACAGTGAGGCTGTATTGATGGACACTGATCAGGCTGCAGATGGGCACAGTGAGGCCGCATTGCTGGGCACTGGTGAGGCTGCATTGATCTCTTGTATCATGTTCGCAGTCTCTGACCATCTCTTGTATCATGTCTGCAGTCTCTGACTATCTCTTGTATCATCACAGTATTTCTTTTGGATAATCAAACTTATAACTGGCTGGAGCAAGATAGATATCACTTGAAGACAAACTTGCACTTTGTTACTATAAAGTTCTCTTCCTGCTGGCCCTCACGTAAAGTATATAAGAGGCCAAACCACTATGATCTCGTGGAAAGTATATATTGTACGTATCTACAACCATGGCAGCCCCAGTGGAAGAGTCAACCACTAATGGCCCCAGTAGAAACTGTTAAAGTCAGTCCCTGTTGGCTTCAGTGAAAGGGAAGCAACTTCAAGAGGAGTTCCAGTCTGTAAAAAAAAAATAATAAAAGTCAGTAGCTACAAATACTGTAGCTGCTGACTTTTAATATAAGGACACTTACCTGTCCAGGGATCCCGTGATGTTGGCACCCCTAGCTAATTCGTCAATCGGCTTTGGGTGCAGGCGTCGGAATCTGTAGTAAGGAAAACAGGAAGTGAAGCCTTGCGGCTTCACAGCCTGTTTCCTACTGCACATGCGCGTGTCGCGCTGCGCTTTCTAACAAGTAAGGGCATATATACCATAACCAGGAAGGTGACACTAGCTTCCTGATGATGTATAATTAAAGCGAAACGCGTTGAGCCTAGTGGAACAACACTGATGTCACATCCAGCTCCTGACTCACATCGAAATCAAGGCTTGGACTGCACACCTGCTCCATGGGACCTCTGTGTGTCCTAGAAGGCAGTGTGGGGGGGGGCGGAAATGTCATAGATTGCTGAGCGGTGATCTTACCCGGAAGTGGAAGCGGGTGACTGTTAAAAACAAGTACCTGCTTCCCCCTCAAAAAGTGACAAATGTGGCAATGTGGGGAGAGGGTGCGAACAAGCTGAGCTTTCCCTTTTGGGTGGAGCTCTGCTCAACATACACAATACAATTACATTACAAAACTCTGGTTTGGTCACATCTTGAGGATGCCGTCCAGTTCTGGTCACCAGTCCTCAAGAAGGATGTCCTTGAATTGGCGAGAAGGGCAGTCCAGAGAAGGGCAACAAAGCTAAAAATGGACTGGAAGACCTCAGTTATAAGTAACAACTACAAACAATAAACGTATTCTCCCTGCAGAAGAGATTTAAAGGGGTTGTAAACCCTCATGTTTTTTCACCTTAATGTATCCTATGCATTAAGGTGAAAAAACTTCTGTCACTGACCGGCCCCCCCAGCCCCCCTTTTTTAATCACCTGAGTCCTGTATTCCCCCGTTGGAGACATGCTGTTCCCCTCTGCCCGTTGTCTCGGCTCTTGATTGGTTAGATTGATAGCAGCACAGCCATTGGCTCCCACTGCTGTCAATCAAATCCAATGACAAGGGCGCCAAGGGCGGGGCCGAGTCTGGCATTCTGCATCTAAGGACGCAAATGCTGGACTCGGGAGCGCGCCCGCAAGGTAACTCCCCGGGAGTGCACTTCTCCTAGGGGGTTATACGATGCGGGGAAGAGCTACCAGCGCCGCCGGGGGACCCCAGTAGCAGGGCCGGACTGGGAATAACATCCAGCCCTGGAAAAAATTTCATACCAGCCCCACAGCATTATTATACCACCGCAACAGCATAACGTCATTGATTTCTTGTTCATGAAAGGGAAAACCATAAAATGCACATTTGAAGAGTGTATTATATATAGATAAGACAGATATGAAATCACATAGGGCTTTATATATATATATATATATATATATATATATATATATATATATATATATATATATAAGCAAATTCCAGTTAAAAGTGGTAAGTGATCAATCATCAAGGGGAACCCCAGGAACTCAGAACGTGGGAGGGGGGGGGGAACCACCTTCCGCAGAAAGAATACACTAAGGTAAGGGGGGGTGGGTTACTGATATAAGGCTGTGCTTTATATCGTGCCCCCTTACATTATCGTATTCACTCCCCCCTTACATCAGTGACCCCCCCTTCAGACTGGCCTAGCGGTGCTGTCACTGACCTCCTCTCAGGTGCACTGTCCCGGCGGTGCTCCCACTCTTGACTCCTCTGCAGACTCCCTCAGAGACTGCAGACATGATACAGGAGATGGTCAGAGACTGCAGACATGATACAGGAGCTCAATGCAGCCTCACCAGTGCCCATCAAATGCAGCCTCATCAGTACCAATCAAATGCAGCCTCATCAGTACCAATCAAATGCAGCCTCACTGTGCCCATCAATGCAGCCTCACTGTGCCCATCAATGCAGCCTCACTGTGCCCATCAAATGCAGTCTCACTGTGCCCAGGAATGCAGCTTCACTGTGCCCATCATTGCAGCCCCTCCTGTGCCCCATGGCCCAGTCAGCCGTCCCTGTCTGTGGGAAGGTGTGTTGTTGATGCTCGGTACGGTACCTTGCATGCCAGCAGGATATCCATGATGGCCAACAGCAGGCAGGGTCTGTTCTCATTTTGGATGGGGACAGTGCTCCTTCCAGAGGATCTGTTTGCTGTGAGATGGAGTGGTCCCTGGCCACCTGCACCTTCAGCCATCCTCATTTTCCAGCCCCAGACAGCCTGTCCTCTGGTCCTGGGGAAGTGGAGAGCACTGGGTGGGAGCTGGAAAGAAGGGGGAGCAGAGAGTACTGGCGGGGTTGGAGAGCACATGGGTGGGGGCAAAGAGCAGGGGGGAGTGGAGATCACAGGGATGGGGAGCGGAGAGCGCTGGGGGGGGGACTTGAGAGCACTGGGGGTCCAAAAAGAACAGAGGTGGAGAGCACTGTGGGGGCTAAGAGTGTGGGGTGGCGAAGAGCACTGGGGGAGGGGCAGAAAAACAGGGGTGGAGAGCACTGGGGAGTGGAGAGCAATGGGGGGAGTTTGAAAGCACCAGTGGGGGAGGGGCAGAAAAACAGGGGTGGAGAGCACTGGGGGGTACAAAGAGCAGGGGGGAGTGGAGAGCAATGGGGGGAGCTTGAAAGCACCAGTGGGGGAGGGGCAGAAAAACAGGGGTGGAGAGCACTGGGGGGTACAAAGAGCAGGGGGGAGTGGAGAGCAATGGGGGGAGCTTGAAAGCACCAGTGGGGGCCAGAAAGAACAGGGGTGGAAAGCACGGGGGTTGGAGAGCACATGGGTGGGGGCAAAATGCAGGGGGGAGTGGAGAGTACAGGGGTGGGGAGAGGAGAGTGCTGGGGGGGAAGCTTGAGAGCACTGGAGGGGGAGCCAAAAAAAAACAGGGGTGGAGAGCACGGGGGCAAAGAGCATGGGGGGGGGCTGGAGAGCGATGGGTGGAGCTTGAGAGCACCAGGGGGGACCGAAAACAGGGGTGCGGAGAATGGGGGGCTGGAGAGCACTGTGGGGGGCGGAGGGCACTGGGGTGGGGGCTGGAGAGTAATGGGGAGAGCTGAAGAGCACTGGGGGGGGGAGAAAGAACATGGGTGGAGAGCACTGGGGGAGTGAAGAGCACTGGGATGGTGGCTAGAGTAGGATGGGGAGAGCTGGAGAGCAGGGGGGGCAGAAAAAACACGGGTGGAGAGAACTGTGAGGGGGGGGCTGGAGAGTGTGGTGAGGGGAGGAGAGCATGGGGGGGAGCCAGGGAGCACAAGGAGAACTGGGGGGGGGGCAGTAAAAGAAGTTGGATAGGAGGATCGGCGGGGGGGCGCATATAGAGGAAATTAGCTTTCTATATTCCTCCATGCAGCCGCTGAATACTTGATTCTCCTCCTCTCCCTCCTGCAAGTATTCAGCGGCTGCATGGAGGAATATAGAAAGCTAATTTCCTCTATATGTGCCCCCCCGCCGATCCTCCTATACAGGCACACAGGGCGGACTGTACGGGCGGGCATCTACTGGATCCCTCTCTCCTGCGTGTCACGGAGCTGGCTGGGTCTGTGTTCGGTGGCCGCGCTGTAACATGGTCCCGCCCCCTAGACCGGCTCGTGTGATAGGCGGAACACTGATTCTATCCACTATCACACAAGCCGGTCTAGGGGGGCGGGACAGTGTTACAGCGCGGCCGCCGAACACATATCCAGCCAGCTCCGTGACACACAGGAGCAGGAGGGGAGCACTGCAGCCGCAACTCAGGCGGCCTACCGGGAAATCTCCCGGTATCCCGGTAGGCCAGTCCGGCCCTGCCCAGTAGTCGAGGATCGGAGCCACTCTGTGCAAAACAAACTGCACAGTGGAGGTAAGTATGACATGTTTGTTATTTAAAAAAAAAAAAAGAATCAAACCCCTACAATCACTTTAAAGTATCACTAAACCCACATCATAAACATCTATCAATAAACACTGTTATTACGTGCTGTTCATACTCACTCAGTCACACTTTGGGATTTGTTTTATGTATTCTGCAAAAAACCTGGCTGCTCCTGCTGTTCTCTATTTTCACCTTCTGATCGTGTCCTCAATACAACTATGGATTCTGCAGCTGTGGTGGCAGCTCTGCTCATACTCGAGTAAATGTGTAAATTGTCCCCTGCGCTACCAGGTATTGGTGATAATCCAAAAATATAAATAAAAATAAAAAGTGACTAAAAAGTGAATAATGTGGAAATGCTGCAGGAACTAATGTGTTTACAGTACACGTAAAAACAATATAAAAATAACGCGATCTTGCGCAATCCCTCTGGTGTCACTCTGTATTGAACATTATAATACAAGAACCATGTATCCAAAACAATCAATATATAACTTCTTTGTGAACAAAAACAACTATTGAAAAAAAAGTGTCCAAGTATGGACAGATATATAAACTGGTGATCTGTATTTCTTTCCTTATCCCATCTATATGAAATCCAGACTTCAGGCTCAAACTCTTGAAGTATCACTAATGACTCTAAACAATAATTGCAGTAGAATAGCCTTCTGTTTTTAGAATTTCAGCAAATGTTATTTCATAAACAGTGCGAGGAATCAATAAGAGCAGAAAAAAACCCAGACGTGTTTCTGAGAATCTAGAGTAACTGACACAGTCTTGCAGCTTTTTTGAAGCTGTGTTGAAAACTATCCTTTAAATGTAAAGCCTCGTACACACGATCAGATTTTCGGCAGGGAATTGTGTGATGACAGACTGTTTGCCTAAAATCCGACCGTTAGTATGCTCCATCAGACAATTGTTGTCCAACTTTCGGCCAACAAATGTTGGATGGCAGGCTAGTAAATTTTCGGCAGACAACGGCCTGTTGGCAGATTTTCGTATCGTGTGTACACAAGTCCGTCACACAAAAGTCCAAAGTACAAACACGCATGCTCGGAATCAATGCTCACCAAACATGACATTAGCAGAAGGTGCCCAAAGGGTGGCGCTCAAGAGCTGAAATGCCTTGTAGTACGTCACTATGTTCATATTTGTTGGCCGACAATTGTGTACCGTTTGTATGCAAGACAAGTTCCAGGCACACGCCCTTCAGACATAAGTGTGACGCTTTGTTGGCCAACAATCTGATCGTGTGTACGAGGCTTAAGAATAGCTGAACACCAAATACAGAAAAATTAGCCACGGGGGGAGCCAAACTAACTCAGCACATAGCAGCATCTCCATTATGTACACCCAGCCAAGCAGCATTCATGACTGGCAGATATTCTGTGAGATCAGGTAATCCCACAAACATCACAACTGGATTGGTTTGATTTGTAGATTTGAGATGGAAGAAATACTAAAACAATCGGTTGTGGTTAATACTGCACAGTAGTATGGCTGCTGAGGCAAGGATTGGTACTTTTGTATTTGCGGCAAGCTCTGGTGGCCTACCGCAGAATGAAAAAACATTTACTGAAATTCTAAAAACAGAACGCTATTCTACTGCAATTATTGTATGGAGTCATTAGCGATACTTCAAGAGTCTGGAGCCTGAAGTCTGGATTTCATATACAGTATCTCACAAAAGTAAGTACACCCCTCACATTTTTGTAAATATTTTATTCTATCTTTTCATGTGACAACACTGAAGAAATGACACTTTGCTACAATGTAAAGTAGTGAGTGTACAGCTTGTATAACAGTGTCAATTTGCTGTCCCCTCAAAATAACTCAACACACAGCCATACCATACCAAACAGATGGCAACAAAAGTGAGTACTGTTAATTTAAAACAGTTTATTGATATTGTTTATTTTTACCCTGTATTTCAAAGGCTGTATTTTTTAACATGTGACCAGCAATAGAGGACTAGAAGCTCCTCCTGCTTATGTTTCTTTGCAGACAGGCTGGGAAAGATCAGGGTCATGTGACAGCTATATATCACATAGGAAAAAGGTACTTAGATGTTTTTAATATTAAAATAATTACAGTGCCATCATCCACATACAGAAATAGAAGGGGCAATGTAAATTAAACAGTATGTGTTTAGTATCACTTTAAGAAGGGATATGATCGCAATATTTATGAATCTTTAAAAAGCGACTCTAGCATTGGGAGGAAACTATCACACCTAAGACACATAGCCACACAATGAATTTGGACGAGAAGCGGTTTCATCTTAAACTGTGTAAGGTGTTCTTTACTGTTAGGGCAGTAAGGATGTACAGCAGAATTCCCTTCCACAGTTGGTGGTGTCAGCAGGGAGTGTGGATACATTTAAAATCCTTTTAGATGTGTTTCTTAGTGGACCCAATGTACAGAGTTATTGAAAATGGTAGTGACACACACACACACACACACTCAGGTTGAACTGGGGGGAATGGTGTCTTTATACAACCTTAACAACTACAGTATGTAACTTTGTAGAAATCTTAGTTTTTTTTTATTTCCCAACAACAACTATGGAGTGCAAGAGACTGACTGATTGACTACAGTTCAATTAATAAGTTTAGGTAAATCCAAGGTTGATTGTGGAAAGCTTGTAGGGTTAGATTGTAATGTGTATGGTGAGCTCTAGACCCTGCCCTCTACAGAGTATGAAGTGCAGGAACCTAAATGTTCCTGCACATACTGTACCTACAGCAGGCTCTGATACCTGGCTTTTATGGCTAAATGCCAGGACAGGTAAAGCTTCAGCACTTTCTGGTAGTACTGACATATGCCCTCCCCTTCCTGCCTCCTGCACACTCTTATTGTCCAATGTGGTAGCCCACCACAGTGATATGTCAAAAGGAATCCAGATATATTGGAGTGTTAATTGACAGAATGGCCTGGCATATGACCATAAAAGCAAGATATTGGAGGCTGCTGAAGATATACAGCATACCGGCAACTCTAGGTGTTTGTATTTAATACCCATTTTTCTAAAAGAAGATGAGCAGTGAAAGCCCCACTATGTCTATCAGTGCATGTTTATTTTAATTGAACTGTATTTTTTACATATATAAAGGGCATGTAACCAATCTGTTACCATGCAATTCTTTGTCTCTCTTACAAAGACCTGGGAATAATTTATAACAGAGATCCAGCACTGCTTCAATCACATTGACATATGTTTTATACAAGAATACAGCCCATTCTGCAAAGGTCTTTCTGGCTCCTGCAGGCTAAGTGGTCTGGTCTGTTGGTGTATTTTTCAGTCTATGGATTTTATGTGTACTAATAAGTAGAAAGACATGGTGGCTAATATGAACCATTTCAAAGCCTTTCAGTAACAAAGAGGCAGTGTATGAGGTATAAACAAAAGCAACAATACTGCAAAGAACAGGACACTAACTGGGACAAGAAGCCAAACAGGAAAAAAAAAAAAACATGGCGCCACAATATATTAATAGTTTACAGGATCTATGCATAAGTGGTGCATTAAGTAAATCCTGCTTGCTGCATCTTTAAAAGTAAATGCTATATAATATTCAATGGTAACGCACCTAAAAAGCATGTAAATGGACCTATAACACACCACACAGATGTGAACCAGCCTAAATAGAGATATCAATGTCAAGGGAAAATGTATCTATGCAAATGTCAGACTATTTACAAAGTAACAAAAAATGCCGTGAGATTTCATGTGATCTATACTGAGTTTGCAATTAGTTATTTGATTTAAGATAGATAATATGGCAAAAAAAAACATATTTCCTACTTTATTTACAATGTAGTAAGTAAGTAGCTCAGGGACAGAACTCAGAAGGATAAGAAATTAGAATGGGCAGGCACACACACATGAAATTGACTCTCACAGTGACATTACCGGCAGTGTGCAGTAGTACAGATGATGATGACGACACCTCACCGACATGACATGTCCCCACCTGAGTCATAGTGACAGTCTCTTTCCACACCAGGTGGTCCCTTCAGTCCACTCCAGTCCAAGAAGCATTGACAGTCCCGCAAGTTGCCTTGATCCTGTCCCCCAAACACGCATACGAGGCTCCGCCTGCTCTGCTCGGCTCCTTTTGCACCATTAGATCACACGACATGCTTAGGCACCGCCTCTGCCAGACCTGCCCCCCGCCGGCACTGCCCGAACACACTGTAGCAGGCATTTGTATGATGCAGCCAGCTGCAGACCGGAACTACGCCTTTCTGAGCCGAGCATCACAGCCATATTTTTTACTGGCAACCTTTTCCTGTCATTTACTGGCAGGAGAAAAATTCCCGATTTTTACTGGCTGCCAGTAAAAATATTGATGGTTGGCAACACTGCTATAGATGACTCCATTGGGCTGATTGTAAAAAAATTAATGGGTGGGTGGAGGAATCCTCCCCACTAAGACATTGTATTCTGACAGGTCAGCTGTCAGAATACACTGATCAGTGTCTGCAGCCCTTTGTCTGCAAATGCTGTTGAGAAAAAGTTTCCAACAATCTTGTTCAACAGAAGTCAATTGTTAGATTGATCTCTGACAAGCAGGAACTGCCACACAGAGATAGAAATTCAGTCAGCCCTTGATAAACCGGCCGATTTTCGATCTCTCTATGGCCAGCTTTAAAGGGGTTGTAAAGGCAGAAGGTTTTTCATCTTAATGCATTCTATGCATTAAGATAAAAAGCCTTCTGTGTGCAGCAGACTCACTTGCCTCCCCTAATACTTACCTGAGCCCCATCTCTGTCCAGCGATGTCCACGAGTGCCTCGGCCGTCCGGGACTTTCCCTCCTGATTGGCTGACAGCAGCTGCGCCATTGGCTCCCGCTGCTGTCAATCAAAACCAGTTAGCCAATCAGGAGAGAGAGAGGGGGATGGGGCCAAACCGCAGCTCCATGCCTGAATGGACACACGGAGCTGCAGCTCGGCTCGGGTGCCCCTATAGCAAGCTGCTTGCTGTGGGGGCACTCCACAGGAGGGAGGGGCCAGGAGCAGCAAAGAGGGACCCAAGAAGAGGAGGAACAGGACCACTCTGGCAAATCGACTGCTCAGAGCTGGTTTAGTATAACATGTTTGTTTTTTGTTTTTTTTTTAAACAAGACTTTACAATGACTTTAATATACTTGATCTCCATTTTGTAATAATAATTACATGTACTTACCAGCAATTTACACTTTATGTTTTACATATTGTACAGTCATATCAGTCACTACTATCAAGGAGGTTACAATCTAAAAACCTGACAGGTATTCTACCTTTATCTCACGTACTAGGGCAAAATTACATAGGATCTGATTAACCGATCAGCATGTCTTTGGTTTGGAGGAACCCAAACACAAGCATAGGGAAAACATGCAAACTTCATGCACATAGCAATCTGACTGGCATTTGAACCCTAGTGAGGCAAGGCAACAGTGTAAACCCCTAAGCCACCATGCTTCCCTCTGCCTCTATATTGATATTTCATGTCTATATGCATGAACTCCACCTTTATGGTACAATTTAATTCAACATAGTCACTTGTGAGCTCCACCAGAGGTGCAAGTGACACAGTGACAATGTAGAAGCACAATAAGAAGACAGTAAAAAGCATTGTCACCATATCACAGAAAATAGAGTGAAAAGAAGGTTTATTGCAAAATCATCTAGTATTATTTTAATGAAATCTACAGGTTTTAAAAAATCTAAAATTACTTTTGAAATTATATATGTGTTGACCAAGAGTTACTTTATACCACTCCAAGTCAAATACAGCATTACAACTCCCATTCTACACACAACTGCAAAATAGATCAAAACTAATAGGCAGCTGTGTTACTGAAACCCCATCAATGTTATGTGATGACCATGAGTTACTACATACCACTCCAAGTCAAATATAGAGTTAAAATGCCCAATCTATACACTTTTGAAACTACCTTAACATGTTACATCTTATATGAAATTTTAGTGATTAGGTTTTTATATACGCTAGGCATTTACCTGCAAGTAGCCCCGTTTTGGAGGATCCATCAGTTGCCACCAGCCTGGATGTTACCAACATTCCCTAGGATGACACGCACAACAGCTATTCCCACTAAGTGAGTGCTATACCGTTTTATCTTTGTTCAAAATGACATTAATTTAAATAATCTACATTTAGATGGCGGCACCCTCTTCGTTTTTCTGGATAAATCTTAACAATAACGCACTTAAATCTGTCCAAACCAGAGTCTAGTAGATATCCCGGGTATGATAAAGTTTGAAACACAAAAACATAAATTATAATATAATAAATAAATAAAAATAAATCATTTAAAAAAATAAAAATAAATAGTAATAAAATAAATTTCCCCACGATTCACTATCGCTCAATTCTGCAAGTGTTCTAATTTACTATTGCTGTTTTCTAGCTGGTCTAAAGCCACTTTTGACGTAAAGGGACACTTTTTGGTTGCTATGGACAATCTCCAGTTTCCAGGCAGAAAGAACAGTGTATATTATGTAAAACTGCATGCAGGGCATGGGCCAAAGCACTGGGGACAAAAGGGATGTGAAATCATTTCATACAGTACTGTAATCTGTAAGATTACAGTACTGTATGTATTATGATTTTTACTTTTTTTTTAATTTGCCGCCAGGCTCCGCCCCCGTGCGTCGCGACGCTCGCAGGGAACGGAGCCTGGCACAGAGAGGCTTCGGAGGAGGACACAGCCCGCGGACACTGCGGGGGACATCGCAGGATCCCGGGGACAAGGTAAGTAAGGAGGCACCAGGATCCTGCAATGTGATCCCGAGTGTGGCTCGGGGTTACCGCTAATGGTGCTGAATTTTAACCCCGAGCCACACTCGGGAAAACCGCCAGGGAGGCTACTGGTGTTCTTTAGAGTCACAAACAATCATATGTAAGTATTCACTTGATTTACACTGCAGCATTTAATCTGGTTCTAAGTTCTATTTCATTACGCAAAATGATTTTAGATCCTTTACTTGCTAGACCTGCAAACAAATTCTCAGAACATGACTTTGCGACTTGCCCGATCAATGTCCCTGTCAAACTCTGTGTAGATGTCACCCTGAAGGACCCACCGCTCACCGCCTAGGGGGAGAGGTGTGATATGCACCCTTTCTGTCTCCCTCTGTCCGTCTGGAATTCATTAGGGTGGAGGGGCAAAAGAGCAGATCTGAGTAAGGGCCCTTGTTCTAACAAGTCCAGTAATGAGCAAGGTGCTTCGAGGTCACAGGGAAACCAGACATTACAGGCAGGGTCTGTTTTTTCACAGCTTAGTGTGAACTTGTATATGTATATACACACAGTAAGCTCCTTCAGACAGGAGGGCTGACATGCATTCTTCACTCTTCTCTGTCATTCCAAATCCTCTATTTTTCCCCTTAAGCCTATTTATTTTGTGTACTTTCCAAAATTTGGATGCTTCAAATATTATCCATGAAGAGGTCATACAAGTTCAGAAAGGTATTATGGAAAGGGCTTTGGATAAAATACAGGATAACAATAACAAAAGAAAGAAAATGCTGTTCAATGTAAAAAGGAACTTTTTACACTTTCTATACTAATTGAAGAGTATGTACGCTCGAAACCGATATTTAACTTTGATGCACCAAGGGCCACCAAGATAAAATGTAATCTTTATTTCAGTAATCTAAAAATATGTTTCATTACCTTAAATGTAATTTCCTATAGGGTGAGGTAAAAATATATATATTATACTTGTTTTAAGGTGGTAGTTAATCCAGCTGTGGCAGCTGTTTTTTTTTTAGGGGGGGGCAGCAATTAAACCCCCTCCCCCGCTGTTTGCTGGTTGGCCTGGCACTTACCCCGGTGGGTGGCAGGCAGCGTTGTGCAGCGGCTCCATGTCCTCTCCTCCATGGCGGCTTCCAGCTCATCCCCTCCTCCTCCTAGGCATCCAATAGGATCGCCTGTCCTTTCAGCCAATCAAGTGACCGGTATCAAAACCGGCTTCGCTGTTGTAACACACCTGGGTGAGATCGGAGCGCACTCTCTGCGACCAGAGCCCACCCTATATTGAAGCCTATTAGAGCCTCTGGCTCTAATCGTACTTAATGGATGGGCCCCGCCCCTGTAAAGCTTTTACAAGTGACAATCCACTGACAAGTAGGCTTTTTATAAGAAAAGAGACCCTAGTCTTCTCTTCTGTCACAAATGCCCCTCCGCCTGTCAGCAGGTAATGCGCAGTGCAGACCACATTTACGGCTCGTTCTGTGTGCCACGGTGATATGACTCCCACGTGCATGCGCAGGAGTAAGGTCACCTGCGGTGCGACCATTCAAACACCTTATGATTGGGAACTTGGAAGGAAGGCCAGGCGAAGATGGAAGCCGCAGGAGACCAAGGAGAGCCTTGTCAGTGCAGTACTGGAGGGCTCCGTTTGCAGGTAAGTCTTTCATAATGTACTAGTATGCAGTGCATACTAGTACATTATGACCTAAGCCTGCACGAGGGACCATTTAAAAAAAAAAAAAAGACTTTACTACCTCCAAGTAACATAAATCTATATGGATATCAACTTGTATAGCAAACAATCAATATGTATGGGGCACAATGATGGCAAAATCTCAATATCACCCCCATATGGTACAATAATGTGAATACCCAAAACAGTTGTAAAATATATACCTGGGCATACTTACCAATATGGTCTTAGAGGATGCTGATCTCAGCTATTACTGTTCACCTGTCCTTCCATGAAATGTACATTAATTAAGAAAGAAAGAAATAGTGTCTAAAAATTCTATCTCACGGAGAATGTGAAGCGAGACATGTAAGGTTTAAGATCCTTTTGGGAGCACATATTTTTCTCTTCTTTTTTTTAGGGGTCACATGAATTATCTTTTTCTCCTCAATCTTTTTTCCCTTTTATGTTGGGGTGAGGTACAAAAATATGCCTGCCAAGATACTGATTTTCTACTAGAGAAGGATTTTTGTGGATATGTTGAATATAAGGCTCGTCCATTAGTGGTGTTTTTGGGTCCACATGAATGAGTGTACCCGCATTACATATCTGAGAGAGATAGGTCTTGATAGGCCATCAGAGAGATAGCTTCACATTCTGGGTGAGATAGGATTTTTTAGACACTATTCCTTTCTTTCTCACCTTCACCTCTTACGCATCCTTGCCCAGTTTAAATCTATAATTGCTACATAGAATTGGTTTATGACTATGTAAGGCAGGGGTAGGCAACCTCAGCCCTCCATCTGTGGTGAAACTACAAATCCCATCATGCCTCTGCCTCTAGGAGTCATGCCTGTGATTTGTCAGGGTCTTGCAATGTCTCATGGGACTTGTAGTTTCAAAACAGCTGGAAGGCTGAGGTTGCCTGCTCCTGATGTAAAGCTTTTGTAAGTTTTGCACCTGACCTCCCAGGTTCATCTGCCTGCCATGATTATTGAAAGGGATTGTCACCCACACTAGTGAATTTATCATAAAAGCAGAACTCCGCCCAAATAACTATGCTTCTAATGTGTTTTATATGCAAGAGGATATGCAATTCTGTCCAGCCGCCTTTTGGATTTATACTCTGCTGCCACACAACACAGGCAGGAGCATGACAGTGGTGTCACCTCCCTGGCAACAACTTGATAATTGGACAATAAAGGAGCATCACACTAGTGCACTTTAAAAACACGCTATGCATTTTCAAAAACACATATTTTGTTTTTAAATGCATTGCAGTAAAATGTAACACAATCCATATGTGGTTTACATGCGTGTTTGCTGCTGGTCACTAGCATCCGCTGGGGTTATTAGCAACCAGAGAATATAGCTACAAATGCAATGCCCAGTGTACCTCCTTGGTGGTCACCTCCAGCTACTCTCTTCTCTTCATGTGCAGGAGTCGATCCAGCCGGCAGTGTAAAGAGAGGCTAGGCAGAACAAGACTAGGCAGGTCAGCTGGGAACGTTCTCAACTCACACAGCTCTGTGAATGTGAGGGCCGGACCGACTATTACATGAAAAGACTGAGCAGAGAGGAGCTGGGGGTGACCACCATGGAAGCATTGTATGTGTAGCTATCCACTGGCTGTTAAGTATGCCGGCAGGTGCCAGATCATTAACAACCAACTATTCACTGGTTGTTAAGGACAATGGCGGGTACTGGCTCCTTAACAACTAGCATCTTTGGTTAACTATAGAAACGCACCAAGAAACATACCCTTGTTGAGTTTTTGGTGTGTTTCCACTGACTTAAAATGGAAGGTGCGTTTTGGGTGCGCTTTTGAAAAATGCACCAAAGATGCAGCATGTAGTACTTAGAAAAATACAGCACAAACACAGCACAGTGATGTTAAAAGGTACATTTAAAGGGGTATAATTTTGATGTGCTTTTGTCATGCTGGAAAGATGCATTCCAGTGTGGCAAAAGCTCACCAGCGTGAAAAGGGTCCTAAAGCCTAGTACACATGGGCCAAATGCCGGGCGACATCAGCCGGTTCAATAAAAAACGTCTGACTTTCAGCCCATGTATGTCAACCACTTCTACAAAAGCCTGCTGGGTTGAACGAAAAAAAAAACTGATAGTGTGTACTAGGCTTTAGGGTCTGTTAGCACCAGGAGCAGTAGGACTGTGTTGGGTGGCTATTCCAGCAGGTCTCACCACAGTTCTAACACAAGACAAGGCAAAATGCATTGTCTCCTACTTGGCTGGTTCACATCACCGTAATATGGTGGGGTGTGCTGAAAAAAAGTATGGCAGGCTGTACTTTTTTCCAGTGCAGCGTGAGATTTTCACCACTTTGAACTGTGTGATTGCCAGGAGAAGTTAATGAAATGTCACTGTGTGAGATTCTAATAAAGTTTGTTGAAAAAACAAAAGTGAACAGTGTGATGCGCCACTATTACCACATTGGCACTGCAGTGATCCCACAGCATTGAAACGCACACCATCCACTGTGTTGTAATGTAGAGGCTGGTGTGAATAGACCCTTATTGTCAACTACCTCACTACCTCTTCTGGAAGTCTGTTTAAAGCATTAACTACTCATTTGGTAAAGTAATACTTTCATATAAAAATCACAATCCTGAAATATCAAGAATACACAGAAAGCTTTATTTTTCAATATATACCGTATTTATCGGCGTATAACACGCACTTTTTTCCCCTTAAAATCAGGGGAAAGTCGCAGGTGCGTGTTATACGCCGATATCCTGTGATCCCGAGCTGTCAAAATTTCAAAATCGCCGACCGCGATTTGAAAATGGCGCCGCCGGCGCCGAAATACACAGAGCCGGTCCTCGGCTCTTTCCGGCGGCTCTCGTTTACTTTCGGCTCCACTCGTAGTCCCGAGCGGAGCTATCCGAACCTACTCGAATAGCTCCGCTCGGGACTACGAGTGGAGCCGAAAGTAAACGAGAGCCGCCGGAAAGAGCCGAGGACCGGCTCTGTGTATTTCGGCGCCGGCGGCGCCATTTTCAAATCGCGGTCGGCGATTTTGAAGCCCAGGAAGCAGGGACCGTTGATCGAAGGCTGCACTGGGGCAAGGCTGCACTGGGGAAGGCTGCACTGGGGAAGGCTGCACTGACAAGGCTGCACTGGGGAAGGCTTCACTGACATGGCTGCACTGACATGGCTGCACTGACATGGCTGCACTGACAAGGCTGCACTGGGGAAGGCTGCACTGACAAGGCTGCACTGACATGGCTGCACTGACAAGGCTGCACTGGGGAAGGCTGCACTGACAAGGCTGCACTGACATGGCTGCACTGACATGGCTGCACTGACAAGGCTGCACTGGGGAAGGCTGCACTGACATGGCTGCACTGACAAGGCTGCACTGGGGAAGGCTGCACTGACATGGCTGCACTGGGGCAAGGCTGCACTGAGAAGGCTGCAATGATGGGCATTTAAATGTAAGTTTTTTTCCCTTCAACTTCCCTCCTAAAAGTTTTTTTTCCCTTAAAATTCCCTCCTAAATTGGGGTGCGTGTTATACGCCGGTGCGTGTTATACTCCGATAAATACGGTAATTGGATTTATTTTTTTAGTTTTGCCTGAAATTCAGCTTTCAACTGATATATGTCTTGTCCTGAGAACACCTTTTACTGCCTTTTTTCCCCATTAAGCTATGTATCTATTTCATGCTTTCAAGACTTTAGCAATTTCCTTTATCTACTGTTTAAACATCTTCCTGCTAACTATTGTCTAAATGACAATCTCATTTGTCTTTTTTCCCAGACACTCCAGCTGAACCACTGCCCGTTGGCCTGAAGAATGACTTGTCCCAAAGAGGCCAATTCTGTTTAACACTCCCACTCTTGCTTCTCACCCTTTCAATCACGACACTTCGACACCAGAGGTTTGTACAAAGCTTTAATGGTTAAAAGAGCTTTTGTGTACTAGCAAAACCACCAAAGTAAAATATAAAAAAGGTATATTTCCAATGGTCAAATAACATAAACAATTTAAAAATATAGATAATACATATATAGATATATATAAATGTCTATTTGAATTTCAAATACAAAGACCCGCCAGTAAAAATGGCTTTTAAATACATTAAGCTATAGAAAAAAATATATATATACGTGCTTTACAGAAAACCTTTTACATTACATATATACAAAAGCATTGGCTGACATGACAAGTTTGGGCTCGGTTTACCCTGTGGGTTTTATATACCTCATTTGCTGGGAGGTTGCCAGTTATGAAATACTTGGCTTCAGGCCTTATTTTTCCAGAAGTGTTGTGTCTTGTAGACGCGGGGAAAAATATGGCGTGTTGCTGATGTGTTACACCATTTTATGGTTATTAAATGATATACATGCAGTGCATTATTTTATAAGTAAGGCAAGGGAGACAGGATCACATGTCAGTGCTCTTTAGCGCCATTTATACCTATTCATAGAACAGTTCAGTGGCAGGCATTTGAAAATTGACAGGTCACAGTCATTATTGCTCCATTGTTTTTAGTTAGCGTGTGCTCTCTTGGTAGAGAAAGTGTATCCTGGTGAACTGCCAGCTTAATTAAGCTGTAGTCATGGGCAAGGGACTCTTCTCGCTTCTGCCAGCCCTGGCAGGAATGTGAATGCACCAGTTTGGTCTCTGGGACCTCAGTCTGTGCTGTAGTAAGGGAAGGAACTAGTCAAATAAATCTTCTTTGTGTTTCACTTTGGGATTTGGTCTACAGTAGAATATTCTGCTTCAGAGACCTTAGAAGAGTCAATTAGTTTGGAAAGCCCAGTCTTAGAAGAGTAACGGAATATAAAGGCCTTCATGATCTCATAGCGGTAGTTCCTGTGGATGAAACTGTACAAGATTGGATTGATGCAGCAGTGAAGGAGTGAGTAACATTGCGTGATGTGAACTCCTGCATACAGGAAGTTATCAAATGTGCAGGTGAATGGCAGGACCTGGAGGAAGGACAAGACATCCAACAACACCATAACATGATATGGAAACCAACAAACCATAAATACAAGAACATAAGAAACAATTAGCCTTCCACTGATTCTTCTTTCTTGGTCTCCTGCTGAAGTTAAGGAATTGGAGGAGGAGGATGACAGAGTCCAAGCCAGCATGCAATAGAAGACTGCAATAATTGGAAAAGGAATGACAAATCCCAACACAATGGAAAGAATTTCCATTCCCAGCAGCCACTCTTTGACGGACTCCTCTGGATACATGGAACGACAGTAGGTTTCATTAGTGACTGGGGAAGATACAGTTTTTAAATAATAGGTGTCTGGAAGGGAGACTACAAAGGCAATGAGCCACACAAGAACGCAAACCATTCGGCGAATTATCTTCCTTCTGCGTTTACCAACAGCTCCACGCATTGACACTGAAAAGTAACGATCAACACTCATACATGTGAGGAAGAAAATGCTGCTGTAAAGATTAATGCTAAAGATCAGATGTGTCACTTTGCAGGTCACCTCACCCATTGGCCATTGGTTATGCTGTACTAATGACACTACTAAGACGGGTAGAGTTAGAAGGACACAGAGGTCAGCCACAGCCAAATTGAAAATGTAAAGGTGAGTCTCATAGCCAGTAGTCTTGGACTGAATATTGAGCCAAATGACAACAGAATTGGCCAGAAGTCCCATAACAAAGATGAAGATGTAGACAATGGCAAGAGTATATAACAGAGCGCTCTTGTTTAAAGTGTTGGGGCATGATAAAGACTCCATGGTGATGCAGTCTCCAGAAAGGCAGCTGCTGTTTAGGTCACTGGAGTTGATGCTGTCCGAATAATCCATAGCGGCGGTGTACTCTGCAGCATTCATTGGTGTAAAGATTCAGTAGGACACAGTAGCCTGCACAAAACAAAGCAATAGATTATAAAAAGGAAAACATACAGATATCATCCAAATTGCTACATTCTAGAGTTGAGCTCCAGTTCTCCAACTGATCTGACACTACAAGTTCCAGCATGCTTTGTCAGTTGAAGGAAGGAACCAGCAGCTATCAAGCTAACGTTTATACAGACATGATTTAGCCTGTCCATCTTTCTGCATAGCTCACTTAATCCCCTAAAGACAGGTCTCTAACATCCTGGCCACAACAGGTCTCTGACAATAGCATTAAATCGTAGTCACTCAACAGCTACAACAGCACATCAAAACAGACAAAACAGGGCAATAACAGGAAAGCAATGCACAAACAACAGAATGACAACCCAGTAAAAACAAAAAAACACTTATTTCAGTACAAGTGTGTGTGTGGGTGAGTGTTGAAATGTACGCATAATAAGGTTTGTAAAACACATAGATTGCAATACCAATGATCTACCATAACCTGTAGACTATTTACAAGACTCCAAACCTTTTACAGTAAAAACTAGATAATTTGCCAAGTGTGACTTGTCTTATTCACAAGGTGCAAACAGATGTTATAGTGGCCACACATAATCAATATGTGCATGTCATCAACCATTCAGTGTGATCAAATCATTTAAACTGTTTAGAAACCAAAGATGGAAAACTTACCCTACACTCGATAAGGGAACATTAAAATTTTCTCTACAGGCTTGCAGTGGCGGCCGCTCCATACGGGGCGCAGGGGCGCCGCCCCCCATATTTTACATGCAGGGCACCAGACGCATGGATTCCAATGGGGGGGGGGGTTTAAGCACATGATTAGAGCCTGAGGCCCTAAGTGGCCCTCCCAGTTGTGTGACAATAGCTAATTAATATTCACTATTGTCTTCCTGCTTCTCCTCCCGGCCAATCAGGAAGCATAAGGAGCGTGATTGGCCCTGAGGAGAAGCGATCTTATTGGCAGAGCAGGAGGGAGGATGTACAGGAAGATCCGGGACTCGGGAGACGGCCACCCAGAGCGATCTCTCAGTGCTCTGCATCGGCGCCGATTGAGAGCCTGACCGCGTGAGTATGACACACGGGAGGGGGGGAACGGGTGGTTTGTTTGATGGAAGAACTCGTTCGCTCTAATTATATTATAATAAAGAGACCGTTCCATTTGTTTGTTCCGTTTTTCGACTTTGGAGCCTCGCTTCAATATGATTTTCTCTCGAAAAGCAGGCACATCCTTCACATTACATTTTAAATTAAATATATATGTAAAAATAAATAAGTTCTTCACCACAAAAATTGTTAAATCTTTTCAGGTGTGCGGTGAAAATGTTTAGATCTTTTTGGTGCACTGCAAGACAAAAAAGTTTGAGAAACACTGCTTTAAAGCGGAGTTCCACCCATTTAAAAGTCAGCAGCTACAAAAAAGTGCAGCTGCTGACTTTTAATAATCAGACATCCAGCGATGAGGGCGCTAGAAAGCCTCGCTCCTCTCCCCCTCCTCTCCACGGCGCCAGTATTCTAACTGTGGGCGCCTGGCTGTGGCTTCACGGCCAGGCGCGCACTGAACGCTGTAAATGGCCGGGCAATCTTCTGGGATCTGTGCTGTGTCCCAGAATATTGCAGGGAGGGAGGGGGGAGAGGTGAACCTTCTTCCGGCATGGTGGAGTCAGAGGAGGAAGTGGGAGCTTGGTGCCCTTAAAAACAGGGTACCCGCTCCCCCCCCCCAAAAAAAATTACATATGTCTGCTTTGAGCGGATCGGATGGCAGATGGGTGTCAGTGGACACATCTCCGCTGACATCCGTCTCCCCGTAGGGATCAATGGATGACCCGCTCAGATCCGCCTGAAAAACAGACAGGCGGATCCGAGCTGGCTTGTCGTGTGAAAGGGTTCTAAGTCTCTTAAAATTAGTTTGCTACAAAATTCAGAAAATGGTTACACCAAACTATGGTAGAACTAAGTAGAACTATAGAATTGTAGACAGCATTTATAACCTCTGTCAGATTATTATTATTTTTTTTTTTTTTTGCTTTTTTCATGTCCCATTGTGGAGATTTCACCTCGCTTCCTGCCCCATAGCCAAACATAAACTGAGAGGAAAACCCTGCAAACCCCCAGGTCACCAGAACTAGTGTCCCCATTGGAAGATTTCCCCTCTATTACTTAACAGGGGACAATCCAAAATTTGTGATTTTCTTTTACTTTCCCTTTCAAGGATAATGGTAAACTGGACAAATAGAGAGGGTGAATCTCCAGGACACAGACAGCAATAAAAACTGACAGGTGTTCTAATCCATCTCCACTCTATCCAAAACTGAAAAAAAAAAGTTTTGCCTATAGTACTTTAAAGGTGTCTTGGTTCAATGTGTGCAATATAGCTTATGCTGGATTACGGCATTTATATTACAGATGCTAAAAAATAAATAAAATATAGCATTCTAAAAATAAACATAGAAATAGATTTTTATATTAAAGAGGAAGTAAACCCTGATGGTCCTGCCCATGCACACAGGAGCTGCCAGTCACGGCACACGCTGGGGAAGAAACGGCACGGAGGGCAGTTTCTTCACTGCGCATGCGCTGATGACCTCATCGGTGCACTATAAGGTAAATATCTCCTAAACGGTGCACGTTTAGAAGATATTTTCAATACATATAGGTAAGCCTTATTATAGGCTTACCTATATGTAAAAATGTCTCAGGGGGGTTTATAACTACTTTAACACTGCTGTTTCTAAAACTGAGACAATGAGCATTCTTGGTGTCTTCTATTGAAACGTCCTGCCTCGTAACAGAAGTGGGAGCTCCTGACACTGGTCTGGATACCGGAAATAATTATGTTAAATGGCAATGCTCATGCTGAACTAAGCATTAAATCATGAATTAAATCATCTTAATACTGCCAGACTCAGAAGTAACATGCTATTTTACCTAATTAGTGACCTGCTGTATGTCAAAGCAACAACATGGTGGTGGGAACAAATTCCATTCAAATTGAGGTCAACATGGTTAGTAAATAAACATCATTACATAAATATACGGCACCACCGGTACTAACTAGATAAGAGTGACTTCAACATGATTTTTTTAAATATTTGGTTATATTACATTTACATGGGCCAGAATTTTCTTTCATTGCAGATGATAACTCAATCATTTTTACAATCAGCACTGGTAGGAATTAAGACAGGAATATAAGTGTAGCTACATAAAAACAGACAGATGCCGTCTTTTAGAGATGCTTACATACACACAAGAGGCTGTCTGCTGAGATCAAAGGGTACCAGCAATGTGAAAAGCTGTAACCCTTCAGCCCCTCCTGTCCCCCCCCCAGGAATTTACAGTTGCCCCTGCCGGTAGATTATGTGCAGCATTTTACAGGAAGCTGTTCTGTGTAAAGAGTATATCAGGCACACAAGGAACTGCTCAGGAATAACTCATGTCTGCTATATATTTCCTACCCTCTGGAAACATGAAAGCGAGTTGGCAGGAACTGCATACTATGGGGCTGGTTTACCAAAAGAGTAGACAATGCTCACTTGGTCAACTGAAGTTGCATTTACTTAAAAGTCCCCAATCATGTTCCAGGGAATGTAAAAAAAATAATAAAATTGCCTGATGATGAGTGAATTGAGGTTTATTAACTTTGCCAATTGAACATTCTCCATTCCTTTAATAATTTAGCGCTCAACGTTGGTATATACGTAATTTTCAGGAATGTTTGCGCTTACAGTGGTATTTTCTATTTATTTGTACATTAGTATAAAATCTCATTTTAGCTCAGTAAGCCATTATACCGTAATAATGGAGATGGACAGCACCAGGTTTTCAATGCATTAAAACTGGAAGCATGACATGGTTACTTCACATTTAACGATGTACAGCTGTCTCTGCAGAAAGAGGATTTCCTAAAACTTTGCTGACCAATCACATTAAATATTGCAGAAAAAATTGATTGATACAGAAGTGTAATTTGTCTATGTAGTTCAATGAACTTTTAAGGGACATCAATGAAAATGTAAGCCCTACATATGTAGTAGACATTTTTTTCAAACGTCTACTTCCAAGAGAGGGGGAGGGAGGGTCACCCAATCAAGAGACTAAATACTTTAGCAGAACTCCATTAAAATTCTATCTTGTATTGTGCCATTAGAAAACGGATATACAGTACAGGATATCCACATTAGGTTCATGAATATAATGCTATACTTCATACTTTTCTTTAATGCTCGTTTTGAGTCTGTATTACATGACCATGCATCTTCTCCTAAATAAGCAACAGGAAATCAGCCTAAAATGACCCCAGATCTGCTTTTCTTTTTACACGTGCCCTTTGATGACTAAATAACCCAAAGACACATGTGCATCAGTTCAGCTCCCTCCTCCTAACAAGAAACACATGTGACAAACACAGCAAGTGCAATTAAGGAAGGGCTGCTGTAAACGTATTAATTGGTAAATATCTTTCATGTCCTTAAGTGTTAAAAGATTTTCAGTTTTTTTTTTTTTGTCAGCTTAGCTGGTTATGACAATGACCTGATATACCTTTGCTCACTGTGACAGTGGCCTCATTTTCTCATTCAGCCGGCAGCAGTCCTGAATCCTGATCAGTGCCAACATCAGAAACTCTTAAATACAATCAAGTAAGTATACGCTAATGCAGGCCATACATTGGCAATTTTCTTTCCTTCCAAAACGGATGGAAAGAACCATAATTGCTTGATTCTCCCATCAATACAGTGTTGATGGGATAATCCCTCCCACAATGCTATTGTATTCTGCTGGTGGGGAGTGTGGGGAGCCATCCCTGATGGCAGAACACAATGATTAGTGTTGCCAGCTTATAGCCAATGGCACTAATCATTTGGGAAAAAACACACAGGCTGGTTATACACAAGTCGATCAACCATGATGCTCATACATAAACGGAAATTTGACCGGTCCCTGCTGAACCGGCCGAATTTCGATCCATGAATGGCCAGCTTAAAAATCTTTAAGCCCCTTTGACACAGGCTGTCAGGTCTGAAAAACTGACAAGCAGACCTAATCGGACCCTCCAGTCTACTCTATGGAGCAGCAGATGTCAGCGGACACCTGCCACTATCCGATCTGATCCTGTCCTCCAAAAACAGATGGATGGTGGTCCTATTTTCCATCCGATTGGTGGATCGGATGGCATTAGATGGAAAAGGACAGGTGGTCCATTTCCATCTTATTGCCCCATAGAGGAAAGTGTGACTGTGCCCGTGTCCGCTCTGCATAGCGGAGCGGGCACAGACCTGTAATCCGCCTGCGGAGAGATCCCCCACTGAGCAAGCGGATTCCGCTTAGCAGAGGCGCCCATGTGAAAGGGGCCTTACTGAAGTCAAGAATTTTATCACTGATAAAGCCCAATAAGGGTGACCATAAATAGCTGAAGAACAGGTGGGGAGAAATAAAGTGGATGAAGACTTGATTCATGAAATTTGACCTAAGCACATATATCTGCAGTGTTTTCTTATCTCTCTCCAAAGCCCTAAGTCCTATGTCTTTCTGCTGCTCTATTCTTCTGTTATCAGCATGATAAGTTCTGACAAGTTCTCAGACAACCAAGATAAAACCAGCCTGAAATTTGTGTTGGGGTGGGTGATACACAGTACAGCTCTGCATATTCCTTCCTTCCTCTGCCTATGTGGAGAGGGGGGTGTGTGCCTTTCCTCCAATCAGCTCACACAGTGTATGTCAAGAATCCACACCCAGTGCTGAACAGGAAGAGAAAATCTCTAACAGGATGTTCCCTTTCTAAACAGTGTAGAAAGAATAAGACAGCAGATATGCATGTAAAACGTATGCAGGGAGATTTGTTTCACCTCTGTATATCATCTGACGCTGTTCACTTCACTGGGTATAGGAGAGGATTACATTCACTTTAAGGTCCTTTACTCAAATTACCTGATCCACCACTGTTCCTAGATTAGATGGATTAGCAATTTACTAGGATTAGGACCAATGGATCAAAGTCGCTCATGGTGTAGCATTTTCTATACAGAAAAGGGACCAGATTAGGGATTTTAAAACAAGCTGAAAAATCTCTTCATGTGAGAAATAAGCACTTTTAAGGCTGAAACTTATTCACTATCACCATTTTGTTTAACATGGTTTGCTATTTGCAAAAGAAGCTTGAATCCCAAAGCACATTCTTTTATTACTCTAAGGCAGCCCAATAGTTCATCCTTTTTAATATTCAACCAGGGGATTCCCCCGTTCACACATTTAATGTGCCGTCAGAATACAATGATCAGCACTGCTGGCTATAACTGTCGGCACTGATCGATCGGGTAAAAACCCGACAGGCTGGTTGTACAGAAGTTGATCTGTAGATCAGCTTCTGTACAACCAGGGTGCCCATACATGGATCTGAATTCATCCAATCCCTGCTGAACCGGTCGAATTTCAATCGATGTATGGCGAGCTTAAAGTGGTTGTAAAGGCTAAAGGTTTTTTGAAACGTTGAATGCATGAAGATAAAAAACCTTCAGTGTTCAGCTGCCCTTTACCCCCCCCCTCCTAATACTTACCTAAGCCTGACCTGGATCCAGCGATGTGCATGAGAGCCGAGGGTCTCTCGAGTCTTTCCCTCCTGATTGGCTGAGATGCAGCAGCAGGAGCCAATGGCCGTGCTCTCTGTGTTATGGACACAGAGGGAGCGAGCATGCATGGGTGCCCCCATAGCAAGCTGCTTGGCAAGAGGGAGGGGCCGAGAGCACTGGCTAGGGACTCAAGAAGAGGAGGATTGGGACTGCTCTGTGCAAAACCTGAGCAGGTAAGTATGACATGTGTTATTTTTTTTTTTTCTTTATTTTTTTCCTTTACAATCACTTTAAATGTGTCAAAAATGGGCAAAAGGAAACAAAAAGAAGGATGGGGAAATCTGAACTTTTTCAAACATGAAGATACCTGCAATTGGTCTTGTGTCTCACACACATCCGCCCAGCTGACAGTCACATACTCTCTCCCTATAGACTAGTGATTCTCAACCAGGTTTCCTCCAGAGGTTGCTGGGGGTTCCTTCAGCATTGGGCAATTTCTGCCTCTCAAATAAGTTCCCACTGACACCATTGATCTTTTTAGCTATCTGTAAGGAGGTAATTCTTCCCAATGAGCACAAGTGTAAGGACCATTCTTCCCACTGACCATCACACTAATGTATCGTGAGTAGATTTCTATTTTTTAGCAGGGGTTCCCTGAGACCGGAGAACTATTTCAAGGGTTCCTCTGTTTTAAAAAGGTTGAGAAAGGCTGCTATAGACAAAAGCAACGCAAAGGCAGTGAACTAAATCTAGCCATGCACAGTTAGAGATTCATTTGAAAATAATTGTTTTCAAAATGATCATTCAATTTTCTATTGTAACAATTCAACAAGTGTTCTCGATTGTAGCAATGAGAAAAATCAAAGGAAATGGAATTTTCTTTGTTTCTTATTGGAACAAACACAGTTCTAACTGTAAAAGTACTATCATTTCTGTTCATAAATTGTACTTGTAATTGTAATGTGCATGTGCTAGGTAAAGTTTGATCCAGAAGTAGAACTTTTATTGTCTTATCACAAACATTCATTTGTTTTATACTGTATATGGTATGTGCTAGGGTCACAGGCATAAACATTGTCTCATTTCTGTGCATCCCGAAATCAAGCGTTAAAGTTGGAACAATAGTTATAGCATTATAACAAAATTTTTAAGGGCTTTCAAATGAAATTTGTCAAGCCACTGATGATACTATCACATGTTTTGATAAAAGATTTCTCAGAATTTCTGTACGAATGAAATTCTACCCATGTATGGTTATACTTTACCTTGCGTAGATGATTGTCTACAGAGATTTTGACGCATGCTTGAAAATATCAGTATGCAATAATTGCAGCTTCAAAGCCTCATTATCCCCTGTTGCTACATGAATTGAATTTAATGGATTGTGTATTGCTACTATTTACGGATCTACACATCTGGCTGTAGCTATGTATATTTGTTTAAGTGTTTATAGTGTTAAATCGCTGGATCTATAAAAGGAGCGATTTGCACTTTAACAGTATTATTTTATTTTACACTGGGGGACGTGTGAAAACATTCAGTTTCTGGCTCTCATTGTGATGCGACATTAGAGATATTACCTCTTTGCTGCATCCTTAGATCATATGTTGGTCACTAGCCGATACTTAGTTGTGTGTATCCAGCAGATTAGGGCATACAAAATGTGACAGATTAGGCGAGACAGGGATTTACATCAGCATCACTTCTCTCTACACAATAGAAAGAGAGACCCTCCCTGACCTAACATGCACACAATTATCTATTAAGTCCATGAAAGAGGATTCTTCCAATTAGACAACTTTGTTTATGTTGGGTGATTACATTGCATCAAAGATACAAAAGACTACAGGAAAAGCCTAGACAAATTGTGACAACTTTCCACTATCCTGCTTATCCAAAACAGCAACTGAAAAAGGTGGACCAAGGTTCCCCTCCCCGATGACCTTAAAAATAACGTATCCAATCTTTTAAAATGGGCCAAAATAGCTAAATCACCTATCAAGAAGTCATGTTACAAAAGAAGCCCCAAATAGAATAACATACGAGTTGATCGTTGATAAGCTAATATTGAACCTAGAGGCCATCATGAAACCCTGCCAACCTTTTCTTTGGAGAAAAGGGAAGAATCACTCAGTGGCACCAGAGATTTTCCAGTTTCATCTTTTCAGCAATAACAAAATCTTCCTGTCCTAACTTGTACTTTTCATTGCCAAAAAATGGAAATAACATTTTGGGTGACTTGACCTTTTGTGGAATATATACAACTTTTTGGACAAGTAGTAACCTATGGAAATGGAAATGTTTGGATTGAATATTTCATTCAACAACCTTAAAAGCAAGAAAGCGATTTTGACACCAACTTTCAAAGTCCTTTAACTATCACACTTGCCTGCTGATAAATCTGCATACAATAGGTAAGAGTGGCAAACCTAGCGGCTTCTCCTGTGTCTGCACTGTCAGGGGTCTCCCGAAGTCACTGAGCTGCTGTCAGGCTAGTGTGACTAGCGAATCATGGGGAAGTTCGTCATCAGGCACGGAAAGCGATTTCAGCGATGATCCTGCAACTTTGCCCAGCGATGTGCGGACTTGGTGCTCGATTGATTGCGGTACATAGCACGCAGCGCCCCCAAGATTCCCGTTTACCGGAGCGCCTGGTATAAAAGTGGAGGTTGAAGATGACAGCCCCTTGGGATACCTCCAACTCTTTTTGACTGATGAGGTCATAGAAATAATTGTTACAGAGACCAATCGGTACCAGGAACAACAAGCTGCTATACCGCAGAGGTTTTCAAGGAGCAGAAAATGGGAACCAGTGACCAAGGAGGACATCTGGAAGTTTCTGGGCCTAATTATTCTCCAGGGAGTGGTGGGCAAACCCCTGCAAAAGTGGTACTGGACAACCAACAAAATATTAGCCACTCCTTTTTTTGGCACCATAATGTCGGAATACAAATTTTCACTCATAATGAAATATCTGCATTTTCAAAACAATGACGAATTTGATGAGACTTCTCATCCAGCTCCAAAACTGAAAAAAATTTGGGACTTATATCAAATTATTCAGAAAAATTTCCAGCAGACCTATATACCAGACAGAGACGTCAGTATCGACGAAAGTCTTATGGCCTACAAAGGAAGACTTAGCTGGATACAGTACATCGCGTCTAAGAGAGCGCGATTCGGCATAAAATCATTTATGCTCTGTGAAGCCAGCACTGGTTATATATGGAATTCGGTCCTTTACACCGGGAAAGGGACGAAATTCAACGACAGATTCAGTCAATATGGAATGGCAACCGCTTCTGTTCTCACTTTGATTGAGCCATTGTTGAATCAGGGGTACTGTGTAACCACAGATAATTTTTATACTTCTCCAGAACTCTATGAGTTCCTTATACAACACAAGACAGATGCTTACGGGACTGTTAGAGCTAACCGGCGTGACATGCCGCCAACCTTTGCCAAAAAAAAGCTCACTGCAGGAGAAATAGTTGCCTGGCAAAAAGGCAAAATGATTGCACTAAGATGGCGAGATAAAAAAGATGTGTGCCTAATGAGTACCATTCACAACACCTCTACTGTCATGGTACGTACAAAAGTTGGAAAAGATGTTATGAAACCTCAAGTCGTAATGGACTACAACAACACAATGGGAGGTGTTGACAGAGCTGACCAGGCCATGACTTTTTACCCTGCTATGAGAAAGCAACAAAAAAAATATTATAAAAAAATCTTCAGGCATCTTCTTGAACAGTGCCTGTGGAACGCTTTCATTCTTCTAAAAAAAAAGAGTGACAGGCCTGTGATTCATGCAGACTTCGTTTGGAAAGTTGCAGAACTCATATTTCTGAAGCACCAAACACCGACCACTGTAAATCGATCTGGACGTCGTGCTGCTGGCGTTGTGAACCCGGAACGTCTGACAGGTCGACACTTTGTGGACCACATTCCACCAACAGAAAAGAAGGCAGCAACCACAAGGATGTGTGTGGTTTGCTGCTCTAAACGTGACGACACAGGAAGGAAAGCCAGAAAAGAAACCCGGTTCTACTGTCCTGACTGTGACGTCGGACTTTGCGCTGTACCCTGTTTTAAAATTTACCATACCCGAGACGTTTACTAAAAGCAATATGACTACTAATATTGCACTCTTGTTTGGACAAAAAAAATGTCAGTGTTTTTGATTTATATTATTTACTAAAATTTATTGAATAAAAAGTATTATTACTATTATATTATTATTTGTTATTATTTATAGTTATTTATTATATTATAATTTATGATTTTGTGTTTCAAACTTTATCATACCCAGGATGTCTACTAGACTCTTGTTTGGACAGATTTCAGTGAGTTATTCCTAAGAATTACAGGCCTACAATATAAAACGCCACATTTCCATGCAAAAATAATGGTACCGCTTTCAGCACCTAAAATCTGAAATAATCATACCGCCAGGGAGGTTAATGGTTTAACCATTAATACATTTTTTTTTGCATTATAAATACTTTGTATACTCCTTCAACTATACTCTTATGTGCCTTTAAAGTCCACCTTAGAGGATATGGCACTAGACTGGCATAATATTACCGTTCCTTTTTTCTTGTCTTTTAATTTTCATTGTACGTGATTAGGTACTCTTTGCAACGTGAAGCTTTACCTCATTTACTAAACTCTGCAGCAACCGCACTTTGCAAAGTGTACAGCCTATTTTCCTTTAGTAAACCAACCCCATAAAGTCACTATGAATGAATGCCAGTTGTGTTTTATGAAAATCTTCAATATTCAGTAACCCTGGATGTAAACATTAAAATGTACAGAATTCTATTTGTGTGCTCAAGATTATCAAACATAGATAGGTTTGCTCCAGTAAAGTGAAAAAAATGTGTGTTTAAATTAGCTTCCTCTTGCATCACTGAGTAAAACAGTGGTCTCCAAACTATGGTCCACCACAGGCAGGATGCAGCCCTTAGCTTATCTTTATCTGGCTCTTTGGTCACTTTTCCCATCCCTGACACCAATAATGGGGAGATATTCCTTTCACTGGCACCAGCAATGAGCACTATTACTCTCACTGACAGCAGTGAAAAGAGCACCAATCTTCCCACTGACACCAATGATAGGCCGCTATTCCTCCCACTGATACAAGCAACAGGGCACAATTCCTTCCAATGACACCAACAATGGGCACCATTCCTCTCACTGAAACCAAAAATGGGTTACTATTCCTTCCATGGACACCAACTATGGGCACTATCACCCCACTGGCACCAAGAATAGGGCACCGTTCTTCTCACTGACATCAATGATGGGGCACTATTCCTCCCAATTACACCAACAATGGGAAACAATTCCTTCCACTGACACCAACAACAGGGCATTATTCTTTCCCAATGACAACAATGATGCGGCACTATTCCGCTGAGTGACACCAATAATGGGGCACTATTACTCACACAGACAATAACAGTGGGACACTATTTATCCTACTGGCAGCAACAATGACGTTCTTTTCCTTCCACTGACTCCAACAATGGGACACTATTCCTCCTTCCACTTACCACAGCTACAAGATCACTTTTCACACTTATTGCTCACCAACCCTGGGGTACTTTTTATTCCCATTGACCACCAACCTTGGGGCATTTTTTACTCAAACTGAACACTGGCGCTGGGGCATTCTGCACTCCCGCTGGTCACTCCTCCCCTCCCAAAGCAAGCCATAGATTGCAGGAAAGAAAATTTCTTGATTCCCCCAACAACACAGTCATTGGGGGATCCCTCATGCAGCGCTATTGTGTTCTGGCAGCGGGGAGCCTTCCTGCTGGAGGCTATAGCTGCTGGCAGTGATGGCATCCAAAAAATCTAACAGGCTGGTTGTACTGAAGTCAATCGATGGATCGACTTCAGTACAACCAGCCTTAGATGGATCGAATACTGGCAGCTTAAGGTTTGAAGGCTAGTGAACTGACCCTTCGGTGAGAAAGTTTTAGGACTCTAGCATTAGTCAGACAGGGCATCTATTTAGTTCTGAAGTTACACAGAATTCTATATCATCTCAAAATTTGACAAAAATGATCCACTGTCTAAGGCTAGCTTCAGAACTGTAGCGCAGAGGGGCAAAGTGCACTTCTGGGAATTGATAACCTTTTAACCCTTTTCTTCAACACTTGATCAATCCCACAGGTGTGTGCTCCATGCATAAACATGAAATCCTGGTTAAAATAATCCAGCATACTCATGTCACAATCATTCTTTAGAAGGATCATACATGTACTGGCTCTTGTGACCTCCATTTACTGTCTATATGCAATCCAAAGAGCGAGGTTCCACCTGCCTGCAATTTTCAGGCTGTCCATAGATAGGAAATGAGACATATGCTATTTCCTTATGTGCTCACAAAGTTATAGCTGGAACTCTATCTGCATTAGGAGGATGAATACAGGGCATATAATGCAGTGAATCGTTTTACTTTTCATTTTTATTTACAGTAAACTTATCATTCTTCTGTCATGTTCTAGATAACTTTTGATTTGAATAATAGTTTTTTTTAGCTTGTGTCCTATATTGTTTTAAAGTATAACTAAGGCTTAATGTACACAAACGTTTTACAACCTCTTCTGAACAATGTAACTTGACAGATAGTAAACGATGTTTAAAAATATCCGTTTTGCCGCGTTTACATGCCGCGTTTAGCCGCGTTTGCCTTTAGAAGCGTTTTTTTTTTTTTGTCAAAAATTAAAAACGCCTGTAAACTAAACACGAGGTACCGCGTTTACAAACTGTTACAGGCGTTTGGCGTTTCAAATGCCTCTGAACATCTGTCCTGAACGCTTTTTTTGCTTTCCAAAAAATGCTTCTAAGCTCAACTGCCTAGAAACTTCTATAAACAACCCTGTGTACAAGTACTAAAATGGATAACATAGAGGAGAGTTCAGGGGCAGCTGAAAAAAAACGCCCAACTGCTCCTAAATGTCCGTTTACCAGCAGCAGTGTACATGAGGCCTAAAGGCCAAACCTTTCTTTTTTTTTTTTTTAGGATAGATAGGATAGAGTTTTTAGATGGAGTGGAGATGAATTAGAACATCTGTCAGTTTTTATTGCTGTCTGTGTCCCCATTAGGGACATTCAACCTCTCTATTTGTCCTGTTTACTGTTATCATTAAAAGTGAAAGTAAAAGAAAATCCCACATTTTTGGTTGCCCCCAGAAAAGTATGCGGGGGGATCTTCCAATGGGGGCACTTGCTCTTGGAGACCTCCGGGTCCCCAAGAGATTCCCTTTATTTGCAGGGATTTTCTCACTTCCTGTCCCATAGCCAAACAGGAAGTCAGAAAATCCCTCCAATGGGACAAAGAGGGCAAAAATAAACCGTACAGGGGTTATAACCAGGGTTTTTTTCAGCGGGAACGTGAAGGAACGCAGTACCGGCACCTCCAGCACTGAATGCATGCAATGGCAAGAGGTGCCGGGGTGTGCTGGAGGGTCTGTTGATGCTGTCTGCTGGGGAATCTATTGTCACTGGAGGGAATCTATTTTTGCATGGGGGTCTATTGTTACTGGGAGAAATCTATTGTTGAGGGAGAGATCTATTGATGCTGGCTGTTGCAGGGTTTATTGATCCTGGCTGCTGGGAGATCTGTTGTTGCTGCAGGGTGTCTATTGTTGCTTGGGCGGTATTTTGTTGCAGAGGGTCCATTGTTGCTGGGGGGGTGTCTATTGTTGTGAGGAGGATCTGTTGGTGGAGGAGGAGACTATTGTTGGGGTGGAGCTGTTATCACTTAGGGAGATTTATTGTTGCTGGTGGGGGTCTATTGTTGCTGGGGGGTATATATTATTGATGGCAGCAGGGGATCTATTTTACTGCCTTTCTTGTTATCATTAACAAGTACCATAGAAATTACTTAGCACCACAAAATTGTGCTTGGTTCTGTATTCTTTAAAAGGAGTGGTACTGGGAGGTGGGTAGGTGGTGTAACCAAGGGATGGTGATGTTAGGTGGGTACTGGGTGGAGACAAGGGGTGACTCAGAAGGGGAGAGTTCCTGCACCTGTCCACTCAGAAAAAAAGCCCTGGTTATATCCCCCCTTACTCTATCCAAAATGAAAGAAAAAGTTTTGCGTATAGTTCTACTTTAACGGGGTTGTAAACCCTCTTTTTTTTTTAAATAAAAATAGCAAACATGTCTATACTTATCTGCTCTGTGCAATCGTTTTGCACAGAGCAGCTTCGACCCTCTACTTTTGGGGTTCCCCGCCAGTGCTCCACGCCCTTCCTCTTCGGGTACACCCACGGAAAGTCGCTTTCCCTGGGAGCACCCATGTGGGCTCGCTCCCGAGTGTCGCTGCTGCGTCCATTGACACAGACATCACCCCCAGTGTCACTGGATTTGACTGACAGCAGCGGGAGCCAATGGCTCCCGCTCCTATCAATCTGTGCAATGAGGAGAGAGGCTGGAGCCACAGCACCTTGCTTGATCGGATTGGGCTCAGGTAAGAAAAAGGGGGGGGGGGTCTGGGGGGAGCTGCAGCACAGAAGGTTTTTCACCTCAATGTATAGAATGCATTAAAGTGAAAAACCTTGAGGCTTTACAGCCATTTTAAGTACCTGTTTACACTAGCGTGATGCGGGAACCAGCGCGATTCCTGTGGCGGTTCCCGCATTGCATAGGACTTGCAGGAAGTTCACTCCTCTCTATGCGACCTGCTGCTGGTGTCAATAGAAAGTTAATGACACCCCCAGATCGGTTTGCATACCGCAGTGCAAACTACCAACTGGTCCAGAAACACCCATGCGATCTGATTCCAGTGTGGACCAAAAAAAAGATTCCTGCACCATTTTGGTGCGAATGCGATGCAAATTCAGCAATACAATCTGTATGGCTGAATTCGCATTGCACAGAAATGGCATGTGATCTGCACAGCAGTGCGGTGCAAATTACATGCAATGTCTGTCATTGCACCAGTGTAAACCCAGCCTAAGCTTTTAAAGATCTACTTCCAGAATACACTGCGTTCAAAGTCATTTGTCATTGTCAACAGCCAGAATTCACACAAAAACACTCCCAAACTCACATCAAAAAAAATAAACATTTTGGCCAGATTTAGTCAGAAAGTTAGATGTTACAGTGAAACCTTGGTTTGCGAGCATAATTCGTTCCAGAAGCATGCTTGTAATCCAAAGCACTCTTATATCAAAGCGAATTTCCCCATAGGAAATAATGGAAACTCCAAAAATTCGCTCCACAACTATTTAGTCATATAAAAATGATTACGGCAGTATACAGTATAAAGTGCACTGTAAACATAAAACAAATAAAACTGCACTTCAAAATACAGTACTGTACAGTAGTAGGAATACTGTACTGTCCTCTGTGTTGCAAAAGTTTTAAGGTAAAAAAAAGAATGTGCACAGTGACATTGTTAAGGAGTCTGGTGCTCACCTATTTAAAGCCGCTGTGTATACTGTATGTAGAGTAAAGTCGCTGGTGTACACAACTCTGTATGTGGCCAGAGGTTGGTGTTCATCTCTTTAAAGCCGCTCTGTATACAGTACTGTATGTTCAGTAAAGCTGCTGGTGTACAGTACAACACTGATGTGGCCACAGGTTCAGCTCACAGCGCTTCCTAGAGAACTCAGGAACTGTTGACATCACTTCCGGGTATGCCCGCTCCTGCTGGGAGTGTCTGAGTGTCTCCAGGAAGCGCTGGGAGCCACCATCGCCTGCAAATCTCTGGCCACATACAAAGCTGTACTGTATGCTGTACACCAGCGGCTTCACTGTACATATATACACAGCGGCTTTACACGGATGAGCAGCAGACTCCTTCACATTGTGAGTGTAATTCTTTTTTTTTTTTTCCCATAAAAAAAAAAAAAATGCTTGTATATCAAGACAGCGCTCACAAATCAAGGCAATTTTTTTTTTTTAAAGTTGCTCGTTTTTCAAAACGCTCGTAAACCAAGGTTTCACTGTAGTCGATTTTTCGCATCTGGAATAATCTTTTCTGTCCCAGATTTTCAGGCAGTAAAATGTGTACAAGTAGTTTGTTTCTACCAACACTTATCTATTATCTATATGGACCTTTTAAAAAGCACCTGCATACAAAACAAGTTTAAATAAACAGTTACACTCAGTATTAATTACTTCTTCGCATCTGCCAACACTGACAAGAATACGGCTTTGCAGCAAGTTACCAAGTTCCCTTGTAACCCAACTCCTCTGTGCTTTAGGACAATGAGGCAGGGATTATGATTAGTTTTCTGGACAATAGAAAGCTGATCTGAGTGAAACAGGTAAGTATGATCAAGTTGTGTGATTTACCTTCAAAAGAGGTCCAGATAAACAGGTTTATCCAAATTAGATTAAATGGGGTTTATTGTATTGTTGGATTGCGGTCTTCCTCGGAATCACAAAGGATGTTGGGACCTTATCCCTGCAGGGACAGAAAGTAATTTAGGTAGGATGGTTTTGTAATTTGTTTAGTTACGATCAGGAGGGTTACAAACACTATATTAATGTTGTCTAAATCTAGGCTATACAACCTTTCCTGAGAAAGCATAGCACTCAACACAACACCCTTGTGATGAACAGTCTGTGGATGTTCAATAGATATACATGCATTTCATTCAATTCTGCACACTCAAGTGTGTACAAAACAACTTTAAGTTAAAATGTACAGATATTTTAAGGTATAAAAAGTAATCAGGATATATACATTGACCATTTTTCCACCTAATTCAAGATCTGAGTGGGTCTGATCTACTAAAACTGGAGAGTGCAAAATCTGATGGAGCTGTACATGGCAGCCCATCAGCTTGCTCAATTAAATTTTGACAAAAAAAAAAAACCTGGAAGCTGATTGGCTTCTATGCAGAGCTGCTCCCAATTTTGCACTCTCCAGTTTTAGTAAACCAATCCCATTGTGTTTTTTTTTTTTTTTTGCAGGGTTTGTTCAATGGTATATCAATAGTCTCCAGCACTTTCTTGGCATTTGGTGAGCTGCTAGAAAGCATGTGTCAGATGTAAGATCAAATTATGGCAAAAAAAAAACAAAACAGGAAAAAATAAGGAATTATTTAACTACCTCTTTCTAACCGCTTGCTAAAGGCTTACATTATTGTGAATGGATGCTGCTGGAGTGAGCCCAATTGCTTATGTTTTCTATGATGGCCATGGAACACACCAAGGTGAGTCCCATGTGACGTGGTTGCCAAAAGTTAAGAAAATGGTCCAAAATGCATGAAAAAAGCATTTCAAACAATGGCAAAATACTTAGAAAACTGGCAATGATATGGAAATAGGAAAAATGTTTGTAAATACCTATGACAAACTGCCTAATAACTTCTTGTTTACTGCTCCAATTATTTTAAAAAGGAGCAGATGGAGTAAGCACAAGTGGTTATAAGAAACTAATGGCTATGGACAAATCCAAGAGGTGTCACACTAGCTGCCTAAATATAAACCAGTTTTTAACCACCTGTACTGTTCTATTCATCTTAAACCTAAACTTGTAAAGTCAGCAGTTGAGAGGCTATTGGGGCTTGTGTGCACTGACTACCAAGACCATCCATTAGTAACCAGCTTGTTCACACCATTTCTGTTTAGATTCAGTTTTCGGCACACGACTGCATATGTTGGGTGTGAACAAGACACATAAAAAACAACCGCTTTCTATGTTCCTTGCTCACACCACACATGCGTAATGGTGTGCAGAAGAACACAGCTCAGTGGTTTTGGTGTGAACAAGGCCTAAAAGTGTCCCGGCACATAACGACTGAGTCACAGATGGCAACCCTTCAGCAACAGGATCACTAAAGAGAGCACTCACCTGCATCCTTCTGGTTCAGCCAGTAAATAAAAGACTGCATGGCTAAGTGAGTGTCCTCTCTGCTCACTTAGCAATCCTGTTGCTGGTACATTCCACCAACAGCAGAATTACCTGTGTGACTTAGACCTAACAAGTCAGATATCAATCTGTCTTGGGATAACCATACCAGTCGTCCACAAAATTCCAATCCAACTGCTCAAAAACTAAGGGTATTAGGTCGAGAGGAAAAAAAAAGATACTGTTCTGCTTAAACTGTGAGTTCATCTTTTCACAAAAAACAAAAAGGTGAACTAAGACCCTCCATCCTCCCCACCTCCCCAGTCCCCACTGTACTTACTTCCATGGATGATTAGCTGTCACACAGCTGGTACAGCGGTCTGGAGATTTGAAAGATTACCTCTTTTTTCACTATCTTTACTTGGGGATAGAACAGATTGAATCTGATTTGTCAAAGCAGTAACGCGCTACCTAGAGTTGCTCTGATCCATCCCAGAAGAAGACTGTGGCTTTCAAGTTCCCAGACTGCGGCATTGACTGCGTAGGCAGTGAAACCTAATCACCTATGAAGTTACACTTACACTAAGGTAAGCTTGATGTCTACTGGTAACAGAAGTAAAATGCAAACACCTAGAGGTGACAGGTTCACTTTAGCATTGGGTATGGCAAAACACAAGTTCACTGTACTGGTTTATCCATCTATTTACATGTGTAAAGACAATGGCACTTGTAGAGCAGGCAGACAGGGTGTGGCTACTACTGGCCCCCACCAGTACACAAGTTTTTAAAGCTGGCCCTTCCACTGCTGTGGATGTAAACCCAAGTGCCTCGTCTCACAATTATTCTGCATGGTATGTTTCAAAGGAGCAAATTCATGGTATAGTAGAGGACAGACAGTGTTTTGCCTGTGTTGTATGCTAATGATGATAATCATGTCATAACAGCATACCCATAATGACCTCATCCCACAAAATCTGTACAGTATATTTCATATTACTTCATGTCTATTATACCTAATAGAGGAAAAAAAAAGTCCTAAAAAACTAAATGGTTTTGAAATAATCAGAAGGAGATTTTAGCAGGAGAAAAGTTAATGTATTTTTTGACACAGTTCCCAGGACTTTTCTTGATCTCACTTCTTTACTGTTTGCTCTTGTGAAATGTCAGAAAATGCCCTTTAGAAATGATCCTCCCCGAAACTGGGGTAATAAGGCACCCTGGTGAGCTCTTTATTCCATCCACCTCATAGAAACCCAGCAGCTATTCTCTGTTCTGTCCCCTGCTGTCTGTCTCTCTCACTCCCTCTCATTTCTTTCCTTTTCTTCATCAGCTCCCATTCCCGACTCTCCCCTTTCACACTCCTTTTTTCCTCTTATTTCCCTTCCAGCCTTTAAAGTCAAACTGCATCTCCTTTCTCATTTTCTAGCAATCTTCCTGTCCTTTGAGGGTACAAATTGGCTGTGCCTGACTGATCTCGGGATCCCCGCTGTACCTTCATATCCCTGGGCTTGGGGTGCTCACACTAACCATGCAGATTAACCCTATCACAGGAAGTTGTAAACCCGGCCTGGAACACAATGTATATGTCTGTTTTACATTAATTATTCTCCTTTGGGCTTCGTTTTATTGTGCAGGCACTATTTCCCAAGGGATACCTATTTTTAGTGCTACATATTATTTTATTATAACAAATAAACAATTATTCAAGCTCTTCTGTCATTTATGCAGAGAATAGAGTTGCATTACCCTTTGTAATGTTAACGTTGCTTTGCATTTATCAAGCTGAGTAATTGGCAGTGGAAAACCAGTATGATAGCCTTCTGTTTAAACATTTATGACACCATGACATCCGCATGGAGTTAAGAGTTTAGATTAGTCTAGACCACTTTTCAACACAGAGGAACCCTTGAAAAACTTTCCAGTCTCAAGGAACCCCTGCTAAAAATTACTACAACTTATGATACATTACTGTGATTGTCAGTGATAAGAATGCTCCTTACACTTGTGGTCACTGGGAAGAACTATCCCCGTAGAGATAGTTACAAAGATCAATGGCATAAGTGGGAACTTATCCGAGAGGCAGAAAATTGCTCAAGGAACCTATAGCAACCTCTGAAGGAACCCTGATTGAGAAACCCTGGTCTAGACACTCTAGATAAATACAATAAATAATGACGCACATACTAAAATTAGCATGCTTTTATAAGAATGAACTTGAACACAGACTTTTTATTATTTACATTATATAATATTTGTATTATATCTTAATGTATTTCTATTATCTATTTAGGAGAAGGCAATAATGAGAATGGACACAGCCCTGGGCAAATAAGAACACCTAAACTCAAAGGTAGGAAAGACCAAGACTGGGGATTATGGCAAAGAACTTTCAAAGTGGAATTACACCTTCACTCACTTTTACCACTTCCTTCCATTTTACCCTACTCCTTCTCTTTTCAGCAAACTGCAACCAAATTTTTTATTTATTTTTTGATAGGGGGGGGATATCTTTCTCACCTGGGTGAGAATGACATCTCCTCGCCCATAGCCACCTGGGATACCCAAGTCATGCACCACCAGAAGCTTTGTGGCTGTGTAGAACACACCGTGCAAGTACAGTGGAGCATCATCTGGGGACAGCCAGCTTTCTGATGACATCAGCAAAGAACCGGGCACGCGGCAGGACAGCATGTGATTTGCTGGGTGGGTGAGTATGCATTTTTAGCTCAACGCAGCAAAGGTAAGAGGGGGTTAACGTCAAAATTACCCGGGGGGTGAGGTGATTTACGATTATAGATCAACATGACCATATTGATTTAATTATGATTTTAATATTTTAATACATGTGTGGGCACCTTAAGACATATAACTTTTAATGGATGACCAGATCCCACCATAACCGAAAACATCTATTTATAGGTGAAGAGTCTCTTACGCCCTTCCTTGTGGCTATAGAACTAGCAGGTCTGGTTACAGAAACTAAGACTTTTTACCTTGTGTTTAATTCCTAGCAATTTCGTAAATTTGTACATAGGGCTTCTCATCCTCCTATTCATTGTATATTCCTGGATTGTTCCAATTAACAATAATAAAGAAGGATATGTCACCTAGGTTGCAAGACACAATTGTTTGGGATAAACAAAAAAGGTATCACATGGAAATACCTTGATGGACATAAGTAGCAGACTTTGGGCACCTGCCTACAAACAATATACTTCTACAGATCTTTGTAATAATTCCCTCCATACCTCCTATAGTGAGCTATGTTGTCATTTATTAAGGTTTTCTGGAGCTTCACTAAAGTTTGTATTTTAACACCAGCCATTCAAAGCTGTGTTTACTTTAATTATCTAAATGGATTAAGAAGACATTTGTTTTTTTAAATTTTCCTTTAACAGAATTGTGTCTGAGGGTTAATGCCGAATGTAGTCTATGCTTAGAGACCCCTTTGTCCAGGATTGTGTACTACACATGGGTGGGTTGGCAACCTTTGGCACAAAGTGATGCCTAGCTGATCAAAAGCCAACTTTGTGCTACTACAACTGGAAGGCTTCCACTGTTCTGCTAAAACAATGTTTTTCCAGCACATCATAAACTTTCATGGCAGTGAGAGGATTCAATGAGCCATTTAAAAGCTCTTCTCCTCATCTACTTCAGGTCTACACACACAGATTTGTCATTCGTCTTTAACTGCATTGTG
This sequence comes from Aquarana catesbeiana, assembly GCF_042186555.1. Classification (NCBI taxonomy): domain Eukaryota; kingdom Metazoa; phylum Chordata; class Amphibia; order Anura; family Ranidae; genus Aquarana; species Aquarana catesbeiana. Next base: position 310,832,799 of record NC_133329.1, read on the forward strand.
AGTAAAAGTTGATTTATGTATTATTGGCAATCCTAGCACAACACCTGTAATTCAACTTGCCAAAAGCCTTGCACATCATCACCTTCCCCTCTCTGTACGATCCAATTCTTAATTATTGGCTCCTTTGTAGGACAGTAATTAAATGACTCATTGATATGTGTGCTAAACTATTACAAGTACTTCGCCCTGTCTGCTATTACAATACTAGTTATATTCCCATCACACTTCTTCCTGGGAAGATCCTGGAGTAAGGGGAGGGGGCTGTGCTAACAACCATCTGGTTAACTGGCTTACACATAGGAGAAATGGTATGTCCCCAGCACACCATGGATCCATACCATATAGTCCAGATATTAATTGAAGCAACCACATCAGGGAAGGCATGCCTGACAAAGGGGTCTTGTGCTGCCCCAAAACATTGTACTGGTACTAAAGCTAAGTTCACACAGGCGGCCAGTAAAAACAGATGGTTGATCCACCTTTTTACCACCCACCTATAGTGCGACATTGTCTGTTTGCGGAGCCGCTGCCGTGAAAGTTTGCAGTGTGGCAAATTTTAAATCAGCATGTCCAGTTTGGCAAATGGCTTAGGACTGCGCTTCAACCACGTGCCAAATGTTTGGCACCCAGTGGCAGTACAGTATTTCAATGTGAAATATCCCTTGGGGTTAAAAAAAAGGCATTCAAAAGGCAGCAGTATCACATTCTGAATGCCTGTAAACCATCTCTAAACTGCTTCTGAAAAGGCAATACATCGCAAGTCGCCAGAATCTGGTGCAGTTGTGCATGGTAGCCAATCAGCTTCTAACTTCAGCTTGTTCAATTAAGCTTTGACCAAAAAAAAAAAAATGGAAGCTGATTGGTTTCTATGCAGAGCTGCACCAGATTTTGCACTCTCCAGTTTTAGCAAGTCAACCTAAATATGATATGGTAGATCTATGGTGTGCTGGTGATATACATTCTCGTCTATCTTCTATTACTCAGCTCTGCTCTAGAACAAGTGCAAATTTCCAGAGCTCTGGATCTGATCCTTGATCTACTAATAATTAACATATAATAAGCCAACAAGTGCACAGTCAACCCAGCTCTATTGCACAGCAGCAATCACTGAAACTTCAAACAGCCCCAAAGACAGGTAAGCTGACAACAAATCACCTTGACTGAGACTCCTAACTTTGTACTGAGCCCAAGAACTTCCCAAACTAAGTACAGCAGACTATGCAGGACCTTGCAACTTCCCTGCGAAGCAAACAAAAGTACACGACTCTGCTGGATGTGGTCTGGACTAGTCTGTTCTTAAATGCAAACTGAGTTTTTTCACAGGTTGGGGCACAAAAAAACAAAAACAAAGGCATAGCAGTAAACTGTCGCACGTGGAAATGTGTCTGCACAACAGTGTGCTTTATTTTCTGAAAACATCCTAAGGAATAAAATTAGGATTAAAAATAAAAAGCTAAATGCTTGAATGCAGTTAGGTGACACACAAGACACAAGACTGCCTATACTTATATTTATTGGGTATTTTTTCTTTTTTAATCTGTGCTGTGATTTATATTGCAGAGTTCAGGCGGGAGTGTTTATCTCCAAGCAGCAATTTAAAAGTGCTATACAAGTTAATGGGTGGCAAACAAATGGCTGAAGGATGAGAGAAGTTAACCTCGGCGGCCAGAGGTCACTCACAGAGCTTGTATATGGCACTAGCATGTCACTGGGTCCTGCATCATTGCGCCTATAATAAAATGACTCATGGGGGCTGATTTACTAAAGGCTGCTCACCTAGCATGGTGAATGTCAATGAATAAGGTGAACCATTGAACACTTGATGATGTGCGAAGAGGGGTTGGGTGGGGGGGGGGGGGGGGGTTAAATAAAGGATTTGTATTCAAAGTGAGCATAGCTTCATCTTATTCACTAACATTCACTTGTATTTAAAGTGAACATGCACTATCTGCTCCCTTAGCAAATCAATGTAAGTGTGGCTATACTGCAGAAAGTTCGTAGTGTAAAGCTAGCAATACATTATACAATTTTCTTGTTCCATTAATCCTGTAGTGCAAGGGCCTGCCTGACTGCATACAAATTGAACGTGTTTTAGGTTTGACCTCATATGGTTTTGGTAAATCTAAAGGAAAACTGAACAAGAAAATTATACAATGTGTGGCCAGGCTAAGTGATTACATTTTTTTGGCTAATTTAGATAATTAAAATGCAAGCATTCGGGATAACATAGATCCCTTTTTTGTATAAAGTCTGAAGGGGGGATGTAAGGCAACCTTAAATCTTGCATCCTTAATACCTAAAGTTAGCCAGTAAAGGGTATCCTTTAGACCCCTGTCACACCTGACCAATTTGTACCACGTTTCCCAAAGTACTTCAACGCTCAGCATCAAGATGCCCAATATATTCAATGGTGCCCATTCACACCTGAGCATCATGTCACTTAAAGCTTTACGCTCAAAGCTTGAAAAAGTATGAGAGCTGCTTTCTGGCCCCTATAGACCTCAATAAGAGCATCTATAAAAGCCTGATTTTTTATGTGACATCTTAATTCTCCTCCTCCTAGTACCTAGCCTTCCATTAGGTAAAAAAAAAACAAAAAACACAAACTTAAAAACACCCAAAAACACGTATACAAATGCACAAAAAAAAAAAAAACACTCCAAAATTACTCAAGCGTGAATGAGGGCTTAAACTCCAAACTTTCTCCATGAATCACTAACTAACATTGTAGGATATTCGGATATTCTACTCCTGCAACTTTACACTGCAAAATCAGAAACTTTGTACATGTTTTCAAATAAATAGGTATGTACCTTGTGTATTGTATCTATAATACACAAAATAGTGATAGAAGAGTTGTTAGGAGTAAAAAGATGATACACAACAAAGTACATAAAATAAACAAAGGTAGAGTAGAAAATGCAATACTGACACACACACACACGCATATATATATATATATATATATATATATATATATATATATATATATATATATATATATATATATATATATATATATATATATATATATATATAAAGAGAGGGATACAAAAACAGATATGCATAGATATATAAATATATGATTATATAGATATAGATCTGTGGATTAGCACTAATGTCCCATGAAATGATCGATTCTAGTAGACTTGAACAGAAGTTTTCCTCCATTTGTTGGACCCTCCTGGTGGTGTGCCGCCTGTGATCAGTACATGGAGGAGAGGTGCCCCCACTGCCTTCCTGGCTGTCTATCATCAGACTCCCCATCACCCATCCTATAATAAATGGTCCTAAGTCAGTGATCTCTATAGGAAAGGTCCCCCCGATGAGTGTCACCTCTCCAGAGTCATTCCAGAAAAAGTTCTATGTGACAAGTCCCCCCCCCCCCCGTCATTACTACCCACCATAAAATGACAATCAGGTTATAGGACAAGCCTGGGTGGAGTCACATCCCCCCCTCCCTTGTCACATAGGTGACTTTTCACCCCATCGGCTTACCCTGCTGTTGAGATGGCGCTGACATAGACCGGAGCAGTGTTCTCACTAGTTCTCTCTGTGTGCTCTATGAGTTCTCAGCGCTCATGAGCTTCTATATATAAGATAGACGTGCGGGCGCCGCTAGGGGGAGCCCTCCCGTGTGTGTATATAGGAGGAAGGGAGGGAGGGTCAGCCGCACGCGCTGCATGTCCCCTGGCTCACACTGACGTTGGTTGTATATAGAAGGGGGAGAGGAGGGGACTGTACACCCGGATCACACACTATGGGGACAGCTGGCAGTGAGGGGTCAGGTAGATGGAGATGTGACAGCAGGCACACACTCCTTCTGCTGGGACACACACAACTTTTCTCAGATCCCCAGACTGAAGTTTTTCGTGCAGATAACTTCAGCTGGTTCTTCTCCGGAGATTAGAAGAGTGACATGGTGTCTGCATTTTTACAGGACTATGGCTGTATTTATTTTGCTGATCCGATCCTAAAGCTGACCACACACCTTACAACGTGATTGGACAATCTCCCGTAAATCCACTATTGTAGTGCAAGAATCTGCCTGATTTAATCCACACTGATTAAATTGTTTAGGTTTGCCTTCATTTACCATGGTTTGGCAGATCTAAAGGAGATTGTAAAAAGCTCAAATAATGCTTAGGTTTGTCTTGAAATGATTTTTAACAGCTCTAAAGGAACTGACTTTAATTGACCCCCCTGGTGGTGTACCGCCTGTGATCAGTACATGGAGGAGAGGTTCCCCCAATTGACAGCAGCATGAGCCAATGGTGCCTCTGCTGTGTCTCAGCCAAACAATGGTGAGTGTCCTGGACGGCCGAGGTACTCGTGGACATCGCTGGATAGAGATGGGGCTCAGGTAAGTATTAGGGGTGCTGAGGGCAGTTGCTGCACACTGAAGGTTTTTTATTTTAATGCATAGAGCGCATTAAGATAAAAAAACCTTATGTCTTTAAAATCACTTGAAATCTTACCACTACTGACTTAGGCATGCACACCCTAATCAACCTGTGTGACCCAGAGTCCCCCTGTTTAGACCCCTGATATTTCACCAAAGCCCCCTAACGGGCTCCCCCCAAAAAAAAAAAAATAACTAAAAAAAACTCTACTGACACTAAGGGGATGGGAGAGAGCAGGACAGCCATCAGAAATGGTGGGGCCCCTTGCACAGCTTTAGGCATGAGCCCCCTCCCCCCGGACCTGACCAACAACATTCCCCAGGGCCCGCCCACTGTCTCATCAAATGTGCCCACTGGCCATTTCACGTCCTCCTCCTTCTCCATTCCATGTTCTCTATCCCATGTCCTCTTCATCCTCCTGCAATCCCATCTCCTCCATCCCCATGTCCTCTTCCTCCAGTCAAATGTCCTTCATCCCATGTCCTCCTCCTCCAGTCTCATCTCCTCCTACCACAGAAGGGGGGAAGTGGGACAGGAAGGGAGCAGGGGGACAGGTGGGGGCAGTGGGTTAGGAGGGGGGAGTGTCACAGGAGAAGAGCAGCGTGACAGGAGGGGACAGCTGGATAAAAGGGGGGCAGTGGGACAGGCTGGGGGCAGTGGAACTGGAGGGGGAAATGTCAAGGGAGGAGGCCAGTGGGACAGGAGGCAGGCAGCAGGACAGGAGGGTAAAGTGTCATGGAATGGGGGGCAGCGGGAAAAGTGGGGGGGGGGCATCATTACAGATTAGAGGCAGTGTCTCAGGTGGGGGACAGTGGGGCAGGTGGGAGGGAGTGGGACAGGTGGGAAGCAGTGTCACAGGTAGGGGGGCAGTGGGACAGGTGGGAGGCAGTGTCACAGGTGGGGGACAGCGGGACAGGTAGGAGGGAGAGGGACAGGTGGGAGGCAGTGTCACAGGTGGGGGACAGTGGGACAGGTAGGAGGGAGAGGGACAGGTGGGAGGCAGTGTCACAGGTGGGGGACAGTGGGACAGGTAGGAGGGAGTGGGACAGGTGGGAGGCAGTGTCACAGGTAAGGGGGCAGCAGGACAGGTAGGAGGGAGTGGGACAGGTGGGAGGCAGGGTCACAGGTAAGGGGGCAGCAGGACAGGTAGGAGGGAGTGGGACAGGTGGGAGGCAGTGTCACAGGTGGGGGACAGCGGGACAGGTAGGAGGGAGAGGGACAGGTGGGAGGCAGTGTCACAGGTGGGGGACAGCGGGACAGGTAGGAGGGAGTGGGACAGGTGGGAGGCAGTGTCACAGGTGGGGGACAGCGGGACAGGTAGGAGGGAGTGGGACAGGTGGGAGGCAGTGTCACAGGTAGGGGGCAGCAGGACAGGTGAGAGGGAGTGGGACAGGTGGGTGGCAGCGGGACAGGTGGGAGGCAGTGTCAGAGGTAGGGGGGCAGTGGGACAGGTGGGGGGCAGCTAGGGTTTCCACCGCATCCCTTTAAACCTGAACACATATGAATGACACACGTTCTGAGGCTAATATAATGCAGATAAGGCACCAAGTGAGTTTAATTACCACCTTAATCAGCCACAGAACCTGTGTAATTAATATGTGTTTGGTTTTAAAGGGATGAGGTGGCAACCCTAGCCTTACTCACAAGAGTTCTGTGGATACAAAGATGCAGGAGAACAGCTTTAAGCTATTAATCCAATGCTACAGAGTCCCTGACACTCTGGCCACGATTTTCTTGCAACCTCAGATGCCTGCTGGAGAGGCTGTGGGCTTCTGAGGGACTTATCAGCATATTTGGTGGGATTGCCTGAGGCTCCGGCCATTTTGGGGAGATATTAGTGCCCAGATTAGGGTAGTACTAGATATTGAACTAAGTGATTCTCCCTTGGAGTTCTTGCTTCACATGCCATCCATCCCTCTCAGTCACTACCGTAAGTTGGTTCTGCCTCACCTTTTGAATGCTGCTCGACGTCTGATCCCCATGCATTGGAAGATGGCTCATGTTGCTAGCAGAGCTGATTGGATCCGCCTGGTCAATACCATTATGGCTGCAGAGTGGGTGGCGAAGTGTAAAGACAGATATGGGAAGCTCTATGGTATTTGGGCCACCTGGATCAATTATTCTTCTAATCTTTTGCAGGCTCCCCAACCTGCCACTTCTGGGTCCTCATTAATACCATTCTAATTGTGATTTATGACGTGGTGCTTTTTTGCTGCCCTTTTGGGTGCTTTTCCCTTCTTTTTTCTGTATACCATATGTTACTTTTGAAAACTAAAATAAACATTATTAAAAAGAAAAAAAAAACTACTGACACCGTCCACTGCTCTACTGACACCAATCTCTGCCCTACTGACACCGTCTACTGCTCTGCTGACACCGTCAGTATATATACACACATGCAAATATGTTTAAGCTTAATGCGATAGGCTGTGCTCACTTTTGACTACTGATTTTTTTTACAACTGTGTCAACAGCTGACTGATTTCAAATATCAAGAAGTATGATAAAAGTGACTTGATAGGCTGGACAGTTTTGATCACTTTCAAGCTGACTATATACAGGGCCATCTTTAATATTGATTAGACCCTGGGCAAACATTTTCTTCCCTCCCACCCTATGCAATTTTGCTCACGTTACATGGGTTCCTCTCCCCCATAAAACCCCATCATTACACAAGACCCCCTCCCTCCACAGATCCATGCATTGCCAGCCCCCCCCCCCCCCCCAGCCTCCCAGTGATCTCACCTTGATAGTGTCCAGAGAATGTCAGGCACACCCCCCCCCCCACCCCTCCTACCCAAACCCTCCAGCGAAGATGTTCTTCAGCAGGCCGATGGACTGCAGCTTGTCGGACATGGTGAGGGAAAGGGGTCGGTGTGACCGTGCCTGGGACTGACAGGCGCTCTCCCCAAGCGGGGTTTACCTTACCGAGCTGGCCAATTCCTCCTTAAAGTGTTCAATTTACCTTTCTCTCAATCTCCATATACATGGTTATTAGGACAAATAGAGGGGTCATCCCTGTGTGGAGGGGTGTCAGGATTGCCTTCTACACTGTATCCAAAACTAAGAAAAATAGTTCCAGCTCTAGATACATTTTAAAGCAATACTCAACTCTCTCCACCTCTCGCACACAGAGCAAATCCAGCGTTGTCTCACTACAGTCCGCTGTTTGGGTCCCATGCTGCAATGTTGGTCCTCTTCAGCTGGCTGCCTCTTCTGGGTGCAGGCAGCCAGGTCCACTGATATGCCAGAAATGCTTCCCCGGCCAGCCCTTCAGCCGCTCTGTGTGCTGATCCTGCAGCCTCCTGGGAGATGTCATGTAAGTATCCCAGGAGGATGCAGCTCCAGGTACATTTCATTCTGGCCTAGGCAGCATGGCGGCAGGGGCGGGGCCAGAAAAAAATTCTCTTTGAGAGTATGAGCAATCTCTCTTGAATATTCATTTTTTATACATTGTATGCTGCTTAATTTTGTACCTTGTATATCTAAGAAAATAAAAAAATAAAAAACAAATAGAAAAAAAAATGTAAACAATTTTCAGCAATTCAGCTTGGGGAGGTAGGGAGGGATGAGTGTTACAACAGAACTCCTTTTGGGAGTTAAAGTGGAACTTCACTCTCCCAATAAACATTGATTATTTTTAAACACTTCAGCCCCGGAAGATTTGGCTGCTCAATGACCAGAACGCTTTTTGCGTTACGGCACTGCGTCGCTTTAACTGACAATTGCGCGGTCGTGCAACGCTGTACCCAAACAAAATTGTCGTCCTTTTTTTCCCTCAAATAGAGCTTTCTTTTGGTGGTATTTGATCATCTCTGAGGTTTTTATTTTTTGCGCTATAAACAAAAAAAGAGCAACAGTTTTGAAAAAAAACACAATATTTTGTACTTTTTGCTATAATAAATATCCCCTTTTTTTTTTTTTTAAAAAGCAAATTTTTTTCTCAGTTTAGGCCGATATGTATTCTTCTACATATTTTTGGTAAAAAAAAATCGCAATAAGCGTATATTGATTGGTTTGCGCAAAAGTTATAGCGTCTACAAAATAGGGGATAGATTTATGCCATTTTTATTATTGTTTTTTCTTTTACTAGTAATGGCGGCGATCTGCGATTTTTATCGTGACTGCGACATTATGGCGGACACATCAGACACTTTTGACACATTTTTGGGGCGATTGACAATTATACAGTGATCAGTGCTATAAAAATGCACTGATTACTGTATAAATGTCACTGGCAGGGAAGGGGTTAACTGTGGGGCGATCAAGGGGTTAACTGTGTTCCCTGACTGTGTGTTCTAACTGTAGGGGGAGGGCACTGACTATAGGAGATCGTGGTTCCTAGCTATTAGGAACTCACAATCTGCATCTCCTCTCAGAAGAGAACAGGGATTTGTTTTTTGACACACACACGTCCCTGTTCTGCCTCTCGTGCCCGCGATCACTCGTGGCCGGCGGTCATCCCTAGTGCACTGCGCATGCGCCTGCTAACCCGCTTAAAGGAGCTGATGTATAGCTACAACGGCTCACGGGATAGTGCCGACCTGCCGCAGTATAATGACAGCGGCTGGTCAGCAAGTGGCTAATCCTCATGCTGCTAGCATTAGTAAATAGATCATATTTACTTGTTTTAAACTTTTTAAACTTTTTTTTTTAACATTTTCTCAGTTACTTCTTGGTTTCTTGCCTAGGCAAATGATCTCATACATTCCAGGAGTCTTCAGGAGGGGAGGAGAGTAGGAGTGGTTTTCATAGCTACTCTCTTCTGCATGCATGCTTGAGCTAAGAGCGGATTCCAGGAAGTAAACGCTACATGAATCATCTGCCCTTACTCAAGATGGTCACGGCCAGAAATGCTAGGGGGTTGTTTTTCAAAGAGATTTCTCAATAAAGTAAAGTGTGAAGACATGGATGGAAGGGGGAGTTCTCTCTGAATATAAAAAATGAATCAAATAGTGTATTTAGCTTGTGGTGCCAAGATGCAGTGAAGATCTACTTTAAGAACCACTTTAACTTTGCATTATCATTAAATTAATTCAATGGGGACCAGATTGCGTTTTTCAAATTGTGCAATTGTGGCAGAAAATTGGATTGGTAGCTACAAGTAAATCCTCCACTTTTCTACCATCCAGCTGTTAAAATGAGCCCATTTTTGACAAGCTGAAGTTAGAATAAGGGAAATGCAGCGCTGCTTTGCTTATCAATCATGAAAGAATCCTCTGTGTTTTTATGCAAATTAGAATTTCCACAGTATTATCATAGTTATAATAGCCCCAAGTTTTCATTTAGACTCCAAAACATGCTAAATATTTCCCATTACAACAACGTGCCTTTTACCACTTTTGTTGCTCAGGAAACAATAAACTTTTAGTCCTTTTTAAGGAGCTTATTTTCTAAAAGCTTGGAATTAGTGCTCTGAAGGGCTTGAGCGAGCCACTAAATCAATTCATGCAGTCTTCAGAAGTCAGGAGTCAAATAGCATTTATTAGAGAAAGGGTAATGTTCTTGTAGCATTTTTGTTACAATTTTCAGTTGTAGAAGTATCTAAGAGGGACAGGAAAAGAATCTGAACAGAAGCTTTGTGATGGATTAAATTTCTCTCCTTTTGCCAGATTTTTACATCGTTTTTGCAGATATGTACCATACCATACATACCTTTTATTATCTTAGCATTAGTGTAAAGATGTCTCTCGTGTTTTGCTAATCATGTAAGCATTTAAAGAAAAATTTTATTCTTCCTATTTAAGGATGTTTCACTAGTTTCCAGGGGGTGGAAAGGACAGCTGAGTGACGTGGGGAAGGTAAGTATAGGCAGAAGTGTTGCCAACCGTCAGTATTCTTACCAGCAGGCAGTAACAAAAGGCCCTTTTCTCATGCCAGTAAATGCCAGTGATGGGAATATTTTGCCAGTTAAGAATATGGCTGTGACGCTCAGCATACGCAGTTCCGGTCCAAAGCCAGCCAAGACTATCAGAGTGCCTGTTGTGTGTTTGGGCAGCACCAGTGGGGGACGAGTATGGTGGAGGCGGTACCTGAGCGTGTGTGTCATGTGATGTCATGGTACAAGGGTGCCCAGGATCGGGACAAGGGGTGGGCAGGAGGGGTGGCTGCCCTGGGCACTGTGGTATCATGTGAGGTGGGGGGGCACCACAAGGAGATTGGGAGGGAGGGGATTTATGTTGGGAGGGGGAATTTGGGGGGCAGCAGGGGGTAAGAATTGTTCTAGGAGTGGTGATTTAGGGGGATTTGTGTTGGGAAGAGGTATGGGGAAAGAGTATTTGTGCTAGGAGGGGGTTTTGGAATTTGTGCTGGGAGGGGGGAATCTGGAGTTGGAGGGGGAGAAGATTTGTGCTCGAAGGAGAAATTTGAGGGGTAGAGGATTTGTGTTGGGGGGGACTTTTTTGGGGGGGGTATTTGTGCTGGGGGCATTCAAGGAGAGAGGGGATGTGAGGTGAGGGGGGATGGGGGGCAAAGATTTGTGCAGCGAGGGGGAATTTCAGCAGGAGGCGGATTTGTACTGCTTAGAGGATAAGCATGCAGACTGGTCCTCAATTTTTTTTTGGGGGGGGGGGGATTTAACTGACACATAATGCTCATGCATCTTGGGTGGGGGGCGCAATTTGACATGTTCGCCCTGGGCTCTAGATGACCTTGTCCCGGCTCTGAGGGTGCCGAGTGTAGCAGCCGGAGCCAACATGCAGGTCTGCGGGATGGAAGCAATGCAAGCCGAGAGTGGAACTGTCAGTGCTGTTTGAACTGCTGAGGACTGAAGGGATCAGCCGGCGTGGAAAGAGACTGTCACTGTGACTCAGGAGGGGACATGTCATGTCAGTAAGGTGTCATCATCATCTGTGCTGCTACACACTGCTGTCAGTGTCACTGTGAGAGTCATTTACATGTGTGTGTGTCGCCCATTCTAATTTCTTGTCCTCCCAAGTCCTGTCCCCGAGCTACTTACTATATTGAAAATAAAAAAATAAATGTGTTTTTTGCCTTAATATCTACCTTAAATCACATTGCTAACTTCACATTATACTTTTTTTTGTAGCCTTAATACTGAAATTTGCACTTAAAATTGCAATTGGAACTTTTGGAAATGTCAGTAAAAACTTGGCTGTGCCAGTAAATGTTGGGTATCGTGTTAGTAAATTTCAATCTGGTAGCCTGGCAACACTGATAGGAGTCCCAAGGGGAAGGCTATCAAGGCAAGAAGTTACTTTTCCCTGTACAGTTTTACATTAACCCCTAATCACATGGTACAGATGGGCTGTGATTGACCCTGTCTGTACCATGTAATGACTGTGATGACTGTGACCAATCACACAGCTCATCACACTAGTACACAGTGAAAGGCACAAATCAAAGCCTTTCATTGTGTACAACTGTCACGTGATCTGCTGTGATTGGCCACAGCGATCACATGGTACCAGTATTACCCCTTGTTTTTTTACTAGCTTTAGAAGCACAGTTAATACAAATGAATAGCAATTTAATTATAATGTATCTCTAGCCAAAGCTTTTTTTTTATTTTGATGTCTGTGTCCTATTAGGGGAGACCCCCCCCCCCCACTTCCTGTACCAGAGATGCCTCAAAAAGCAAGTTGAAATCTCTGCAAAATGAGGTAAAATTCCCAGTCAGAAAGCTGTCAGAACAAGGTGTCTCAGTTGGAAGTCTTGTGTCTCTGATGACAGCCTTCAGACAGAACTCCAGACAAAAATAACAAGATGAATATCCCATTAAAAGAGAAAATAGCAAAACCAGCTTTTGCTTTTACCTTCAAATCAGAGATTTCCCACGTAGTATTTTTTTACAGCCACTAGATGTCCTTAGTCTGATGGATAGCAGCATTCAACCCACTTCCTTTAATCCTAGACCCACCCAAGCCTGTGACTGGCCAGCGAAAGAAAAAGTAATACAAAGATGAGCTCATCTTTCTGTCACTCTGCTTTCTCCCCCTATCAGCATGCTCCTTGTCAGTGCATGAACTGATTGGCTCCTTGTATTGCTTCTTCCACACTCCAGCTGTGCTGTACAGGGATTGCATAAGACTGATACCGAGTCATTTAATGATGTATTAACCATCAGTTACAGTGCGAAAAAAATAATTGAATAAAATAAACAAGAAAATGTAAAAAAATTATTAAAGCACCCCCGTTCCCAAGTGCTCACAAGCAAATGTGAACAGACGTGTTGGTCCCAAATACATCTGTAAATGGCGATTACACCATACATGGGAGGTATCGCCACAAACATCGGAGCAGGAGCAATAATTCTAGCACCAGACCTCCTTTGTAACTCTAAACTGATAACTTGTAAAGGCTTTTAAAGCGTTGCCTATGGAGATTGTTACGTTACAATGTTTGGCGCCGTTCCATGGCTGTGCACAATTTTAAAGCATGACAGGTTTGGTATCTATTTACTTGGTGTAATATCATCTTTTATATTTTATGAAACAATTGGGTATCATATTGTGTTTCTGTGCATTAAATTTCTTTAAAGTGTATTTTTTTCCAAAAATTATCAAATGAAAAACTGCTGCGCAAATACCGTGTGACATAGAATTATGCAACACCCATCCAACTTTTCTTTCACTCATGTGTTTGTCTGAAGCCATTTATTATTAATCAACTGTGTTTACTCTTTTTAAATCATAATCACAACAGAAACTACCCAAATGACCCTGATCAAAAGTTTACATACCCCAGTTCTTTATACCGTGTATTGCCCCCTTTAACATCAATGACAGTGTGAAGTCTTTTGTGGTATTTGTGGATGAGGCTCTTTATCTTCTCAGATGGTAAAGCTGCCCACTCCTCTTGGCAAAAAGCCTCCAGTTCCTGTAAATTCTTGGGCTGTCTTGCATGAACTGCACGTTTGAGATCTCCCCAGAGTGGCTCAATGATATTGAGGTCAGGAGACTGGGAGGGCCACTCCAGAACCTTCACTTTATTCTGCTGTAGCCAATGACAGGTCGACTTGGCCTTGTGTTTTGGATCATTGTCATGTTGGAATGTCCAAGTACGTCCCATGCGCAGCTTCCTGGCTGAGGAATGCAAATGTTCCTCCAGTATTTTTTGATAACATACTGCATTCATCTTGCCAGTTTTGGCCAAATTTCCTGTGCCTTTGTAGCTCACACATCCCCAAAACATCAGCGATCCACCTCCTTGATTTACAGTAGGAATGGTGTACCTTTCATCATAGGCCTTGTTGACTCCTCTCCAAATGTAGCGTTTATGGCTGTGGCCAAAAAGCTAAATTTTGGTCTCATCACTCCAAATGACTTTGTGCCAGAAGGTTTGAGGCTTGTCTCTGTGCTGTTTGGCTTATTGTAAGCGGGATACTTTGTGACATTTGCATAGTAATGGCTTCTTCTGGCAACTTGACCATGCAGCCCATCTTTCTTCAAGTGCCTCCTTATTTAGCATCTTGAAACAGCCACACCACATGTTTTCAGAGAGTTCTGTATTTCCCCTGAAGTTATTTGTGGGTTTTTCTTTGCATCCCGAACAATTTTCCTGGCAGTTGTCGCTGACAGTTTAGTTGGTCTACCTGACCGTGGTTTGGTTTCAACAGAACCCCTCATTTTACACTTCTTGATTAGAGTTTGAACACTGCTGATTGGCAGTCTCAATTCCTTGGATATCTTTTTATATCCCTTTCCTGTTTTATACAGTTCAACTACCTTTTCCCGCAGATCTTTTGACAATTCTTCTGCTCTCCCCATGACCCAGAATCCAGAAACGTCAGTGCAGCACTGAATGAAAGATGCAAGGGTCTGTCAGGAGTCCAGGAACTCGTTGACTTTTTATACACACACACTAATTGCAAGCAAACAGATCACAGGTGAGGATGGTTACCTTTAATAGCCATTCAAACCCCTTTGTGTCAACTTGTGTGCATGTTATCAGGCCAAAATCACCAGGGTATGTAAACTTTTGATCAGCGTCATTGATTTAAAAATAGTAAACACAGTTGATTGATAATAAATGGCTTCAGCCAAACACTAACCATGAGTAAAGAAAAGTTTTTGTGTTATTGTTCTTATTCTCTGCAAATATGGTCAAGGAATCATAAAAATTCTGCCAGGGTATGTAAACTTATGAGCACAACTGTGTATGTATATATATATATATATATATATATATATATATATATATATATATATATATATATATATAGGGGTGTTCTAAGTGGTTTTCTAGTGAATAAAAATATGTTTTTTACAGGAGTTATGTCAGCATTGGCCTGAACTGGAATTGGTTAGTGATTACAGAGTTGCATTAATTTGCGTTATGAGTTGAACTTTAAAATGTTGGATTCTTCTTAATTTTCTGTTCTAGTGGAAATGATCACCACTAATAGAGAGTGATTTTCCTTATTAAGGACACAACCAGCAATAAGAACTCAACTGGGATTCTGAGGCTGAGTATATCCTATACAATCTGATTCTATAATTTCCTTTAGATCTACCATAAACTATGTACTGCAAGGACCTGCCTGATTTGATATATATTGCATAAATAGTTTGTCCTCATATTTGATAGGTATGGTAAAGCTAAAGGATATTGTACAGTACAATCAGATTGTATAGTGTATGGACAGCTTTACTTCCACCTCAAAGAATTGGGCCATAGATACACTTTTATGTTACTCACTACTGAATATTTGGATTTGAGTAAATATTTTACCTCTTCTAACCTTCTAGAATGGTTGATGGGTGTGTTCCTCTCCTTACAAACATGACCACAGCAGTTGGCCACCACTGGAGCAATGACATAAACAGAAAAAGTCAGCATCAACAATATAAATAAACAACCCACCAGAAGAACTCCCAAAGAACCATTCCCCTCAGTGTTTAAACATGGTTCACATAGGAAGTTCACAAAATTAATCACAATTGGTATAGCAGCGAATTATACATTCCCCCATGCTCCTTATGGCACAGATAGAATTATGTAAACACAAGTCAACCAGGAAGAATATGCCTTCTAGTTCCTCCATCAATGTTTAGGATACGTTGACAAGGTTGTTAGAGTTAGCATTTACAGTATTTAGAGAAAGTGATTACAGTGCTGCAATCTGTTTCCCAATGCAAAATATATACCCTAATATTTTAGAAAAGGGTTAGAAAAGGGTTAATGCACAGTTATGGTCAATTTAGTTACATATGTATCCCTCATTTGCAAAGTCAAACTTTGGTCATATAGAACTTAATAGATCTCACATGTTTCTTGGAAAAATGTCTTTACCATTTCAGCAGCCACCTCTCCAACAATATTACATACAGTAAAGTTGAACACATTCCATATCTTTCATTTCTTTCCCTTTCTTTTCTTTTGTTCTTACAAAATATAATTATTAGTATTTATTGTTTGAGTACAGGTGGAGTTATTGGCAATGAATCTGCTCTGGGGTCTGGAGAACAGAAAGGTCCCTTTCCAAAATTGTGGAGGACAGGTCTCTCAACTTCTATCTTATTCTGTTTTTGGATCTTATTGTAACAATGTGAAAATCTCAATCTTCAGATATAACGTAACTGCAAAGTACTGAAAACAACTTACGGTATTATAAATAAAGTATTTAGTAATATAAATAAAGCTGAACTCTGGGTCAAATGATAAAAATGACCCTCACAAGGGTCCCCCTCTCAGCACTGCACAGATTAAATGCTTGTCTTGTTTAGGGGTAGAAGAATAAGCAGTTATACTTACCGTCTTCCTTGCTTCTCCAACAGCTGGCGCTCTCCAATCTTCAGATGGCTGTTTCTACAATGTATGTGATGATGCTGAAATGCCTGTGACTGGCTGAGCGGCAAGGGGGACCATGCACTCTAAATATGGGTGTAGCATGGTCAGAAAGGTGGTCTTCATTTTTAATATGTAGAAGGATAAAATGTAAATATTAATTAATTATTTACACATGACATGTTGATTTTGACATGTGACATATTGAAAATACTATTCATCAATATCCAGGAAGCCCCAGAACCACTTGCAACTACTGGTGCATACCTTCTATAATCCTCATATGCAGTTGGATCTATTGTATTCTGGTATGACAGATAGTATGCAAACGCTACAAGGTTATAGTAATGGGGAAATCTTCCTAACCAGGGCTAAAGCCGGCCATAGATGGTTCAAATATCAGCCAATTCAGCAGGAACCAGCCAAGTTTCAAACCATGTACAGTATGGGCAGGCTGAATGTACCCAAGTTGATCGATCGATCAACTTGGGTACAACCAGCCGGTCAGATTTAAATGCAACTATTGCTAGTGGCTGTTATAGCCACTAGCAATAATCACTGTGTTCTCCAGGTGGGGACCGCTTCCACCACCCCTCCCATTGGGAGAACACAATGGCTCCGCGGAATAGATTCCTCCATCAACACTGATTGTAACCCATTGTGGCAGGAAAGAAAAACACTCCATCTATGGCCAGTCTTAGAGAGCAACACAGTGGGGTTGATTTACTAAAACTGAAGAGTGCTAAATCTGGTGCACCTGTGCAAGGTAGCCAATCAGCTTCTAACTTTAATTTGTACAATTAAGCTTTGACAAAAAAAACTGGAAGCTGATTGGTTTCTATGCACAGCTGCACCAGATTTTGCACTCTTCAGTTTTAGTAAATCAACCCCAATATGCCACCGTTTCCAAAGCTGGCCACACACTAGTAGATTTTTTTTCCTTTAATTTTTATTTTTTAAAAGTTTGATTTTCCAGTTGTTAATGAGGTCAAACCATTGATTGTTTTCAAAAATGAAAGAGGCAGGATGGAAATTTTTTCGTGTGCATTATAAGTGGTTTTTATTTGGGAAATTCAATTCATACCAAAATTTAGTGCTAAAAGCAAATGACCAGAGATACACTTTGGGGCTGATTTACTAAAGGCAAATAGACTGTTGACTTTGCAGGAGAAGTTGCACTTTACAAGGGAATTTTCCCTAGAACTTAGTGAATAAGGTGAAGCTCTTGTAACGTCCATAGTCCAATCAAAATCCTATAAATATGCTAGCAAAAACGCTGTTTTTTTTATTTTCCTTACACAAATTGGGTATTCTTTGCAAAGTGAATTTTCCCACATTCACGAGGCTCTGTGGAAAATTCTCATGCAAAATGCAACTTCCCTTGCATAGTGAACAGTCGATTTGCCTTTAGTAAATTGACCCCTTCAGACATTCTACAATCATACAGTATATGTTACCATTGGCGAAACTTGCATGCTTGTGTTTATGAATAGGGAGGGTAGTGCTTTAGATGCCAATTGTCTTATTAGAAAACAACAGCAAGTGTAATATTCTACCTTATTGGTCCATGTAGGTTGATGTTATGGTAGGTTACCTGAATGGATTTTTTGGGTAAGAAACTTTGTTAATGACATGGCAAATGAATACACAGGAGAGAGGAGTAGGAACACCATAATAGTAAAACAGTATTACCCTACAATCTCTCTTGAAGTTGCTCAAGATTTATAAGGAAATTTGTAAAAAAATACAGCCAAAGGAACACTACTAACAGCAGTTGCTTGCATTTCATAGGCAACATAAAATGAAAATAATGATCTGAAAAGTTAGTAGTCTTTTGGGCAAACAGCACACCTGCATGTACTTCTTCCAAGCACTTTATACTCATTCATTTCCTCTTAGCTTTAAAATGTAAATGTAAAATCTCTGTTTACATTTCTTAAAATACAGATGTTGGTCTTACTTTTTACTATGTAGACTTGGTCTAATAAGCCGGTGTGATGTGATGCCATTGAGTAATGATTTCTGAGAGCAGCACACTCCACCCCTCTGCATCCATGTACTTCTTGTCATGGAGGCTGGTCAAATAACTCTTTAACTAGGTGACATTTTTTTCTGTTCACAATTGGCAATGCCACTCTGAAATGACACTAAGCAGACATGTCTGCATGAGCTTTACTGAAGGAAATATTTCCTTACTTTACAGAAATGCAACACAAGTCAATTAATGTCTGTTCTTATTACAGCATGCTTCGCTTTTAGGAAAATAGGTCCACTCTTTTATAGAATTTGGCACCATATTGCATTACATGTTGACTAAAAGGCCTTTGGAGAAGATGTATCTTGAGTACCATGTTTCCCTTTTCACATTAACATGAATTAAATAGAGGAATGCCAGCACTGACACATAAACAAATCTGAGTACATTATGGCGGAGCAAGAGAACACTGCCACACTAGAGTGACTCTGCGGCACACCTTAGCAGCGTTAATTTATTCTGACACTGCTGGCTTGTTTTATTTGTCTGCAATCCTTACAAAGATCCCTATGTTCTGATCCCTTTTTTATAAAATGCTGGAACAGCACTAATCCCCTTGAGTAACACACCAGTTTGCCAGAGAATATGATCTGTAACGGGGCTTTAACAAGTTGTTGAAAAGTCACAAATGATGATAATTCAATAAGGCAAGTCAGGGATTGGGTTACCATCTGATAAGGTGACTCCTGGGATTGGAATGGTAAGGGGGTTTTTAGCATTATCTTTTTTTAGCTTCATAGAAGGCATTTTTGTTAAGGATTTGTGGTTGATTTGGGAATGATTATGTCATTTAAACTGTAATCAGGAGCAGAGCCTAACGAACGTAAAGGTAGCAATACTGTCTGAAATGTTTGTATAAATACAGATAATTCTACCATGACTATGGCACAGCCTGAGCGGGTATGGAGCAAAAGCAGATGTCTGGCGTACGTACCTGAGTGTGTTGTAGGATTTTTAGATGATTTCTTGTTCTTTTCTGATACTTTATGAATGACACTCTAAACCTCAAATAATAACCATTCAGTAAAGGAATCAGCCTTCTAAGGTTTTAACTTGAAAAGTCCATCCCTACCACCCCAGCTACATGCAAATATGACCATGGACTCTTCTCCTTGGTTGTAGAACAACTGAAATAGTGCTCACAAAACAGCAGCAACTTAGTCAATATGTTTGAGAGCTCATACTCCTATCTGTGGAGTTAATGGAAACAGAGTCAGACCCTCAATATTAAAACACAAATGTGTCTTCTTAGCTGTCACCGCCGATCTAATGACTAACATCTTCTTTTTCTCCTTTATATAGACTGTCTCCGGGTCACCTGACCAACGGATGAATGTTCCAGAGGTATAAAACATGTGACAGGTAATTACCCAATCAGATTAAAGTACTGTTAAATGGTAACTCAGGGTTTGCCCCGGTCCCATAGGTAGGGATCAGTAATATGTTCCCACCTTTTTTCATTCTAGTAAGGACTGGAAAGCTTCCATTATCCACTGACTCATAGGGATTGATTTACTAAAACTGAAGAGTGCAAAATCTGGTGCAGCTGCATGGTAGCCAATAAGATTCTAACTTCAACTTGTTCAACTAAGCTTTGACAAAAAACTGGAAGGTTTCTAAGCACAGCTTCACCAGATTTTGCACTTTTCAGTTTTAGTAAATCAACCCCACAAAGTCTTTGCTGTTCATCAGTCCCTATGGAGCAGGGTCCCAAACTGGCGGCCCTCCCGCTGTTGCAAAACTACATGTCCCATCATGCCTTTGCCTGTGGAAGTCATGCTTGTAACTGTCAGCCTTGCAATGCCTCATGAGGCTTGTAGTTTCGCAACAGCTGAAGGGCTGCCAGTTTGAGACCCCTGCTATGGAGAGTGCAGTAACCTGCATTGTCCAATGAATGATGGAAACTGGATCTTCCAATTGTCTGGTTGTTTGTTTTAGAAAGATCAGAGATCCTCAAGCCCCCTACACAAAGGCCAAATGCTGGCCCACATCGAGCGATTCAATGAAAAGTGGACGATTTTCAGACCGTGTGTATGCCAGCCGGTCCAACAGAGGCCAATTATGCCAATGGTAGTCTGTATGCCGCACCTGAGCTGCCTGGGTGGAGGAAGCATGCCAGCAATTACGCTGAATGGGCCCAGCTGCCTATGTGCAAGAGCCCTAAAGGAAAAAACAAGATAAAGAAATATCAATTAATAATGTGGGACAAGGTCTAAGCACTGTATAGCTCAGGTGCCCGTGTGCAAGAGCCCTAAAGACCTTTACAAAAATTATAAACAAAAAAACAAGATAAAGAAGGATCAAATATTAATGTGGGGCAAAGTCTATCCACTGAATGGCCTGAGCAAATACAAATTACAATACAATAAATAGTTCTTGGCGTTCACACTTCAATAGACAATGAGAGATCACTGATACATAAAAGTCATATACAGTGATACTTCGGTTTGCGAGTAACACGGTGTACGAGCGTTTCGCAAGACGAGCATTATATTTTTTTAAATCCTGACTTGATTTGCGAGCGCTGTCTCTCAAGACAAGCAGGATTCAAGCCGCTGGTGTATGTATTACCGTATGTAGCCATAGGTCCGGGGGCGCTGGAGAACTTGGAGACGCTCGAAGACGCTCGGAGACACTCCCAGCTGGAGCGCCTCCAAGTGTCTCCGAGAGTCACCAGCATCCCAGCACCTCTTTTTTTAAAAGGGTAAATTTTTTATTTATTTTCAGTACACAACAAAAAAACAAACATGTACATGGAGCGAACATCGATCAATCCATTGCGAAATATGGTAAACTGGTATACATTCAGTGGATACAACCCAAAGGTCATATCTCTATTGTGCTTAATTGAGACCATTTAGTGGTCAGGGGCTTCATTCAATCTTTCAAGGAGCATGTGGAATGGTACCCTCGGAGCTGGCTCAAGAGCCCCAGGAATTTTTTTGGGCATCCCCGCACCTTTGGCCACATACAGTACTGCAGTGGCTGTAGAACGAATCATCTGAGTTTCCATTATTTTTTATGGGGAAACTCGCTTTGATATATGAGTGCTTTTTAATTACAAGCATGCTTCTGGAACGAATTATGCTCGTAATCCAAGGTATTACTGTATATATAAAAGTAATATATATATACAAGTCAGTGCTGTTTTTTACAAGTACTTGAAATGTACCTGAAGCTTGCATTCACGGGGGTTGGTTTACTAAATGAGTAGAGACTGTTGATTTAACAAACTGTATATTTCCTTAGCTTTGCAAATAAGGTGAAAACTGTGTTTGGTTTGAACACCCAGTCATGTGCAAGGAAAACTAACAAATGGGATTTTTGCTGCACATGACTGGATGATTAAAATAAACACAGCAACACTTTTTTCATGGAGATAACTAGCCATTCACATTTCATAATGTGCAGTCTCTGTTCCTTTAGTAAAGCAACCCCATGCTGTCATAGACAGTTGTTTTCCTTAGTAACAACCATTTTTCATGGAGTGCTTGGTTATGTGGTCACATTGACAAATCTTGTTTCTTCCCCTAGTGCCACTCATTCCTGTCAGATCTCTTTTGTCTGTGGATCACTTTGACGGTCAGATAACTAACATTTTCAGAGAGAGGTCAGCAATGACAGTCCCCAAATTGCTCTCAGTACACATTTAATTTAAAGTGACTGTGTCACTACAAGGTCAAAACAGCAAAATATAATAAGTGCAAAAAGAAGAGGGAATATACTTACCTTTCTAACCGCCATGATGCTGCTCTCCAGTCAATGCAAGTATTCAACTCTTCTTTTTGTGTGAATATTTGCTATCCTCACCACACACCATTGTCCTCCTTCCAACTTATATGTCACTTTAGGATGTACAAGCCAAAGGAGAGGAACCACTAAAACAGAGGAAACTGACATTCAAAGCATTATGCTGGTTGAGTAGTTGCCATGGCCCGGTAGCATCTCTGTGGTGTTTTCAGACATGGACTGCTGGAAAGGGTATGTATATTCCCTCTTCTTTCTAAAGGTGTCACAGTTTGCTGTTTTGTTTGTCAGTGATTTGTATATATGGCTTATTTTGCAAAACATTTAGGCTGGGTTCACATATGCTGCGGCTTTGGTTCACAGTATGCGGTCCGGTGCATCCCTGTTCACCGATGCAGGTGCGAATCAGATCTAAATTTTTTCTGAATTTGCACCCGAATCGGAACCAACGATGCACAGGATTGTTTTTATTTTTGTAATTCCTTTATTTTCCAAAAATAAATGTTACAGCTCAGTTGACAAAGCATAGAATGTCATACAACTTATGGGTTTACAATAAAAACCATAGTAGAGATAAGTCATTAACAGAGTTATTTGTCATTTCGAAACTGTATAGTAACATTTCTCCTGCTTGCACGATCTATGAAACATATATGAAACAAAGAAAGAAAAATGAAAAGGGTCATACTAGGTAATTGACCGACTACACAACTGTGGAGGTTCCCTGAGAGTAACCCTGATTTTTATTAAATCGTGCACCTTTCATATTCAAATAATGAAAGAAAAACACTCCTCAGACCAGGAGTGAAGACTTCCTAAAAAAGTCAATAGGGTTCGGCCATGGGATACTGCCAAAGTGCACTGCACACCATGATATACAACATATCTGGGTAGACCTTCCCATCACTGAAGAAACATAAAGAATAGGATAAAATAACAAAAGAGGAAAGGGAAGTAAAGGGTAGAGAGAGGTGGGAAATAGAGGTAGGGCGTGTAAGGGAGATGAGAGGGGGAGAGGAAAGGAGAAGAAGGAGGAGGTACAGCAGAAGGTTAAGGACGGCGGCCGGGCCCCCCGATCAGGCGGCGCCCCCAGCCCTGGGGTCATTCATTCAGTGCTACCTCACGAAGGTACACCTCAGAGTATATGAAGTGCTGTCAGGGACGCCACGTCTCGCGAAAGGCCTCCTCCCCACCGTATAAAGTGGCAGTAAGATCCTCCATAACGCGCAACTCATTAACCTTGGCATACCACTGAATTTTAGTTGGTGGGGTTTCCGATGTCCAAAATAAGGGAATGCAGGCCTTGGCTGCGTTCAGTAACTGTATAGTTAGGGAGGCTTTAAATTTCTTAATTGGACGTCTAGAGAGGTGCAACAGACATGCCCCAGGGTCTCCCCCCAACTTAGCACCAGTCAGAGATTCGATCGTGTGTGTCACCTCCCGCCAATAGGGTTTAATTTTAGGGAAATCCCAAAAAATATGGAACATTGTTCCCTCCCCCGAACCACAACGCCAGCATAGACTTGGTACCTGTGGAAAATACCGATGCAGAGTGGATGGCACTCTGTACCATCTAGTTACAATTTTGTAACAGGTCTCCTGAACCCTGGTGGCTAAAGATGATTTTTGGGCGAAATGTAGAATCTTCTCCCTCTGGGAGTCATCAAAGTGAACTCCTAGGTCATCCTCCCATTTAGAAATAAAAGGGGGAATAAATCCCTCCGCCGGGGCGATTAGGGAGGAATAGATTGAGGACAAGGAGTGGCGCGTAGGTTCCCTTCTGTGGCATATTTGTTCCAGCTCAGTGAGCGGACGTGGACTGCCCAAAGTCCGTGCGCATCGGCGTAAAAAATTACGCAATTGGAGACCGCTCAAGAAGTCCAGAGGTGGGTTGGATCCTGCCAATCCGGCAGCTGCATTAAGCTGTCCATTTGGTCCAAAACAGGATTGTTTTTAAATGCGGATCGTGGCCATTGGGAGCTGGTCACACTCTACTGTCATGTGAATTGGATGCGGGAAAAACCTGCATCCAATTCCCATATGTGTGAAACAAACCTTATAGATAGGGTTTATGTAAATCTATAGATACCAAGAAATGTTTAGAAGGGGGGAACTTTAAGTCCTCATGCACACTGGACGTTTTTTGACGTTTTTCCAGCAGCTGTTTTTGGCTGTAGACGTTTTTTTCTACAGTCATTAAACTCTCCATCATGTTATCCTATGTGTCCATGCACACATAGGCTGTTATCAACAGTTTTGAGCAGTGGTGTTTTTGAGCAAAAAAAAACAAAACTAGTGGGTTCTGAGAGACGTTTTTAGCTGTAAAAACGCTCTAATGCTGATAAATGCTGATAAATGTCGATAAACGCTCAAAAACGTCGCTCACCAGCATTTTTTAACGTTTTTGATCCATTGAAAAAAAAAAAAATTTCTTTTAAAAAAAAAAAAACGCTAAAACATGGAAAAACACTAAAAAACCGCTAATAAACGCTAAAAAACACTATTGCAAAAACGTTGAAAAAAGTTGAAAAACTCACTGCAAAGCTACTGGCGTTTTTATAATGTTATTTTAATGTCCAGTGTGCATGAGGCCTTAAAGAGGAGGGCCCATTAAAAAAAAAAAAAAATTTAAAAGTCAGCAGCTACAAATACTGCAGCTGCTGACTTTTAATTGGACACTTACCTGTCCCAGGTTCCAGCGATGCGGGGGATCGAAGCCCCGCTCGCCTCCCCCTCCGTTCGGCGGCGCCGGCATTGCGCATGCGTGAGCGGCGCCACGCGCCGTGATTGGCCGCTCAGTCACCTGGGACCTGTAATGGGTCTCAGGTGATTGACAAGAGGGAGGGAGCAGAGCCGAGTCCTTCCTGTGCCGAGGGGGAAGTGATGTCACCAGCCCAGGCACTGAAAGAGGCAGACTACGAGGGACCCCCTAGCAACAGGCATTTAGAGGTGAGTTAAAAAAAAAAAATTCCAAATGTTTTTTTTAATTTTTTTTTAAAGGAATTTTCATGTATTTTTTGGGTGGAACACCACTTTAAGGTGTTAAAACCTCATCACAGAATGATTACCAAAACATATACTTGGGTTAAAAATGTTCTTTATTACAAAATTGGTTAAAAGATAGTATTGGGGGTATACACCCCTTTAAAACTATGAAAAACCTCCACAACCCATATTTCAACCAGATCACCCCTAAAGATCGAGGTCCCTCCCTACACATATATAGTGAGATCTATGCAGATATTTCATGTGGATATATCACATGTTTACGTAATAATGTATCAAGATATCAAAATAGGGAAGGATAGCTCATCCCGACACACTTCGTCTTGTTGGCTTCTTCAGGGGCTTAAGGGGTGCGGTTAAAAAAGATTGCTAGGAGGAAAGAAAGAAAAAAATAATAATAATATACATCCAATACATATTATTCATTATACATGTTTTCACCATATTGAAAATTACATATATTTAGCCATAATAACTTAAATGAGTGTAAAGTAGAATTTGTCTCAGGAGGATCCAAAAGTGCACCTACTGTATAGACTCTCCCAGTGCAGCCAAACATAAGGTAGGCATAAGATGGTATTCAACAACAAAGGAGGGATGACACACACCAAGGAGCCCCGCCAGGGAGCTACAGACACATCCTATTGACAGAGGGCAGAAAAATGGCATTTTAAATTCTCCAGAGTTAAATGTAGAGAACACTATCAAAATAATCAGAAACATTGCTAATAAGCCACTGCTTATGGAAGAGCATATAGCCAAAGACATGTACACATCCAAAAAGACATCTAAGCCGACATACCTCGCCTAAATCTACGAGCTCATGAACTCTGTGTATAAGTACACTTTTTTTAAGGTGTGCAGTTTAAATCTAAATTGTTCAGTTTCCGCAGGCAAAAATCTTAAATGCTACTAGCAAAAGTCCAACTGAAAATGAATGGTATGGTTTTTGTTTACTTGGTCCAGGATTGTTATAAAGAGAGAAGAAGTAATTTAACCATTGGCTACAGACACAAAATTCTATGGACCCCTATGCCTTTTATCTAGTTGTGTTGCCGCACACTAGAAATTGATAGGGGGCATATAGAGTGTTACCCTTTCAGCGCAGTGACACGGTGGAAGGAGAGTTCTTGACCTCTGTTCACTAGGATGACACAGGGACATAGCCTCATGGAATTCTCCCACTGCAGGACATGGAGACTAAGCTTATCTAGTGAGAAATACAGACAGAAGCAAGGAAACTATATTCCACCTGGAAGATCTGGTTTATGTTTCAGATGTAGAAAATAGACACAGCTGTTATTTGATGTGTGCATTTTGACATGAAATCTGATGTTTCCGTGTTGGGTGGAAAGCTTATAGACACCAGTTGTAGAATAATGTTTAATAAAGTTTCTGGATGATATGCTTTCTAACCCATATATAAAACCATGTGTACCAACACCTACACTACAGCTGTTCTAATCCATCTCCATGGAATCGCTGATACAAATGTTGTTATTATTGTTATACAGGATTTATATAGCGTCAACAGTTTGCGTACCACATTACAATATAAAGGGAGACAGCACAGTTACAATACAATATACAAAAGACAAAGAGGGTTAGGAGGGCTCTGCTCACGGGAGCTTACAATTTAATAGGGAGGGACAAGTGGTCATAAAGTGGTCATAACTGTGTGAGGATGAGTTGAAGAAAGAAATGTTCAGTTGTTAAGCTGGCCATAGATGGATCGAAATTCAAACACGAATGTTGGAAAACTTTTATCAGTCAGCGGATCAGTCACTGATCAGTGTGTTCTGACAGTGGAGATTCGCGTTGTCAGAATACGATGGCCTGGAAAGGGGGATTCAGTCATTAGAAACCGTTTTTTAATTTTTCTTCGTTCAGCCCGCTGGCAGAATGGAAAAAAAAGAAACTATCTTTTCCCAGTTTTAGGCAGAGGCGCGATAGGCTTCCCGGAAGAGAGAAGTTTTCAGGGATCACATAAAGGTGGACAGAGTAGGAGATAGCTGGACAGATTGGGAGAGAAAGTTCTGAAGGGTTGGGGGAGGTTCTAGAGAAGTCCTGAATACAAGCATAGGGGAAGGGAGCTAGAGAGCAGGAGGTCTTGGGAAAAGCAGAGGAGATGATTTGGTGATATTTCAAGATAAAATTGGTGATGTAGCTTGGGGCAGAGTTGACATTACCTTTGTATATTGTTTTTAGTTATTTGTATGTTATTTGTTAGGCAATCGGAAGTCAGTGCAGGGATTGGCAGAGCTGGGTGGCAGTTACTGAGCGGTTAAGGTAGATAAGTCTTACAGTAGCATTCATGATATACTGAAAGCAGGATAGCCTGTGTAGAGGTAGGCCAATGAGGAAAGAGCAATAGTTGAGGCGAGGGATAACAACGGAGTAAGCTTGGTGGTGTCATTGGTTAAGGAGGTGAAGTCTGCAAGATTTGGTCATTAATTGGATATGTAGCTGAAAGGACAAGTCAGAGTCCAGGATTACACCTGGCACCATGGTATAAGGGGAGAGAATGATAGTTGTATTATGGATCTCGATGGAACAGTCAGGGTTGAGGGCATGAGGAGGTGTTTTAGGAAGTGATGTGACATCCATCCATCCATACGTCAGTTAGTAATTTAATAACGCAAGAGGAGACTAAAGGGGTGAAACGAGGAGTAGAGAGATAGATTTGGGTGTCATCCGCACAGAAGTGGTAATGGAAGCTGTGGGAGGCTATCAAGTGACCAAGGAAGGAGACGTAGATAGGGAGTAGGAAGGGTCTAAGGGGAGAGCCTTGGGAAATGCCTATTGAAGGAATAAGAGAGTGGAGAATCGGAGATAGAGTTGTAGGTGATACTGAAGGAATACTTCAATAGGTAGAAGGAGCACGAGGGAAGACCAGAGTCTTGGAGGCCAAGATAGTCGTGTTTTGGAGGAGGAGTGGGTGGTAAACAGTATCATGGGCAGCATAAAGGTCTAAGACTGGCCATACATTATGCAATTTCCTTTAAATATACCTTCAATTATGCAGTACAAGGGCCATACAAATTAAAAGTGTTTGAATTTGACCTCATATTATATGGTTTTGGATATTTTACAAGAAAATTGTATAATGTATGGCCAGCCTAATAGTACGAGTATGGAGTAACAGTCATTGGTTTTAGTGGTTAGTAAGTCGTTGACTTGGTAAATTGGTGTTAAAAAATATTATGATATCATTCTGTTTCTACACAAGTCCCTGTTGGTCATTTCACTCTCATAAAACAACCAGTTGCTGAATGAACACTACAGTCACAAGATATTGTTAACCTTGTTTGTCACCAGTAAGGGCGGAAGCCCTATGCCAGTGATGGCGAACCTTTTTGAGCCTGAGTGCCCAAACCGTGACACAAAACCAACTTATTCCTTTCAAAGTGCCAACACAGAATTAAACCTACCGGCAGCTCTGTATAGAGGGTGGGACTGATCATCCCTCTGAATGAGCCCTAAGGGACCAAAATTGTACGATTCTGCCAGATTCGCTCAGAATACAGGGTTCAGCAATGAGTTATGCTCATAATACACTGTGCAATATACACTGACCTACCTGACACATGCACTGATCATTACACTCACCTACCTGACCACATTACACTCACCTACCTGACACCTACACTCACCTACCTGACACATACTTCCTGCACTACTCACACCTAGGGATGAGCCGAACACCCCCCTGTTCGGTTCGCACCAGAACATGCGAACAGGAAAAAAGTTCGCTCGAACACGCGAACACCGTTAAAGTCTATGGGACACGAACATGAATAATCAAAAGTGCTAATTTTAAAGGCTTATATGCAAGTTATTGTCATAAAAAGTGTTTGGGGACCTGGGTCCTGCCCCAGGGGACATGGATCAATGCAAAAAAAAGTTTTAAAAACGGCCGTTTTTTCAGGAGCAGTGATTTTAATAATGCTTAAAGTCAAACAATAAAAGTGTAATATCCCTTTAAATTTCGTACCTGGGGGGTGTCTATAGTATGCCTGTAAAGGGGCGCATGTTTCCTGTGTTTAGAACAGTCTGACAGCAAAATGACATTTGGAAGGAAAAAACACATTTAAAACTACCCGCGGCTATTGCATTGCCGACAATACACATAGAAGTTCATTGATAAAAACGGCATGGGAATTCCCCCCAGGGAAACCCCGAACCAAAATTAAAAAAAAAAAAAATGACGTGGGGGGTCCCCCTAAATTCCATACCAGGCCCTTCAGGTCTGGTATGGATATTAAGGGGAACCCCGGCCAAAATTTAAAAAAAAAATGACGTGGGGTTCCCCCTAAATTCCATACCAGACCCTTCAGGTCTGGTATGGATTTTAAGGGGAACCCCGCGCCAAAAAAAAAAAAAAAAACGGCGTGGGGTTCCCCCAAAAATCCATACCAGACCCTTATCCGAGCACGCAACCTGGCAGGCCGCAGGAAAAGAGGGGGGGACGAGAGTGCGGCCCCCCCCCCTCCTGAACCGTACCAGGCCACATGCCCTCAACATTGGGAGGGTGCTTTGGGGTAGCCCCCCAAAACACCTTGTCCCCATGTTGATGAGGACAAGGGCCTCATCCCCACAACCGTGGCCGGTGGTTGTGGGGGTCTGCGGGCGGGGGGCTTATCGGAATCTGGAAGCCCCCTTTAACAAGGGGACCCCCAGATCCCGGCCCCCCCCCTGTGTGAAATGGTAAGGGGGTACTTACCCCTACCATTTCACTAAAAAACTGTCAAAATAGTTAAAAATGACAAGAGACAGTTTTTGACAATTCCTTTATTTAAATGCTTCTTCTATCTTCCTTCATCTTCTTCTTCTTCTGGTTCTTCTGACTCTTCTGGTTCTTCCTCCGGCGTTCTCGTCCAGCATCTTCTCCGCGGCGTCTTCTATCTTCTTCTCCTCGGGCCGCTCCGCACCCATGGCATGAGGGGAGGCTCCCGCTCTTCTCTTCATCTTCTTCTTCATCCTCTTCTCTTCTTCATCTTCTTCATCTTCATCTTCTCTTCTTTTCTTCTGCAGGCCGCTCCGCATCCATGCATGGAGGGAGGCTCCCGCTGTGTGACGGCGTCTCCTCGTCTGACGGTTCTTAAATAACGGGGGGCGGGGCCACCCGGTGACCCCGCCCCCCTCTGACGCACGGTGACTTGACGGGACTTCCCTGTGACGTCACGGGGAATGCCACAGGGAAGTCCCGTCATGTCCCGTGCGTCAGAGGGGGGCGGGGTCACCGGGTGGCCCCGCCCCCCGTTATTTAAGAACCGTCAGACGAGGAGACGCCGTCACACAGCGGGAGCCTCCCTCCATGCATGGATGCGGAGCGGCCCGCAGAAGAAAAGAAGAGAAGATGAAGATGAAGAAGATGAAGAAGAGAAGAGGATGAAGAAGAAGATGAAGAGAAGAGCGGGAGCCTCCCCTCATGCCATGGGTGCGGAGCGGCCCGAGGAGAAGAAGATAGAAGACGCCGCGGAGAAGATGCTGGACGAGAACGCCGGAGGAAGAACCAGAAGAGCCAGAAGAACCAGAAGAAGATGAAGGAAGATAGAAGAAGCGTTTAAATAAAGGAATTGTCAAAAACTGTCTCTTGTCATTTTTAACTATTTTGACAGTTTTTTAGTGAAATGGTAGGGGTAAGTACCCCCTTACCATTTCACACAGGGGGGAGGGCCGGGATCTGGGGGTCCCCTTGTTAAAGGGGGCTTCCAGATTCCGATAAGCCCCCCGCCCGCAGACCCCCACAACCACCGGCCACGGTTGTGGGGATGAGGCCCTTGTCCTCATCAACATGGGGACAAGGTGTTTTGGGGGGCTACCCCAAAGCACCCTCCCAATGTTGAGGGCATGTGGCCTGGTACGGTTCAGGAGGGGGGGGGCCGCACTCTCGTCCCCCCCTCTTTTCCTGCGGCCTGCCAGGTTGCGTGCTCGGATAAGGGTCTGGTATGGATTTTTGGGGGAACCCCACGCCGTTTTTTTTTTTTTTTTTGGCGCGGGGTTCCCCTTAAAATCCATACCAGACCTGAAGGGTCTGGTATGGAATTTAGGGGGAACCCCACGTCATTTTTTTTTTTTTAATTTTGGCCGGGGTTCCCCTTAATATCCATACCAGACCTGAAGGGCCTGGTATGGAATTTAGGGGGACCCCCCCACGTCATTTTTTTTTTTTTTAATTTTGGTTCGGGGTTTCCCTGGGGGGAATTCCCATGCCGTTTTTATCAATGAACTTCTATGTGTATTGTCAGCAATGCAATAGCCGCGGGTAGTTTTAAATGTGTTTTTTCCTTCCAAATGTCATTTTGCTGTCAGACTGTTCTAAACACGGGAAACATGCGCCCCTTTACAGGCATACTATAGACACCCCCCAGGTACGAAATTTAAAGGGATATTACACTTTTATTGTTTGACTTTAAGCATTATTAAAATCACTGCTCCTGAAAAAACGTCCGTTTTTAAAACTTTTTTTTGCATTGATACATGTCCCCTGGGGCAGGACCCGGGTCCCCAAACACTTTTTATGACAATAACTTGCATATAAGCCTTTAAAATTAGCACTTTTGATTTCTCCCATAGACTTTTAAAGGGTGTTCCGCGGCATTCGAATTTGCCGCGAACACCCCAAATTGTTCGGTGTTCGGCGAACTTGCGAACAGCTAATGTTCGAGTCGAACATGAGTTCGACTCGAACTCGAAGCTCATCCCTACTCACACCCCCATCCCTCCATACACAGTACAATGTAGATCAGAGGATCCATGCTCCTCCTTACCTCTCCATAGCCTCATCATCCAGGTCTCCCCGGGCAGTATTGTAGGAGTCCCTGCCATCCAACTGCTCCTCGATATCCCCGCCGCTGGGAGGTCAGCTAGCAGCCACTGCAACTCTCCCATGGCCATGGATGATCTGCTACGAGCACCGCCCCTCCACTTCCGCTGTTCCACAGGCTGCACCAGAGGGACAGACTGAACCAAAGTCGTCCTCGAGCAGGGGGGAGCTGGAATAGGGCGCCTGCAGAGAGGAATGCCTGAATGCCTTACCGGAGGTGTAGGGGTCCAGGGGAGACAATAAGCTGCAACACAGACCCTCGGGACAGTGGAGGAAGAACTTTACACCCCCCTAAACGTCACACATGGGACGAGATGATGGGCTGCCCAACCCCCCCCCCCCCCGACATCACTGGCACTGATGCAAGGAAGGGAGCTGGCTCCTCCGTGCCTGCATCATCAGTGCAAGTGACTGCCTGGCTGGGGGATTCCCCTGGCATGCCCACAGAGAGGGCTCGGTGTCCCAGCTATGGCACGCATGCCATAGGTTCGCCATCACTGCCCTATGCCAAGGCACATCTCCAGTGTGTCAGATATTTAACAGAGCCACAGAAGGTTTGCTGCTAACATGCTGAAGGTTAATACATTGGAAAACTTGGACAGGCAAACTAGTCACAGTACAAAATTGTAAAGCAAAGTTCAAACGGGTGGATTTATGTCTTTAATCTTGGGGGTGTGGGAGAGATTAGTTAATACTGATCTTCCACTTTATAGGATGACGTATGATGCTCGTGGTTGCCCCCAAAAATATACAAAGGTTTGGTTTCGTTGGGAAGACTGTACTGCAGCACTGGAGGGTAAATCAGTCATCTGAGGAATCCCTGGGAAGGGTGGAAGAGGGGTGAAAAGGACCCCTTGTTGGGGTGCAATAAGGTGGTCTCACACACTCTAGTGGATTTCGTAATGCTTACACCTGTTTGTTTTTTTTGTTGGTTTATCTTTTTTTGTTTTTGTAAAAGGTTTTCTGTTTGCAGATAAAAACCCGTAATAGGCTAATTTTTTGTTATTTGCTGATGTCTGCTCATGTAATTAGTGTTGAGTACGCATCTCTGGATTCAAATTTTGTTTATATAGCCTTGGCTATGTAATGGAACTTGTATATATTGTACCTCCCTGATGTCTAGTAATAAAAAACATTAAAAAAAAAACGTTTAAACAGGCAAAAGGTTGAGGGAGGTGTCAGACAGAATCAAGACAATCAGAGTCTAAAGACAGTACAAGTAAAGCAGTCCAAAATGCAGGATAGCGAGACAGATCTTAGGCTCTAAGGGATACACCCATGGGATGCTGGAACTTCAATGCAGTAGCAAAGCAAAAAAGACAGTCATTTGAAGAGCTCCCTGGTTCTGGTTAGGCAGCTTACATGCAACCAGGGCTAGGTGATAATGGCTACCCAGGAATGGCACTCAGCGCCTAAACCAATAGAAGGAGA
The DNA here is from genome assembly GCF_042186555.1 of Aquarana catesbeiana. NCBI lineage: Eukaryota > Metazoa > Chordata > Amphibia > Anura > Ranidae > Aquarana > Aquarana catesbeiana. The sequence continues at coordinate 310,865,998 of NC_133329.1, forward strand.
ACCAGACCAAATTCTTAAAGGATTTAATGATTCACAATACAGCCAATGCATTTTGGGGGCAAACACGCTATCCCTTTGCCAAAGTTACAAGACAAATACAAAGACATTTAATTATATTTTTGTATATGTTTTGCAGCCCCGTTGAAGGGGAGCATGTTTTGCCCCTGAAATTTGTTGGCTGTTTTGTAAATGTTTAAAGTTGCTTTGAACTCCTTTATAAATTTGGTCTGCAACTCCCGTTGCTGTAAGACCTTCATTTAAACACTGCCAATAAAATCAAGTGTTGAACTGCAATGTAAACGCACCACATTAATGAGGAACATCCAGCAGATGGCAGAGTCTAGCCCATGGGTCTAAACCTTACTCTGCATTCCAGGAGAGGAGAGTAAATTCATTGTCCATGATCTGCAAATACAGTGCACCTGTAGGCGGATTGTTATAACTACAGGTATTCTTCACTCTGTATCACATCATTATTTATAAACAAATGCAATGAATAATTTGTTCTATCATTAGTTAACTATATAAACTTGTGTATGCCCATGGATAATGTAGCATACTATAAAGTTTGAGCATTTGTCTTTGAGAAGCCACCTAAAAGGTCAAATGCACACTGTGTGAGCAAAATCCACATAAATGTAATATGGTGCTGTAGTCTGTCTGTCTGAAACGATACATACACATTAGCTGATGGTCTGCTGGCTCTTGAGTTACTGGAAAGGTATTGTGTAATGCCAGTAGACGCCATCCCATGAAATCAAAGGACTTTTATTGGCAGGACCTCAGTGGGAGATGGCAGTGAATGCTCAATATTCATTACAAGTGAAGATCCCCTATAGATCTCAATGGTAACAAGTTACTTTATATGTTACACAAGCTATCTGTCTTCACTCACATCTAAAGTTTATAGTTTTTGCATAAATGATATAAGTACTACCCTTTCCAGTAATAGATAACTAAAAGAATGGCTTATTCTATGGGAGCTATTAATTAGCAACAAAGCAAACCTTTATCTAGGCAAATAAGCTGTAAAATAAAGGGACAGGGAGATCAACTCTATTCAGCATGCATCAAAAATAAATCATACACATTAGATCAGCGGTTCTCAAACTGGGGGTCGCGACCCCCTGGGGGGTCGATTGCCGATCTGCCAGAGGGTCGCGAATGCTGGCCGAGACGGACCCGAAGATACTGTGTTATGCCGGAGTCTGTCCACCTTGGCCAGCAAGATGTCACTTCCGGGAGAGGAGAGACTGCACGGAAGTGACTTTCCGTCAGCGCCATCTTGGTACTCTCATCCGCAGTGAGGCTGCACTTAGAAGTCGGCAAGTGGACATCTTTTTACACCCACCGAAGTCCGCTTGCTGAGGACGAGTCTACCAAGATGGCGGCGACGAAACGTCTTTTCCGGTTAACACAGACGGCTGATTCCAACGGAACACCAGTGTTTTGGTAAGTCAGAGATACTAATTAATAAAAGCATTTTTGTACATCAATTGCCGCCACTGTGCCATCAAACGTCGCCACTGTGCCATCAAACGCCGCCACTGTGCCATCAAACGCCGCCACTGTGCCATCAAACGCCGCCACTGTGCCCATCAATTGCCGCCACTGTGCCCATCAATTGCCGCCACTGTGCCCATCAATTGCTGCCACTGTGCCATCAAACGCTGCCACTGTGCCATCAAACGCCGCCACTGTGCCATCAAACGCCGCCACTGTGCCATCAAACACCGCCACTGTGCCCATCAATTGCCACCACTGTGCCATCAAACGGAGCCATTGTACCCATCAATTGCTGCCACTGTGCCATCAAACGCAGCCACTGTGCCATCAAACGCCGCCACTGTGCCATCAAACACCGCCACTGTGCCCATCAATTGCCACCACTGTGCCATCAAACGGAGCCATTGTACCCATCAATTGCTGCCACTGTGCCATCAAACGCAGCCACTGTGCCATCAAACACAGCCACTGTGCCATCAAACGCCGCCACTGTGCCATCAAACGCCGCCACTGTGCCATCAAATGCAGCCACTGTGCCATCAAGTGCCGCCACTGTGCCCATCAATTGTCGCCACTGTGCCCATCAATTGTCGCCACTGTGCCATCAAATGCAGCCACTGTGCCCATCAATTGTCGCCACTGTGCCTTTAAACGCAGCCACTGTGCCCATCAAACGCAGCCACTGTGCCCATCAATTGTCGCCACTGTGCCATCAAACGCAGCCACTGTGCCCATCAAACGCCGCCACTGTGCCATCAAACACCGCCACTGTGCCATCCACCGCTGCCACTGTGCCATCAAACGCTGCCACTGTGCCCATCAATTGCCGCCACTGTGCCATCAAACGCAGCCACTGTACCCATCAATTTCCACCACTGTGCCATCAAACGCAGCCACTGTGCCATCAAACCTTGCCACTGTGCCATCAAACCTTGCCACTGTGCCATCAAACGCCGCCACTGTGCCATCAAACGTAGCCACTGTGCCATCAAGCGCCGCCGCTGTGCCCATCAATCGTCACCGCTGTGCCATCAAATGCAGCCACTGTCCCCTTCAATTGTTGCCACTGTGCCATCAAATGCAGCCAATGTGCCCATCAAACGCAGCCACTGTGCCCATCAATTGTCGCCACTGTGCCATCAAACGTAGCCACTGTGCCCATCAAACGCAGCCACTGTGCCCATCAATTGTCGCCACTGTGCCATCAAACGTAGCCACTGTGCCATCAAACGTAGCCACTGTGCCCATCAAACGCAGCCACTGTGCCATATCAATTGCTCCTACTGTACCATCAAATGCTGCCCCCGTACCATATCAATGCTCCCACTGTGCCCTGCCGCCCGCCCACCGTCTGCCCGGCACTTACCCTGTCTCTCGGTGGGGCATTTTATTCATTTGTAACTTACATGTTAAATAAATATTTTGCGCTGTATATTACAGATTGTTTTTGTGATTAATCACTACGCTTTAAGATGTTAAATTTGTAGGAATGAAAATACATCCTGCATATCAGATATTTATACTTCGATTCATAACAGTCGCAAAATTACAGCAATGAAATGACCAACGAAAATAATTTTACTGTTAGGGGTCCCCACAACTTGGGAAATTTTATCAAGGGGTTACGGCACTAGAAAGGTTGAGAACCACTGCATTGGATGAAGGCCAAAAGAAAAAGAGAGGGCATCAAAACCCCAACTGCTCCAACAACCCTCTGTCAGGGACAACAGTCAAGGGGCAAGTTAGAAAGCCCATTTAGATTTCTATTGTTTGTCAGATAATTCCGAGGAGGATCATGATAATGACACCCTTTCCCTCTTTACTGTATTAATAAAAAATGTTGAGGTCAGTAAAGTTGAAGTTTGTGGCACAGTCTGCCAATAGCTTGCTCCAAGGATGGTCAAATGACATGCATACCTCCCTTTAAAGTCTCTATAAAGCTAAATACTATAGGGTGTCCATACATGGGATTCTAAGTATTTTAAACAATTAGCCAGGGATCAGTGATGAGGGGAGAATGGCCCTGTTCTCAGTAATTATCTGCATAAACATTGTTTTTGCAATTTGAGCACAATGCTTTGTTCTGCTCATATATGCAATCATTATATGTTCCGTGCCTCATCTAAATTTTTGACAGAGATCATCCACCAACTGTATAGATTTAGCTACTGTACATTTGCATTTCCAAATGTGTTATTAATTTGTCCACCTGACCTCTCACTCACATTATTTCAGCCACCCCAATCTTACAAAATGACTTCAGTTGGCTCTATAGGGGAAGATAGACCTATGTATGTCCCTTTTTCATTTTACAGCACATTGATTTGATAGTGAATATTTCACTGTCTCCAATCAAATATGAAGGTTTGGAACTCTATCATCAGAGATGAATAAAACGTCTTCCAAATGTACAAAAGGTTCGGGTTCCTCCATCAAGAGCAGTTAGAACTGCAAAGAATCCCCTTTTCATTTCACAGGTACATCCTGTGACAGTAGATGTTGTACTGTATTCTAACAGAGATGAATGTGAGGATCTCATGCATTTTGCAGAGATGAATAAAAATAATTTAACATTTTCCAACATGCTCAACCAAACACCAGCAAGAGTCTTATAGGATCGTAGTCATAACAAAAAATGCCCAGCAACTGCTTTAGAATTTCATAAGTTCATATGTACATTGCCACAAAAAAAGTATTGTGTTTTTTTTTCTACACAACATTAAATGCAGACTTTTTGACATTAGAGTCAATTATATAAATACACTTAACTGCTGCTGTTTTTGTTAACTGGTTTATTCCAATTAAAATTATTTATCGTAGTTTTTTCTGTGGCATTCCCTCTCATAATACATGACTACTTTTCTAAGTTAAAAAGTATACAGAGCATGCAATTATAGCATGGATGACCCCTTCAAGTTATTCTTCTTAACTAGCTACCCTGGTCACACGTAATTTTGAGCACAGGAACTCCAGTAAAATAAACAAAACAAGATAATTATTGTGGAGGCATACAGTACCCAAGAAGGCAGGACTTTAAAGCAACAATAAAAGACATGAAAGTTATTTTCTACATATTCTGTTTATTTATTATAGGCAGGAAAAAAATATACAATTGTAATTTAAACATTTATATTTTTAGTCAGATAAATATGGTATAATCCATATTAATATTTTATTTTCTCATATCCATCTAGCGGTGGAACTTAAGCTTCTTTTTAGGAGATCGTATATGTTTTCCAGTTCCTTATCAACCATTCCTTCAGTGTTTACAGAACTCAATAATTCAAGATGGAGAAACACAGATGTGTGGGATCATTCAGTAGAATTTATGAGATGTATTTCTCAATCATTTATTAGTCAGTGAAATCTTATCCACTTTTCACCGAAATTTGAATTCAATTCACTTTATTCACTTTATAAAGGTGTAAAAATAGTAATCGCAATATCCTTAAAGGGTTTGTTAACCCATTTGTATAAGACTGCAAGACCTACAATGGTCACTACCAGCCCCTCTATTAGAGGCTGGCATAGCACACTATGTAACGAGCAGTCTAAATACCGAATTTCAGTTGTCTTCAGGCCGGACACATGACTCATAGCAGCTTCACAGCTCCAATGGATGGATTCTGTGGGAGGAGCCGTGATCTCCCTCTGACGTCAGCCGGGGAGATCACGTGGCCACTCGTCTCCTCCTTTAGAAGCTCTGTCTCTCGTAGCTGTAAAGCGGCCGCGAGTCACGTGACCGGCCTGAAGACAGCTGCAAATCGGTATTTAGACTGCTTGTTTTTAAAAACTAAGTACATAGTGTGCTATTCCATCCTCTAATAGAGGGGCTGGTAGTGACCATTGTAGGGTTTTATTTTTGATAGTAGTAGCGGTGGAGGGGGGGGGTGGAGACAGTGACACAGACACAGCTGACAGGCAGGAAGGAGGGGGTGAGGGGGGAGAGAGGAGAGCAGAGCAGTGTATGACAGAGGGACGTACTTTGACCATGGTGATCAGGGCGGAGCAGCCCTGATTTTCGCGGTCAGTATAGAGAGGGCATGCAGATTGAGGGTTTTTTTTTTTACAGTACAGAGGGGGAGATTACACAACACAAGCGCTGTGTGATCTGCTTTAAGGGACCAGGATCTGTATATATATTTTTTTGGGGTTAACAAACACTTTAATGCAAACTTTGCCCAGCTTTGATTACAGATGCCCTACTTCACTGACTATTAAAAAATTGCTTTGCTCAAGATAAGGATTGTTTGGATCTTTGGACCTCTTTATCAGTGTCCTGGGAACAATTGAAAACAGTGCACCTATTTGTAATGCATAGAAGAAGATCATATACAGTAGCACAGGCAGCCTTGGGAAGATTTCAGTTACTAATACACAGGGGTTGATTTACTAAAGGCAAATAGACTGTATACTTTGCAGAGTGCAGTTGCTTCAGAGCTTATTAAATGAGGTAAAGCTTCACTTTGCAACAAATACCCAATCACATGCAAGGAAAAAAAAACAGCATTTTTGCTTGCCCATGGTTGGATGATGGAAGTCAGCAGAGCTTCTGCTCATTTACTAAGTTCTAGAGCGACTGCTCTTGCAAAATGCAACTGGACTTTGCAAGTGCACAGTATATCTGAATTTAGTAAATCAACCCCATAGTATCACAAGAAGGAAGACCTGGGGGCTGAGCTTTACTGCTTATTCAGTAATTAACATTTGTATTGTATGGTGAGCAAGTAGGGGGATATAAATGATAACACATTCAACACAAAATGCTGGCCTTCTGATTTGACTACAATATTTAGCTGCTGAAAGGGGTTAATCTGTTTGTTGGGGGGGCAATTGCACATTTTTTAATTACAGTGCAACACACATCTGGTAAATAGGATTGGCGTAGAGAAAAGATTACTTATTTTGGTACAATTATCCTGAAAATGCTCCCCCTCTTCTAACCACAGAAACCCCCCTTCAAGTTATATACGGTACTTACCTGTTGCCGCTCTGCCAACATTTTTGCTATGTGACCCACAGCCTCTCGACTGAAGATCTCCTGGTCAGGTGTGCTTCTTTTACTTATGCCAGGAATAATCTCCATTTGTTCCTAGGATGAAACTTCTTACCTGTAAATATCAGACCGTCTTTGTTTCCCTAGCTGCCAATAAAGTTTTGCCACTGTACTGGCTTACATTTGTTTTTTGATTAACCACTTCAGCCCTGGAAGGTTTTTCCCCTTTCATGACCAGGCCATTCTTTGCGATACGACACTGCGTTACTTTACCTGACAATTCTGCGGTCGTGTGACACTGTACCCAAATAAAATTGATGTCCTTTTTTCCCACAAATACATTATTTTGGTGATATTTGATCACTTCTGCGGTTTTTATTTTTTGCACTATAAACAAAAAAAGACCAACAATTTTGAAAGCAAAAATATTTATAAACTATGGGATAGATTTAGGGACTTTTTGTTTTTTAAATATTTTTTTACTAGTAATTGCGGTGATCATCGATTTTTAGCGGGACTGTGACATTGCGGCGGACAAATCTGATACTAAGTGGTTGATTTACTAAAAGCAAATCCACTTTGCACTAACAGTGCACTGCAAGTGCACTTGGAAGTGCAGGGGAAGATCTGAAAAGGGGGGAAGCTCTGCTGATTTTATCATCCAATCATGTACAAGCAAAAATGCTGGGTTTTTTTCCTTGCATGTCCCCCTCAGATCTTCAGCAACTGCACTTCCAAGTGCACTTGTACTGCAAAGTGGATTTTCCTTTAGTAAATAAACCCCTCAGTAACACTTTTTGGGGACCAGTGACACCAATACAGTGATCAGTGCTAAAAAAAAAATGCACTGTCACTGTATAAATGAGACTGGCAGGAAAGGGGTTAACACAAGGGGCGATTAAAGGGTTAGGTGTGTCCCTAGGGGGTGCTTGCTAACTGTGTGGGGCATGGTCTGCTTAGCAGAAACACAAGATCTTCTCTGTCAGAATGGCGATCTGCCTCTCTAGGGAATGATCGTGGGTGGTCCGCGGATATCGCGTCCGCCAGACTCGCTGATTGGCTCCCCTCAGAGGCTACTTCACGGAGCGACGTACAGGTCCGCCTTGCCACAGTAAATGTGCAGAAGGTGGTCTGGAAGTGGTTAATTACCTAAAAGCCATGAGTGGTTCAGTGGGTAGCATTTTCGCCTAGCAGTAAGAAGGGTCGCTGGTTCGAATCCCAACCATGACACTACCTGCTTGGAGTTTGCATGTTCTCCCTGTTCCTGCGTGGGTTTCCTCCGGGTACTCCGGTTTCCTCCCACACTCCAAAGACATGCTGGTAGGTTAATTGGATCCTGTCTAAATTGTCCCTAATATGTATGAATGCGAGTTAGGGACCTTAGATTGTAAGCTCCTTGAGGGTAGGGACTGATGTGAATGTACAATGTATATGTAAAGCGCTGCGTAAATTGACAGCGCTATATAAGTACCCGAAATAAATAAATCATGTCTTATGAAATTTTGTACAAATTATTTGATTAATATATTCCTATGAATTACATCATGCGATATTTTTTGAAACAGCAAAGAAGGGAACTTTAAAGGTGCCATAACACATAAAACATAAAAATATAAATGTTTTATTAACTCTAACATTAAAAAAGATATGTAAATACAAACAAATGTTAAAATCCAGCATGGAATAGTGTATACAAATTCTTATGTTGCTGATAAATGCTCTTCGCTCTATATGTTTCGCCAATCAGCTTCTTCAGGAGCCATAAAGCATATATAAGTTTTGTCAGAACATCGATATTCAAAAGATTGACTGAGCAGATGCAGGGAGCGGAGGGATGCTGACAGGGAATACATCTATAATCCTGGGATGATTGTTGCCCTGCAATTGTGGGTGTCTCTGTTTGGCTGGTGAATGGCCCCTAACCTTGTAAAATTTTCAAGTCACCTCAAAGATCAATACCTCCCTCCCAAGATGTTTCCATCAATCTATTAAACATTAATATATCCTGGAATCATTTTAAGCTTATGGAATGACCCTCTGTATTTCCATTTATTTTCCCTATGGCTTAGTAGCACTGATGGGGTTGGCTCTCTTTTTGCATGAACTTTATTGACTCCCTGCAAAGGCTACTCAGTCAGTCTTTTAAATTTCAATGTTGTGACAATACTAATAATGCTGTATGGCTCCTAAAGAAGCCAATTGGCAAAACATGTGAACAAAAAATATGAATGCAATCTATACACTGGGGGGAGAACCTCTGGGGGAATCTAGGATGGAAAAGGACCTGGGGGTCCTAGTAGATGATAGGCTCAGCAATGGCATGCAATGCCAAGCTGCTGCTAACAAAGCAAACAGAATATTGGCATGCATTAAAAAGGGGATCAACTCAAGAGATAAACGATAATTCTCCCGCTCTACAAGACTCTGGTCCGGCCGCACCTAGAGTATGCTGTCCAGACCTGGGCACCAGTCCTCAGGAAGGATGTACTGGAAATGGAGCGAGTACAAAGAAGGGCAACAAAGCTAATAAAGGGTCTAGAGGATATTAGTTATGAAGAAAGGTTGCAAGCACTGAACTTATTCTCTCTGGAGAAGAGACGCTTGAGAGGGGATATGATTTCAATATACAAATACCGTACTGGTGACCACACAATAGAAATAAAACTTTTTCGCAGAAAAGAGTTTAACAAGACACGTGGCCACTCATTAAAATTAGAAGAAAAGAGGTTTACCCTTAAACTACGTAGAGGATTCTTTACTGTAAGAGTGTCAAGGATGTGGAATTCCCTTCCACAGGCGGTGGTCTCAGCGGGGAGCATCGATAGTTTCAAGAAGCTATTAGATAAGCACCTGAAGGACCGCAACATACAGGGATATACAATGTAATACTGACATATAATCACACACATAGGTTGGACTTGATGGACTTGTGTCTTTTTTCAACCTCACCTACTATGTAACTATGTAAAGCATTTGTCAGCAACATGAGAATTTGTCTACGATATTCCATGCTGGATGTTAACATTTGTTTGTATTTACGTATCTTTTTAATGTTGGAGTAAATTCAAATTTTATTTTTATGATTGATGTGTTATGGCACCTTTAAAGTCCCCTTCTTTGCAGTTTCAAAAAATGCTCTTTTCTGGGATGTAGCTTTTATCATCAGGTTTACATGGTACATTTAAAATTTGTTACTACATTATGTGATATAGACACTTTTTATTATCAAACAACAGACAATTCCCAGTCTCCGATATAAAATGGTGCCTCTCTGCTAGCCAGATGCTTATATTACAAGATATTTTACCTACATTTATCACTTGTGTAATATAAATCAGCTATTAAACATGACACTGCAAATAGTCCCTTCTACAGAGTTCTCTCTTTTCATGTGAATGAGTCTTCTAGTGACAGCTGTGGTCCTACGCCAATGTCGAATGTTGGTATAATACACTACAGTCTGGCAGTTTTGTGGGAAGGGTTACATGTCCCATATTTGAGAACAGGCTGTTTGTAAATATTGGCGACAGGATTCTTAGGAAAACAAAACAGTGAAAATCTTAAACTGTGTCTCATCCTAGTGTCCTGTGGCTTAGGGCTGTAACTCATTCTGTACCATGACCAAGCTGTCTACCACCCCCTCTGGCAGTATCCAGTGTTCAGTGGGAGTAAGATGTCTACAGGGTTAAGATTGAGAAGGTGCCGGAAGATGATACCAGTGGAAAAAATGTTAGAAACCCTACAATTATCTAAATGTCCTCCTGCTGTGTTCCATGCTAATTAAGGATACACACAAGCTGATTGTACGGTGCATTTGGATTTAATGGCACAACTTAGAGGCACACTGTCCTCAAATACCTTCTTTGGTTCATATTTTGGGAAATGCAGAGTTTATCCCACTGTGCAGTTTTTTTTACAAGATCAAGCTTGTTACTATTACTTCTTCTATTGTTCTACTTCGTATTTACCATTCCGTTATACCTCAACTGTTTAGGCCATACACACAATGACTTCATACTCAACCCCCAGTGTCATGTATATAAGTTGTTATGATGTCATTCCCCCAAGTTTTATATTGTCAGAGTGATTTCAATTAAAGCGGAGTTCCAGCCTTTTTTTTTAAATCACACCCGGGATAGTCCCCAATTATGTATTAAAAATCAGCATATGCTACATTTGACAACATTTTCTGTGTTATTAAAAGTATTGGTACTCGCTGTACCCTCCGTATCCAGCAAGTGTCCATCCAGAGTGTGGGTATCTGAAGCCCATTAGGACAGGACTAAGCACAATCTGGGTATGTTTGGCCCCTATTGTAGTCAACTGTATATACTGGCCCATTTCGGCCGATTGTGTATACAGGCATAGCCCACTTTTAAGTACACAATGGGGTTTATTTACTAAAGCTGGAAAATGCAAAATCAGGCTCACTTCTGCATAAAAACCAATGAGCTTCTAACTCCAGTTTGTTCAATTAAGCTTTGGTAAGAAAACCTGGAAGCTGACTGGTTTCTATGCAGAAGTGAGCCTGATTTTGCACTTTCCAGCTTTAGTAAATAAACCCCATTGTGTACTTAAAAGTGGGGTATGCCTGTATATGCTTTTTAACTAGACTGTATATGTATGTATTTTTCATTTTCTATGTATAAATAAAATATGTGATTTAGTAGCCTCCCTGGCGGTTTTCCCGAGTGTGGCTCGGGGTTAAAATTAAGCACCATTAGCGGTAACCCCGAGCCACACTCGGGATTACATTGCAGGATCCTGGTGCCTCCTTACTTACCTTGTCCCCGGGATCCTGCGATGTCCCCCGCAGTGTCCGCGGGCTCTGTCCTCCTCCGAAGCCTCTCTGTGCCAGGCTCCGTTCCCTGCGAGCGTCGCAACGCATGGGGGCAGAGCCTGGCGGCAAATTAAAAAAAAAGTAAAAATCATAACACATACAGTACTGTAATCTTACAGATTACAGTACTGTATGAAATGATTTCACTTCTCTTTTGTCCCCAGTGCTCTGGCCCATGCCCTGCATGCAGTTTTACATGATATACACTGTTCTTTCTGCCTGGAAACTGGAGATTGTCCATAGCAACCAAAAAGTGTCCCTTTACGTCAAAAGTGGCTTTAGACCAGCTAGAAAACAGCGATAATAAATTAGAACACTTGCAGAATTGAGCGATAGTGAATCGTGGGGAAATTTATTTTATTACTATTTATTTTTATTTTTTTTAATATTTATTTTTATTTATTATATTATAATTTATGTTTTTGTGTTTCAAACTTTATCATACCCGGGATATCTACTAGACTCTGGTTTGGACAGATTTAAGTGCGTTATTGTTAAGATTTACAGACCTACAATATAAAACGCCAAATTTCCATGCAAAATAATTGTACCGCTTTCAGCACCTAAAATCCGAAATAATCATATCGCCAGGGAGGTTAACCAATATTGTTGGTCCAATCTGCCTTTAAAGTGGATGTAAACCCAATTTTTTTTTTTTATCATACTGTAGAGTATAAGATTTCCTATCATTTGAGCCCAGTCTTGCCACACAGAGTTAATCCATCTCTGAGCAATCCTCTTTTATTGTTCGGTGAGAAAAATCTTGACAAACTGAGAAAATCTTTGTCAAATCCTCCCCCTTGCTGTGAGTGACAGGTGATTTACATCTTGTGCACTAGCCTAAGACACAGGCAGTATTTTTTAATTCCCCCCTTCACTCCTTTCTTCAGCAGCTCTGCAAGGATTGGCTGTTCCACACCTCAGCATGATTTGGCATGCTGAAGTCATGTGGTTACTTTCCTGTCTTTTCACTGGATGTTAGAGATCATAGCAGAAGTTCAGTGTAAGAAATACACAGGAGAAAATGCATATTGACAAGGGGAGTGTAGAGGTGGACGGGGAGTCTACTGACATCACGACTCCACCCACCGAGCTCCAGACAACAGACCCACCCACAGAAATTGCAGTTTTTCGGGTCTAATAACAGACAGAGGGGAGACATTTGACAGGTAAAGATACATGCAGGAGGCATGTATATCCTTATAGATAACCCCTATGGCAGTAGTTTAGAAAGGATGACATTGGGTTTACATCCACTTTAAAGTCCGACTTAGTGGATAAGGTGCTGCTGGCTACCCAGCAAGCACCTCCCAATCTGGCGCATGTGCAGTGGGATTTTATCACGGCCGTAGCAATGGAGCCTAACATTGCGTAGTTTCCGGTATAGAAATAATGCAATGCTAGCCATGAAGAATGCCCATTGACTCCTGGGGTTCATTACACTGGTATCCCAGAAGCCAGTGCGAAAGAGGATATGACGTACCTCACCGTGGCGGGGTTTATACGGAAGTGAAGCTTTTTTAGCAAAAAAAAGGTACTATGTATTAAAAATGTTTTTAAAAATGTCACTATCGAAAAAGGAATAGCGGAGCAATCAGCAACACATGCGGACATGCATGCAAATTAGGGTGGAACCCCGCTTTAAGAAGATTGATATAGCAGTGAGTTGAGCAATGTGAGTTTCTTAACCACCCCTCTACCCCCCCCCCCCCCAAAAAAAAATTAAAAATTAAATTAAACAGAAGTTTCACATTATGGTGAAAACTGACAAATGTATTATCATCTGTTTTTTAACTACAAAATTGTTGAAAAATAATATATATATATATATATATATATATGGATGTTTCTATTGTTATTTTTTATTCTGTGCCTGTAATGTATGCATAGTATCAACCTTCAGCTACCACCAAACCAACCTGGCTTCATCTTAGGTCCTGGCATGTGCCCTCTCAGAGCTATTCAGGGCTTGTACTGTATGCCTAAATATTTGTCAGTGCTCGTGCCACATTTTTATATGCATGGTTAGTATAATATGTGCCAGTAAAAGAGCTTTTTACTCATCATTATTATATCTACGTGATCGCATTTTTATGCACGTTTATGTGACCTTGTAAAAAATGATGAGCTATAGAACTGTATGCTACCAGTGTTCCTCAGTTCTATGAGGCCAATAGGCTGTAAGCTTATTTTTTTGGGGATAAACACAGTTATTGATTATAGATTACCCATCGTAAAGTTAATGTCATTGGCTGGATGGTTTCCCCTTTTTTTATTTTCCTTATCTCTAAATAGGCAACGTTTACAGTGATAGCTCTTGTACTCTTGGGTATTAGTTTATTTGCATTTTTTTTTTAGCAAAATAGTTCTATGTAATCAGGCTGAAACATGTTTTTTTTTTTCTGGCAAGAGTAGTGGTTTGTTTTCTGCTATAAGTAAAAGAAGACGTGCACCCAGCAAGATTTCACTTCACATGGAGGGTGAAGTCAGGTTATAAGTAAAATTATGCATGCTGTCATCTGGTGTATTCATGGTTGTAAAGTTCCTTTTATAGATTGTCAGAATATAGTGATGGCTCTGTCTCAGAACATAGGGATGACACAAATGCCAAATGGCAGTGTTGTGCAAATGTCAGGATATGATGATATGATTTTAGAATACAGTGATGGGCTTATATCAGAATATGGTGATAACCTCATGTAAGAATACAGCGATGGACCTATATCAGAGTATGGTGATAACCCCATGTAAGAATAGAGTATATTCCCTATATCACAGCATGATGGCTTTGTATCAGAATAGAGTGAGGGTTCACAATAGTGAACCTGAACCTGATATGAGAATAGTATCATGTCATAAGGTAAAATGGCCCTATCTTAGAATATAGTGATGGCCCTGAAATCAGAATAGTCTAATGTCATATGATGATATGGTCCATGCTTGAAGCTGATTTTTCCATGTTGGAATACAGTAATATCCCTAATATCCAAATAGTCTTATGGTATGACGATATGGTTCATGACTTAATGGGCAGCACAGTGGCTAAGTAGTTAGCACTTCTGCGTGGCAGCACTAGAATTTGGTTAGAATTCCAACCATGGTACTACCTGCCTGGAGTTGCATGTTCTCCCAGAATACAGTGATGGTCCTATGTCATAATATAGTCATGATTCCACATCAGAATACAGTGATGGCACCATATGAGAATTTGGTAATGGTTTTGTGTGGGAATAGCTTCACTGATTTTACCGAGACAGACACTAGCAGCATGTGCAAAAAAATAGGTTGGGGATGGTTTGAGGAGGTGCAGCAGGTATTATTATTATTATTCAGGATTGATATAGCGCCAACAGTTTATGCAGCTCTTTACAATATAAAAGGGAGACAGTTATACAGTTATAATACAACAAAATACAAGAGTGTTAAGAAGGCCCTACTCAGAAGAGCTTACAATCTAATAGGGTTAATAGTGTGGGGCAGGTGGTACAAAAGGTTGTAACTGTGGGGAATGAGCTAATGTAAGTGGTAAAAGATTAGTTGGAGACGTGATAGGCTTCCCTGAGGAGATGAGTTTTCAGGGATCGCCTGAAGGTAACAAGAGTAGGGGATAGCTGGACAGGTTGAGGTAGCAGATATTGTGTGAAAGAAGCAGCGCTAGCGACAAATAAACCAAATAAATATTAACAAATAAATATTATCTCTGCTGTAAAAAAAGTACTAATACTTGAAAGATAAAAAACAAACGAATACAGCGCAGATAAAATAAGCTACACCATAAAAAACTAGATATAAAGTGCTGCGTGCTAACAATAAAAATAAAATGTGAATAATGATGATAGTAGGTGCAATATATGCAATTGTGGTCAATTACTGAAACACAAATACCATGAATAGTGAATAATGGTGTATAGTGGGTGCAATACACAAATCAGCTGCTTATTGCCATATAGGTGAGAAAAAATATCAAAAAAATTATATATAAACCATTGGTGCTACCCAATCGCAATTATATATAATCTAACGGTTTATATATAATTTTTTTGATATTTTTTCTCACCTATATGGCAATAAGCAGCTGATTTGTGTATTGCACCCACTATACACCATTATTCACTATTCATGGTATTTGTGTTTCAGTAATAGACCACAATTGCGTATATTAATATTTTTCAAACTGCACTAAGATATGTAGTATATTGGCAATTATCAGTTGATTTGTATATTGCACCTACTATCATCATTATTCACATTTTATTTTTATTGTTAGCACGCAGCACTTTATATCTAGGTTGAGGTAGCAATTTCCAGAGGATGGGAGAGGCTCTGGAGAAATCCTGGAGGCGAGCATGGGAGGAGGAGATGAGGGAGCTTGAGAGTAGAAGGTCTTGAGAAGAGCGGAGAGGGCGGTTTGGGTGATATTTGGAGACAGAGTTGTGAATGGCTTTGTATGTTATGGTTAGTATTTTGAATTTAATTCTCTGGGTGATTGGAAGCCAGTGTAGGGATTGGAGGAGAGGGTTGGCAGACACTGAGCGGTTGGTAAGGTGGATAAGTCTGGCAGCAGCATTCATGATAGACTGAAGAGGGGAGCCTATGGAGAGGCAGGCCAATGAGAAGGGAGTTGCAATAGTCAAGGCGAGAGATAACAAGGGAGTGAATGTGGTTGAATGAGCTGAATGAGCTTGGTGATTTAATTTGTTAAAAAGGGGCTAATTTTAGAGATGTTACGGTGATTAATTCTACAAACGTTTGACAACGATTGGATTTGAGGCTGAAAGGACAAGTCAGAGTCTAGGATTACACCTAGTACCCTGGCTTGAGGGGAGGGACTGATGGTTGCATTGTTGATTTTGATGGAAAAGTCATGGAGGGGGGCACGGGCGAGGGGGAATATCAATAGCTCAGTTTTAAAGAGATTTAGTTTAAGGAAGTGGTGCAACATCCATGCTGATATGTCAGTTAGTAAGTTAGTAATGCGAGAGAAGACTGAAGGAGTGAGTTGAGGAGTAGACAGATTTGGTTGTCATCGGCGTATAAGTGGTATTGGAAGTCGTGGGCGGTAGAGGCACCATATCTTCAAATCAGGACAGCAAGGGCAGTAGAGGTATATATCATCTTGCAGACAGCCCAAATCATCTTCTCTCAAAAAAAAAAAATAAACAGTTTGGAGAAGATCAGTCAGCTGTACTAAAGTGATAATAAGCTCTCTGATTTTTTTTTTTTTTTTTACCTACAGAATATAATAAAGCTTACCTGTAGGTAAAATGAATATCTCCTAAACCTGCACAATATTATAGCCAGCAGCAGCCAGTGAGCCAGTGTTGTCACCAGCGCATGCGCTCTGAAGAAACAAAGTGAGGTGGATTGAGCGCACTCTGGGTGGGGATGCAGCTAATAAACCAGCACATAAATTATTTAAATAAAGTCCATTGGGCAATGTCCAAGAAAGCAATAAGAACTAGTAAGAAGGAAGGCTGCCTGCTTGCAGATAGAAGTTGATCTGAAACGAAGTAAGGAGAAGAAAGCGGCGCCTTCTAAGCATAGTATATTAAAATTTAATAGCGAATACACTCACAAACATATGAGAGAGACAGGCATGTATAATGGGTGTCATCCGCACTATCCAGAGGATGCAGGGCTGGAACCAGTGTATATCAAGAAGCCGTCCTCGGTAGCGAACGCAGTGGTGGAGTCCAATGCCTTCAGTATCCAGGGGAAGGGATCCGTGGACACCAGAACATCTTGCTGCGATGTCGTCACTTCCAGATTAAAGTTCAGCAGGAGGGTGCGCACGTTCGAAGCATGCGTGCTTCTTCCTCAGGCTCTCTGACATCGCAGCAAGACATTCCGGTGTCCACGAATCGCTTCCCCCAGGTACTGAAGACGTTGGACTCCACCACTGCGTTTGCTACCGAGGACAGCTTCTTGATATACACCGGTTCCAGCCCTGCATCCTCGGGATAGTGCGGATTACACCCATTATACATGCCTGTCTCTCTCATCTGTTTGTGAGTGTATTCGTTATTTTTTATATTGAATTCATTAAATTTAAATATACTACGCTTAGAAGGCGCCGCTTTCTTCTCCTTGCTCTGAAGAAATGACATACCCGTTCCTTCAGAGCTGTGTGCCATGGCCATGATGTGTGGGAGTGACATCATCGTGGCAAACCCAGAATGAAGACCGGATGAAGATGGAAGCCTCTGCAGCTGTGACAGTGCGCCACTGGAGGGTTTAGTTTTAAGGTAAGTCTTATGCCCCGTACACACGGTCGGATTTTCTGATGGAAAATGTCCGATCGGAGCGTGTTGTCGGACATTCCGACCATGTGTGGGCTCCATCGGACATTTTCCATCGGATTTTCCGACACAAAGTTTGAGAGCAGGCTATAAAATTTTCCGACAACAAAATCTGATCGCGTCAATTCCGACCGCGTGTGGCCTGTTCCGACGCACAAAGTGCCACGCATGCTCAGAAGAAATTCCGAGACAGAACAGCTCGGTCTGGTAAATTTAGTGTTCGCAATGGATACAGCACTTTCATCACGCTGCAATGTTAAAAATGGTTTAATACAGCGCACTCTCTTCTTCTTTATAATGTGAGAAGAATTAAGTAGTTTTGCTGCTCATATTCACACAGACTTCTCACAAACTTCTTTCTTTACTATTTATCGGGATTCCCTCAATATATTTTGATTTGTCACATCTGACAACATTATTTTTGTGTTGGATTTTTTTTTTTGGTTTTAAGGCAGATTATTTTTTTTTGTTTTGTTTTTTTTTCAAGGCTGATCTTTGTTTTATTGTATTTTTATTTTTACTCCAGAATATTTTCGTGTGTGTTTTGTGTGTCAGGTTACCACAACACCATTGATATGTTGTTCTATTTAATCTGTAGGAGATTGTTTGGTGTTGTTGTCTCTTGTTAATTTCACATTGTACTTTAGAAATGTACCTGAATCCTCACCAACAAACTGTCCTTTTTGGATGAAAACACACATAGGAGAGTATAATTTTCCCCAAAAATTCATTTATTAAAGGCTCACAACTAAACAAAGAGGGAGGCAACACTGGAGAAACAGCAGAAATGGGTGAAGCCTTGGACCTCCAGGGCACACATCAACTATTTTCAAGCAAAATTGGTGGCCTGAGGAGTCCATATCTAAGGGAGTGCAGTCTGGTCCAGAAGTCCCAGAGATCCGGAAAGCAGCAGATGACATCTGTTTCCCCAGGCTGTGGTCATACAAGAGACTGCAGCTTTTGTCAAACCAGACTGAACCCAGGCCTTCACTCTCTGGTCTTTTTTCCATGCTTCCTTCCACGCTGTGGCTCTGGTGGTGGAGTTGTGGCAGCAGGAGGAGGAGGAGGATGGTCCAACTCAATCATGTCGGTCTTGGGTGTGATTTCACCACTCACCCCTTTAGTTAGGACTTTATAAATAAGTTGCTCACACATGAGGCGTTGACCCTCCTGCATGCCCTGCAGTTTTGTGGCAGCCATGCAGGCAAAGGCCTCTTCAGGAGTGGGTAAGGCTCCGAGGGACGCAGAAGCCTCCTGAATAAGCCTGAGTGCAGAATCCTGAACGTGACTCTCCTTCCTGGGTCTTTTGTATGGAAGACGGAGGGGAGGAACCTGCGATTCGGTCAGGCTTCGACTTGTCCCAGGCTTCTCCTGGCTGACAATTAGCCCTGCCTCCTCTTGGCTGCCACTAACCCCTGCTTCCTCCTGGCTGCCACATTCCACAGCCTCCTCCTGGCTGAGGTCTTCCTGTGTATGAAAAAGGGACATAGTTTTAGTTTTTTAGTCATCATTCACACACAATTTTCACCTCCTGACTGTTGCAAATTGAATGTTAACAAATATAACAGACTATCCTTCTGAGCCCAGCATTTTTCATTCTTGTCCCAATTTTGGGTGCCCACTGCTGTCTATTGATATGTAAAACACTTTTTTCAATCAGCAATTAGTGATCAATAATAACATCTAGTAAAGATCATTTCTTTATTGACAAGAAATCTGTAGAAGAATGCTATACCTGGCTCCAGCTGGGCTCCTCCACTTCTTCCTGGCTGGAAGGTCCAGGTTGGACATCGGAAGTCTCAGCTGGGGTGGAAGGAAGAGTGGAAGGAAAAGTGGAGAGGGATTCCCTGACTTCAGTGTGGTCTGACAGAAATCACAGTCTCTCATAGTACCACAGCCTGGGGACATAAATATCATCTGCTGCAGCTCCGGACCTCTGGGAATCCGTGACCTTCTTGCGCTCCCTAAGATAAGTGCTCCTCAGGCCACCAATTTTGGCTTTTAAATAGGGGATGGTTGCCGTGGGGGCCACCGGCGTCACCAACTCCAGCAGTTTCTCCAGCACTGCCTGCCTCTTTTGTTTATTATTGTAATGGGGATGTCTCACCTGCCACAGACAGGGCAGCTCCCTGTATTTGTCTATGAACAGGGGGAGGAAGTTGTGGTCATTGAAGCCATCCATTTTCTC
The DNA here is from genome assembly GCF_042186555.1 of Aquarana catesbeiana. Taxonomy (NCBI): domain Eukaryota; kingdom Metazoa; phylum Chordata; class Amphibia; order Anura; family Ranidae; genus Aquarana; species Aquarana catesbeiana. The sequence goes on from NC_133329.1 coordinate 310,885,827, forward strand.
TGCAAGACACAACACAAGACAAACCCTAAGGTCAGGCCAAACTCTCCTAATCTTGTTACAATATAGGCTTCAATTTCGAAGCAGTATAGGCCCAAGTTTAGATCTTACCTTCGTTATCACGATAGGCGCCTCTGATGCTCCTTCCTCCACTCACAGATCGTACGTAATACGCACGCATGTTACGCTTTATACACACTGCGCATGTGTGTAACCCCGCCCCTGACGTTCTTTCTAGTCTATTCCCCGCCCCTTTTCGTTCTGCGCAGTGGGGGTAGAGCACATGGCGGATACACAGCAGGTGCGTGCTAATTACAGGAACAAGGAGGAGGAGGAGGAAAGCCCAGATCCGGACACGTCCCGATCCAGAAGGAGATTTAAGGCCTCAAATATGTCCTTTGGGGAGATATTGGAGATGGTCGACATCCTGAAGAAGGCCGACTATGATGGAAAGTATGGACCTTACCCCAACCCCAATGTCAGAAAGGCCAAGATCATGGCGAAAGTGGTCAGGAATCTGCACCGGAATTTTGGGGTACGTTGATCGAAAGATCAGCTCAGGAAGCGGTGGTTGGACCTCAAATTACGAGAACATGAGCAGTACAGAAAGATCCGGAGAGTGCTGCAAAAAAGTGAGTAGTTGTGTTGTGTTCCTATTCTTTATATTTATTACGTTCGTGCTGCTCCATGTGCTTTTCTTAAAAGTGTACATTTTAAAATGGCAACTTTCATGTTCATGGGCACATTATTCGTTCGTATCAAACATTTTTCTTTCGGCCTATAAAACACCATTGTTTTGGCCATATGCATTTGGCCACATTTTTTACGCCCTACTTGTATGAAACTAATTTGGTTGTGTAGATGGGTTTGTTACTAGAATGAAATGCAAACTAAATTATGTGTAAGGAGAGGATACTGAGCAGCTGTTTTCACATCTGGACACTGGAGCACTAGTGTGGGACACCAGAACACCATTTTTATTAGGGGGCCCTCACAGGTGCTCCAGTGTATACTATAGGGCGGTCTCCATCTGTGAAGCTTGTACTAAACAGGTAAAGTATTGCAGCTTGACAAAGGACACTGAAAATGCTACATTTTGGAACTCTGCCAAAATTGACAATTGTACCCCACTTCCAAGCAATGTTTCCTATTTATAGTTCTGCCATCAAATATCTGTGTGCTAAGTATAGCATTTTTGTTTTACATAGGGGAGAAAAGACTCGGAGGACACCCCTCATCCGAGGAGACCACAGACCCCCCACCTCTGGAAGAAGGGGAAATCCCCCCAACCCAAGAAGAGCAGGAGGAAGAAGATGTGGTGGAACTAGTCACAACAGGTGAGTGTCTGCGACCACAGGCTCAGGTAAGAGATGGATGCCGGCATATTTTTGATACCTGTTTTTGTTTGGTTTCTCTCTTTTTAGGTGATCGTGATGTTGTGGATCCAGATCCTTTCACATCAGAAAGTGCCAAGATCCTGATTGGGGAGATCATGGGGTGTAATTTAGAATTGGAAAACCTCAAGAATAACATCAATGATGTTATTCAAAAAAATAAAAACATCATTGATGTTTTGGGGCGAGTTTAAAACCCCTCCAAATCCCTTTCTTCTTTTGTGTGCTACAATGTTCAAAATGTTTTAGCGATTTTTTAGAAAAGCCAAATTTGGAGGATGCACACAGTGTGCCAACATGTGCTATCTGCCATCACGGGAGATCAATGTAGGCGTTTTGGGGGTGCAATCCCTTCCTCAATAATAAAGTAGCTGAGAGGAAGTGGTTTCTCCCCCAAAACACGTCCCTTGATCCCCCGTGATGGCAGCTAGCACATGTTGACATTGGCAAATTTGTGTGCATCTTCCAAATTTGGCTTTTCGTGGGGTGACTTCACCCCATCTGAACACAATATCAAACACAGTTCCTAAATACTCATGTCTGATATTGCCTTTAAGTTTTACCATATGTGAACTTTGTAAGTTCAAGATTTGTGTCTTTCTTGTTGGTTTTACACATGCCTGTTTTATCTTAAATGGACATTTCTATTTTTGATAATGCCACCCCAAAAATTGTTATACAACAAACATGTTGGTTTATTTTAAAAACCTTTTCTAAATGCACATGTGATTGTGCAGGTATTAAAAAGATTGTTAATCAAGAATGTGTGGATTATTGTCTCAACGCTACAACACTTTTGTGGTGATGTAATTGCTGCTTTCTGTGAAAATGGGGGTTATTTCCTAAGGGCAAATCCTCTTTGCACTACAAGTGCAGTTTCAGTGCATTTTCAAGTGCACTTGTAGTGCAAAGTGCCTTTGCCTTTAGTAAATAACACCCAACAGTGCTTTGTATTAAGGTTACACAATCACGCCATTTTCAGGACTCCCCACATTTCTGTCAGGGTCAGCTAAAACAAACACAAGCAGTAAATGTCACCAAAGATTTGCTTTTTTTTGGATTTTATTTGATAAAGGCTTCACAAATTGTCTGGCATATTGATGGCCCCCCTACCCGCAAAGAACTCAAGGTATCTTAACCGGACATCACGGGCACTCAGGGAGGGCAAGCCAGGACGGCCACTTTCAATCGCCGTCAGGGTTGTTTCATTTAGCATTCTGGCCTCAGGCCCAACTGAGCCAGCATAGTTGGCAGAATGTTGGCGTAAAAAGTTATGTAGAACACAGCATGCCAGGATTATATGATTAAGTTTATACTCTGCCATATGGATGGGTGTCAGAAATAGGCAGAACCGGCTGGCCATGATTCCAAATGTGTTCTCCACCACTCTTCTGGCTCTGGCCAGCCAGTAATTAAAAACCCTCTGTTCCGGGGTGAGGGTCCTCATCGGGAATGGCCGCATAAGATGGTCCCCCAGCGCAAATGCTTCATCCGCAACGAAGTCGAATGGGAGTCCTTCCACATTCTCTTCTGGAGGTGGCAAGTCCAAGCTGCCATTCTGGAGACGCCTTTAAAACTCCGTCTGGGCGATGACTCCACCATTGGACATCCGGCCATTCTTCCCCACGTCCACATACAGGAAGTCGTAATTAGCCGACACACACCCAACATCACAATACTATTGAACCCCTTGTAATTATAATAGTACAACCCGAGTTGGGTGGTGGGACGATGTGGACGTGTTTCCCATGAATTGCCCCTCCGCAGTTAGGAAAGTCCCACCGCTGGGCAAAGTGGGAGGCCACAGTCTGCCATTCCTGTGGCGTGGAAGGAAACTGTTGAGGAAAACAAAAAAATTAGTATTTTTGCACATAAACATGGAAAGCAGATTAGACACAAACATTCTTGGCCAACATCCAGATAACATTTATTAAGGGGAATTTTACAACTAAAGTATACCAAAGTATAAGGTACACCTATCATATTCCCCCTCCCCCCCTCATGGGCCATTTCTAACATTATCGGGGGGGGGAATCTTGGACAGGTAACCCTCTTCACTTCATTGAGAGATGAATGCCTAAATACAGGGTATTACTTGGAACAGCCCCTCCTTAGTTACACTATTGGCAGCCCACTGGACAGGTAAGAAGTGTCAGAATACAAAGATATAAATACACACTGTACACATTTGAGCACATTTGGACATTCTGCTATTACCTATCAAGATAATAATAGGATACAAAAACTTTCAACAGTACCATTTGAAAGTATACAGGCAGGCCCTTGCACTACATGCTTTGGGGAATTCATCCATAGGATATAAATACACACTGTACACATTTGAGCTCATTTGGACATTCTGCTATTACCTATCAAGATAATAATAGGATACAAAAACTTTCAACAGTACCATTTGAAAGTATACAGGCAGGCCCTTGCACTACATGCTTTGGGGAATTCATCCATAAATCAGAGCACAAAAGAGATGGGTATAGTGTGTATGGGTTTGGCAAAGTCAGCAGATAGATGATTGAGGATAGATAGAGAATTGGGATCAGCTGACTTAGCAGTTGGGGGGAGGGAGGGTTAATAAAAATGATTTGGGGACACTACAAAAAAAAGCCTCTGGCACTCTGCCTGAATTTAAAGCACAAATCACATTTCTAAACATTCTAGGGGGTGTTTAGGGTAAAGCACTACTATGGAGCTGATAGAATACATTGTTAAGTGAATATAGGGGCAGGAGAACATGCTGGGGAGGTAAGTGAAGGCAAATATGTGTGAAGGACTAAAAAAATAATTACATAAAAATCCAGCATGCATGAGAACAAAGGGGACATTCACAGCATATTACAATCATGGTAATTATGGAATGAGTAAAGAAATACAATATATTATCAAACATTAAATACAATAAAATGTGATATAAAAAGATAAAAATCTTAACTTCATATACTTCCTTCTGCAGGACCTGTATGATGGCAGAACAGGTCTCTGGGATAATGATTCCCAGAGCCTGGAGGGAGATGCCTGTCGAGAACTTGAGGTCCTGCAGACTTCTGCCTGTCGCCAAGTACTGCAGGGTAGCGACGAGCCTCTGCTCCAGCCTGATAGCTTGCCTCATGCAGGTATCCTGCCTGCTGATATAGGGGGTGAGCGAAGCCAACAAACGCTGAAATACGGGGTCCGTCATCCTGAGAAAGTTCCTGAAATCATCAGGATAATTCTCACGGATCTCTCGGAGCAAAGGCATATGAGAGAACTGGTCACGCTGAAGCAACCAATTCTTGGTCCATGAACTCCTCCCCACCCTGTTCATGGACTGGACTTGTGTCAAGGTCAGGACCCCAACACCAAGCCCCTGCACAGCACGAACTCTGCGAGGAGTACGTATACGCAACATGGCTAGAAAACGGTCGGCTGCTCAGAACGGAGTAACAGAACGCACTGAAGAACAGCAAGGCCTGTGAAGAGCGACCTGAAAAACAGTAACGAACGAACAAGAACACAATGACAAGTCAATGGTACTCGCTGCACGCACTGAAGAGCAGATACAAACCCACAAGCACAAACTGAACCGCAGAATGATCTGAAAGCCACGAGTCTGAAAAAGCGCGAATCGTCTCTCACCAAACTTTTACTAACACGAGATTAGCAAAAGGAGCCCAAAGGGTGCCGCGCTTGGTTCTGAACTGGCCTTTTCTAGTCTCGTCGTACGTGGTTGACGTCACCGCGTTGTTGGCGATCGGAAATTCTGACAACTTTGTGCGACCCGACCGTGTGTACGCAAAACAAGTTTGAGCCAACATCCGTCGGAAAAAATACTAGGATTTTGTTGTCGGAATGTCCGATCAATGTCCGACCGTGTGTACGGAGCATTAGACTTTACCAACGCTTAATAGGACCTCAAAAGTGTTTTCTTAAAGAGACCTTGTTGAAACACTATTCCTTTCAACAGCAATCTTCCCCATAAGATTAGATATAGCATATTTTAGGCATGTTTTTTTTTTTACGTGTAAAAGCCTCCCTTATGTAAACATCAGAAGCCCTGAACTGCTGCCCAATGCTGCTAACTTGGATGTGATGTCAGCAGTCCCAGCAGACTCAGTGCTGGGACACTTTATAGCATTCTTTTTTGCCCCTCCTCATTACATAAACAGTTATGTAAGGAGGTGAGGGGTGCAGGAGCTGTGCCAGCACAGACAGTAATTACACACTCATAGAAAAGGAGAAGGCTATGCCCTAGCATACACAATGAAATTATCTGATGAATCATTGTCCGGTTTTATTGCATGCTAGTCTCCATATCGAAAACGAATAGGTTACTAAAGTACCAAAATTCTTGTACAACAGAATAAAAATTTGCAAGTAATATTGTGTACTGTATTTGTATTGTATTTTTGGATGAAAACTGTAGTGATTAAACGAAAATCCTATGATCTGGTATCGTACGAGAACATTTTTTGTGTTAGTCCATTTGGAAGATTTCGGACGAAAGCTGTGTATTAATGTTCAGATTAATGTACACTAGCGTCAAAAGCGGTATTTTTTTTGGACGATATTCTGATCGTGTGTACGGGGCTTAAGGTGTGCAGGGAGGAAGCGGTGGTGCTAGGTAATTGACTCCTGCTGGAGTATTTGCATTTTCTACCACGTACAAAAGCATAATGCAAGTGAATAAAATATAAGCTTCAAGTAAGCATTTAAAATACCTGACTTTTCTGTGCTTTTATATAAACAAAAATTTGATTCACCATAAAACTAGCCCCTACCAATAGTGAAACCAAATAGCAGCGCTAAACCAATTAAACTAAATAAACAAGTGGATCACTACATAAACAATACAGATATTGTAAAGTATAAATATTGAAATAGTGATAAATCCACAAAGTGCACGAAATAATATGAACAGTGTCCTGGAAAAGTGTATGATCAATTATGTGAATAAGTGATCTGTAAAAATAATGAATAATATAATACATATATAAAGTCCTTTAGATGAACAACCAAAAATGTGAAAAGTCCAAAAGATGGTGATAAACAGAAAAGTGATTGATATATATATATATATATATATATATATATATATATATATATATATATACCGTATTTATCGGCGTATAACACGCGCCGGCGTATAACACGCACCCCAAGTTTAGGAGGAAAAATGTTTTAAGGAAAAAAACTTACATTTAAATGCCCATCAATGCAGCCTTGCACAGCGTCCAACTGCATGCTTGTCCAGTGTCATTTGCAGCCTTGCAGTCATTTGCAGCCTTGCAGTCAGCAGCCTTGGTGTCATTTGCAGCCTTATCAGTGTCCATTTGCAGCCTTGCAGCTTTGCCAGTGCCGATCTGCAGCTTTGTCTGTGTCTTTTTGCAGCCTTGCCCAGGCTGCAGTTAAACTGCAGTGACATGTCAGTGTCACTGCAGTTTGAAAATGGCACCACCGGCGCCGAAATACACAGAGCCGGTCCTCGGCTCTTCTCGGCGGCTCTCGATTTACTTTTGGCCACTTTCGGCTCCACTCGTAGTCCCGCCCGGGATGGGCGTGACTGTGAGCTGAGCTAACCGAACCTAGCCGAGTACACTTGGCTAGGTTCGGGCGACGCTCGAAAGTGGCCGTGAGGAGCTGAGGACTGGCTCTGTGTATTTCGGCACCAGCGGCGCCATTTTCAAACCGCGGTCGGAGAACGCTCTGCTAAATCAGCGGGGGATCGTGGGGGATCGGCGTATAACACGCACCCGCGATTTTCCCCTGATTTTAAGGGGAAAAAAGTGCGTGTTATATGCCGATAAATACGATATATATATATATTTATATATTCCTTTGACGTTAATCCATAACGTGATATAATGAAGATCTTCAATAAAACAAATCTTCAACCACACCTCTGTGACTGTGATTCCACTCCCCTTAGGCGGACAAACTCACCAGCTTCTATTGCCTCACACTCTCGTGTTTGGCTAAATGGCTTTAACCCACACAGAAGGGGGTAAAATAATGACCTCTGGTGGTCCAACGTTTAGCATCCAGAGTTTCCAACAAAAGTGCTCTCTCCACATGTAAAAAAGAAGTGATCCAATAGTGTAGTGCCGTAATTAAATTTATTTAAAATAACAAACTCTTCCACCATTAAACTCACATCTCAAAAAATGACATCAGGCAGAGAAACACAGCACGGCAGATTGTCACAGCAACAACTCCAAACGAAAGAACCAGCATATGGTGGTCACGGCGGACCCAAGGAGTACACTCTTTGATGACAGTCTCACCCGTCCCTTGGAACCGCTTCCCCACTTCCTAGTGTGGCGCTCCCTGTCACAGCGTACTACGTCAGTGAGTGAGTTTGTCCACCTAAGGGGAGTGGAATCACAGTCACAGAGGTGTGGTGGAAGATTTGTTTTATTGAAGATCTTTATTATATCACGTCACGGATTAACGTCAAAGGAATATATATATATATATATATATATATATATATATATATATATATATATATATATATATATATATATATATATATCACTATCTGTTTATCACCATCTTTTGGACTTTTCACATTTTTGGTTGTTCATCTAAAGGACTTTATATATGTATTATATTATTCATTATTTTTACAGATCACTTATTCACATAATTGATCATACACTTTTCCAAGACACTGTTCATATTATTTGGTGCACTGTGTTGTGGATTTATCACTATTTCAATATTTATACTTTACAATATCTATATTGTTTATGTAGTGATCCACTTGTTTATTTAGTTTAATTGGTTTAGCGCTGCTATTTGGTTTCACTATTGGTAGGGGCTAGTTTTATGGTGAATCAAACTTGTTTATATATTCACATACACTAAAGTGGCTGCTCAATTGAGGCTTTATTTCCATTAGCGCAGCGCTTGGAGTATAGGAGTGGGCGGATTTCCTATATAACATATTTTTGACATTTTCTGTGCTTTTACCTGCAATTTTATTTAGTGGATGACAATGTATTTTTATTAGTCTTTTATTAATTTGTAACCCTAAATTCTTGCTGTGTAATTTTCTGTCCTTGTTATAGCTTGTCATTAACACATACAGCACCTAATTATTGGAAGGGTCACTTGTGTCTGTCACTTTGGGTTGATTTGGAATTTATGAAAGCCAAATTGTTTTCTAATTTTGTACCCAACAATACTGCTCCAATCATCATGACCAGCTCTTTGATCCATTGATCCTTTTTTGAGTAAAGTTTTTATTTGAATATTAAATAGGTTAAGTGAAGGGTAGACATAAAAGAAAGCATAGAACAGCAACCAAAGCATATAGTTCTCAACACAACATACATCCTTCATTATTACAATCATCTTAAAAACATGAACATACAGTAGTAAGCAAATCAATGCTTTTTATATAAATGACAATTTACATACATACATTACATAAACTTAATTTACTAAGAGTCTATTTATCATTTTTTTTTCTCCCAATATTCACACATTTTCAACCAACATTTAAACTCTTGGATGGAAAAAATACATTTTATAATTAAAAAAATACATACACATATGTATCCTGAAACTTAGCTTTAGCTGGTCAATTGTAGGACTTAAAATAACTGATTGTATCTACTTACCATAATTTGTGGAATTTTCAGCTTTCTATGCTGCATGGTTGTCTCAATGTTTTATTTTATTTATACACAGTTATATATTAAAGATCTGTAGAAAAAAAATAAAATGCCAATATGATAAAGTGGTTAAGAAACTACCTATGTTTTATGTGGTTATTTTGAATGGACTAACATGTATTATATTTATTTTTCTTTTCACTAATTAAGTGGAAGTACCACCGCAAATGTTGATGAATGGGTCAATTCTCTATTTTACCTCACAGGCTAATTGCTCAGACAAACACTGAAAAAAGTTCAAAATCACAGCGCGCAGCAAAACAACAACACAATTTTCACAGGAATTTCAGACTTGGGGGAAATGAAATTGACTTTGGGGATATAAAAAGTGCAAAGATACCACAAAATTCTAGTAAAGAAAAATAAAGAGAGAAAAAGAAAAACTTAAGTGACCCAAACCGAAACAAGGCATCAATGGGAATAATTAGTCTTCAAGTGTTCGGGTCATTTCTGAAAAATTCTGCATGGGTTTGTTTATATGATGTCACAAAGCATTATTTGTCTCCCCAAAACATACACATTTAACGAACACAAAATTAAAACCAAGCCTTGGGGCAAACGCTGTACAGTATATGGAATTTAGCGTGAGGACATTTCCTCAGAATGCTGCCGATATCGTGTAAAATTCTATAAAACCTTTCTCATGGCTGTTTTATTGTTTATATGGGAGAAAACAGCTTTTAAAAAAGTAACCCTTGAAACTCGTGTGGCGTTAAGCCCATCTAGCATTTTATATGGTACAGCAGTACTTTCTAGATCTTAAATAGTTAAACTCTTATTCTCCCCAGCATGAGGTCAGAGGGTTAAATCCATAGCTCAAGGCTGATGTGTTGCCCCTTAGGATTTAAAGCGCCTCATAAAAGGCCATTGTATGGTTTTGCAGCTTGTAGTTGGGCCATCAGCTCATCTCACAGATATTGCGGCCCCATGCCGAGCTAGGGTTTAAGGTCTAAACATAAATAGTGCGTGCCTATTTGTTTCTATGATTTTCTAGTGATACTATACCATCACTTAATTCTTCTATAGTTTCTGCATGATCTTCAGTTGCCTATTATCTTTATCAGGGATATAAGTCGTTTTAAGCATTTCACTTCCAAAAGTTTTAAAGCTTCAAAGTTCACAGAGCCTGTAGGCATGTGGCCTTTGACATTCTAAGTCAAATCTATCTGTTCCTAACATAATTTGCCTATGGCAGACATGTAATTTTGGCACCTATGGCAATACAGGCAAAATGCATTGCTTTAAAGACTATGTTGAGGCAAAATACAATACACGCTCAACTCCCCACATTTTATCTATTTAAACACACTGAATGTACAGAACAAAAACAGCTGATGTGCCAGAAATATAGTGTCCTACCTTCTTCTTTGACATGACAATGCAGTTGGCTCTGAATTCCAAAGCACATGGTGTCAGCCCTACCTACTTCATATTTGATGCATTACAAAAGAACATTACAAAGGAGGATGAGGAGATGTCTCCCCATCCCCCTTCCCCCTTATCTCCATAACCCCTCCTTGTGTAGAGGCAAAAAGAGCAGGAAGTTATTAGCTCACAAGATTTCTGGCCAAGTCAACAGGTATTTTTTGCAATTATGTAGCGCTACCCCCGTAAGGGCCACTGGTTTGTGTCTCTGAGTCTTGTTTCTCTGTATAGCAGCAGCCAGGAACACAGCAACTTCCACTACTCTGGCTCAAGAAACAGTTTAGGGGTTGCCCTTTTAACACTTTATTGCAGATCAGCTTGGATTGGGATTAGGGAGCTGTGGTATACTCCAGAACACTGAACAAGGTCTGAACACTATCCCCTTAACTAAGTTAACTTAGAGCCCTTTCACACTGGGGCGGGGACGGCGCCGGCGGTAAAACGCCGCTATTATTAGCGGCATTTACCGTCAGTATGCGGCTGCTAGCGGGGCGGTTTTACCCCCAGCTAGAGGCCGAGAAAGGGTTAAATGCCACCGCAAAGCGCCTCAGCAGACACACCGCTCCTTCACCACTCCGAAGATGCTGCTGGCAGGACTTTTTTTACCGTCCTGCCAGCGCATCACTCCAGTGTGAAAGCCCTCGGGGCTTTCACACTGGAATGAAAGTAGCGGCACTTTCGGGTCGGTTTGCAGGCGCTATTATTAGCGCAATAGCGCCTGCAAACCGCCCCAGTGTGAAAGGGCTCTTAAAGTGGTTGTAAAGTTGTTGTTTTTTTGTCATAACAAACATCTTTATACTGACCTGTTCTGTGCAATGGAATTGCACAGACAGTGGGACTCGCCCCGTCCCCCCTCCCTTGTCACTGGCTTTGAACAACAGCAGCAGGAGTCAATGGCTCCCAGTATCCCAGCAAGGCCAGTAAGACCTGGAAATGAGGGGAGAGAAGAGCTGCAGATGTGCACAGCGCTGGATCAAATGAAGGGCCCAGGAAAGTAAAAAGGAGGGGGGGGGGGTAAGGAGAGGGTCCTGATGCCTAAACATTTTTTTCCTGAATGCAAGGAATGCATGAAAGTAAAAAATATTTAGGCTTTAGAACCGTTTTAACCTCCCTGGCGGTTTTCCCGAGTGTGGCTCGAGGTTAAAATTCAGTACCATTAGCGGTAACCCCGAGCCACACTCGGGATCGCATTGCAGGATCCTGGGGCGGCGTTACTTACCTTGTCCCCGGGATCCTGCGATGTCCCCCGCAGTGTCCGAGGGCTCCGTCCTCCTCCGAAGCCTCTCCGTGCCAGGCTCCGTTCCCTGCGAGCGGCGCGACGCACGGGGGCGGAGCCTGGCGGCAAATTAAAAAAAAAGTAAAAATCATAACACATACAGTACTGTAATCTTACAGATTACAGTACTGTATGAAATGATTTCACATCCCTTTTGTCCCCAGTGCTTTGGCCCATGCCCTGCATGCAGTTTTATATGATATATACTGTTCTTTCTGCCTGGAAACTGGAGATTGTCCATAGCAACCAAAAAGTGTCCCTTTACGTCAAAAGTGGCTTTAGACCATCTAGAAAACAGCGATAGTAAATTAGAACACTTGCAGAATTGAGCGATAGTGAATTGTGGGGAAATTTATTTTATTACTATTTTTTTTTTTTTTTTAATTATTTATTTTTATTTATTATATTATAATTTATGTTTTTGTGTTTCAAACTTTATCATACCCGGGATATCTACTAGACTCTGGTTTGGACAGATTTAAGTGTGTTATTGTTAAGATTTACAGACCTACAATATAAAACGCCAAATTTCCATGCAAAATAATGGTACCGCTTTCAGCACCTAAAATCCGAAATAATCATACCGCCAGGGAGGTTAAGTAGCTTATTAACACATTAAAACAATCCTCCAAATGTTGGAACATGAAGTGGACAGCACTTGTACACTATTTTTAATGTCCCAGGCCAGGCAAGCCTTAAACTGTGTGTGGCAGGGGCTAACAACAGCAAGGTCACTAAGATCCTTTTTCTCTTAGGTCTGTACTCACAGTGTCCCCAGGGCTTTGATGTCTCCCTCAGGCTCAAGCAGGCAGACTTCTCTGTAGAGCTTCCAAATAAGATCCTCAGTGGGACCCCTTTATAGACTCCCAAAGAACTTTTAGAAAGAGCATAGCTGGGACCCTGATGAGCTAGGCAGAATCCTGAGCAGAACAGCCAGGAAGGGCTAGCAGCTCTCCTGGCTGGGAACCTCTCCTCCTGGAAAAGAACCCTGCTTTCTAGGGCTCCAAACTATTTATGCACTCCCCAACCACTATCAGGGTACACCTCCCCAGGGACTGACCAGAGCTGCATAAATAATTAGGCTTTGACTCCCCTACTAACTATGTTCTGGAGATCCCCAGAAAATGGGGAAGCATTTAAACTTTCAGCCTGCAGAGCCCTAAAGTAATCACAGGCTGCTTTGCTGATTACAGGAGAGCCAAAGAACTAAATTTGGCTAACCAAACCTAGTAGCCTACCTGGGAGGGTGCTACACCTATAAAATAGATTTAAAGTCAGAAGGTTTTTTATCTTAATCATCAAAAGGAAGCAAATAAGAGAAGTTAATTGTTAGGGTTTACATAAACTTTAATATCTGAGCTTCATACATCATTGGAGCCATTGTTGTCATTTATACTTGGCACTAGCTCTAGAGCTAGTACAAAATGCTTGGACTGACACATGCAATGATGGTACAGTAACTGCGAACCAAAATACAAGTCTACTGCTTATATGTCTGACCTTTTGTACATTTCATTCCTGTGACCGTTATCCAAAACATGGTGGTTAGTGTTAATGCAGAATCTAGTCCCTACTGGTCAATGGTCAGCACAATATACAGAGGGGAGACTAGCAAGCCATAAATAACCCCAGCATCTAAAATTCAGAGCTAGATATCCATGGTTGGCTATAGTATTATGTTATACTGAGGCTCTGGTGATCTATTTAGTTTCATTCATTCTAAATTCACGATTAGAACTACACTGAAGACAGGCTACATTCTTCAATTATCAGTCATATTCAAAAGCTGCTTTGTAGTGGACAGTGAATATTAAATATATTGTTTACCATTTTTTGGCAGTTTAATGTTTAATTTTCATGATTTTACACAGGCCAACCTCTGGAGAAAAAAATAATACCTGTTTCCTAATTTTGTGGATAAAGTTTTAATATCTCTGGTGTATTGGTTAAGTATTGCAACCAATTTTGATTTGATATAGTATTTGTGACATTTGACTGTATAGACTATAATTGCATTAAACATAACACGTTCTGAGATTCTGAGGGTTTAGAAGGCTGCTCCAATTATGGCCAGACATCACTCAAGAGTTTATTTAAAGCAAACCTAAAGTCATAACCCTTAGCATGCCAGCTTCAACCCCCATGCAGCTCCCCAACAGATAAACTTAAAGTGTATGTATAGCCAAAAATGTTTCTTTTAGGATGGCTTAGAGCCATTGTCAGTTTATTTTTTGCCCTAAAGTGGTTGTAAACCCTTACATATACCCAGTGAAGTAAATAGCCTCAGTTGATGCACAGAAATGGAACAAATCCTCCTACATAAGTTTTACTTTCTACACCCTTTGAAAAGTGTAGATCAGGTTAAAAATCTTTCTTCATCTTTCAGCAGTACATAGGGGTGGGTGGGGAGACTGGACTTACACTGTGTGAGAGCTGATTGGAGGAAAAGGACACACCCCCTCTCCACATAGGTAGAGGAACGAAAGAACATGCAGAATTGTATTCTGAATATACAAGCTCAGTGCTTATCTCCCTCTAAGCTCCCTCCCCGACACAAATTTTGAGCTCATGTTATCTCATGTGTCGGAGAACTTGTCAGAAGTGACTAGAGAGAAATGACACTTAGAGCTTTGGAGAGGGACAAGTAAACACTACAGCTATTTGTGCTTAGTTCAAATTTCATGAATGGAGTTAACAACCACTTTAACTTTCTGTCCCACAGTTGGAACATGAAGTGAGAGAAAATCTTTATGTAGCGATGGCCCCGCAGGGTTGCTACGTGTTACAGCATCCAAACATTTCACCCTGCTGTCAAACATCCATTAGACACACTTCTCAATCAATGAACAGTCTCTTGCTTGTCTTTGTTGTTTTTATTAGGGGATTGAACTTGGTTGGGGAAAAGGGGCATGGGATGTCCATAGGATAAATTGTACTTTGTAGAATAAAAATAACTGCGTCACACTTCTCAGCAGAACAAGATGGCTGACCCTAAACTTGACAGACTTTTACCTCAGAACACTTCTTCCAGCTCACTTCCTCCAGCACACTACTTCACTGTCCAATTTTAGTCTCGTGTCACACCATTAGCACATGACTAGGCCTCGCTCTGAATAAGTCCCAGTGTCTTTACTTGATAGCCCTTTGTAGGCCAGGGCCTACAGTACCCCTTTGTGGCAGCAATCGATTTACTTAAGAAGAAAAAATGTAGATGGACTACTGATCCCAGCAAGACTGACTTGCAAATCCTGCCCGCCCTCCTGGCTGCAGCGACTTGACATAAACTCCCACAGTCTCTCCCTCTGGCTCTACATCCAGCTCCCCTGGCATGTCTCTTCCAGAGCTTTCCACTGTGCTTTTCACTCACCGACACCTGCCCTGGATCCTTCTTGAATGACTTTACTCCAGATGTGCAGACCAACTGTTCTTCCAGCTCCGGTTCCAGGATGCTACTCCAGATGTGCAGACCAACTGTTCTTCCAGCTCCGGTTCCAGGATGCCTCTCCATGACTGTGTTGGGAGAGGCTCCCTCCCAGCTCCCGAGCTCCCCGCCAGAGGTACACCCCCCCATAAAGGGGGTTCCCTCAGACACAACAGTCTAACACTCCATCATCCTGTTCACCCAGCCGACACTCCCCCTCCAGTAGGCTGACCATGGGTATATGTAGGAGGCCAGCCCCCTGCCAGTCCTAGTTGGGGATTTGTCAGAGCTCCTCACATGCACCCCATGTCACTCCAGCTCTCTGCCCTTTCCCTTTTCCAAAACATTCTCCCTGGAAACAGAAGAGGCGCCCTAGAGCTGAAGTACATGCCCACAGATCAAAATAAACAGGCCTAGCTCACAGCATAGGCCTGCTTAAATTTACCTGCACCAGCAGCTTACACCAAAAACCTATACTAGCACCTGCCTACCTAGAGTAGAGGGTGCTACACTTACAAATAGTTCACTTCTTAAGCCTAGCATACATGGGCCGAATGTGAGGTGGCATCCGGCCCATGTGTACTGTGGTCGGTCTGACAGAAGCTGGCCATTTAAGCCGGCTTCTGTCGATGGGGCATGACCGAAAAGGTTTGTCGATTGGCTCCCAATCAGTGCTCTTAGCCAATGGCTGAGAGCGCTGACCGGGGTGTTCTGGTGGGGGGGCTCCCCCTGTCAGAACACAATAACACAGCAGGGGGGGATCGCTGTACTAATATCATGGAGCCGCTGGGTTGAACGAAAAAAAACTACTAGTGTGTACTAGGCTTTAGACAGTTGTCACTAGAACATCAGAACATGTGCCCTCATTACCTTTACCTCTTGTTCTGGCAACACCTTTAAAATTGGATTTCCCATCACTTCCTGTCCCAATGGCAATGTTCAGTAGTAAAATGGAGGTTGAACCTACCTAGCCGGGACACGGACAGAGATAAAAACTTGAGTTAATACTCCTTCCCTACACCAAAAGCTACAAAAGAAATTTAGACTATGCCTGTACTTTATTATAATCTGTTATAATTATTCTGAGTATTATAATAATAAACACCATAAACATTATTGTACTTGTCATTGTAGAAATATGCCCCAGACTATCACCGATTATTATAACTTTTATTGATAATAACCACCCAGCTTTTTAAGCCTTTTCAGTGGCTGATTTAATCACTTACTGAGTATGCAGCTCTTTATCTTTAACCCCCTAACGCCAGCGCCTCCTGGCCCTTTAAGAGGTTTCTGATGCCAGGAGGCGGGGCAGGTTTCTGATCATGTGTATGCTGTAATTGGCTGTCACAGCGGTCACATGATCAGAAAGCTCCCGTAGAGATGAGGAGTTTTCCATGAATCGCTGGAAACTGCTCCCGGCACAGCTCTGCTTACATTATGGTATGCCTATATGCAGGTGCTCGGTGTTAAGGCACACCCATCGAGAGGCCGCATACAGTATATGTGTACAGCTGGCACGCAGAGGCTAAAGAATAAATTCACCTCCGCCCACCCAGCTGCATTATTCATTCACAAGAAGAGAGAGGAGGAGTATAGTGGCGCTTGGAGAGAGACGGATGGGTGGGAAACAAAACTATAGGTAAAGGTGATTATGATTAGAGAAATGGCCTCTCTACAGTAAAATATAAAGGTAGCAAGAGTGCATATGTACCATCATCCAGAAATCAATATCAAAAAGGGGTTGGAAGCCTGATCCCCAGTCAGGCGACCAAAGAATGGGGCATATTGGACTATTACGGTACAGTGATTAAGGGTAACCATAAGGAGCAAGTAACGGCAGTAATAAAAATAATAATTCATTTATTGATGCAACGGACAAAACATGATAATACAATAACACTTAATAAAAGTACAGGCATATCACCAATGGATTCAATAGTATACAGTACAGCACAAAATCTCAGATATCATATTCCTCGACTAGTTTCGCGGACACAATCCGCTTCATCAGGAGGGAATCTGGAGATGAGTTATTCTGACTATACGATTAAAAAATACAATGAGGTTTGCAAAAATACATGATCAGTACAATTTATGTTCCAGCATCAAAGTTTACAAATAGGTAATGAAAATAGGGGGGGAGGGGGGAACGAATCTGCTTACCCAGGTCCCAGCAGACCCCAGGCGCAAGGCCCCACCACCAACAAATGATCTCCCACGGCGACCTGGGGGGAGCTGACGAAATAACGGGATAGTAAGGATAAAATGTATATTGGGATTGAGGTAACCTAGATTGCCACATACAAGAAGAAGTGAAACATGAAATAGTGAGTATGGAGAAAAAGTGATGACAAGGGGGGGTGATGGGTGAATAATGTGAAAGATGCCAAAAAATGAAGTCGCATTAGGTAGAGAATAAAAGATTACAAAAGGTGACCAAACAAATAGGAAGAGGTGATGATGAACAGGGCATAGAGGTGTTGTATGGTGTGGGTGAGAGGGTGAACAGGTGAGGAGATGGGGCAGAGGGAGGGAGGGGGAATAAGGGGTGGAGAAGGGGATGATGGGGGAGTGGGGAGGAAGGGTTGTGAGGGATTGGAAGGGAAACAGGGGGGGGGGAGGGGGGGGGAAAGGAGGGAGGGGGGAAAGGAAGGTGGGAAGGGGAGGAGGAACCGGTGGAAGAGGGAAAGGGGGAGGGGGAGGGAAGGGGGGGAAAGGGAAGGGGGGGAGGGGAAGAGGGGGGGGGGGGGGGAAAGAGAAGAGGGGGGGAGAAGGGTAAGAGGGGGAGGGGAAAAGTAAGGAGGGGATTAGAACAATGTGAACATATAGGTGAAAAGGGGCCGAACGTACCTGGTACTAGTATGAGCATAGAAGGGCTCCCGAGGGGGGCAA